>NC_089584.1:115908013-116512234 GCF_019320115.1 Miscanthus floridulus
TAACGTGATCCTGCTCGGAAATCGTGGATGATTCGGGGTTCCCCGAGGACACCCGACAGTCTTTTTAAGTTAATGGAAACATATGCATAAATGTCAAAGGTCGTCGAACAGTGACAGGTGCATGTGGGCCCTATAACTTAGGAGGTTCTGCCACAGAATGGTATCGGAGCTATCGTTACAAGGTTTTTGTTGTATTGTTTTACAAAAACTTCAAAATGATTTGGGATGACTAAATTTAACTTGATAATTTGGTCCAAATTGCTTCTGACTTATCTTATTTCTTTCTCACCATTCCTTACTTGATTAAAAGGGTCTTGTGTGGTGGAGTAGTAATCTTACTATGCCCTATATAAAAATAAATGTTGTTTATGTGCATTATAAACTTTGATGTTTTTGTTCGTAAGAACGATTCATGCATCATGAATAATTCACTCGTTACTTCCTTCACCTCTTAGTCTGGAGTTGAGTAGTGAGACTGGTTTGAGTAATGTAATCCATCATAGCTGCTCTTTAGACTTTGATCAAATGGTCTTACTTGGATTAAATTGGTTTCCTATAGTATGGCTCGTGCCAAGATGACGCCCCATAAGTCCACTAGACCCAAAGGAGTTCCTCGTCACCAACTTGCCCCTAGAAACGATGGTGCTAGTAGTAGCAGTTCTAGGCCTGATCCTCAAGCAAAGATACAAAGGATTTCTACAGAATTAGCACAAGCTACTAGAGATAGGGCTTTGGATGCTATACAGGTAGGAGAATTATAGGATCAATTGAGGCATCTCACCACTACACACAGGAACTACGAAAGCATGTTAGTTCGTACGGTGGAGGGACGAAATGAGGCTTGGCATAGGGAAAATGTAGCTAGAGCTAGAACTCATGAGCTAGAATTCTATGTAGAAGATTTAGAAGAACATAATACCTATCTACATGAGGAAGTTCATAGGCTTAGCAATCTACTAAACCCGAATCATGAGCCTCAAGCTGATGCCATGGACCCAGGTGTCATCCTTGCCGATGAAAGTGAATCAGAAGAGGAAGAAGAAGAAGATCCTGAAGAATTAGTAATGATAGATGAAAGTGATAATGAAGGTGGTAATATTTCCGGAATGGATACCGAGCCTGAAGTTTGAAGTAATCACGGAAAAGAGTAGAGTTGTATAATAGTTAATTATGGTTAAGCTAGTAGTCTTGTTTAGATGTGTTCTTGTGTTTAAATAAGTGGCATCGATGTAATGCGGGTAGTAAGCTCTTTGATCTTTGAATAAAGACTTATGAATAAAGCTTGGTTTGTTATGAGCAGATGCGTCGTACGCGGGGATCGCATATTCCTGGTACTTCCCAAGATGATGATGATATCCCCAACCCGCCACCAATGCCGACCAATCTGGCTGATGCTATCGCTGCATTAGTCAATGTGACTGTGGAAAATTCTCGTTTGCTTCATGAGATGGCTCAAAGTAATCAGAATTAGATGCATGGAAACCGTGGCCGCAATCATAACAGGCATGAGGCTACCTATGTGGATTTCACGGATACAAAACCCCCGATGTTCACCAAGGCAGATGAACCACTAGAGGCTGATGACTGGCTTAGGACCATGGAGCAGAAATTTGATCTTATTCACTGCACAGAGTTTCAGAAACCGGTGTTTGCTGCCCAGCAACTTAGAGGTGCAGCTGGTGCTTGGTATGCAAATCTGATGGCCATGCAACCCGTAGGCGTTCCATTAACTTGGATAGAATTTCGCACTGCTTTCAGAGCCCATTATATCCCAGAAGGAGTGATGGCTATGAAGCTGGATGAATTCCTTGCTTTGAGGCAAGGGGATCAAACGGTTATGCAGTATGTGGGAAGATTCAATCATCTGTCGCAGTATGCATCTGAACATGTCAATACGGATGCCAAGAAAAAGAAATGGTTCATGAGAGGTCTGAATACCAAACTGCAGACAATGATGACAGCCTGTACCAATATCACTTATCATGAGGCAGTAAATATTGCAATTGCTTCAGAGGCAAAGTATCGGCAGCATAAGGAGCTCAAGAAGAAAAAGAATGTGCCGTCTGGACCTTTTGGTGGAAACCAAAAGAGGCAGAGAGTGATTTATCATCCAGTAAACCATTATCGTCCTCCTTATCGTCCGCCGCAGTTCCAAGCCAGGCAACAGTCAAATGTCCATCCTGCTATAACCTATCCGAACTCATAGTCAACCAATGCTCCTGGTGGCAATGCTCCAACGTCACAGGGTCACAACTATCCGTGTTACAATTGTGGAAGGACTGGTCATTTCTCCAGGGAATGTCCATATCCTAGGCAGGCTAATCAAAATTATCAGAAGGCCCCTGCCAATCAACAACAGGGTCAAGCACCAAACAAGAACCACAATCAGAATGCTCAGAAGGGCAAAGATGAGAGGAAGACAGGAAGGGTTTTCTATATTCAAGCCGGGGAAATTCCTGAAGGAGAGCCAGTGATGATGGGTATGTTTCCTGTTGCCAATCACCCTGCAGTTATACTTTTTGATTCTGGCGCATCGCATTCATTCATCAATAGAACATTTGTCATGAAGTATGAAATTTCAATTGGGGCAACAAAGGAAAGTTTCTTTATACAGTCGCCCGGGGGACGTCTGTGTACTAAGGAAATGGTATACCAGGTACCCGTAAACCTGGGTGGGCATATTTTTCCCACTACCATGATTATCCTTAAGGATCAGGATATAGATGTAATCTTGGGAATGAATTGGATGTATCAGCATAAGGCTGTTATAGATGCTTTGAATAGGACTTTAAGAGTAAGTTTGCCTTATAGTAATTCTCAACTTCTTATCCAACTTCCAACCCTAAGAAGATCAGTGGGCAAGATTTGTGCGACTGCTGTCAAAGAGATTAGAGATATTCCGGTAGTGTGTGAATTTCCGGATGTGTTTCCTGAAGATTTACCCGGTCTACCACCTGATAGGGATGTATAGTTCAATATAGAGTTACAACCTGGAACAGCTCCGATTTCTCGGAGAGCTTATAGAATGCCACCTAAGGAATTGGCCGAGTTGAAGGCTCAGTTACAAGAATTAATTGAGAAGGGGTTTATCCAACCTAGTTCCTCACCTTGGGGATGTCCGGCAATTTTTGTGAAAAAGAAAGATGAGACCCTGAGGTTATGTGTTGACTATCGTCCATTGAATGAAGTGACCATCAAGAATAAGTATCCATTACCTCGGATAGATTTGCTTTTTGATCAATTGGCCGGAGCCAAAGTTTTCTCCAAGATAGATTTGAGATCAGGGTATCACCAAATTAAGATAAAGCCTGAAGATATTCCCAAAACGGCATTTACCACAAGATATGGATTATATGAATACTTGGTGATGTCTTTTGGTTTGACAAATGCTCCCGCTCATTTCATGTATCTGATGAACTCAGTATTCATGCCTGAGTTAGACAAGTTTGTAGTGGTGTTTATTGATGACATTCTAGTGTATTCCAAGAATAAGAAAGAACATGCGGAACATCTCAGAATTGTTCTGACCCGCTTGAGAGAACATCAACTATATGCCAAGTTCAGCAAGTGTGATTTTTGGCTTAAGGAAGTGCAATTTCTTGGACATGTCTTGTCAGCTAAAGGAGTTGCAGTTGATCTCGGCAAAGTGAGGGATGTGCTTGATTGGAAACCGCCAACCACAGTTCATCAAGTTCGAAGTTTTCTTGGATTGGTGGGGTATTACCGTCGGTTTATTCCAGAATTCTCTAAAGTATCAAAACCTATAACTGAATTGTTGAAGAACCAAGTCAAGTTTGTCTGGTCATCAGATTGTGAAGAGGCTTTCTAGACTTTGAAAAGGCTGTTGACTACTGCACCAGTGTTAGCTCAACCTGATATTGAGAAGCCGTTTGATGTTTATTGTGATGCTTCAGGTATTGGTATTGGATGTGTGTTGATGCAAGAAGGCCAAGTCATTGCCTATGCGTCCAGGCAACTTAAGCAGCATGAAGAACACTATCCGACTCATGATCTGGAGTTAGCAGCTGTGGTTCATGCTCTAAAGATTTGGCGACATTACCTGCTTGGTAATACGTGTCATATGTATACAGACCACAAGAGCCTAAAGTATATCTTTACTCAGTCAGAGTTGAATATGCAACAAAGAAGATGGTTAGAACTGATTATGGATTATGATTTGGAAGTACATTATCACCCGGGTAAAGCAAATGTGGTTGCAGATGCCCTTAGTCGCAAAAGTTATTGGAATTGTCTGACAGTGAGAACAATGGGTTTGAATTTATGCCAAGAAATGGAGAAGTTGAATGTAGAAGTAATTAAACAAGGAAGTTTGACCAACATAATTGTTGAAGCTACTATTCGAGATCAAGTTATTGCTGCTCAGAAGGAAAACAAGGGTATAGCCCATATCAAGGAAAAAGTCAAGAATGGAAAAGCGGAATGCTTTAGCATAGATGATGAAGATGTGTTATGGTTCAAGGATCGCCTGGTGGTACCAAAAGTTTCTGAGTTGCGGCAGTCAATTCTAGATGAGGCACATGCTACTAGGTTATCTATCCATCCGGGAAGCAACAAGATGTACCATGATTTGAAGCAAAGATTCTGGTGGACTAAAATGAAAATAGAGATTGCTAGATATATAGCAAAGTGTGATACTTGTCAAAAGGTGAAAGCTATACATTTGAGGTCTGCTGGTGAATTACAACCATTACCTATTCCATCTTGGAAGTGGGAGGACATAAGTATGGATTTTATTGTTGGTCTACCCAAGACATCAAAGGGATTTGACTCAGTATGGGTTATTGTAGATCGACTCACTAAGTCAGCACATTTTCTTCCAGTCAAGACCATATATCCTACGATCCAATATGCCAAGATGTACTTAGCAAGAATTATGAGTTTGCATGGGGTACCAAAAACCATAGTGTCAGATAGGGGTACACAGTTTGTCTCCAGCTTTTGGAAACACTTACATGCTTCGTTAGGTACCAAACTTCTGTATAGTACAGCTTATCATCTGCAGACTGATGGGCAGACTGAAAGAGTCAATCAAGTACTTGAAGACATGTTAAGATGTTGTGTCCTTAACTATTCCAATAAGTGGGATGAGTGCTTACCTTTGGCTGAGTTCTCATACAACAATAGTTATCAGGAAAGCATTAGAATGGCTCCATTTGAAGCACTCTATGGTCATAGATGCAGAACATCGTTGAGTTGGTCTGAGCCAGGAGAGAGAAGATTCTTTGGAGTTGACCTTGTGAAAGAAACCGAAGACAAGGTTAGGCAAATACAGAGTAATCTGAAGATAGCTCAGTCCCGCCAAAAGAGTTATGCGGATAGACGATGGAGACCATTGGTATTCAACAAAGGAGATTTTGTATATCTGAAAGTATCACCAATGAAGGGAGTTAACCGTTTTGGTGTTAAAGGAAAGTTGGCACCCCGATACATTGGGCCGTATCAAATTTTGGAGAGGTATGGAAAAGTGGCATATCGCTTGAAATTACCTGAACATCTCACAGCTGTGCATAATGTGTTCCATGTTTCTCAATTAAAGAAATGTCTCCGAGTGCCTGAACAGAATGTTGAAGTTGAAGGAGTGGAACTAGAACCGGATTTAACTTACTCCGAATATCCTATCCGAGTGCTGGATCAGAAAGATTGTGTTACTCGAAGACGGACAATCAAGTTCTATAAAATACAATGGAATCAACATTCAGAAGAGGAAGCTACCTGGGAATCAGAAGATTACTTGTTAGAAAAGTTTCCAGAGTTTCTAGCGTCAATATAGAATAGAATAATGTTAGTTGAGCTCGGTTGCTACAAATTGTGTTTTGTAAAAGAACCTCAGTTGTTTTATGGAAAAGTTCTGGATGTTTTTGGATTGACACATTTCCTTTTCCATTACTTACTCTATGGCTTTGAATCTCGGGGCGAGATTTCTTTTAGGGGGAAGGATTGTAACACCTCGGGTGTTTAAAATACTAAAACCTGACATGTCATCATATGCATTGCAAAGCATTTGGCATTTGGTGAAAACTTTGAGATGCATACACTAAAACGAGTTTATATTCATGTGGTATGTGTTGAATTGTATTGTTTGACTCAAGTTCAAAGTTTGTTTGGATTTTGAATTTTTCGAGAAAACCCCGCTTTTCAGCATTTAAATCCTACCCTAAAAATCCATTTCAAAATATAAGCATATTTTGGGGTTGATCCCAAAAGCAAAAGTGTAGAGCTTGGCAAGTTATACAAAGTTTGTTTTTGGAGTTTTTCAAGTTGTTTAGAAAAAGTTTGAGTAATTCAAAAAGGCGTAATTCGTTAAATTTCCCTATTCAAATTCAAAAGTTCATTTCAAAATCTAGACCGAATTAGGAGATGGTTATAGAAGCAAAGTTGTAGAACTTTTGATTTTGAACAACTTTTGTTTTTGGAGATTTTTGAGTTGTTATGAAAATTTGAGAGTAATTTGTGAATTTTGGCGAATGGCATTTCTGTAATTTGAGTGAACAGTGTCCACCGCCGAAGCTACATTGCCGGCGAGCTTTGGTTGGCTTCCAGTCGCGTGCGTGGCTGTCTGGGCGTCACGCTGGTGCGGTGAAGGCCACGACGTAGCTTCCTTGAGTTTCCTAGCCATCCTTTATAGCCTGAGCCGCCGTCGTCTTTGCCCTTTCTTCTTGCTCTGTTTTCCCGTCGCCGCTGCTCCACTCCGTCGAGCTCTCACCGTCGACCTAGCGCCGTTGCCGTCTCAGCAAAGCATGCTCCAGCTCCGCCGTATCCTTGCACATCCAGCCAACCCACCAATTCAGCTAGTCTAGGTTGGGAACTCGAGTTGCATCGTCTTCTTCCTCGTGGCCGGCAACTCCTCCGCCGAGCACGATTCGCCGTGGCCAGAGCTCCACGGTGCATCTTCGTCCCTGGTTTTGGCTGATTCTGTTTCGTCTCGATACTGTGGTGCTTACTCCATAGTTGGTTGTTCATTTTGACCACTGTAGTCGCCGGTACACCATCGCCGACGACATTTTGCTCCGCCGTGATCACCGTGATCGTCGTCACGCCTCTCCGTTGCTTCTCCGACCTCGCTCCTTGCTTCAACGCGTTTGGGGTGAGCCACTGGTGCTTCCTGGATCCCTTGTTTGAGCTCTACCGGTCGCACACCGCCGGCGTAGCACTGCCGTGCCACCACGTCCGCCATGGTCGATGACGAGCTAGTATAGGACCGTAATCAGTGCTGATAGGGACGTCAATCGATGCGCCTAGACTTAGTGATCATTTTGGTACGTTGGTCGTCGCCGGTGAACTCACCGTCGACGAGAATTCGCCGGTCAGAGCCGTCGCTACCGTGGTCAACGTCGGAGGTTGAAGATGACATGTGGGACCCGGGTGTCAGTGACTCAGCGTTCTAAGTGGATTTTCTATTTTTCAGAATTAAATGAATAGTGCTGTAATTTGTTATTTTTGTGTAGAATTATTAAAAGCTCCAAAAATTATGAAAATTTTTGTGTGAATTCTCTATGAGGTATATTATATAACAAAAATTTGAAATATTGATTTTCAGTATTTTTGGGGTATGATAAAAAATTGCTCAATTAATTAATAAATGATTTTCCATGATTTTTCTAGGCTTATTTACTTGTCCAAAAATTATGAAATTTATTTTGCCACTTAGTTATCATGTAATGAACATTGACTAAAATTTTGAGCTCAATTAGAATAAGTTGATTTATTTCATAATTTTAATTAAATAATTAATTCATAAAAGCAAATAGTAACCTTTAGTGATTTAGGTTTTGTTTGTAATTTTGGATTGAGTGATGACCTTGGGTCATTTGTTGATAATGATCCTTGGCAGTTGATGTATGTGTTACGAAAAAGATTTAGTTTGTTTGACTTGCAACTGTACCGCGAAGGAAAGTTGTATTCAAATTGTTAATTTTTGTATCCATCATCGAGCATCATATTTCGTATTCCGCATCATGTTAAACGTGGCATTGTTATTACGTGTAGTGAACGAAGGTGAACATGTGGTAGTTAATCAAGCTGTTGAGGAGGTTAATCCGTCTGTTGAGGTCGGATCGAATACTTGTGTGACGTCGCAGGAATCGGACTTTTCCGTCAACGAAGGCAAGCCCCGGATGCATACAACCCTACCTTGTGTTTTACAAATTAATTTCGCTTTTGCTTTCCGTTACTGCATTAAGTGATTAGGAGTTAAGTAAAAGCCTAATTGGTGCATTACCACCCTTGTTATTCCATATTTACCATATTACCAGTTTTAAACTCGTATATGCCTAGTTTTGCTTAGCTATGCGTAGAACGATGAAAGTCGGGTGATTACCTGCCACCTGCAAGTTTTAAATGGAACCTTGGTTACTTATATTGGCATGTGATCATGGGAATGTGGAGTAATAAATCTAGACCGGCGGACTCGGTGTGTGTGAGCCACAAGACATGGAGGTCTTGTGAGCGGGTTCCTTCCGCCTGTGTCGGTTAAGGCACGTCCGTTGTTGAATTGCATGAGGTGAGAATTTGTAGTACTAACCACATACTCCGGTAAGCCTTTACTCGGCTATTCTATTATGAGAATGGCTACTCGCGCACTAGGAGTGGAGAGATGGCGGGAATAGCGTGTACCCACGTGGCCATGGGCTGGAATGGTGGTGTACTGTATTCTCGGGTGGCGCGGACCCGTTCTTGTTTTAGAGGATCTGAGGGTAGGTTGGTATATGTAGGTCGGGGACCTGCATATGTCGTGTGGTCTGGAATCCCCAGCTGGGTTTAATCGGTTCGAATCGTCGTTGCTCCTCGGTTATGGAGACTCAACTCACTGTTCATCATCATAGTATTAATAACTGGAACTTAAGAATGGTTGATGAAGGGGTTGGATATGAAGTTTCATGATCTCATCATGGATCGTGTCAGCTTTGTATATGATTTTATGAAGCTTTCTATATAAAGAATTTTGTTAAAGAGCTTTTACGCAAAAGAACTTTGATTATTGCTAAAACCATACCTTGAATCCCTGAGCCTGCATTCCTGAGTTCTATCAGTTTTATTTCGGTTAAGTCTTGTTGAGTACTTTTGTACTCAGGGTTCGTTGACCCTTGTTGCAGGTGAGCCTCATGAGCAGATCTGTTTTGGATCGTGCTGCATGACAGTTGTACCTTATGATGACGATGAGAAGTAAATGTGTGGCTCTTGGGCAGGGCAATCTCCTTGTGTGTTTTGTATTATATTATAATGCCACTCCACTATTTCGTTTTGTAATAAACATCGAACCTAGTTGCGAGGTTTGAAACTACTGTTTTGTAAATTATGTTATTGTAAGACTTCCGCTGTTTTTACTCTGGTGTAGATATTTGAATAAATGTTGTAATACTGCAATGACTCTGTAACGTGATCCTGCTCGGAAATCGTGGATGATTCGGGGTTCCCCGAGGACACCCGACAGTCTTTTTAAGTTAATGGAAACATATGCATAAATGTCAAAGGTCGTCGGACAGTGACAGGTGCATGTGGGCCCTATAACTTAGGAGGTTCTGCCACATAGTCTAGGTTATGAGTTAATCATTATTAGTTATGCTTTTCCGCAAAAAGAAAGTGTCAGCCAGATCCACTAAATTAAGCTATGCATAATCCTTGGTGTCAATTGTTTTGGTTTTCGATGGGTAAGTCTAGCTGAGTATATTCCCGTACTCAGGGTTTATTCCCTCTTGTTGCAGATGACCTTCTATATCAGGGATTCTGTAAGTATTGTCTCCACCCGGTGGGTGATGAAGACTAGATCATGGGCATGATCTCCGTTTCTCTTATCTGATTGCTTTTGCGGGTTGTGATCAGCGAACCAGTATTTGTATTTGAACTCGGGTGTGTAAGTCAAACTATTTGCTTCCGCATGTTTTACAAGACTTGTTTTGTAATAACGATGACTCTGTGATGATGTAATATATTTGCAAACGTCTACGAAATGTTGTAACGTATGATATGTTATGTTGAATTACTGTGATCTTGGTTGTATGCAAGTTGGTTTGAAATCCTTCGAGATTTCAGTTGACTACCGGGTTTATATGGGCTCAAGTTCGAGAATTTGATTGTTTCGGCGATTGTTTTTGTACTTGTGCTCTTATAAATTGGTCGGTTCTGTGACAGCTGTAACTCCCATTCTGTTAAGCTAATGAAGTTGTAGTTTCTACCATTGGAAATCTTATAAAATTCTCCACAACTTCCTTATAGAACACTTTTCCAAATTCTGCAGTTAACTTGGTCGAAAACAGTACACAACAGAAACTTCTCCAGATTCCAAACAGCACAGATGCATCGCCTTGTGATTTTCGTATCTCCATAACCAAAATAGCTATCAAGCTGATCCTTACGTTCAGAGCAATATATTGAAGTGTACTATTGTCTAAAATTTTCTCATGATTTTTGGTTGTCCAAGAATAGAGATATAAGCCGAAGAGTGCAGAGTGCTCCGAAAAAGACAGGATAGAGAAAACAGAAGAAAACCATAACCCAACTATTTATTGCACTAATCCTTATACCTTAGGCCTATAAGATAAATGAAATTGTGGGAACACCCAATAAGATCATTGCAATCATTACAAAGGTTCAAAACAATCATAAGCATAATGACAATTCAACAAGCAATAAAGGTGCACAACTCAATCATTAACTCGACTTGCGATACTATCGTCCTTATTATGCTAGGGTAATAATCCTAAGACTCGTCTTCATATTACACAAGAAGGTGATGAGGAACACTTCTAAAAGCATATCAAACCAAGGAGTGAAGATGAGAACAAAGACTTTAAAATAAGCACCAAGGTAGAGATGAATAGCAAAGGTAGAGATATAGTAGAGAAGAAAATATCAAGGTTCATAGAGCAAGGGTTTTTGTAGCAACATCTAAACCTTAAAACAACCAGTTTCTACTAGGCTTGCGTCCTACAGTCAACACTGCTCTGATACTAATTTGTCATACCCAATTTCAAGGATAAAATTGAATGCACTAAACTCATGTGTGCCCAGGGATTAGTCACACACACAAGTTGACAAATTATAAAAAGTATCATCACAGTGTATCTTACATCACGATTAATAATAACACATAGTCTTACACAACATAGCAGAAGATAAAATTATAACTCTCTCGTGGAACTCCATCACAGGGAAGGTCAACTGGTTGACCACAAGCCTAATAATCCTTAGGAAACTCCTCATACCCGTTGTCATCTGTTATCCATCCGGGTTTTTTATCCAAATATAGAAAGTAAACAAGCGTAAGTACTTCCCGTACTTAACAGGATAACATGGGGTTATGTAGCTCAAAAAGGATGACACTGGTTTACTGCAGTTAGCACTTTTAGTAAGTCAAGATTTTATTATCAAGTTTAATCAAGTTATGCTTAAGCTCCCATTTATACCCACATAATCAGGTATCAGAATCATTTGCATCATATTATCATCGTATACCATCATAAATGAACCACAATGAGTAACCAATTATTCTGTGAGTTTTTCGAGCTACTCGTGCTCGTGAGCACGGCTGTTATAACAGTTTGTAACCCTCTGCAGAGGTGGTGCACATTCACCGCGAGTCGTGATTCCCATATGCCCGGGTTAATTACTTCTATGTCACTACCAAGGTGAGCGGGCAGGGTACACTATGAAGCCATTTCATAGGTTTCTCAAACAAGTTAGTGCCGCTAGGTTTCCTCGGCAGGCAGATGTAGGAACCCCCCTTTCCTATGGCATATATCCATCGCGACTATACACATAGGAACAGAGGTAGCCCTATACCCAATGTGGCAAGCCCCTTTTTTGCCATAAAGGTAATCTCTAACAAGCTAGAAAAGGTCCTATTACTGAGCTAAAGTCAGAGCCATATGACTCTCACGATTACACTGTCAGTCCCAGCTTTTGCCGACA
This sequence comes from Miscanthus floridulus, assembly GCF_019320115.1. Lineage (NCBI taxonomy): Eukaryota > Viridiplantae > Streptophyta > Magnoliopsida > Poales > Poaceae > Miscanthus > Miscanthus floridulus. The sequence goes on from NC_089584.1 coordinate 115,919,942, forward strand.
GATAAGTCCTTATGGAGGGCCGAGAGCAACATGATCAAAGTCATTTGCACCTTCGCCCTATGGATCAGTTGTTATAAAGCATGCATTACCTTTAGTTCTATAGAACCTTAACCATTGTATAGATTATGTTCAGTTAGAGCGCTAGCAATCTACCCATATGCAATTAACCCATAGGAATCAAGGAAACATGTCATCCAATAACTAGGAAGTCCTTATGGTTTTCAAAGTTAGACACATGCACATGAGTGAATGATTAAAGTAAATAGGACATCAAGGTAGGCCCATGCTATACTTGCCTTGGTTCACAAACTCCTGCTGGTCATCGAAGAACTCTTGATCTCCAACGTTCTCCTCACCGTCTGAACACGACCAACACGGCATCACACAACATTCCAGGAACATTCATGCAAAGCAAACAATCCTACAGTTAGAACAGTACACCAGCAGTATAGAAAACAAGATAAAATATTTATGAAAAGAATCTACATCTCGCTACGATCACGTCAACGCGAAGTTCACGAAAATCAGAGCTAAAACGCAAAAGTTATGAATTAAATGGGGTTTCCTATAGCAATTTATTTAATTAAATCTAACCATGAAATTTAAAAGTTGCAAACTTGATTAACAGCGGTACTAACACGTAGATTATAAAATTACGAAGCTAACGCAATTTGAACGGGTTAATTCGAAGCTAAAATGAAGTTTTTATGAGCAAAACAAATCTAGTGGCATTTCTATAAATACTAAAAACGTATTTTGGACTAAAACAGTGTACTTTACGTTTTCAAAACGAGAAAGCGTACTCTGGAAACTGCGCTAGGGACGGCGGGTTCAATTTGTCCGAACCCGAGGGACTCTTTAGCAAATTTACACGCGAAAGGGTATCTTCTAATCATGGCCGCAGATCTGGAGATGGACGGCTGTGGTGCCTTGGAGGAAAGTTGGCCGGCCGGAACAGTGCATCCGCGGCGGCACAGCCATTGCCGGCGGCGAGAAGGTCACCGGCGCGCGCGGTTAGGGGCCTACGGGCCACGGTTCGAAGAACCGAGGACACCGGGAGAGAGAGAGGAAGCAGGGGAACTCGACCAGGCCGATACGGCGGCCGAAGGACGTGGCTGGCGAGGTGGCGGCCATGGCCGGCGGCAAGGAGCTCCATGGCGTACTTGTCTAAGGCCCTAGAGGCCACGGTTCGTCAAATTGAAAGCACCGAGAGAGAGAGGAGAACAAGGCGAAGCTCACCGCGACTTCAATTGGGGACGAACGCGGCTCGGGGACGGTTGTCCGCGCGGTGAGACGGACGGCGGAACTCGACGCTTCTGTGCGGTGGCTCTGCAAGTTCGGGAGAGGGGTAAAATGGGACAGGGAGCAGCAGGGGAGTGGCGTCGGGGTCTGTTCTCCCATTTAAAGAGGCCGGGTGCCGTGGGGTGCTCCCACGACGTGGGACGTGGGCGCGGAGCGGTTGCGGCTGACCGGCGCGGGTGCGGGACGTGCGGGAGGAAGGGGGTGGCACTGACACGTGGGCCCGGGCGGTCAGTGGCTGGGTCGGAGGGGAAAGGGGCGCGGCAGCGGTTGCCTTGCGGTGCTGGGCCGCACGAGGCAGTTGCCGGGGCGCGGTGGGCCGGCCCAGGGGAAAAACGGGGAGGAGGGAAAGGGGAAGGCGAGCGGGCCGGCTTGGGAAGAAATGGGCCAACGGGAAAAGGCCTGCGGGCCGAAAATGAGGAAATGAGGGGAGAAAAGAGTTTTCCTTCTTGTTTTTCCAAATAAATTTTCCAAACTCATTTTCAAGTTGAATTTGAATTCAATTCAAATTTTAGTCAAAACTAATTATTACAAAAACAAATGTGCAGCAGCATGTATGCATCAACTTGTATCTATTCCTTATTATTGATTTTAATTTCACCAAAAATATTATTTCCTACATTTGAATGCACACATAATAACATAAATAAATCAATTTTAACTATTTTAAAAGACTGCAAATTTTAGGGTGTTACAAGCATAAACATTTTACTTTTTTTAGCTAACTGCTGATTATAGTATCCAAGATGGTTTCATCTGCAGTGGACCAAACAAATTGAAAACCCACGCCATGTGCAGTATACATGAGGAAGAAATGCCAAAAAAAAATGCAAATAAAATAAAAAAAACTGATGTATCTGTATGCAAGCAATAGACGACCTATCGAGACATCTAAATAAATGTGCAATCAGTGCATGAACATAATAACTAATAATAAAGAGACAAAATTTCAGGTCATTTTGTTCATCCATTCTTTTTTTTTTGTCCATCTCCTCCTAACTACCGGTAGTCGAGAGTTTCTTCCGTCTGAACATATATGACTCAAGATAGTTAGGACAAATAGATCTTTCCGTGCCTGAATAAACTGAATAGGAATATGAATGCTAATTCAAATCTATACCTAATATATAATATAATATAAAGAAAAAATTTATGGCATTTCTAAATTTTCGTCCGACCTGATCATCAGTATTTGTGTCCGTGTCTTTTTTTCGTTTCCGTCTCTATTCCTTCTCCCGTTGTTTTCTTTTCTTCTTCTCTTATTTTTAACCTTTTTCAAAAACAAATTCCAAATCTAACACCGTTGCCTTTTTATTTTTAAATCTAACCCGTTTAGCTTAGGCTTAGGCGCGGTCAAAACACGCTGCCATGTCACATGCATCAGTGCGGCATGATCTGCCATGGTGGACAACCATTTTAAAGTGGAAAACATTGCCGCGCCACTCCCGTTGGCGTGGCAGCACAGTAGCATCACGCCAACCAGACTGGCGTGACAAGATGCAACTTAGAAAAATTATATCTCTTTCATACGACCTCCGATGATGATGATATTTATATCAAAATTGTACCCTCGACAAGATCTACAACTTTATAGTTTGAGTTTTTTTTTTATTTGAGGTCTTTAAGAGGCTCAAAACAATTAAACAAAGTTTTAACAGTATATTAATCACGTACAATCGCTTGTCGACTTGAAAAAATCATATCTTTTTTAAATGGTGTCAAATGGAGATACTTTCTATATGAATGTTGTAGCTCTCGATGGGATCTATAACTTTATAGTTTTAGTTTTTTTATTTAAGGTTGTTAAGATGCTCAAAAAAATTAAATAATGTTTTAGCAGTATATTAATCGCGTACAATCGCGTGTCAGCTTGAAAAAATCATATATTTTTTATGTGGTGTGAAATGGAGATGCTTTCTATATGAAAGTTGTAGCTCTTGATGGGATCTACAACTTAGTTTTGAATTTTTTCATTTGAGATCGTTAAGATGCTAAAAAAATTAAACAAAATTTCAACGCTCATCACCTTGAAAAAAATCATATCTTCCTTATATGGCACCAAATGGAGATACTTTATATATAAAAGTTGCAGCTCTTGATGGGATTTGGTTTTGTATTTTTGCATTTGAAATCATTAAGATGCTAAAAAATAATATAAAGTTTTAGCATCGTATTAGTCGCGTACAAGAAGAAATACAAGGAGAAACCTTACTGAAAGAAAGAAAAAAAATGAAAGGTCTTTGCAGCCTCACCGAAAGAAAAAATCTTACAAATAAAAGGAAAACGCACCCATAAAACTCTTGGAGCTGGATGGACCTCCAAGACTTCGGTCCGTCAAAAAATTTATTGAGGTGCCTCCAAGTCCTGAGGTTAAAAATTTTATATGTTGATCTAACTTACCTTTAGCAACAAAAATAGGATTAAACGGTCGGTAATATCTCATTAACATGCACCTAGTTACACATGCACATGTATCACAACAGGCCAAATCCAAATTAGGCCAAATCCTGCAAAACGAAATTCTATTTAAGGTGCCCAAGAAAAAGAAAAAGAAGCAGTCCCGTATGCGGCTGTCTTTACACAGTTTGGCATTTGAATGAACTTTGTGATCTTAAGATATTCCTTTTAGCGCTTAGTGTAACCTTGTTCTCTCGTCATATTTTCTTATACCTCAAAAACATTGCTTTTCTTTTTAACTAATGAACAAGCACGTGCGGCATGTACCAGATACGATTTTTATGAGGCGATAAGCTCCGGTACATAATTAATATACTACTGAAACTTTATATTATTGTTTAGTATCTTAATAACCTTAAATGAAAAAAATCAAACTATAAAGTTATAGATGAACTTTTAGGTGGTGAACTAGGCTCAACTCTGTCACAAGAAGCTCAAAAATTTACTCGATCTAAATTTTCTTGGGTAGAGTTTGAATTGTGAAGGCGAGCTTCTCAGGTACCGCGGCAGTGCCGCATATCAACCCCGCCGTGCCGCAACGTGCGGCAGTGCCATGTGGGAATTTAATACTTGTTCAAGTTTGTTTTAAATATGCCTATTCACCCCCTTTCTAAGCTTAGCAAGGATTCTTACAATTTGACACTATACAAAAAAAGATAAGATTTTTTAAGGCGACAAGCTTGAACGCGATTAATACGATGCTGAAACTTTATATTGTTTTTAGCATCTTAATGATCTCAAATGCAAAAACACAAAACCAGACCTCATCGAGAGCTGCAACTTTTATATATAAAGTATCTCCATTCGGTGGCGTGAGGGAGAAGAAGGCGAGGCCGAGGGATCAGAGGAAGCCATGTGGCGGCGAGCTGGGGAAGGATGGCGAAGCTAGGGGCTTGGCCTGGGGTTTTATAGCTAGGCGACTAGGGTTCCATAGGTGGGGAGCGTCCATGGAACGACGATGATCCTTGGCGCCACGCCGAGCGGTACGTGGCGATCATCCGGCGTCTAGTTTCGGGAAACTTCGTGAAGGGGCATCGGGGCTCCGTAGCGCGGTCAAGGTTCGGTGCTCGCCAGCTGTGTGGTGGGGTCTGCTGCCGTGGGCGCGGGTGGCAACCGAGGCGGGCTGGTTGGTTCGTTCAGGGTCCAGCATCGACGGGAAGCAGTGGTAAGGAGACGAAAAAGCTGCGAGGGAGCAGGTGGGGAGGAAAACGACGACACTATTGATGGAGAGGCGATGAAAAGAGAAACAGAGGCAGCCAGAGGCGAGTGGGGGCTTCGGTTGATAGGCGAACGACGTCGCTGGCGGGTAGGGTCCAGAAACGGAAGCCCCCGTCCGAGGGAGAGCGGCGCGACTTCGCTCCTCTGCGCGTGACGCACTCGTGAGGCGAAGAGGGATTGGCTGCTGCTTGTGCTCGCGCTGGGCTGGGCCGAGGCACGGCTTGGGCCTGCTCTGGCCCGAGCCGAAGGAGGAGGGAGGGAGTTGGTCTGGGCCACTTCGGCAAGGAGGCCAGGAGAGTGTTCGGTTGAACTGGATTATTTACTGTTCACGCTGGAAAACACTGTTCACGCTGGAATGTTGTGAGAGAAAACCATTGCTCTGGCTGAAAAAAAAACAGAACAAGTCGGCTGGCCAGCCAACCGAACAGGCTCGAGAAGGGCATGCTCCGCTCTAGGGAAGCAAGGGGCTAGATAGGGCCTGTTGGCCATGGGGCAAAGGAGAAATATTTCCTAGTTTCTCTAGGGAATTCTGGGAATCAAGGCTACCTCCAAGCACAAACAAGAAGATCCAACTCACACATGCATCTTATACTAAAATGGTGCATCAATTTATTTGAAAACTCAATTTGAAGTGGATGGGAGAGTGTTAGGTTTACGTTTTAGGAATTAATAAACCATTAGTGCGGGTTGTATGTTGAATTCGAGTGCGGCTCGAATTCAACCAAGGTTTTAACTTTTCTTGGAAAATATTTTATTTGCAAACACCTCGTCATGTTGGTGACTTGGCCTGGCCAACTTCACGACAAGTGGTGCGTTGTAAAAGTTTTGAAGCTCGAATTTTGAATTTTGGGTGGGAAGGGAAAATATTTGATTGAAGTTTGACCTAACATTTACATGCAACACACATTCAAGCAAAAATTTTAAAAAGTTAGGATTTTTCTATTACACAGAATCATGGGATGTTACAGGAGGCGTGCTCCGCTACGCCCGCCCCAGTCCAAGCCTGAGTTTATATTATTTTTTAGCATCTGAATGATCTCAAATGCAAAAACACAAAACCAAATCCCTCGAGAGCTGTAACTTTTATATATAAAGTATATCCATTTGGTACCATATAAGTAAGATATGTTTTTTTCCGAGGTGACAAGCGCTGAAATTTTGTTTAACTTTTTTAGCATCTTAACGACCTTAAATGAAAAAATTTAAAACTATAAAGTTGTAGATCCCATCGAGAGCTACAATTTTCATATAGAAAGCATCTCCATTTGACACCATATAGAAAAGATAAGCTTTTTCGAAGGCGACAAACGATTGTACGCAATTAATATACTGCTGAAACATTATTTATTTTTTTTACCATCTTAACGACCTTAAATGAAAAAACTCAAAGCTATAAAGTTGTAGATCCCATCAAGATCTACGACTTTTATATTGAAAGTGTCTCCATTTGACAACATATAAAAAAGATATAATTTGTTCAAGTCAACAAGCCATTGTACACGATTAATATACTGTTAAAACTTTGTTTAATTGTTTTGACCATGTTAACGACCTCAAATGAAAAAACTCGAAACTACAAAATTATAGATATAGGCGAGGGCTACAATTTTCAAATAAAGATCATCTTCATCAGTGGTCATATGAAAGAGATATAATCTTTCTAAGTTGTGCCCTGCTGCGCCAGTCTGGTTGCCTTGGCACTACAGTGCTGCCGTGGCAAGGTTTTCCAGGTAGAAATGCTTGTCCACCGTGGTAGATTGTGCCGCGCCGATGCATGTGACGCGGCGGCGTGTTTTGGCGCAGCCAAACGGGTTAGATTTAAAAATAAAAAAGCAACGGTGTTAGATTTAGAATTTATTTTTAAAAAGGGTTAAAAATAAAAAAAATCGGGGCCTCAAGGAAAGTGGTCCACGCCCACCACGGTGATGTTCCGTGATTTTTCTGTGCCACGTGCTGCCTTTCCTTGTTTCTACTTTTTTAATTTCCTCGTGATGATGTAACTCTGCTTTTCCTTATGAACATAAAGATAAATATAATAAATAAGGTATTACGGGTTTGGTAACTTTGATCCTTACTTAATAAATATAAATATTTCTATTACTAATTAATTTATTGATTTTAATTAGGAGTGAATTATTATTCTTATGACATGAATTAGCCGATGGCTTAACTAATCAAATCGTAAACTGCAATCTTGAATAGTTTGTTATCCAATCTAATCAAAACAAATGTTTATCTAAGTTGCCCACACATACCAATGCAAATCCTCTTAGTTGTCCGCATATACCGGTGCAACTTTCGATAAGGCCTGGTATATGGAAATCGAGACACGACGATAATTAACCCCTTACCAACTTTAATAAGATATAAAAAGTACAAGTTTTTATGCATCCTTAAAAGAAGTCACGAAACTTGATATTTTTAATTAACACATGGGTTGTATGAAAACTAAAGTTATGATACATTTTGGAGTAAATATTTTGTGCCTTATAATGAAAGAAAAAACATACCAAGGTTGTATTTTAATGGATTAAGTCCACTTTTGGCCCCTCAAATATTGGGTTCGTCTAATTTTGATCCTCGACTACAAACCGTCTAATGCTAGTACCTCCACAGTCAAAACCGTTCACTTTTAGCACCTGGGCGCGGGTGAGGCTGTTTTGTCCCACGTGGAGCGGTTTTGACCACGCACGCTGGCGTTGACCTCCATCTTAGTGACATGTGGGGCCCACGCGTCATCAACTCAACCCCTCCCTCTCCATCCTCACGCATACTCCCCGACGCCTCCTCTCTCCTCACGCTGCGGGGCGGGCACTGCTCCTTCGTAGGCGCTACTCCCTCCGACACGGCGGCGCTGGCCTCGGCGTTGACTGTGCCATGGTGGCCCCTCTCTTTCCTCCCATCACCGATGGCGAGCAGGCTAAGACCGCAGCGCACAAGCAGCATGGCGGTACGTGAGCAGGCTACGGCGGCGGCGCGCGAGCAGGGCGGTGGCGCTCGAGCAAGTGGCGATGGCGGCGCCCGAGCAGGATGGCAGCGCACGAGCAAGCTATGGCAGCTGCCGCCTCCCTACGCCGTAGCCGAGCTCGCCGGTTCCGCCTCCAAAAATCATCACCTACACTCGGCCTCTCTTCAATTCCTCTTACACGTAGCCTCCCGAGGTTCCTAGCTACCTTGTGGACGCGGTCGCACCGGCTTTCGTGCACTAGAGAGCTCGCCCTGGCTATCTGACGCGGCGGAACCGCGGCAGCGGCGTCGCGTGCACACGCAGATGATGGCTCCGCATGGGCGAGACGGGGCGCAGCACTGTGCCCCACCAGGCACACAGTGGTGGTAGGGCTCTCAGCCATGGCGCGGACGCGGCAGACACACAGCTCGGCGTGGCAGAGCCAGCGTGCAGCAGAGGCACGCGCGACAGCGGGTTAGCCGGCCAGCCTTCGAGTGTTGCGATGATAAGGGCACAGTCGGGTGCGGCAGCGAGGCAGCAACACGATGCGGCAGCAAAGCAGCAGGGGCAGTGCGGGCGCAGCAGGACTGGCCAAGGCAGCGACCGGAGAAGCGGCGACGGCAAGGCGAGGCTAGAGCGGCTCAGCCACGGCACTGGCGCGACAGCGGGTCAGCTAGGCAAACTGCTATGACAGCGCGATGAGGCAGCACGGTGTAGGGTGAGCAGGCGCTCGGCCCTCGACGACCGGACGCGGTGACCGTGGACACCGGGCGAAACAGAGTGCTGCGCGATTTTGGCGTGTGTGTTTCTTAGATTTCACTGTGGCACTCTGGCTCGTTGAAGTTACTAGCCCCAAGCTTGCACTTAGAACTACAACCTTTATTCAGGCACTTCCCGGTTTCGAGCAACTGGCAGGGAAGAGTAGAGGCCCCAACGTCGATTTGTCAGGCTGTGCAGTGTGGAGAGGGAGGCGTGGTCAAAACCGCTCAACGTCGGTCAAAACAATCTTGTCCCCGCCCAAGTGCTAAAAGTGAACGGTTTTGATAGTTGGGGTACCGGTACTAGACGGTTTTGTAGTTGAGGGTTAAAATTTGACCAACATATTAGTTGAGGGGACAAAAGTGAACTTAATTCTATTTTAATTCAAACAGAATTCACATGACATTGTCATATTATTGCCAATATTAACTTATATTCGGGATACGGTGGCCATCATAAAATAAAGTATAGCTTTTAAAGTTTATAGAAAGATAAAAATAGAAAATAAATAAATATGTAACATTGTCATCCTTATTTTTATTAACAAGCCCGTTTGTTTGCGATTGCTGCAGCAACCACCCGCAACATCAAAAGTAGCACCAATACAAATTAAGCTACCGCGGGCGCTGTAGTTGTGAAACAAGATGAAACGAATAGGTCTAATGTTTGATAGCTTTTTTTCTCTCGTTGCAGCGCACGGACATATTTGCTAGTAACTACAAATGATCATCTTGAAAAAAAGCATAGCACATCCTTAGTAATTCCCTTTATTGAAAAAAGCATAGCACATCCTTAGTAATTCCCTTTATATGTCCATGTCCACAGTAATCTCTTCTATATGTCCATCATCCATCCTCGGTATTTTTTGGCAGTTACTACTGAAATAACACTTTATCGCCTTATTGTCATTCTAAATAGCATAATAAATGAAATCAAGAAATCTCACCTAATCAGCTGATGAACCAAATGTGAGGTTATCAATGAAACAGACTTTCTTCATCAATAATCATAAGCTTCAGGTAAATACTACCACCACTGCAGCGAAACAATATTACAGTATAATTTTTCTCTTTCTGCATCCATGTAAAGGCAACATGAATGACGAAGGTGTTCTCCATATGGCAAGAGGCTTAAATCTGATAGCCTTAACTTGCTTGGTGGTGACTGCATGGAAAGAAAAGTAGACCGAAGCTTAATTACGAAACTGCTGAACTGGAGGGAATATTAACATTTAGAAATCTGAACCTGTGTTGGTATTTAAGGTTAGGCACATACAGATACAGCCGTGAAATATTGGGCTCTATAGAGTTAGCGAAAGAAAATTTTATTTCAAGTCTGGCTAACATTTGCTACCCTGTAACTGCAAAGATGAAACAATACTTAAACTATAATATATTGTGTGCATACCTTGACATATATACTTTGGGATATCTCCCAGCACCTCGACGCTCGGGACCAAGGAACCATCCCCGTGGTAGATGGTAGGGGTAGCCGCCGATTGTGCCGCCGCGGCAGGAGGAGGCAAAAGAGGTGACGAACCAGATGACGGCGCTCTAATTTCCTGAACGTATCTGCTGAAAGAGGACATGCATCGGTGTGGAGGAGATGAGGGCGTGAGACGGCCTGACGGAGGTACAGAACAGATCGACGATGCGGCCGCGAGCGGAGCCGCGAAGGCCACGAAGGGGCCGAGGGGAAGGCCACGGAGGGCCGGGGCCTAGGACGCAGGACTGGTGAGCACTTGCCAGCGCGGCAGGGTCGTTTAGGACTGGGGAGTGGGGACACGAATGCTGAACCGGCTGAGGCCGTAGATAACCAATGTGTTGACTGGCACGGAGGAGTCATAACCGCCACACGTGCTACGTAGGCATAGGCTGAGGCCGTATAGATAACCAAGGTGTTAACCTTCAATTTATTCACGGTTGAAGCTCTAACAACTAATAAATTATATCTTATTTCCCTATTCCAAATGAGCTCCATTGCAATCATAAACACCCCCTTCGGATTCACTTGCTGGTCCAGGGCCAAATTGCCATGGGAGGCACCGGCTAAAAAATGTGCTGCGACGACATGTCCATAGCAGCGTCACCGATTCACCCGTCCATCGATTCGTCACGTACTACATGCATCTTATCAGCTACCGCATTCGCCGAGCTATAAGAAGGCGCGAAGCATGCTCTTTGCGACACCAAGCCATCCAAGCAATAAAAGCATATATAGCTCGAGCTCAATTCTTCTACACAAAATCTATCTGCTTGCACGGTTGAAGCGGCAGCACTCGCAATGGCGAACCAACGCGCCGCTGCCGCCCTCCTCCTGATCGCGTCCCTCTTCGTGGCGGTCGCCATCTCCGGGGCCGACGCGAGGCCCAGCGTGCGTCCCAGCAAGACGGCAGCCCTCCGCCGCGACGCGCATGGAGGTGGTATGCAGCTACATACTCCGACCTGTCATCCAAGCAATCATCCGGCATGAAATGCATCTGTGCCCGTGCATCGTTGTCTGACCGTATGATGAGCGTGCGTGCCGAATGAATGAAATGCAGCAGGTTACATGGCGGATGCTGCGGCGCCAACGGAGCCGAAGCAGGAGCCGAAGAAGCCGGAGGAGCCAAAGAAGCCGGAGGAGCCGAAGAAGCCGGAGAAGCCGGAGTCGGAGCTGACCTGCAACAAGGTGCACGGGGTGCAGGCGGGCGAGACGTGCTGTTCCGTGGGGGAGGGAGCGGGGCTGTCCCAGGACCAGTTCCTCGGCTTCAACCCCAACCTCTGCTGCGAGAAGCTCTTCGTCGGCCAGTGGGTCTGCCTTGAAGCCACATCCGGTTGTCATGACTGACTTTAATTTGCGCTGCCCCCCTGGACCTGCGTGTGCGTCGCGACGATGCTGAGTCGTGCTTTGGCTTTGAATAAGGAGGCGCATCCTATATTCCTATGGTGGGTTCGTTCTCTGTTATGTTCCCCTCCATGTATGAGCTAAGTTTTTTTCTCGAATAATTTATGAGCTAAGTTTTTTTCTCGAATAATGTATGAGCGAAGTTTTTTTTCTCGAATAATGTATGAGCGAACTTTTTCAGTATCATGTAGTCATGCGTGTCAGTCTATGTCTGCATCCCCCGCAACGCATTTTCCAGGAAAAAAAAATCATTTCATCGTTTTGCTCTCATGTAGTCATGCGTTCGATATGTATCGTGCGTTCGTTTGTTCTTCATTTCGTCCATCGTGTTGCTGATGAGAGGAGTTGTTATGCTTTGTACTCTGCTAATTCAACCGCCACCGGCCTAAAATGCCTCCTCGCGGTCATACATATTGATGGTTGTACATATTTGGATACCTAATTAATAACGGTAATGCCCCAATTAAGACGTCCGGAATGGACGAACACACTACGTCAAAAAGCATTTCTAGGGATGGTTGTAGACCATTTGTAGGGGCGGTTTGCCCAGCCGCCCCTACGCAAGGGTCTCTACAAATCATGCATTTGTAGGGGCGGTTCTCTGGCCGCCCCTACAAATCGATTTGTAGGGGCGGCTAGTGTTTCCAGCCGCCCCTATAAATAGATTTGTAGGCGCGGCTGGAAACACTAGCCGCCCCTACAAATCGATTTGTAGGGGCGGTTGTAGTACCAGCCGCCCCTACAAACAGGTATTTGTAGGTGCTTGTGCTGTTTCATGACCCAATCATCCGAATGGCCATTTCTCTCCGCCATAATGATAGCCAAGTGTTCATCAATATACGGTTGCATCAGTTGTGTACTCTGCAAGACACTGTAATGCGCCCGACTCACCTCTTTGTAATCATGGTCGATGAACACTTTTCTACCACTGGTGCCCTTCCCAGCCAGCCTACCCTTGTGACGAGAATCGGGTTTACCAATCCCTTTCTGTACTTTTAGGTACTCTTGACAGCACTCGACGGCTTCTTCAGTACTATAACCTTCTATCATGGAGCCCTCTGGGTATGCTCGATTATGCACGTATCGACTTAAAACCGACATCAACCGCTCATAGGACCACATTTCATGCAAGTAGCAAGGGCTAAGCGTCTGTATCTGATGAACCATGTGAATCATGAGATGTGGCATTATATCAAAAAAAGCAGGAGGTAAACACATCTCCAGTTGGTTTTGTGTCTCCACCACAAATTCATGTAGGTCACTCAGCTCTTCCTTGCCAATCGTCTTCTGTGAGATCTTCGAAAAGAAGTAGCACATGCGGGTGATGGCCATTTTCAAGAACTCTGGCTTTATAGCCCTGATTGCAATAGGTAGAAACACTGTCAGCATCACATGGCAATCGTGAGCCTTGCAGTGTGTTATTGACAAGTCCTTCATCGACACTAGCTTCTTCACATTTGCTGAAAACCTAGTCGGGACTTTGATCCCCCTCAGGAAAGTGCATATAGCTCTCTTCTCGTCTGGTGTTAGGTTGAAGCACGCCGCGGGCAGAGTGTATTTTCCATTAGCCTCAGGTACCGGGTGAAGCTGTGACATCATGTTTAGCTGCACCATGTGTTTCCGTGCTTTCAGACCATCCTTTGACTTGCCTGTGTCCATCAAGGTAGCAATGAGACTCTCAAAGACATTCTTCTGCACGTGCATAGCATCAATGGCATGGGGGACCTCCAAGTCTGGCCAATAAGGCAGATACTGAAAGAAGATCGATTGTTTCTTGAAAGGTACGCCTTCGATAGGAGGTGTGCTTCTATCTCTGTTCGTCCCATCCGGATTCTTCTTTCCATAGACGACGCGCATGTTTTTCACCATTCTGTACACATGTTCTCCGTTATGACGTCTCTCCAGAGGGGGTTCAATCTCTAGGGCGTTGTCATAAAATCTAAAAAACAATTTGCTGCGGTACTTGTGACTTGTCTTTAAGAAGCGTCGGTTCCTTAGGTAAACTATCTTCTTGGATGCATCCAGGTAAACCCATGTAGTACCATCCAAGCAAACCAAGCATCCCGTCTTCCCTTTGATCTGTCCAAACAAAGCAAACAGCGTGGGGTAATCATTGGTAGTAACAAATATTATTGCTCTACATATGAAGTCCTCCTTTTGGAACGCATCGTACATCTGCTCCCCATGCCTCCATAGTCTCTCCATTTCTTGCATAAAGGGCTCGAGGAACACGTCTATATCAATGCCTGGTTGTTTAGGGCCAGAAATAAGAATAGTGAGGAGAAGGTACTTTCTCTTCTGACACAACCATGTTGGGATGTTGTACATGGTCAAGATCACTGGTCATGTGCTGTGGTTGCTCATCCTCTCATTGAAGGGATTCATTCCATCGGTGCTCAGGCCAAACCGTACATTCCTTGGGTCATCGCTGAATTCTTTGTGCTTCTCATCAAACCTTTGCCACTGACTACAATCAGCCGGGTGTGCCATCTTATCATCATCCACCTTGCGCTCATCATCCCACCATGTCATGAGTGCGGCTTCTTTAGGGTTTAGGAACATACGTCTCAAGCGGTCGGTCACTGGCAGGTACCACATTACCAGGGCAGGAATTCTTCTCTGCTTTGCATCGTTGCCTAATGGAGTGTCCTCTAGGGGCTGAGATTCTTGTACCACCTTTTTTGTACCCTTCTTATTCCTCTTTTTCCCCGTGGATGGTTCGTCCCCACCGTAAAGGTCATTGTTCTTGTACCGGCTGGCCCCACACCGGGGACATTTATCCAATGACTTGAACGTTTCACCACGAAAAAGTATACAGTGGTTGGGGCATGCATGTATTTTTTCAACCCCCATTGTCAATGGACTTATGATCTTCTTTGCTTGATATGTGTTGGTGGGAACTGAGTTTGGTTGTGGCAGCACCCATGACAGGAGATGCAATAGATCATTGAAACTACAGTCTGACCAGCCGTACTTAGCCTTCAGGATGAGCAGCTCAAGCACGAAACGTAGCAATGTCCAATGTGTCGTACAACCCTTTTCAACACCATACACAGTCTCCTTCGATGCTTTTGTCACTCTTTCCAAATTTTCTAGACCTTTCGGGCTATTTAGTAAAATCTCTGGTCCAAGGGTTCGAATCATGTCATCTAAATCATCTTCAACTCCGACACGTGCTCCACCATCATTATTGGCACCACTTTTGTCGTTACCATCCCAACCACCAGCATCACCACCTTGTTCATTGCCAAACTCGAAATCCATTTGTGCATCAAGCTCGGCTGAATATTGGGACAGGGATTCTATGGTTTCATCGTCGTATTCCTCCTCATCCTCGTCGTTAACAATAACCGTTTCACCATGATGAATCCACACTGTGTAGTCCTCAACAAATCCTCATATAATCAAATGTGATCTGATGATAGTCACATCTGTCCATGCCATACGGTTCTTGCAATCTTTACAGGGGCAAATAATTGTATCCTTATTCTCTTTCAATGTCGTTGCATGCTTCGTTGCGGCTTCAATAAATTTATCCACCTCTTCACGGAAACCTACCTTGAACCTTAACGAACCATACATCCAAGAGTTCCTGTACTCCATCTTTTACAACAACAACAAACACAAACATTAAAGGACTACTTATTCAGATATATATAAAAATTAATCAAAGTAATAATTATTTGAGAATAATTGTATATACCTCAGATATATATGAATATAAATCTAATATAATTACATGAAGCATACAAACACACCATGGTAGAGGAAAATTAATTAATGGCCCATTTATCCATAAATAATTAAAATACATATTTATTGATTACAATAAACAATTTCAAAGACAACAATTAGCAATAATTATACTTTACCCAATATCTTTCGTACAAACCCTAGTCCAATTTTATCAAACATAAATTTACAAAAACGAAATTAATAAAAAAACCAAACCCTAGATCTAGATCACATGCACATGAAACATCCATAAAACTAACTAATGGTTCACTAAAATCAAGAAACATGGACCAAATAAGGGTATGGTCTTGTTCCCCTCCCTAATTTACCCTAGTACATTTAAAAGTTGGGTCTAATTTGCTCATAAATAGCTCAAGCACCATAGAAGAGAGAGAAAAACAAAACTCTAATTATTCACTAATCAACCATTAAAACTTCAAAAAAAAGTGTGGAATAGCATTTTCTTACCTTCTACAACCTCTCCACCAAAGGATTTGAGACTAAAACCTTCCCCCTTAGTAGAGCAATTTTTGGGAGGTGCCCAAGGCCTCCCCACCTTTCTTTCACGGGTTGGAGTGAGTGGCCCGAGGAGGAAGAAGGTGCTGCCTCGATTTTATATGGGGGCCATTTGTAGGGGCGGCTGGTGATTGAGCCGCCCCAACAAATAGGAGCTATAAATACGGGGCCATTTTTAGGGGCGGCTCAATCACCAGCCGCCCCTACAAATAGAATTTCCAGGGGCGGCTGGTGATTGAGCCGCCCCTACAAATCAGACCCTATTTGTAGGGGCGGCTCGTAACACCAGCCGCCCCTGCTGTTCCATTTATAGGGGCGGCTGGTGTCTGGGCACCCGAGCACGCCACTGTAGGGGCGGCTCCATCACCAGCCGCCCCTACAAAAAAATCGATCCGTTGCTAAAAATCGTTTTCTACGTAGTGACACCCTCTGCTCAGTCCCGCACCTAGTCCCTCGCTTTGTCCTCCCTTCCGCGCTCGCGCCCCGTGCCTACCACGACGCGCGGCCATGGCTGCTTCCCTGGGCGGCGGCGGCGTGCTCCCCCACCCCGGCGTCCTCCTCCTCCACCCGGGCATCCTCTTCCCCCACCACGGAGGCGCCCCTCCCCCAGCCCAGCATCCTCACCCACCGGGAGCGCCCAAAGCCTGCGGATCCGGTGGCCCTCTGCCCCACCCCGGAGAGAGCCATGAAGCACGAGCGAGATTCATGGAGGTGGCGCGGCGGCATTGTAGGGGAGTGGGCGGCTCTGCCCCACCCCGGCACGGTGCCCTCCCCATCCCTGTGGTTCCCTCTCTTAACCTAGCGAACGAGCTCCCCCACCCCGACGGCCAGAATCGACCAACCTTGCCTTCCCCTTCCCTGTGTTGCATACGCATATTTCAAGTATTTTAGGTGTTTTAGATGTATATTGCATTTGTTTCATATGGATGTTGCAAAACTAGATCGGGGGATGTTGCACATGTTGCAATTATTTCAGAGGCATGTGCAAGCGTATGTTTTGAGTGTTTCGGATGTTTCAGATGTTTGTTTCATCTTTGTTTTCCTGACGCATGTATATATCGCCCTACGTACTCCATACGAGAAGCCAGGCTTTTTGGATAAAAGTAGGAGATCGGATCAAACCTTACGAAGAGCGATGCGCTGTGATTCCCCACGCCATGACACACCGCCGCGAGTTGCGTCGTGATGCTGCCTAGATCAGCCGAGTTGCCACGAACGACGTAGCTAGATCTTGTGGTAAGCCATCTGGTTCGCTAGAGGATCAGCACGCATACCCCTACCTGGCGCGCCACTGTCAACGAAATCTAGTAGGCAGTCTACCGAGGAGTATACCCACGAAAGTAAATAATCGGTGGGGGTGCGCGTGATTAGGAACCAGATGGTAACAGAGACACAAGACACAAGATTTATACTGGTTCAGATCGTCAGCTTGACGTAACACCCTGCATCCTGTGCTCTGTAAATTTATATTGATTGTGTATCAAATTCAATCTCTCGTCTAGCGGACCCCTACTTATCCTTATATACTCTAGAGGGGTAGGGTTATAAGGAAAATATCATATTTGGTATTATACAAAAATCACATCTTCATGTATTCTTACGGTGCACGCCTTGATCTTGTGGGCTAGGCCACCTTTGGGGTGCGGCCCATGTCTTGTCTTGTGGGTAACGGGGGGTATATCCCCCACAGACTGGCTGCTGCTTGTGCTCGCGCTAGGCTGGGATGAAGGGGCAGGGTTATAAGGAAAATATCATATTTGGTATTATACAAAAATCACATCTTCATGTATTCTTGCGGTGCACACCTTGATCTTGTGGGCAAGGCCACCTTTGGGGTGCGGCCCATATCTTGTCTTGTGGGTACCGGGGGTATATCCCCCACAGACTGGCTGCTGCTTGTGCTCGCGCTAGGCTGGGATGAGGCATGGCTTAGGCCTGCTTTGACCTGAGCTGAAGGAGGAAGAAGGGAGTTGGTCTGGGCCACTTCGGCAAGGAGGCCAGAAGGGCGTGCTGGGCTCTAGCAAAGCAAGGGGCTAGATAGGGCCTGTTGGCCATGGGGCAAAGGAGAAAGATTTCCTAGTTTCTCTAGGGAATTCCAGGAATCAAGGCTACCTCCAAGCACAAACAAGAAGATCCAAATCACACATGCATCTTATACTAAATGGTGCATTAATTTATTTGTAAACTCAATTTGAAGGGGATGGGAGATAGTTAGGTTTACATTTTAGGAACTAATAAACCATTTGTGCGGGTTGTATGTTGAATTCGAGTGTGGCTCAAATTCAACCATGGTTTTATTTTTTCTTGAAAAACATTTTATTTGCAAACACCTCTTGTCATATTGTTGACTTGGCCTGGCCAACTTCACGACAAGTGGTGCGTTGTAAAAGTTTTGAAGCTCGAATTTTGAATTTTGGGCGGGAAGGGAAAACATTTGACTTAAGTTTGACCTAACATTTACATGCAACACACATTCAAGCAAAAATTTTAAAAAGTTGGGATTTTTCTATTACACAGAATCATGGGATGTTATAGTCCTCCCCTTACTAGAATCTTGTCCTCGAGATTAAGGTGATACTCAGTCGATGAAGAGGTGGGGGTGCTGCTTTCGAAGTTCTTCTTCCTTCTCCCGGGTAGCTTCTTGTTTAGTGTGGTTGCTCCATTGAACCTTGCACATGGGGATGGTCATTCTTCTGGTTTCCTAGACAGCTATATCCAAAATCTTGATAGGATGCTCAACATACTCAAGTGTGTCTTGTAGATCTAGAGTTTCTGTCTAGACTTGTTCATTTGGAACTCTCATGCATTTCCTCAGCTGTGAGACGTGGAACACGGGGTGCATTCCAGCTAGGTTAGGTGTGAGTTCCAACTTGTAGGCGAGCTTCCCAATTCTGCTCACGATCTTGTACGGGGCTACAAAGCGAGGTGCTAGCTTGCCTTTGACATGAAACCTCATGATGCCTCTAAGAGGTGACACCTTAAGATACACATAGTCACCAACATCGAAACAGAGATCTCTTCTTCTTTTATCAACATAGCTCTTTTGTCTGGTCTGGGCTATCTTCAGGTTCTCTCTCACCTTAGCAACTTGCTCTTCAGCATCTTTGATCACTGCTAGTCCAAAGAATTGTCTTTCTCCAACTTCTGACCACATGAGTGGGGCCGTGCACTTTCTGCCATACAAGGCTTCAAATGGGGATATCTTCAAGCTAGCTTGATAGCTGTTGTTGTAGGAGAACTCGGCAAAGGATAGACTTCTCTCCTAATTAGATCCATAAGTCAAAACACAAGCTCTAAGCAAGTCTTCTAGAATCTGATTCACTCTATTAGTCTGACCATCAGTCTGAGGGTGGAAAGCTGTGCTGTAATCTAGGGCTATACCCATGGCCTTATGGAAGCTCTTCTAGAACTTAGCTGTGAACTGAGGCCCTCTATCCGACATAATGGTCTTGGGAGCTCCATGCAGACATAAGATGTTGTCAATGTACAAGTCTGCAAGCTTATCTGTGGTGTAGCCTATTTTCATCAGGATGAAATGAGCCACTTTGGTCAAGCGATCGACTATGACCCATATCGAGTCATGCCCTTTCTGAGAGCGAGGCAAGCCGACTATAAAGTCCATGCTAATATCTTCCCATTTCCACACAGGAATGTCCAGGGGCTGAAGCAAACTTGCGGGCCTCTTATGCTCGGCTTTCACTCTTTGGCAGATGTCGAATCTTGCCACATAGGCTGCAATATCGGACTTCATGTCCTTCCACCAGAATCTGTCTCGAAGATCTCAATACATCTTAGTGCAACTAGGGTGAATGGAATACCTAGAGTTATGTGCCTCTGATAAGATGGATTCTCAAATTTGCTGATCTTGTGGGACACATAGCCAAATCTTCAACCACAAGGTGCCTTGCTCATCGATTCTGTAGTTTTGGAGCTTTTCCTCTTGCATAAGGTTCTTAATTTTTTTGAATCTCCTTGCATGATTTCTGAGCTTCTCTGATCTTTTCTTCTTGGGTGTAGGTAACTTGGAGTGTGTGAAGATAACCACTACCACAAGCTTCAATTCTCAGCTTCTCAAACTCTTCATGCAACTCAGGCAATCGCTGTTTGGCAACCAAACTATTACAATAGCTCTTTCTACTCAAGGCATCTGCCATGACATTGGCTTTTCTAGGATGGAAATGAATCTCTAGATCATAGTCCTTGATCAATTCTAACCATCTGCGTTGTCTCATGTTTAGCTCATTCTGCATGAAGAAATACTTGAGACTCTTGTGATCGGTGTAGATATCACACTTGTTGTTGATCAAGTAGTGCCTCTAAATCTTAAGAGCGTGAACAACTGCTGCTAACTCAAGGTCATGTGTGGGGTAGTTCTTCTCATGATCTCTTAGCTATCATGATGCATAAGCAATCACTCTATCATTTTGCATAAGCACACATCCTATTCTTTGCTTGGAAGCATCACAATATACCACGAAATTATGGTGAATGTCGGGTAAGGCAAGGATGGGAGTGGTAGTGAGTCGCTTCTTGAGTTCTTGGAAACTTTGTTCACATGCCTCATTCCACACAAAGGGAGCATTCTTCTATAGCAGCTCTGTCATTGGCTTAGCAATCTTAGAGTTCTCAATGAATCTACGATAATATCCAGCTAATCTAAGAAAACTCCTGATATCAGTGACATTTTGTGGTCGCTTCCACTCTATATCAGGAGCATCCACTCTTGATCATGATGACATTCAAGCTACGGTAGTCAACACACATCCGCATAGATCCATCTTTCTTCTTCACAAAGAGCACGGGAGATCCCTAGGGTGAAGCACTAGGCCTAATGAAACCCTTATCAGTCAGCTCTTGCAACTGCTTCTTGAGCTCTGCCAACTCATCGGTAGCCATTCTATATGGACGCTTGGCAATTGGTCCTATTACAGGGACTAAGTCAATCATGAACTCAATGTTCTGATCAGGTGGCATTCCTGGCAATTCATCTGGAAAGACGTCTAGGTACTCATAGACAACTAGCACATCCTACAATGTCTTCTCGGTCAAGGCATGAAGTTCAACTTTCTCTACATCATCTAGTCGATGTGTAGCATCAATCTACACACGAAAACCTCCAGGGTGCTCTAAGCTAATAGATCGAGGGAAGCAAGAGATCAAACCCTTGTGCTTGGTCAACCAATCCATACCAAGAATCACATCAATATCACCATTAGACTTTAGGACTGTCAGATCTGCTAGAAATATGTACTCTACCATCTTGAGTCTCACTAATTTGCACAACAGAGTGCAGTTGACATCCCCAAGGGGAGAGCTAGTGATCATGGATCTACCTCGATGTTCGGTAGGAAGAGACTGTTGCTATATGAACTTTGAGGTGACATAGGAATAGGTGGCTCCTGAGCCAAACAAGACTACTGTAGGGGCTCCTTCTACTTCTAGCTTTCTAAGCACAACTTCAGGGGCTTCCATTGCATTCTTCGTTGTGACATGATTAAGTCTTCCATGATCTCTGGATGATATGGCAAGCATGTTTCGAGTTGGTGGAGAGCGACTTTCAAGTAGTCCAAGCTGAGCAAATAGTTAACACTGAGGACAAACTTGGGTCTTGTGGCCAATCCGGTGACATGTGTGGCAAACAACGATCACCTTCTTCTTCTTCTTGCTCTTAGTGCACTTGGCAGGCTTCTCAGCACATGGTTCAAGAATAGGCTCAATAGGGTATTGATAGATGGTTCCCTGTGGTGGATAGTATAGCTGTCCCTAGGCTTGTTGTGGTGGGGATCTAGGTAGCTGCCATTGTTCCTTCCATGAGGTGGTACTCACGGAATGCTTGTGCAAACTCCGTCCAACCAATATTGGTAGGGTCAGGGTGGTTAGCACAAAATCAATCCCACCATGAGTTAGCAATGCCTCTAAGCTGTAGGGTGACAATGTTTAGACCTTCCTTGTCAGTGCATTTCACCAGTTCAAGCCTTCTTTTGATTCCACGTAACTAGTCATCAGCCTCAATTGGGTTGTCAGCATGGTCAAAGGTAGGAGGTTTCAACTTGTAGAACTCCTTAAACTTCTTGATGAAAGGCTCATGAGATGGGTCAGGTGCCACTACATCGACAATCTTCTGCAGGATATGGGTCTGATGTGCTATTGTTGCTATCAAGTTGGGTGCTTCTAGAGTCTTAGGTCCAGGATTGGCTCGTGAGATGAAAGGCTCGTGAGATGAGTCGTGATTGGCTCTAGGTTTTGAAGGTTCACACTAGGGTAAACGTCCATCGGACTCTCCAAGCTGAGACTACTGATAGGTTATCTTGCTCATTTAGCTCGAGCCTTCTTTTTCTCCAACCTTGATATCCTTGTTAGGACTGGCATCAGGTCAACAAAAGGGTAAGGCAGGCTTCGGTTAAGCTACCTAGAGGTGGAGTCACAAACAAGCACACAATAATCAGTTTTACTATGCTACACTCAAGCATAAGAAACACAGCAAACAACAAGAGCCAATCACTCAAGCAACATTACAATCCTATTCACACAACTAGCTAGTCAGAACCGTATGGTAGGGAGGGTCAACTAAACATTAGCTTCTTTGACAGGGGTAGTCAGCTAGATTTGTTGGCTTTAAGTCTAACATCCGGTTCTAAGTTTGTGATCTACTGTTAAGTATAGCTTTGATACCAACTGAAATGAACTAGGATTTCAAAACTTAAAATACCAGCTTTCACGGCGTCCACTTTTCAGTTGATTACAAAGTCATACAACAACATAGTACAAAAATAGGAGTAAAACTAACCTAATTACAAGCTCTCTAGGCTATGATCAAACAAAACACCGAGGCTCCACTCATAGCAGCGAAGCTTGGCGAATCTCCAATCCACAGGCATACTTGAGAGTAGACCTCAAACCAACTACTAATCTCAACATCATTGCAAGACAAGAAATCTGCACACCCCCAGATGTGTGTAGGCCATGGTTAGCACCGATGAGCTTTAGTGAAAAAAGAAAATAAAGGGATCTGGCGATCCTAATAGTTTGGTTGTAGTTTGCATCCTTAGCGCATGCAGAAGCATCATAGTAAGTAGTATAAATCTTCTCTAAAACCCAACCCATACACTCATTCTCACCATCCGCTCATCATCAAATCTCAGCACTCATCATCACATCTCACCACTCATCATCCCTCACAACACCTTCATTCTCTCAGTTTAGTCGACGAGGCAGAAACAAAGTTATAGACTAGCAAATAATGGCTAGAAATTTTGCCTCTTTAATATTAGGTATAGACTAGCAAATAAGCCCATGCGTTGCAATGGGAGTGTGGTAGAATCGCCTAATCTAATGCCTCACAGGAGTGCTTGTCTTCCATTAGACACTAAGCACCCAAGGGAGAACACCAAATTACTCGGTTCCGTCGGGCACACCCAGGGGAGAACCCAAAAATCCACATTTTTGCCATCAGGATCACAAATGAGAGAATAGAGCTTACATCATTCTGAACCATTTCTTACATCACTTTTAATACAACATCAAAGTATAATATTTATTAATATAACAGTGGAACAAAATCATATTATCAGAGTTATAAACAATTTAATTGAATAGCGGAATATAACATGTAATCAGAATTACAGCGGAAATGAATATCTAATCATGACATGATGAAGTATTGTTATATAAACTATGACAACAGATTATGAAACTTTCCTTATAAAAGCATTTGGTGAGAGTTATAAATAACAACTACGATCGCAGCGTAAAGGAATCCTCGCTGAGCCCACTAGGAGGTATCCACACACAAAGGTCAGCTCTAGCATCCATCTATCACCTGCAATAGGGGGAATAAAAACCCTGAGTACTCAATTGTACTCAGCAAGACTTACTCGACAGGAGAAAAGAAAAGACTCCAAGGATATGCAAGGCTATCTGGCTTGTGGGTTTATTGCATTTGCAGGAAGCATTACTAAGCGTGCGTCCTTATATTCGATTTTTATTAATAGCCGCATTGGTTCATTAACTAACCATTCTATGTAAGCACCTGTACTACTTTCAAGCAGGTGGTAAGCAATCAGATTTCCTTTTTCCATTCCAGCTTTCATCTTTCAGTTCTTACTACGGTGCTAGGCACAAAACAAGCCGTACCGGATTGCCCGGCGATTCGCGAATCAATGCCCCCAGCTGGGTACCCTGAAAACATATGCCCCGGTTATACCCAAGGCACAAGCAGGACCAACCCATCATTCTCCTGTCCCTGGTGTCCAAGTCCCCGTCCAAACTGGGACTCCAAGCCCCCGCCCCTGAGTCTCGGACTCAATGTGGTGCAAGGACCTCCACCAAAATAAAACCCTGACAGTCGATCCGGAAAGAGCCGAATCCGCGACAAGAGAGCAACAAGTCTTCCAAGCGCCCATACCCAAGTATATGCTCGGGATAATAAGTCTGTGACTTGCCTCGATGGCTTATGCAATGACCGGTCCTTAACCGACACGGACAGGGAAAACAGTGTAACCAAGCCATGCCCCGTGTCCACGACGACACAACTTCTTACACCCACCAATACCCAAACCATATCCCTGCCCGGTCACCATTTTTCTTTCCACCATTTATATTTTCCAAGTGATAATAATTCAGTAATATATTTCCTATCTCTCGCGAGTGACAGGCAATCACTCGACTTCTACCAGAGTCCTATAGCATAGCATTCTACACGATCCTATCATACTAGTAAGACTCATAGGATAAAGACATATATATGCAAGTGGGTTTCATTCAACTCCTTAAAACTTAATGCACAAATATAATTCAAACTGCAGAAGAGTAGGGGTTATGCACCGGGGCTTGCCTGGGTAAGAGATATTAAAAAGTTAGTATCAACATCTTCAGATCATCCACATCATCTGAACAGAAAGCCCATTGCATCATCTCCTAGAGAGAATACCATTACACCATCTTTGGATTCCCCAATCATCATTGGATCAATCCGTTGATCCATCATATATGCAAAAATGCCCTTGCACTTGCTTTAAATTAGCCTGCGGTACTCTAGACACTATTAACGTGAATCACGTATTTCTGCAATAGAACCCTGTATAAAACATCTGCTTGGACTCATACCCTTCTTCATCCTCCAAAGCAGAGCACCAACATAGAGGAACCGAGCGGCACCGCGGTGAGGGCACGTCGGCGGCGAGGTGGTGTCCGAGATAGGCGCGGATGGACCGGCGAGGCGCGGTAGAGTCGTGCGCGGCTCGGTGAGCGGGAGGAGCGCGGCAGCGCTCCAGGGCGCGGTAGTCACGGCTGGCCAGACGGCTCGGGTGCGCGGGCACGCGCGGAAGAGGCAGCGGTCTAGAGCCGGACAGAGGACGCGCGCGCGCGGTGGCTGAGCGATGAGAGCGCGGCCACGGAGACTGCGTGGGAGGGAGGAGGGGCGGCGCTGCGAGGTGAGGGAAGACACGTTGGGGTGCTCGATGCAGGGTGGTGAGGTCGTCGTGCTCCAACGAGCCTGTAGTGCCGAGGAAGGGCGGAGCCTGCTGTGGAGACATGGGACAACAGTGGGGTGCTATGGCCGGACAGCCCTGCGGTGGAGGCGCGGAAGACGGAACGGCACGGACGCCGGGGTGGAGGAGGAGGGCAGCGCAGCAGAGCAGCGGGTCCGGCACGGGGCCGAGGGCACGCGTGGACGGCGGCGTTGGTGCTGCGCCGTCGCAGCTGCAGGCGCAGGCGGTCGCGGAGCTCGACGTGACGGCGGGCGCGTGTGCGTGGTCAGCAGCGGGGCTCGAGAGGAGCAGCACCGCGGGGCTCAGTGCGCTTGCGCTCTGTGGCCAGGGGACGGCGGACTGGAGCTAGAGCGTCTCCTCACGGCTACAGAAAAAGAAAGGGAGAGAGAGAGGGAAGCAACGCGAGAGAATCAGGAGACAGACAGAGACAGGCACGAGAGAATCAGGAGATAGACAGAAACAGGAACTGTGGGGCTTGCTCCTGGTTTGCTTGACAGTTCACAGTGGAGAGCGAAGCCAAGCCAGCGGTGGCTACAGCTTTAGCTGGACGGTGCTCCTGGTTAAATGCATTGGGTGGTGAACCCGAGGAGCAGAGGCAGTCAGACAAGAAAGAGACAGGGGCAGACAGTGTTGCAGCGGAGAAAAGAAATGGCAAGCAAGAGAGGAGCAGGTCAACTAGCACAGTAATGCAGAGATGACAGATAGGGACGTTTATAGCTACACAAGGAGTGTGTCTGCCCTTTAATCATTTTTTTATTTCAGAGTTATCGTCGTAACGCCTAGGCACACAAAAATTTCAGCAAAGCTTGAATTTAAATTTGATTCAAACGCTATATATATGTATATCGTTCTATTTATTAATGGATTTTATTTTATTTATAAAAGTTGTTTTTCCTGCTTAATCTAGTAGAACAAACCGTTTGCTATTTATTTGCCAGGATTATCATTCGATATTCCTAAATATTTTTACGCCCTGAAATTTAACCTAGACGTTTATTTGAGTCCGCAAAACTACGTCACACAGGATTCGCTTATCGCCACAAGTATGTTTTAAATTAAAACCCGAGAAAACTCGATTCGAAAATTTTTCTTAGGCCTAAATCACGGTGCTAAATGAGATCGTAACACCAGGGTGTTACAGGGAGAAACAAAGTTATTGATAGCTTCCTCCTACATTGTAATTCTAATTTTTCATATAAGTCAGCCAAGAGTTTGTTGCTGACATGTTAGTCCAGGATTAGTTTATCGATAGATGATTGTGATGAGAGTTCTATCTTGACTTTCCATGTTGCGCCCTTCAATGAGGATTGCACTGGTACATGCATATAACTTAAGGGTATATTTATTTATGCCGATCTCAATAACAAACTATTAGAAAATTACTTAGGGTTAAAACTTAAACATGATTAGGATACATAATCTTAGACTTAGATTAGTAGATCTCTTGAGTTTACCTTCGTTAGTAGAGGAGGAAGTCATTATGCTTTAGGAGTGGGGACTCGTGTCTACTTGGAGCAGGCCCTGACACAGAGAATCAGGGAAGGAATATCCCGTAGTTGTACGGTTGTCACCGGCGTCCTCCTGGCTGCGGCTATTCCCTCCTTGGTCAACCTACTGGTGATGGCGATGACCCTGTCGATGAGATCGGAGAAGGAGACATGGGGCGGTGGCCTTCCTATCACTCCTGTGCTTTGGGTAGATCGGGTGCTTAATGTTTGGTGTGGTTAACCTTTCTTGTTCGCATCAGCTATCGAGATGGTTAGGGAACCTTCTTTTTTATTAGTATTGTGTAACGGAAGTCACAACCAGGTTTAGTTTTGCGACCCCAATCAGGTCACGTACGTGGGGTTGTCTCCCTTGGGACTCGGTCACGTGACCCTTGCTGAGATCATCCCAACACAAACTGCTCAAGATCTCAGTTCACGATTTGATCCATCATCTGAAGCAAGTACAAACATAATTACTGATTTTGTGTCAAATGAGAAATGCAATAGTGATGTGAAGTGTATACCCTTCTTTTTTTTTGGAAGCCCTAACGGTTAGAAGGCCTATTTTGTTGTCTTTTTTACTTTCTTTTTCACATTTATTTTGTACTCCTGATTTTTTAAGTGGAAAAAACACAATTACTTTGAAGAATGGGAAACCGTCGGCTCATGGTGGTAAAAAAGGTGAAACTCGAAAAAAGGGGAAAACGATGGCTTCGTCCGTGGCTTCGAAGAATCGTGAATCGAAGTTGATAAAAAAGAAGAATCGTGAATCGCAAACCCTTTGGATTTTGTACTTAGGCTGTATTCAACAGGAGACCCATCAGAAGACCCAAACCCAAAATGGGTCTCTAACAAAATACATATAGCCTTCAACAAAGTACCTATATGGAAGACCCATTTTGGGTATCAGGAGAGGTATAACCCAAATCTGAGTATCCTCTCTCCTGTAGACCTATTTGCACAAAAGGTTCCTTTTTGGGTCTCGTTGTTGGAAAAGATTAAAAATGACAAAAAAATGGATAGACGAAAAAAATGGGCTGAAATTTTGCCTCTTTATTATTAGGTATGAATATAGATATAGACTATAGATATAGATATAGACATAGATCTAAAGTATGAAAAGTAACACACAAAGACATTTTATGTTTTACAATGAACGAATATATAACTTGAAATGTCCATGGAAAAATCAAGTCAAGATCATAATACACCAATATTATTGGAACTAACACAAGAAGCTATTTTTTTAATGATTGGCAAATGGTCTCTACCTGATATGTGCCCTGGCTGACGTATATAATTGGCTTAGCACCATGTGGTCTGGTCCTTGCCCCATAACGGTTCTAGTCAATCCAAATACATCGATGAAAGAAATAATTTCATCATCAAGGGGCACCGAAGGCCATCTCTGCCAGTAGCACATAAAGCATTGGTTGAGGAAACCATTTCAATTGAATTGCGCAGCATCAGTAAATACTATGGGTACAGAACAATAAGTAATTAGCATAATCATGCAACAATAGCTAATTAGCATAAGCACGGAACAATATCAAATTGGCAAATGCTGGAACAAATTTCAGAACAAAAATCTAAGAGCAATAAATTTAGATATATGTACCAATCCATAGTTGACAATCACCATATCACAAACATATGTAAATATCATTGGAAAAGGGAAAAGGCTAACTCGCAGCA
This sequence comes from Miscanthus floridulus, assembly GCF_019320115.1. Taxonomy (NCBI): domain Eukaryota; kingdom Viridiplantae; phylum Streptophyta; class Magnoliopsida; order Poales; family Poaceae; genus Miscanthus; species Miscanthus floridulus. The sequence continues at coordinate 115,948,429 of NC_089584.1, forward strand.
TCGAGATGCATGTTTGATGTAGCCAATTATGTATCTCACACACAGCCATGCATTTCGTTATATCTACCAGAGTATTACAAGAGTATATATATGGAGGCAAGCACTCATGGCATGAGTTACAAATAAAGAAATATAGCCTTTAAAATAAAAGGTAAGATGGCAGGAACTTACCAAGGAGAAGTCACATACATCATTTTCCTCTTGGCAGCAGGCAGTGAGCCTGAACCTGAAACAACACCGCACAATCTCAATATGCAGGTAAGCAGTATGGTGCACAATAAAGGAACACATAGGAACAATTGACCAATAGTAGTACATACCACCATAGCAGACAATGTACATCACATGTTGGCGTGGTTGCTCGCAGCCATCGAAATAAACAACCAGATCAGACAACTCCGAGTTGAAGCGAATGGGCCTGTGGTCTAGTGGTAGGGCTGTCTAGTGGGACGCTACTCACCAGGGTTTTCGCACATTTTTATGGGATTTTTTCCGAAATTTTAGGGTACACGCATGCGTGCGCGTTCGGTGGTTCTGCGCGTTTCCCGCGCACCGAAGGCTGCGTCTTCCAATCTCTTCTTTGCGTGTGTACGGATGCGTACACATTTGTATACGTGTGGTGTGACTGTGGAGTGTGTGGGTTATGCGTGTCCAAGTTGTACCCAATAAAAAAAATTCCGAGTTCAAGGCAGGTCTAGATTGGAAAGCAGATCAAGCTGGAGGAGGGGATACGAACCTCAGGTGGCAAGGTACTCGTGAACGGCGGTGAGGTAGACGTTGGGGAACCCCCATGGCTAGCTGTAGAGATGAGGATGAGGAATGGGTGATGCTGCACCGGGCATGCCCACGCCCAAGCGCCATGGCCGTCCCAGCCTCTCCTTTCGCACACTCCGCGGTCGGGGGAGAGGAACAAGCGATGAAGTGATCCGATCCGTGCGCGCAGCTACCAGCAGGGTCGTGCACTGCATCTGCTCGTGCCGCAGGCAGGGAAGAGGAAAGGGCAAGGAAGCAGAAGCTACAGGGAGGCGGTGCGGTGCCTTTTTCACTTTGATTGGTGAGACCTGAGACGGGACGGAGATTGTAACACGAGAAGAAGAGCTTGCACGTGGCCCCAGCAGGACACGTGGCTTGCACCAGCCTCCGATTCCTGGAGCGGCACGAGTCATCAAGAGATAGGCGATCAGGAGCAAAATCGCTGGGAGGCCTCCAATTTATCTGCGGTTACACCAGAGGTGAAACGAACCAGGATTTCAAAACTTGAAATACCGGCTCTCTTGCCCCTCTGTGATAGTCCCAGGATACCTCAGCTATCACGAGCGTCCACTTTTCAGCTGATTACAAAATCATACAACAACATAGTACAAAAATAGGAGTAAAACTAACCTAATTACAAGCACTCCAGGCAATGATCAAACAAAACACCGAGGCTGTACTCATAGCAATGAAACTTGGCGAATCTCCAATCCACGGGCATTCTTGAGAGTAGACCGCAAACCAACTACTAATCTCAACATTACTACAAGCCAAGAAATCTGCACCCCGCCAGATGTGTACAGGCCATGGTCAGCACCGATGAGTTTTAGTGAAAAAAAGAAAATAAAGGGATCTGGCAATACTAATAGTTTGGCTATAGTTTGCATCCTTAGCGCATGCAGAAGTGTCATAGTAAGTAGTATAAATCTTCTCTAAAACCCAACCCATACACTCATTCTCACCATCCGCTCATCATCACATCTCACTACTCATCAGCACATCTCACCACTCATCATCCCTCACAACACCCTCATTCTCTCAGTTTAGTCGACGAGGTGGCCTCCGTGCGCCCCTCGTCTAATCGGCCTCATGTCATACCTTAGTGTCAGGGGGAGAAAAGCAAAGCACAAGAGAAGACTAGTGGGGTGAAACAGTTCACTGGAATGATCATGACCGAGATCGTGGCTATACGTATAGTTTTAACTCTGCAGAGTGTGTACACCTGTACCCAATAGGATCACCATCATTGACCGTTGCCGCGGTCTAGGCAGACAACGCTCAAGAACTAGCACATTCCTCACCAGCCTGCCCCCAAATGGAGTAGCATACGGCACGACGTATACACTTGGGATCATGACTAGGGTAGCCGGAAAACCTGTTGGCATCCTTTTCAACGTGCTCCTAGGGGATACCCCCATGCACCTCTCCTCCCACAGAACTAGCTTAGTCCACACTAACTCAACAGAACAGGCCCCACCCATTCAGGCATGTGGCATGCACGTTTAACATAGTCCTATGTCCCAGGCATCAACCCACAACAATCCTTAATTGGCTAGAGCAAGCACCTTCCACCAATAACACGTGGCCTGCCTCTCACGGGTAGCCACCATCACATGCCTGCCACATTATATCCATCATATCCATCAGAAATAGATCTAGGGCACTGTCGATGTTTCACCACCGATAGCCTACCACGGGGGTACCTAGGGCAGTTTGTTCGGGCTTTGGCACATGCAGAACTCGACGGTAAACGCAAGAGACAGTCGATTTATCCTGGTTCGGGCCCTCGACCGTGATTGAGTAATAGCCCTACGTCCAGTCGGCGTTAGCCTTTGCGCTAGATTGATTGTCAAGTGTTCTCTTGCCTTTTTTCTCTAGGAACTCCGCCCTCCTTTATATAGTCAGGAGGCCAGAGTCCTAGTCGGTTTACAATGAGAGTTCCTAGTAGGATTACAGAATACTACTACTACTAAGATTACATGGAAAGAATCCTAGTTAGACTAGGTCTTCTCCCTTCCTTGTGGGGTGTCCTATGGGTCCCATATCAACAAGCCTCCGAGCACTTCATGGTTGAGCTATGGAAACCTCATCTTGTTCCTTTAGGTCTTGCCAAGCAGGAACAAGCGTCGTTCGAGTGCTTTCTTGAGTGAAACCGTGTAGTGCTTCTCGGGATCTTCGAGTGCTGTGTGCTTTTTGAAGAAAAAATTATTCCCATCTAGATGTAGCCCCCGAGCCTCTTGCTATTTGGAACAAGGAGCTGGAGGGTCTTGTCTTGAAATTGCTCTGATTCTTCGTCAAAGGGTTCCCGAGCATAGACCCAGGTTCTTTATCAAAAAGAACTCGGATATAGCTTGTAAAAATATGCACTCACTGAGTGTAGCCCCCGAGCCTCTTGCTATTTGGAATAAGGAGCTGGAGGGTCTTGAATCTTTTATTGTTTGAAAACTGTTGTCTTGAGGTAGTCCTCTTAGTGACGTGCACTTTTTTCGAAAAAAGTGCACTCACTGAGTGTAGCCCCCGAGCCTCTTGCTATTTGGAACAAAGAGTTGGAGGGTCTTGAATCTGAGTTGTTCAAAAGAACTAAAAACCTCTCCTGTTGCAGCCCCTGAGCATATGTCCAGGTTCATTTGTTCAGAAAGAACTCGGATGCAGGGTCTTGGCATATTCTCTGGTAGTCTGCTGTTGTCAGATGTAGTTGTATGGTGGTGGTTGAGTGTAAATGTTGTTTGTCCACGAGTTGTACAGTGTTGGTATATCCTTTTGAATATGCTTGTCCTTGAGTACTGTTCCTTCACGTCTGAGTCCTCTTTTATTGAATTCTGTCTTTTCACTTTGTCCTTTGTTAGATTTGTTCCGTTGGTGCTCCCGGTCCATGTGCACCGCTTCTTTGGTCTATAAATACCCTCCTGTTGTGTTGTTTTGATTCATCGAGTCATTTTGTTGCGTGGTCTAAAATCTCTGTAGTCATGAATATGATAGTTTCTGAAGTAGAGCACCCCGAGCGTATCTTTTAGTTCTTGTATATCTTGTCGTTGCTGGAGGGAGTCTTGTGATAGAGATTAGAGGTAGACTAATCTCGTAGCGGCATTATATCAGGAAGTACGTGGCGGTAGTTGGAGGAAGTCTTGTGATGTGGGATACGTTCCTTCATCTAGCAGTTCTGGGTAGATCCCCCTTGCCTGTCCTGCGACTGTCTGGTGCAGATCAATGCCTAATCCGGTCACATCGGACTTGGGTAGACAGATGCCTGCTGGGCTTCCCTGTTCCATGTTGTCCCGCCGTGCTGCTGACTTCCGCCTCGGATGTACTGCGTCCGTCCTTTGAAGAAAACCGTGTAGCTGAGTGCGGTTTGTTCTACCGAGTAGCAATTTAGAACACGTAGTCGTTCCAGAGCTTAGTTGTGTCCGGGCTCCTTTTTGCTACCTTGCTCGTCGTAGTACCGAGTTCGTTGGGTCTTGTAAGATGTGTAATCTTGTATTTTTTGAAGCCATTTATAATGGAAAGAATCTTGTCTTCTGGGTTGTCATTCTTTTTTCTGCTGATGTCCTGGTTGTTTGTGAGATTCCTGAGTTCTTTTTGTAAGAACTGAGTTCTTATGTTCCTTGTGAGGCAACCCTTCATTGCTTCATTATTGATGAGTTCTTTTCATAGCAATATGTTAACTCTGCCTTGGTGCTGGATGGATAAGTCTGAAATCTGCCCGTTGAACTGTACCGTTGTGTAGAAGTGTGCCATCCGTCATTTCAGCTTTGTCAGTTGTGTTGGGAAATGAACCGTTGCGTTCTCATGCTGTGTTAAAACGGGCCTAATGGGCCGCATTTTTATTGTTGTAAAAATCTATTTAAGGGCCTTCTTTCTTCTTTTTCTTTACTGCCCTGCTTTTGCCTTGAAACCCTAGTCTTCACTCCGCCGTCGCCATCGTCGCCGTCATCTGAGCGCCGCCGCCTGACCGTCATCGTTTCTTAGTGCCTTATTGCTTTCGCTAGTATATGGGTAGGAAGAAATCAGCGAGCAAGTCCCAGGCAACCTTTGTAGACGAGGAGGCATCACTTTCTATGATTGAAAATCAAGAATTCATGGCCATAAGGGCTGCTCAAAAGGTCTGGCCGACTCCGACTACGACTGAGGATTAGTTGCGTGAGCTTGTTAGTGATTGCCTGATCCAGGACAAGGAGATTACTGAGTGGAGAGCTCCAGGCCAGCATCAGGTCCCAACTCTAGGCTCCGGTGAGATTGTTCTTTTTGTCTCCTTTATCCATGCTGGACTCTGCCTTCCTGCCTCTGCTTTTCTTCATCGCTTTCTCAATTATTTTGGGATTAGCTTGAACCATCTTACTCCCAATGTTGTCCTTCATCTTTCTATTTTTGTTCATCTTTGTAAAACTTTTCTTGGAATTCCTCCTTCTCTTTCTCTCTTTCGTTACTTCTTCCGTCTGAAGCCCCAACCCTGCAGCGATGACACCCATGTTCTTGGTGGCTGCGGGATTCAGTTTTGTCAGAGTCGTAAGAGCAGATTCTTTGATTATGACTTGGTTGATTCTATGAGGGATTGGCATGCTGACTGGTTTTATGCCGCCAATATGATTCCTCTTCTTTCTGTTCATTCTGGTTTTGGTCCCGTGGTTAATGACCAATGGGAAAAGAATCCCCTAACGGTGGATGAGCTCTAGGCGATCAAGCTGTTTCTTGATAGGATATGTGCTCTGAAATAGCAAGGCTTGATCGGCTTCGGTGTCGTCTCCAGTTTTCTTCGCCGCCGTGTTCAACCTCTAAAGGAGCGAGAGAACTATGGTTTTGAATACTCTGGAGCGGAGGACCCTTCTCGTATAGTCCCTGCCCTTGAGTTGACTAGTGAGGAGGGCTCGAGCGCCTTCAGAAGATGTTGAAGGGAGTAAGCGTCGTCCCGCATACTGTCCCTGAGTATTGTGCTAACAACCCGCCTCCTGTTGTGAGTTGTTTTTTCTTATGCTGATACTTTTCGTATTTCCTTTGCTGTTTCCACTTTTCGCTTAATCTTTCTTGTCTGGTTGTTTTACTCTTTTTTAGGAATTGGGGCGTAACTTCGTTGATCCGATCCCCCTTGATGACTGCCCTGCCATTGTGGAGCTTGGGGAGAATCTTGCTAGGGCATCTTTAACCAGTAAGTTTCCAACCACCACGATGTTTCCAGGTGTTTCTTCCGTAGTTCTTGACACATATGTAGAGTATGTTCCTCGTCCAGTTCCTCGAGCTCCTCGTAGTGTCAGAAAAAGGGGATGAGCGGATTGTTCTTCTTCTGGTTTGCCTGCTACCAAGAAGTCTCGCCAATCAAGTACTCGTCTAGGTACTCAAGTTATAGGTAGCGTGCTCTTAGGTGAGCATATTAATATGTTTTGTCTTTTTGTTGTTTGTTTTTGCCTTTAACCGAGTACTTTTTTTCTTTTTTAGATGGCGCTGTGGTTGCCATGTTTGAGAGTGAGGAGGATGAGGATGATGATGCTGCCCTTGTTACGCATCGGTGAGTTGTTTTCTTGTTTTTCTGCTGTTGAACACTTCTTTTTGTTCTGACTTTAACCTTGTTCTCTTGGAGTAAGCGGTCGTCGACCCCAAGTTCTTTTGGAGCTCCGGTACCGACCACGCCACTCCCATTGCAAGGTGGCGGCGATATTTTTGCTACTATAGTTCCCCCTCTAAGGTCTTCTGTTGGTCTTGGGGGTTTTATGAAGAAGAAGATAGCTAAGTGAGTGAATCCTGGTTATGTTTCTCTGCTTTTGTTTTCCCCTTCTCTGATTCATATTCTTATCGTCGATTTTCCTTATCATCTTGTAGGCCTTCGCCTTCCCTCAACCCTCAGTCGACTTCTTGTCAGTCCTCTGGTATGCCCCTACGTTCTGAGACTCGGGACTCGGAATGTGTGGTCAGCGAGGTGGCTGTGAGGGGGACCGGGTTCTCTGGTGATCCCACAGCTGCTGATTTGCTGGCTTCGGAGGTGATCGTGGCCGTGGCGGTGGAGCCATCTGAGGAGGTAGTCGGGGCTTCCCAGGGTACAACCCTGGTCTTGTCTTCTTTGCCTCGGCCGGCTTCTCCCTCTGCTCCTCTTCCTAGTGGCGTTTAGCTTCTAGATGATGATGTGGTGCAACAATTCGATGCCACTCATCGGTTGTCAGAGCTGACCGCTGCCTGGGGAACCTTCGCGACTTCTTTTAGGGAAAAACTCTAGGTAAGTTTTTTCTGAAGTTCTTTCTTTGGATGTTTGTCTTTCTTCTGTTCTTATGTCTTGTTTTTCTCTCTCTCTTTTGCTTAGTCTTTTTCTAGGGATTATACCGGCTTCTTTTTCTCGTCTGAAATCGAGAAAAAGTTGTCTTCTGAGGTTAGTGCCCTAAAAACAGATCTTGACCTCTGTCGGGCTGAGATGGAGACCGAGCGTCAAACGCACCAAAGGGAGGAAAAAACTCTCTGTGACTAGGTGGTTGAGGCAGAAAAGCGGAGGGATGCTGCTGTCCAAGAGGCCTTGAAGGATGTGGAGGCCATGAAGAATGAGTGCAATGGTATTGCGGGTTCTTTTTGTTTCCTCTTGTATTCAAATTTCCCTTTCTGCTGACTTGTTTTTTGGTGCCTGGTCTAGCTCTCCGAGTTGAAAAGCAGAAGCTCTCGGAGGGTATTGAGGAAATGAAGACACTTGCTCACAATAGTCACAACAAGGCTGAAGAGGTAATTACTCGTGTTGAAGAAGAACTCGTGCTTGCCAAGTTGATTAGGCGTGAAACTGACAGGGATCTTGTGCAGGTCCAAAAAACTATTGAAGTCTTGACTGGTAAGTTGGCGATGGCTACCGAGAACTGGAATGCTTTGTGGAAATCCTTTCGGTTAGTAGCCGACCTTCTCTGGACTCCAGCAGATGATGGTCAATCTTGGGCTCAGTTTATTCCCCAAGTTCCGACCCGTTTCCAAGAGTTCGTGAAGAGGTGCGCCCAACTATGTACCAGAAATGTTCTTGCCTAGGTCCGGGTTCTTGCTCCAGAGATGCCTTTGTCCAAGATTGCAGAGGAAGCTGAGAGTCAAGAATATCTGGATGCTGTTGAAAAGATGGAGCCTGAGGTCGAAGATTTGGCCAGGAGGATTGTAGATAATCTTAATATTGATATTTCTTCTCCTGATGACGATGCTTGATGCATTTGACCTTTGTACTCCAACTTTTGTAATAGGATATTATACTCCTTTTTGAATGAAGACCCTTTATTTTTTGTTGATGTCTTCTTTGCCTAGATGTCTTTGATTTTGTCAAGTGCTTGTCATGCTTTCGTCTATGCCGTGTAAACAACTCGGTATTTGTAGATCGTTGTCTTGATAAACTTTCTTGATTTGTCGAGTGCTTGTCTGGCTTTCGTCTGTGCCGTGTAAACAACTCGGTATTTGTAGATCGATGTCTTGACAAACTTTCTTGATTTGTCGAGTGCTTGTCTGGCTTTCGTCTGTGCCGTGTAAACAACTCGATATTTGTAGATCGTTGTCTTGACAAACTTTCTTGATTTGTCGAGTGGTTGTTTGGCTGCCGTGTAAACAACTCAGGGTAAGTAGATCTTTGTCTTTACAACCTTTTTGTTCTTGTTAGTACTGAAAAGACTTAGGACCAACGATCTCAAGCATCTTTAGCTTCTTCTTTTTAGCTTTTTGCTTAACTCGAGATGTGGCCAGCATCTGGCTCTTTACCTGGTTGTAAAAACATCTTAGGATCGGTTTGGGTGTTAGCTTATTAGCTACCCTCATCGGTGGGCTCAAGCATCTTTTTAGCTCTTTTGCTCTCAGCCGTTATGCTTAGGCGTAATTTCAGCCATTTTGTTTTTTGGATCGGGTGTTAGCTTATTAGCTACCCTCATCGGTGGGCTCAAGCATCTTTTCAGCTCTTTTGCTCTCAGCCGGTATGCTCAGGCGTAATTTCAGCCATTTTGCTTTTTGGTTCGGGTGTTAGCTTATTAGCTACCCTCATCGGCGGGCTCAAGCATCTTTTCAGCTCTTTTGCTCTCGGCCGGTATGCTTAGGCATAATTTTAGCCATTTTGTTTTTTTGGTTCAGGTGTTAGCTTATTAGCTACCCTCATTGGTGAGCTCAAGCATCTTTTCAGCTCTTTTGCTCTCGGCCGGTGTGTTTAGTGAAAACAACTCGGGAACAGTCGTAATAGGACATCTGTTTGTCGAGGAATACCATCTTTATTGATCATGAACGTTTACATACTTAGTGAAAACAACTGGGGGAAAGCCATAATAAGACATATGTTGTCGAGGAACACTATCTTTATTGATCATGAACGTTGATCTCTTGTGGCTTGTATATATGTTCTTCCTTGTGTTGTTTTCATGCATAGAATCTTCTTAGTTGGCTGATGTGCCATGTATTGTTGACTTCTTTTCCATCCTCAGTTATCAACTTGTATGTGCCTGGTCTGGTGACTTTTGTGACAATAAGAGGACCTTCCCATAGACTGAGTAGTTTATGGCGTTCGTCAATTTTTTGTATTCTTCTTAGTACTAGATCTCCGATTTGGAGTGATCGAGGTTGGGTACTCTTGTTGTAGTGGCGTCTTAAACCTTGGAGGTATCTGGCTGATTGAAGGGTAGCATTTACTCTGACTTCTTCCGTACTGTCGAGTTCTAATCTCTGGGTGTGTTCTGCTTCTCCTTCTTTATATTGTTCTATCCTTGGTGACGTCCAGATCAAGTCGGCGAGTAGTACTGCTTCTGATCCATAAACAAGGAAGAAAGGTGAGTATCCGGTGGCTCTGCTTATTTGAGTCCGTAGCCCCCATACTACTTTGGGTAATTCTTCAATCCATTTGGATCCATAGTCCACTAGTTCTTCGTACAATCTTGGTTTTAATCTGGCTAGTATGAGTCCATTAGCCCTTTCTACCTGTCCGTTGGCTTCTAGATGTGCGACTGATGCGTAATCTATGCCGAAACCGCAATCCCGTGCCCAACTTTGGAATTCTGTAGCTATAAAGGGAGAACCCAAATCTGTGATGATTCGATTGGGCATGCCGAAGCGGTGCATAATGTCTTGGATGAACTCGACTGCTTTGGCTGCGCTATATTTTGCGAGTGGTTTGTATTCAATCCACTTGGTGAACTTGAGAGGTCCAACTTGATCCAGCCCCTAGCAGGAGGGATGTAGATCATATTGTGAGCTGGTACATGAGCTTATCTTGCGAACATTTGATAACCTTTGCATTTTCTGACGAGTTCTTCTACGTCTTTCAAAGCGGTTGGCCAGTAGAATCCGGTTTGGAATGCTTTGCCGACTAGTGTTCTTGAAGCGGCATGATTTCCACAGCAACTTGAGTGTATTTCTTCTAAGATCTCTTTGCCTTTTTCGAATGAGACACATTTTAGGAGTACTTCTGATGATGCGGCTCTTCTGTACAGCTTGTCCTCTACTAGGACATAGTTCTTGCTTCTGCGGACAACTCGGGTAGCCTCCGCTTTATCTGCTGGCAACTTATTCTCTTTGATGTAATCGATAAAAACCTAGGTCCATGAGGTGGTGATTACCAAAATCTGGGTGCCTTTAGCTGGGAGTTCAGGGGTTATCTCACCGGGTTGTTTGATAGAGGGAGTTGATAACTCTTCTATGAATACACCAGGTGGTACCTTCGCCCTGTCAGACCCGAGCTTGGCGAGGACGTTTGCCGCAATATTAGAGTCGTGCAGGACATGTAGAATTTCCAATCCTTGAAAATGTTTTTCTAGTTTTCGTATTTCAGCACAGTAGGCGCCCATGTTTTCTTTGGTACAGTCCCAATCTTTGTTGACTTGGTTGACGACTACCGCCGAATCGCCATATATGAGTAATCGCTTGATTCCAAGGGTAATTGCCACTCGGAGTCCATGGATGAGGGCTTCGTATTCTGCTTCATTGTTTGTAGCTTGCCATAATATCTGAAGGACATACTTGAGTTGCTTTCCATTTGGAGAGATGAAGAGAACGCCTGCACCGGCTCTGCCTAGCTTGAGTGATCCATCAAAGTACATCTTCCAATGGTCAAGAATGGTATTTAACATAGGTTGTTGAATTTCTATCCACTCGGCAACAAAATCGGCAAGGGCTTGAGATTTGATTGCCTTCCATGGGGTGAAATCGATATTGAGAGCACCAAGTTCAACTGCCCACTTAGATATGTGCCCAGTTGTGTCTCTATTGTGTAGGATGTCTCCGAGTGGGAAATCTATCACCACGGTAATCTTGTTGCTTTCAAAATAGTGACGAAGCTTGCGTGAAGTGATCAGGAGGGCGTAGAGTAGTTTTTGCACATGCGGGTACCGGATTTTTGATTCTGATAGTACTTCGCTGATGTAGTATACAGGGCGTTGTACTTTATATATGCGCCCTTCTTCTTCTCTTTCTATGACTATTGCTGTGCTGATCACAGTAGTAGTTGCCGCAATGTACATCATCATGTCTTTGTTTTTCTTTGGAGGTGTGAGAACAGGCGAGGAGGTGAGGTATGCTTTAAGTCTTTTGAAAGCTTCGTTGGCTTCCTCCGTCCACTCAAACTTGTCTATCTTCTTTAGTAGTTTAAAGAAAGGTAACCCTTTTTCGCTGAGTCTTGATATGAAACGATTGAGGGCCGCCATGCAGCCTGTTAGTTTCTGTACATCCTTGACGCTTCGAGGAGGGCCCATTTCTGTTATGGCTCGAATTTGCTTGGCGTTGGCTTCGATTCCACGATGACTGACCAAGAATCTGAGTAGTTGTCCTAAAGGAACTCCGAATACACACTTGTTTGGGTTCAATTTCCACCTCCACCTTTTCAGGTTTTCGAAGGTTCGCTTTAAGTCTTCAATTAGTGTGTCCAGGTTCTTTGTTTTTACTACTATGTCATCCACGTATGCTTCTACGTTTTCGCTGATCTGATCACCAAGGCACGTTTGGATAGCTCTTTGGTATGTGGCTCTAGCGTTCTTGAGTCCAAACGACATGGTCTTGTAGCAATAGGCACCGAACGGAGTGATGAAAGATGTCTTGCTCTGGTCTTGTTCCTTTAATGCGATCTGGTGATATCCTGAATAGCAATCAAGAAAGGATAATAGGGCAGATCCTGCTATTGAATCAACTATTTGATCAATGCGTGGTAGCCCGAACGGATCTTTCGAGCAGTGTTTATTGAGATATGTGTAGTCGGCGCACATGCGCCACTCATCTATATTCTTCTTTTGTACTAGAACTGGGTTTGCTAGCCAATCTAGATGAAGGATTTCTCTAATGAAGCCGACTGCCATTAGCTTTGTGATTTCTTTTTTAATTGCTGCCTTCTTGTCGGGTGAGAATCGTCATAGCCGTTGCTTCATAGGCTTGGAGCCTTCATTGATATCAATTCTGTGCTCAGCCAACTCTCTTGGGACACCTGGCATGTCGGCAGGCTTCCAAGCGAAGATATCTTTGTTGTCCCAAAGAAAGCTAGTGAGCGCGAGTTCCTATTTTGCCGAGAGGTGGGCACTGATGGTTGCCGTCTTGGAAGGATCCCCGGTGCCCAGGTCAATTTGCTTGATGTTGGCTTCTTTTGATGGTGCAAGGATGCTTGGCTTTTTAGCCAGTATCTCTAGTTCTTCTAGGCTCATTTCTGCAGCAATAGTGGCTATTTCTTTTCTACCATTGTTGGTTTGTGCTTTTGCTGCAATTTGAATTACCTGAACATCGCAGTCAAAAGCGCACTTCAAATCACTTTGAAGGGAAAGGACTCCGCTAGGCCCTGGCATCTTAAGCAATAGGTATGAGTAATGCGGTATTGCCATAAATTTTGCTAGTGCTGGGCGCCCGAGGATTGCGTGGTATGATGAATCGAAGTCTACAACTTCAAACTTGATGAATTCTGTTCGGTAGTTTGAGGGAGTTCCAAAGTAACCGGTAGAGTGATTTGTCCAAGTGGCATGGCTGCCTTGCCGGGTACTATCCCATAAAAAGGGGTGCTCGTTGGTGTAATCATCCCGGCGAGTTGTAGTCCCATCTTCCTTAGCGTTTCTGCAAAAATGACGTTGAGTCCGGCTCCTCCATCGATTAGTACTTTTGTGATAGTCATACCGGCGATAGTTGGATCTAGAACCAGTGGGTAATGGCCTACGTTTCCTAGGCTGGTCCATTGGTCTTCTCTTGAAAACTGGATTGGATACTGTGACCAATTGAGATATCTTAGAGTAGCCGGCTCTGCTGCCATGATAGTTCATAGAGCTAGCTTTTCTTGATGTTTGCTTCTGGAATCTGAGGCCCTAGCGAAGATCACTGCTACTGTCCCCCTGGATTTTTGGAATCCCTTGTCTTCGTGGTTGTCTTCATCTTTTTTCTGATTGTCTTCTTTATTGTTTACCTTATTATCTTTTCTTGTGTATTGCTCATTGAAGGTGTAGCAATTTCCGGTGGTGTGATTTCCTTTAGGATGCAAGATGCAACGCATACTTTCAATGTTGTCATACCCTCTGGGTTTGGAAAACTTCCTTGATTTATCAGCCACCGCTACGGTGTTGTCTGGTCCACGTTTTCTTTCCTGATGTCTGATGTTTCGATGATTCCGCTTGTCTGGGTTGTCTTGGTTGTTTCTATCCAGGAACCTTTCTCGTGTATTCTCTTCTGCAGTAATCATCTTTTCTACTGTGTGTCTGAATTCTTCATTGTTTCTCGGGTTTTCTTTGCAGAAGTCCTAAAATTGCCACCTAGCCATAATTCCATGAGAGAAAGCATCGATTACTTCTCGTTCGATGATGTCATGTACTTGAGCACGTAGTTTGCCAAATCGTCGATAGTAATTTCTGAGAGTTTCACTTCCTTTCTGCTTGAGTCCTTTTAATTCTGCATGAGTGATGGGGTGCGTAATGATACCCACAAAATTTTCACAGAAAACCCTTTGCAAGTCCTCCCAATTTATGATTGACCCTGGATTTAATTTGTCAAACCATTGGAGGGGCATGGTTTCCAGTGCCATAGGAAAAAATAAGGTCTTGATATCGTCGTCTCCTCCGGCTAGTTCAATTGACTGCGAGTAAATCCTGAGCCGCTGCCTTGGTTCGGTCATGCCATCATATTTAGAGTGGTTGGATGGCTTGAACTTGTGAGGTAGTCGTATTGAAGCAAGTCTGTTCGCAAAACAGGGGAATCTATCGTGCGTTTCGGCTTCTGTGTATTCTGATTCAGCACCTCCTTCTAGCCAACTATTGTCTTGGTGAGAGTAATTCTACGGGATTGTCTGAATTGGTGCTTTGCTTTTGGCCTTTCTTGGTTGTTCGACTCGGTAGTTTTGACTATGGTCCCTTCTACTTTCTCTGTTGTGACTTTCCCTTGGTCCGAGTCTCTCGAAAGCAGACTTCCTTTGATTTTGATCTTCCTGTCTATGAGACGTTGACCTGGCAGGTAGTCTTGAGCGGGTCTCTCCATCGTGCACCCTTAGGGCTGTTGACCGAAGAAGGTCCTGGAGCTGTCCCTGTTTTTCACCAGGAAGTGAGGTCACTCCGAGTTCTTCTAGTGCTTCTCGGATCCTATTGTAGGGTGTATTCGTCGCTCGTCTTTCTTCGACTTCTTGTTCTGATTTTCTTCTATTGTACTCGGCCAGATCTGACTCATATTTGATCCAAGCTTCCTTGCTCTGCCTAGCACGGCGTTGGCGTCCTTGTTTTAATTTGTTTCTTCTTTCTCTGGCTTGCTTCTAATTCTCGGTCTCACCATCGTGCCCCTGGATAAAGGGTGATATGTTGGACTCAGATTCATCCGATGACTTGATGTTGGGTGCTTCCGGGGGGACCAATGGTGATCGAGGACGGCGAACCATGAATACTTCTTGTGCATGAATTGTTCTATTATCGGTGTTGGTTTCCATACTGTTGGAGTCGCTGACAACTTTAGTAGAGGTCTCAAGGTCACAAATCGAGTCTCCTTCTTGGTAGGGTAGAATCGCTGTTGTCGTCGTGCCGACTAGTCGGGTTCCGCTATCCTCAGTAACAGAACCTGGCCAGTGGATGATGTAGTTTTGAGATGTTATAGTTAATACCAGGCCTTCCTGAGCTCTTTTCAGTGGCATTCTATGCACCGGATCGAGGGATCCTTCAGGCCGAGCCTGATAAGATTTTTCCATTTTGTGGAGTTCGAACAGAAAAAGACTTGACTTCCTAAAAGGATTCTGAGTGTACTCCGAGTTGTATTCTTGATAGACCGAAACCGCATTCTAGAACCCTGCCGGAAAAGAACTTGACCTCTCGAAAGAACTCGGGTAAGACTCCATCTCAGATTTAGAGCCTGAGTTTGAGTTGGATGCGCAAAGCCACGAAATCTGAGTTGGATCGAACATCACGAGCTGCGCGAATCTTCAAGCGAGTTGATCTGTCGTAGTCACTGAAATAGAAAGGTCTTCATGGTGATCCGAATCTTCGAGGAGACGGCTTTGGAGCTTGCCATCATCGCCTGCCTCATAGATCCATGAACCGAAGATGAAGGTTGATCCCGTCGAGAAGATCATATTGTCGAGGTCCGTCGAGCTCTCGGATGCAGTTTTGCCAAAAGCCCCTACCTAGCGCGCTAGCTGTCGATGTTTCACCACTGATAGCCTGCCACGGGGGTACCCGGGGCAGTTTGTTCAGGCTTCGGCATATGCAGAACTCGACGGTAAACGCAAGAGATAGTCGATTTATCCTGGTTCGGGCCCTCGACCATGATCGAGTAATAGCCCTATGTCCAGTCAGCGTTAGCCTTTGCGCTGGATTGATTGTCAAGTGTTCTCTTGCCTTTTTTCTCTAAGAACTCCGCCCTCCTTTATATATTCAGGAGGCCAGAGTCCAAGTCGGTTTACAATGAGAGTTCCTAGTAGGATTATAGAATAATACTACTACTAAGATTACATGGAAAGAATCCTAGTTAGACTAGGTCTTCTCCCTTCCTTGTGGGGTGTCCCGTGGGTCCCGTATCGATAGGCACTCCACGCACCAAGTGCACCCCTCGAGGGTAAATCCTCTCACTCCGACCGGTATCACCAAAGAAATGGGTCAAGGCAAGGAATATCTCCAGAACTCCTCAATCACCACCACCCACATGGGATTCAACGCTCTCGTCACGCCAACCTACCATCTACCTCACGGGAAAGCCTTACGGCAAACCCCGATCCACCAATCACATCACCAACCAACCATCACATCACATAACAAGGCATATATGTAATATGATGGAAAGTAAATGCAAGCAAGCAGGTAGGCGTTATATAAGTGCAAGCCCGAAGCTAGGTAATCAGGGTGAAGGGGTTTTCAATCAAGGCAATCAAGGCTCAGGCAATAGCATGCATCACATATACTAGCAAATGAGTAAAGTAAAGCACTAGCATTTCTACTTGCAATGCCTAATAGGTTTCTCTAAGATAAGGTGCTGCCATGACACCTACGATGTCGAGCAAGTAGTGGTACGCATCTCTAGAAGTCTGGGTTGTCCACCATCAAGGTCCATCACCTCTGGGTGCGTCGTCGGATCCATCCGAGCTCAAGTCATCGCTACACACAGAAAATGCCGAGAACGTCCACCAATAAGAAGCAATAAAACCATGATAAAAACCTAACTTACTAGACTCAAGGACTGCACTAGAAGGTAGGGTAAGATGTTAGAAAGATTATGAAACTAGTTTCATAATTTTTGGAGCTAGGATGAATGTTCTATGAATTATAGAAGGTGGCAAGGTGCTCTGCAAAATAGATAAAAGAAAAGGCTAAGAGCCAAGCGGGCTCACTTGTGCTGCTGCTGGCCCATCAGCAAGGGAAAGAGAGGGCTCATGCATGGGCTGGAAGCCGAGCTGGGCTTGGCGCTACCAGCCGGCCTAGGGAAGAAAAGAGAGGGAAAGGAGAGAGGGGCCAGCACTGGGCTTCAGAGGAGCTACGGGCTGCTTTGCCTTTGGTCCTCGTGGTTTAGGTGGGCTCGGCCTGCTGCTGGGCTCAAACTCGGCCTTGGGCTGGCTCCAACCCAGAGCGGGGCAAGTCACCCACTAGGTGCTCGACGGAAGCCTTAGGCGGTGTCGGCGTGTCCGCGCGGTGCACGCGAAATCTACGACGCGGCTTTGGGAAGGGTTGTCCGGGGTCGGACAATCAGCATCGCCCGGACCGCGGCGTGCGGTGTGTCGAGGCGAGGCGCATTCGAGAAGGGAGGCAGAGCTTCGGCTGGCCACGCCCGGGGTCTCGATGAAGCCAGGGCGAGGCAAAGGGCAGTGAGCAGAGTGGGACACAGGTTTGTGCTAGGCCATGCAAGTCCGTGCCGTGGTGACCGCGTGCAGGGCTCAACCAATGAAGGTGGTGATCTTGTAGAGTGCGCGCCCGGTTTAGGGGCAGCATCGCCGGTGCGGGGCAATGATGGAAACCTGGGCACGTGCCTAGGGGCGCCAAAGCGGCGTGGTAACTAGGAAAGGTGATGTCTTAGGTCTGTGCATGAGGGGAAACCGAAAGGCTCGGCCATGACCGCGGCTTTCGATGGCCGTAGGGGAGTCGTGAGCGTGCTCGTGCGTGTGCAGCGTGAGCGCACTGGTGGCGCTTGGGCGCACAGTGTGGCCACTGGCACAGCGTTGCCATGTTGTGCAAACCGTGGAACATGCCGACTCGAAGGTCTGGGTACTCAAACAACCGACAATGAACACTATGTGAAAAATGGTTTGTAGCAACGGGACAAATTTTTTTTAGGGGCGGCTAGTGATGGAGCCGTCCCCTATAGTGGCGTGCTCAAGATCCACGAGACCAGCCACCCCTACAAATAGAACAGCAGGTGCGGCTGGTGATACGAGCCGCCCCTACAAATGGGTAGGATTTGTAGCGGCGGCTCACTCACCAGCCACCCTCGATGTTGCTATTTGTAGGGGCGGCTGGTGATTGAGCCGCCCCTACAAATGCCGCGACTGAAAACTTACGAGCAGCTAACCTGGGCCTGGGCCACGCGCGGCCTTTCTGCCCACCCGAGAGACGCTAGTACTTGCACGCATATAAAACAGAGGGTGCACGCTGGCTAGGGTTTGGACCCGCACTTGCCACCGCCGGGCTCCTTCCACAGTCGCACGTGCCTCGGGGATCCTGCCGCCGCTCCATCTGCTTCTACTCCCCCAACCCACAGTGAGTGGCAATGAGGGCGAGCGAGGGATGGCCAAGGCTAGGTCATCGGCGAAGCAGTCGTGCGCGCAGGCGCAACAGTCAAACGGCGGCGGCGGCGGCCACGCGCTGTCCTCCAAGCTCGCCAGGTACCTCGACCCAGAGGCTTCCTGGAACAAGGTACACCCCGCCCCTCATTTCCCACGTGCGCTCCGATGGCTGCTGCCATGCTGACTGACGCTCTCGTCTCGGCTCGGTCGGGCTATGGCAGGATCAACTGCTAGACGCGGTGCACTGGATCCGCCAAGCGGTGGGGCTCATCTGCGGCCTGCTCTGGGGAGCTGTCCCCCTCGTCGGCGCCGTCTGGATCGCACTGTTAGTCCCCCCTCATAACACCTCTCTCTCTCTCTCTCTCCCATCTTGTCAAGCTCAAGCCTTGCCATGTGTAGATCTGTTGCTTCACTTACGCGCACATAAGCGAAACTAAGCCCTTTTGTATATACATACACTTTGTAATTTGTTATAATTAGATTAGATAGATACCTGATCGATTTTATAGCCTTGCCGTGTGTAGATCTGTAGCTTCACTTACGCGCACATAAGAGAAACTAAGCCCTTCTTTATTTCAATTTGCTTGTCCTCGTCGTATTTTAAGCTTATCTGTTGATCAAATTTAGGATCTCTGTTATCTAGTATTTTTTGGACACTGCAACTATTCCTGTTTAAATCTGTGCCTGATTACTTAATTAGCAAAGTAATGGTGAATGACTCAAAAGCAACTATTCCTGTTTTCACGTCTCATCTCTTCAATGTTGATGAAGCTGATCATCGGTAGCTTTTCTGTTTGAGGGAAGGGAGTAGTACAGGGCATCACTTTTCCTCCATATAGGAAATTAAAAGATCTGATTGTTGTAGGAATCCTTGAACTTCACCTTTTCCAGGCCCTAAAAGAATTAACCCTGTTTATCAACAATGTGTAACACAAAACATTCTTGTCTTTCTTTTATAGCGTGAAATACAATTTATGATTTTTCCTTGTTGAATGATGTTATTATACCTCATTTTTTCCAAGTAATTTTATTATGGATTTTGGTCTTGAAGTAGATATTTGTAACTTAAATGTTCAATTTAAGCAACATAAAAACATTAATAACCAACCATTTGGATGTTATATTTAACTTGGGATCCTATCACCATCTGAGTTTTGTTTGTTCTGTGTATCTAATGCCTTCTGTCACTGTGCAGGTTTATGACTTCTCATGGATTGTACTCGTTGTTATGGTTCTTCTATTCAAGGTTTATCATGTTAATTCTTTGAGCATTCAAATGCTTCATGTTTTAAAATTATATATGGATGAACTCTAAGCTAAGCTTTGTCCTGTTGTCTTTCAGCTTTTTACTGCAACTCCGAAGAAGTCGACAGCCTTGCCGACTTTTGTTTGGTTTCTGCAGGGCGTCCTTGCTATTGGGATAATTGCAGGAATTGCCCTTCTTATCGTGCTCACATCGTTCACTGTTGCTGATTTATTTGCAAGTGCACTTGCTTTTATAGCAACTGGCTGGTGTGTCTTATGTGTAAGTACAACATCCTTATTTTGTTTGAGAAATACTTGCATTATATCAATCTGCTACTTAATTGAAGCAAATTTGGAATATTACAAGTGCCAAGTTAATGGCTGGTAACTTGCCTGGTGCCACATGCCTCACCAAAATTTTTCTTGTCACGACAGCTGGCCGTCGCATGGAAGAGGGTAGTGAAAGCCCTTGGGCTATGGGATTCAGTTCGTGAGATTGCAAGGATGTACGATGCAGGAATGGACGCCATCATCTTTGTTCCCATCGTCTTCTTCTCGTGGTTCCCCTTTGTGTCAACATTCCAGTCACGTTTCCATTTCAATCAAGCGTTTAGTCGTGGCCTGGAGATCTCCCTCATCCTGGCAGCTGCCAATTCTATGATTTCCTGCAGTTGTCCTCATATATCAGCATGCCTACTAATTGGATATTTGAAATGGATTGTATATATTCTTGTGAATTGAACTTGTAATGGTAGTTTATATAATGCTCTTGTGCTTGTGGTCAGATTTGAATTTTATATATATATATATATATATATATATATATATATATATATATTCATTTATTTATTCTGGTCGAATTTGAATTGTAAATTTGAATTTTTTTAGCGGAAAAATGTACTGCAGGGGCGGCTGGTACTGTAGCCGCCCCTACAAATCGATTTACAGAGACGGCTGGTGTTGTCATTTTTTTAATTTTAACACTTTTTGAAAACTAATTTTAAATCTAACACTGTCTGTTTTTTTTTAACTAACACTTTTGGCCGCGCCTATTGCCCTGGCGCGGCCAAATGCCTGTGGCGTGCCATGCATGGTGGCGCGGCAGCGGGCTGACGTGGCGACGACCGGAATCACGATCGTTGACGTGGCAGGGCTCTGCCGCGCCACCGATCTTGGCACCGCAGTGCCGCGCCACGGAGCATGGCGCGGCTGGGCCAAATAAATATCGCGAGCATCGCCTGTCGCAAGCCGCACGCGCCCCGCCGCCGCAGAGCACCCGCACGCGCTCGCGCCCGCCCATGCTGCGCCCGGCCACTCCCGCCGCGCAGCGCCCGCGCCGCCCGCACCACGAACGCCGGCGCGTCAAGGCCGCCCGCTCCTAAGGTACCTCCCTCTCGATTTCATATTATTTTGATTATTATTGTTTTAGGATAATTAGTGATTTAGGATAGTTAGTAATTTAGGATAGTTAGGGTTTTATGATTGTTATTGATTTATGATAGTTTGTCAAATTTAGGATAGTTAGTGATTTAGGATAGTTAGGTTAGTGAATTTGTTTGTGATTTACGTAGGTAGTTTTTAGGTCTAAGGTTGTGTATTCTAGTATAGTTAGGATTTTGGGTTTAGGGATTGATTATGTATTTATTATTTAGTTTATAGTTAGTTATTTAGTTAGGGATTTTGGGTATAGATACTAGTTTACAAATGTTGGTACTTACTAGTCAGTGATACGTCGATTTTGATGACTTCATGAAGTTTCGTCAAATGCTTATATTCCTAGTGAAGTTGTTTATGTTACTATTGCGTGATATGTGTGTTAATGTTACTTTGAATATATACATGTGCTTTCATATTGTGTTCGTATTGCATAACAAGTAGTTCAAATTTTGCAATGTTACATAATGTTAATTTGAATTTTGTTAATTTGAATACTCTAACGCTTAGTTTATCAATTTGTAACAGGATGACCCCTCCCACGCTGCACCCGTTGTACCCCATTCTTGAGGTGGAGTACGACGACCAGCACCGAGCACACATCTTGAGTGAGAACGACGTAGAGATGGCCTTGCCTACTTTGAGGCCCCGCACGCATACTAGGGTGCACCAGTGGGACGAGCGTTATGCGTCATACATACGGTGTGCCGGCTTCCTCGAGCTTGTCCGTGTTGTCAACCACGGTCTTCCGTCCTTTGACCCAACACTACTTACTGTAGCTATAGACAGGTGCGAGTGCATTCTTTGTATGTAAACTTTCTTGTAATGAATTTGAGGCAACTAACAATCGTTCTATTCTTATAACAGGTGGAGGCCTGAGACCCACACGTTCTACCTACCTTGCGGCGAGATGACCTTGACCATGCAGGACATGAAGGCTATTTTGGCCTTCGGTTGGAGGGACTTCCAGTGACAGAGACAGTTGACAACGATCACTGGAGGGAGTTGGTGGCTCAGTTTACTGGCTTTCTTCCACCAAACGACGAGGCTTCTAAGAAAAATAAGTGAGAAATTGAAGCCTATTTAATACTTGCATTGCTTTCCTACAACCATCGGGTCTCATTTTCTTGGGTAAATTTTAGGAAAACTTCTGGTGTTTCGTCGTCCTGGATCACAGAGCGCTTTGATTACTTGGACCCACAGGCTGAGGAGGCTCAGATCGACAGGTTCGCTCGAGTGTGGCTCTAGCACTTTCTTGGTGCTTTTCTCTTCCCAGACGCCTCGGGCAACACCATCAGCTGGATCTTCCTTGACATACTACGCCAGCCGTGGGAGAACATAGCGGCGTACAGCTAGGGCAGCGCAGTCCTGGCATGGATGTATCGACAGCTATGCGTTGCCTGCCGTCGCACCTTAGGGTATGCAAACCTTGGAGGTTGCTCGTACCTACTCCAGGTTTGGTGTTGGGAACGATGGCCCGTTGGGAGGCCCCTTAGTACTGGTTTACCGGTAAGTACTTCAGTTCATTATATTCTTCGATATGGTTACATACCATGAGTTTATTAATGGCTAATTCATTATCGTGTTCAATGCAGCAATGGAACAGGCAGGATACACTCCCTACAACTCTGTTTATCTGGATGGAATCAGAGTTAGAGGGAATGCGAGGCACAAGTACAGGGAGTACATGGACGGTCTCGACGTCCTGACATAGCACCAGGTTACGCTCTCTTTACTATCATACATGTGTCTTGTTCGATCTACACTATATCACAGCCTAACTCAATTACGAAATGTTTAGGTGCACTGGTGTCCTTGGGATGCTCCGGAGCTCCAGTGCTATCTTAGTCCTGTCACTAGGGACAAGTCAGAGGAGTATCGCTGCAACATCCCTCTTATTTTCTTCCACGTGGTAGAGATTCACTTGCCCATCAGGGTCTGCAGACAGTTTGGAAGAATGACATGCTGCCCACCACCGCTTTACTCCACCAACCAAAGATTGCACAGGTGCGTTATCAATTAATAACAAAGCTACAATTCAGAGGTGTGTGTGGTACAACTAACATCATTTTGTTGCAGGTATGACCACAGGAAGAGGTACAAGACCAAGGATTGGCGCATGACACACAACGCGCACATCCACTTGTGGGAGACCAGGGAACGGCAGTCAGTCCATGTGGGTCCTCCACATGACCAGCACACCTTCGATGAGTACCTACGCTGGCTTCACAGGTCTACGAGGACACATATCAAGCCCTCGTACACTGAGGAGGTGATTGACGAGGACTCGGAGGAAGATGTGATCAAACATGTGTACGACGTTGCCACTAGAGAGGACACACAGCTACAGAGAGCCCCGCTACAAAGATACGTGGTAAGATACTTGAATGGTATAATTTGTTATCCATTTAGTATTAAGTATGTATACTAAAACTGTTCAACCGCGTTTCTATACCCAGGCGACACAATTGTTGAGGCTGTCCAACGAAGTAGTGTTCCGGCTTCACGGGTCTAGAGGGCAGGGGCTAGGCGTTCTCGAGGCTTTTGTGGAGGTAAACATAAACTAGTCCATTCCAAAATTGTTTCTTTAGTGTATATGCGTTTGGGAAATGCACTAACTTTAACGTCTATTTATGCAGAAGGTGAAGAAGAGCTACACGAAGCTAGCTCAAAAGCTGAGCTGCATGGACACTCCTTATGAGGAACCGATACTCCCGGCGTGGTCGGGTGGCACGTCTTCAGCCTCTTTGAGGACACCAGCCGACTCTTCTCAGCCGATGACAGGTGCCACTTTCGCGGTGCGTACACCACCACATCATAGCGTTGGGAAGGACCCTACAACCAAGGACGACGAGGACGACGACGATGACCCCCCGGGCTTCCGCAGACAGCACGACCAGTGGGACGATTGGCCGCAGGACGAGATCGGCATGTCTCAGCTAGGTGGTGCCCCGCTTGGTACCCAAGGAGCCTCACAGGTACTAACAAAGGTAGTTTCTTTAAATATGTAGGCAACATGAACTAACGATCATAAAGAATTCTAAGTAATCGTGCATATCATATACTTGCAGGGTACGAGCCGTACGCACCGGCGACACGACCACACCGATGTTGGCTATACTCCCAATGTGTTGCCAACAAATCCGAAGAGACATAGGCGTCCGAGGGATCCTTACACTCCTGGGTCTTAGTTTGTTAGGTCGAACTATTATTGGCGTCCGAAACTTGCAGGCTTAGTTGGTTATGTTATGTCGAACTTATGTCAAACCAATGAAAATGTTATGTGGCAGCTTGTCAACTTGCGTACGGACTTCATTTATTTGCTTCATATTCGTTTCAATGCGTCGTGGCATCACTGCATGCGAGATTAAGTAGCAACTAGTTCAGAAACCGGTAGTCCCGAGGTATCTCGACGCCGGTGGCCAGCGTCTTGCGCGAGGGGTCGAGGAAGCCGGGGTCCATGGTCGCGTCACCGCTGATCCTACAATATGGGGCCAAAAAGCCAAATAAATAAGTTCCCTTAAAAAATATTCGTTTCAATCCGATCCAATTTTTAATAATCGATTAGTTAACATGGTGGTTAACCGTATTATGAAAGACGGAAAAATATCATTGGCTTATCAAATTCTCTATTCGGTCGTGAAAAAAATTCAACAAAAGACAGAAACAAATCCACTATTGATTTTACGTCAAGCAATACTTAGAATAACTCCCACTATCGGCGCGACGCGTTCTGATTAAACCGTCCAAGTACCGCCAGGCGGGCGGCGGGCGCGGCGGCCAGGCGGGCTTGCTGCTCGAGCAGGCGGGACTGGCCGTGGGGTTTCATTTGGCTCAGCCGTGCCACGGATTAGGGTGCGGCACTGCCGCGCCATCGACCTTGGCGTGGCAGACCCTGCCACGTCATCGGTCAGCGATTCCGGTTGCCACCACGTCAGGCCTCTGCCGCGCCACCAAGCATGGCGCGACACGGGCATTTGGCCGCGCCAGGGCAATAGACATGGCTAAAAGTGTTAGTTTTTTTTTAAAACAGACAGTGTTAGATTTAAAATTATTTTTCAAAAAATGTTAAAATTAAAAAAAAATTGGTGTTGTAGCGGCGGCTGGTAACCGCCCCTACAAATCAGCGATTTGTAGCCACCCTTTCATAGGGGCGACCGACAAAACCGCCCCTATAGAGGGTTACGAGCCGCCCCTAAAAAACATTTCCTACGTAGTGGAAGGAAAAGGGGGAGCTTGGCAGAGGAGGGCTCACTAGTGGAGGCTCTAGGGCGGCCTCGAACGGTCAGTGAAGGCTACGGTGCAGCAGTGTAGGCAGATCGCGTGGCGTCGTGGAGTTGCCGTGGATAGGAAGATGGCCACGCGCGGCTTAGCGCCAGGGGCCGCACAGCTAAGACCGTCGTGGCGCGCTTGTCGACTATGTCCTGGCACGGGAATAGGAGGCAAAAGCTATGCGGTGGCTGGATAGGAAGCAAACCGGCGGGGACATGGAAAAAGTCAGGCTTTTGGGTTGCGAGCTCATTGGCAGGGTGTCGACGATGCATCCACGCCACTCATCGGCGTCGCGGCGAAGCAGCAGGGCGAACAAGGTGAGGTGCAACGGGCTCGAGGACGGGGTGACTCAGTGCCGTGCGATTTGGCAACGAGGCCACCGCGGCTCGTGGTCGAACGGCAGTGGAACCGGTGGTCATCCTGGTGGCGAGGCGCCTCGCCGCGGTGCCGTGATGTTGGGGCTACGTCACGACGTCTCCATGCCAGTCTCTCTCTCTCTCGGATTTGGTGGCATGCAAGGGAGAAGAAGGCGAGGCCGAGGGATCAGAGGGAGGCCTTGAGGCGGCGGGCTGGGGAAGGATGGCGAGGCCAGGGGCTTGCCCTGGGGTTTTATAGCTAGGCGACTAGGGTTCCGCAGGTGGGAAGCGTCCATGGAACGATGGCGATCCTCGGCGCTGCGCCGAGGGGTACGTGGCGATCATTTGGCGTCCGGTTTTGGGAAACCTCGTGAAGGGGCATCGGGGCTCTGTAGCACGGTCAAGGTTCGGTGCTCGCCAGCTCGTGGTGGGGTCTGCTACCGTGGGCATGGGTGGCAACCGAGGCGGGGTGGTTGGTTCGTTCAGGGCTCCAGCGTCGACGGGAAGCAGCGGCAAGGAGACGGAAAGAGAAACGGAGGCAGCCAGAGGCGAGTGGGGTCTTCGGTTGATAGGCGAACGGCGTCGCTGGCGGGTGGGGTCCAGAAATGGAAGCTCCCGTACAGGAGCATGCACGGGGTGGGGTTTTTGTTGAATCTGAGTGCGGCTCGAATTCAACCAAGGTTTTAATTTTTCCTAAAAAACATTTTATTTGCAAACACCTCTTGTCATGTTGTTGACTTGGCCTGGCCAATTTCACGACAAGTAGTGCGTTGTAAAAGTTTTGAAGCTCGAATTTTGAAATTTGGGCGGGAAGGGAAAATATTTGACTTAAGTTTGACCTAACATTTACATGCAACACACATTCAAGCAAGAATTTTAAAAAGTTAGGATTTTTCTATTACACATAATCATGGGATGTTATAGGAGGTATGCTCTGCTGTGCCCGCCCTAGTCCAAGCCTGAGTTTATATTGTTTTTTAGCATCTTAATGATCTCAAATGCAAAAACATAAAACCCGATCCTATCGAGAGCTACAACTTTTATATATAAAGTATCTCCATTTGGTACCATATAAGCAAGATAAGATTTTTTTCAAGGTGACGAGCGCTGAAAATTTGTTTAACTTTTTTAGCATCTTAACGACCTCAAATGAAAAAACTTAAAACTACATAGTTGTAGATCCCATCGAGAGCTACAACTTTCATATAGAAAGCATCTCCATTTGACATCCTAAAAAAAGATATGTTTTTCCAAGGTGACAAGCGATTGTACGCAATTAATATACTGCTAAAACATTATTTAAATGAAAAAACAAAAGGCTATAAAGTTGTAGATCCCATCAAGAGCTATAATTTTGATATTGAAAGTATCTCCATTTGACACCATATAAAAAATATGATTTTTCCAAGTCAATGAGTGATTGTACGCGATTAATATGCAGTTAAAACTTTGTTTAATTGTTTTGAGCATCTTAGCGACCTCAAATGAAAAAACTCAAAACTACAAAGTTATAGATCTAGTCAAGGGCTACAATTTTTATATAAAGATCATCCTTATCAAAGGTCGTATAATCTTTCTAAGTTGCGCCATGCCACGCCCGTCTGGTTTGCTCGGTGCTACGGTGCTATCGCGCCAACGGGAGTGGCACGACAAGGTTTTACACGTAGAAATGGTTGTCCACCGTGGCAGATCGTGCCGCGCCGATGCATGTGGCACGGCGTCGTGTTTTGGCATGACGAAATGGGTTAGATTTAAAAATAAAAAGCAACCGTGTTAGATTTGGATTTTTTTTTTGAAAAGGGTTAAAAATAAAAAAATTCGGGGCGTAAAGTGGTCCACGCCCACCACGGTGATGTTCCGTGACTTTTCTGTGCCACATGCTGCCTTTCCTTGTTTCTACTCTTTGAATTTCCTCATGATGATGTAACTCTGCTTTTCCTTATGAACATAAAGATAAATATAATAAATAAGGTATTACGGGTTTGGTAACTTTGATCCTTACTTAATATAAATATTTCTATTACTAAATAATTTAATGATTTTAATTAGGAGTAAATTATTATTCTTATGACATGAATTAGCCAATGGCTTAACTAATCAAATCGTAAACTGCAATCTTGAGCAGTTTGTCATCCAATCTAATCAAAACAAATGTTTATCTAAGTTGCCTGCACATACCAATGCAAATCCTCTAAACTTTCCGCATATACCGGTGCAACTTTCGATAAGGCCTGGTATATGGAAATCGAGATACGACGATAATTAACCCCAACCAACTTTAATTAGATATAAAAAGTACAAGTTTTTATGGATCCTTAAAAGAAGTCAGGAAACTTGATATTTTTAATTAACACATGGGTTGTATGAAAACTAAAGTTATGATACATTTGGGAGTAAATATTTTGTGCAACCATCCGCAACATCAAAAATAGCACCAATACAAATTAAGCTGCCGCGGGCGCTGTAGTTGTGAAACAAGATGAAACGAATAGGTCTAATGTTTGATAGCTTTTTCTCTCTCGTTGCAGTGCACGGGCATATTTGCTAGTAACTACAAAGGATCATCTTGAAAAAAAAAGCATAGCACATCCTTAGTAATTCCCTTTATTGAAAAAAGCATAGCACATCCTTAGTAATTCCCTTTATATGTCCATGTCCATAGTAATCTCCTCTATATGTCCATCATCCATCCTCGGTATTTTTTGGCAGTTACTACTGAAATAACACTTTATCGCCTTATTGTCATCCTAAATAGCATAATAAATGAAATCAAGAAATCTCACCTAATCAGCTGATGGAGCCAAATGTGAGGTTATCAATGAAACAGACTTTCTTCATCAATAATCATAAGCTTCAGGTAAATACTACCACCACTGCAGCGAAATAATATTACAGTATAATTTTTTTTCTTTCTGCATCCATGTAAAGGCAACATGAATGACGAAGGTGTTCTCCATATGGCATGAGGCTTAAATCTGATAGCCTTAACTTGCTTGGGGGTGACTGCATGGAAAGAAAAGTAGACCGAAGCTTAATTACGAAACTGCTGAACTGGAGGGAGTATTAACATTTAGAAATCTGAACCTGTGTTGGTATTTAAGGTTAGGCATATACAGATACAGCCGTGAAATATTGGGCTCTATAGAGTTAGCGAAAGGAAATTTTATTTCAAGTCTGGCTAACATCTGCTACCCTGTAACTGCAAAGATGAAACAATACTTAAACTATAATATATTGTGTGCATACCTTGACATATATACTTTGGGATATCTCCCAGCACCTCGACGCTCGGGACCAAGGAACCATCTCCGTGGTAGATGGTAGGGGTAGCCGCCGATTGTGCCGCCGCGGCAGGAGGAGGCAAAAGAGGCGACGAACCAGATGACGGCGCTCTAATTTCCTGAACGTATCTGCTGAAAGAGGACATGCATCGGTGTGGAGGAGACGAGGGCGTGAGACGGCCTGACGGAGGTACGGAACAGATCGACGATGCGGCCGCGAGCGGAGCCGCGAAGGCCACGAAGGGGCCGAGGGGAAGGCCACGGAGGGCCGGGGCCTAGGACGCAGGACTGGTGAGCACTTGCCAGCGCGGCAGGGTCGTTTAGGACTGGGGAGTGGGGACACGAATGCTGAACC
Source organism: Miscanthus floridulus (assembly GCF_019320115.1). Taxonomy (NCBI): domain Eukaryota; kingdom Viridiplantae; phylum Streptophyta; class Magnoliopsida; order Poales; family Poaceae; genus Miscanthus; species Miscanthus floridulus. The sequence continues at coordinate 115,977,232 of NC_089584.1, forward strand.
GGCTGAGGCCGTAGATAACCAATGTGTTGACTGGCACGGAGGAGTCATAACCGCCACACGTGCTACGTAGGCATAGGCTGAGGCCGTATAGATAACCAATGTGTTAACCTTCAATTTATTCACGGTTGAAGCTCTAACAACTAATAAATTATATCTTATTTCCCTATTCCAAATGAGCTCCATTGCAATCATAAACACCCCCTTCGGATTCACTTGCTGGTCCAGGGCCAAATTGCCATGGGAGACACCGGCTAAAAAATGTGCTGCGACGACATGTCCATAGCAGCGTCACCGATTCACCCGTCCATCGATTCGTCACGTACTACATGCATCTTATCAGCTACCGCATTCGCCGAGCTATAAGAAGGCGCGAAGCATGCTCTTTGCGACACCAAGCCATCCAAGCAATAAAAGCATATATAGCTCGAGCTCAATTCTTCTACACAAAATCTATCTGCTTGCACGGTTGAAGCGGCAGCACTCGCAATGGCGAACCAACGCGCCGCTGCCGCCCTCCTCCTGATCGCGTCCCTCTTCGTGGCGGTCGCCATCTCCGGGGCCGACGCGAGGCCCAGCGTGCGTCCCAGCAAGACGGCAGCCCTCCGCCGCGACGCGCATGGAGGTGGTATGCAGCTACATACTCCGACCTGTCATCCAAGCAATCATCCGGCATGAAATGCATCTGTGCCCGTGCATCGTTGTCTGACCGTATGATGAGCGTGCGTGCCGAATGAATGAAATGCAGCAGGTTACGTGGCGGATGCTGCGGCGCCAACGGAGCCGAAGCAGGAGCCGAAGAAGCCGGAGGAGCCAAAGAAGCCGGAGGAGCCGGAGGAGCCGAAGAAGCCGGAGTCGGAGCTGACCTGCAACAAGGTGCACGGGGTGCAGGCGGGCGAGACGTGCTGTTCCGTGGGGGAGGGAGCGGGGCTGACCCAGGACCAGTTCCTCGGCTTCAACCCCAACCTCTGCTGCGAGAAGCTCTTCGTCGGCCAGTGGGTCTGCCTTGAAGCCACATCCGGTTGTCATGACTGACTTTAATTTGCGCTGCCCCCCTGGACCTGCGTGTGCGTCGCGACGATGCTGAGTCGTGCTTTGGCTTTGAATAAGGAGGCGCATCCTATGGTGGGTTCGTTCTCTGTTATGTTCCCCTCCATGTATGAGCTAAGTTTTTTTCTCGAATAATTTATGAGCGAAGTTTTTTTCTCGAATAATGTATGAGCGAAGTTTTTTTTCTTGAATGAGCGAAGTTTTTTTTCTCGAATAATGTATGAGCGAAGTTATGCTTTGGACTCTGCTAATTCAACCGCCACCGGCCTAAAACGCCTCCTCGTGGTCACACATATTGATGGTTCTACATATTTGGATACCTAATTAATAACGGTAATGCCCCAATTAAGACGTCCGGAATGGACGAACACCCTCTGCTCACTCCCGCACCTAGTCCCTCGCTTCGTCCTCCCTTCCACGCTCGCGCCCCGTGCCTACCACGACGCGCGGCCATGGCTGCCTCCCTGGGCGGCGGCGGCGTTCTCCCCCACCCCGGCGTCCTCCTCCTCCACCCGGGCGTCCTCCTCCCCCACCCCGGAGGCGCCCCTCCCCCACCCCGGCATCCTCACCCACCGGGAGCGCCCAAAGCCTGCGGATCCGGTGGCCCTCTGCCCCACCCCGGGGAGAGCCATGGAGCACGAGTGAGATTCATGGAGGTGGCGCGGCGGCGTTGTAGGGGAGTGGGCGGCTCTGCCCCACCCCGGCACGGTGCCCTCCCCATCCCGGTGGTTCCCTCTCTTACCCTAGCGAACGAGCTCCCCCACCCCGACGGCTAGAATCGACCGACCTAGCCTTCCCCTTCCCTGTGTTGCATACACATATTTCAAGTATTTTAGGTGTTTTAGATGTATGTTGCATTTATTTCATATAGATGTTGCAAAACTAGATCGGGGGATGTTGCCCATGTTGCAATTATTTCAGAGGCATGTGCAAGCGTATGTTTTGAGTGTTTCAGATGTTTCAGATGTTTGTTTCATCTGTGTTTTCCTGACGCATGTACAGATCGTCCTGCGTACTCCATACGAGAAGCCAGACTTTTTGGATAAAAGTAGGAGATCGGATCAAACCTTATGAAGAGCGATGCGTTGTGATTCCCCACGCCATGACACGCCACCGCGAGTTGCGTCATGATGCTGCCTGGATCAGCCGAGTTGCCACGAACGACGTAGCTAGATCTTGTGGTAAGCCATCTGGTTCGCTAGAGGATCATCACGCATACCCCTACCTGGCGCGCCACTGTCGACGAAATCTAGTAGGCAGTCTATCGAGGAGTATACCCACGGTAGTAAATAATCGGTGGGGGTGCGCGTAATTAGGAACCAGATGGTAACAGAGACAAGACACAAGATTTATACTGGTTCAGGTCATCAGCTTGACGTAACACCCTGCATCCTGTGCTCTGTAAATTTATATTGATTGTGTATCAGATTCAATCTCTCGTCTAGGGGACCCCTACTTCTCCTTTATACTCTGGAGGGGCAGGGTTATAAGGAAAATATCATATTTGGTATTATACAAAAATCACATCTTCATGTATTATTGCGGTGCACGCCTTAATCTTGTGGGCTAGGCCACCTTTGGGGTGCGGCCCATGTCTTGTCTTGTGGGTACCGGGGGGTATATCCCCCACAGACTGGCTGCTGCTTGTGCTCGCGCTAGGCTAGGATGAGGCGTGGCTTAGGCCTGCTTCGACCTGAGCCGAAGGAGGAAGAAGGGAGTTGGTCTAGGCCACTTCGGCAAGGAGGCCAGAAGGGCATGCTGGGCTCTAGCGAAGCAAGGGGTTAGATAGGGCCTGTTGGCCATGGGGCAAAGGAGAAAGATTTCCTAGTTTCTCTAGGGAATTTTGGGAATCAAGGCTACCTCCAAGCACAAACAAGAAGATCCAAATCACACATGCATCTTGTACTAAATAGTGCATTAATTTATTTGTAAACTCAATTTGAAGGGGATGGGAGATAGTTAGGTTTACATTTTAGGAACTAATAAACCATTCGTGCGGGTTGTATGTTGAATTCGAGTGTGGCTCAAATTCAACCATGGTTTTATTTTTTCTTGAAAAACATTTTATTTGCAAACACCTCTTGTCATATTGTTGACTTGGCCTGGCCAACTTCACGACAAGTGGTGCGTTGTAAAAGTTTTGAAGCTCGAATTTTGAATTTTGGGCGGGAAGGGAAAACATTTGACTTAAGTTTGACCTAACATTTACATGCAACACACATTCAAGCAAAAATTTTAAAAGTTGGGATTTTTCTATTACACAGAATCATGGGATGTTATAGTCCTCCCCCTTACTAGAATCTCGTCCTCGAGATTAAGGTGATACTCAGTCGGTGAAGAGGTGCGGGTGCTGCTTTCGAAGTTCTTCTTCCTTCTTCCCGGGTAGCTTCTTGTTTAGGTGTGGTTGCTCCATTGAACCTTGCACATGGGGATGGTCATTCTTCTGGTTTCCTGGACAGCTATATCCAAAATCTTGACAGGATGCTCAACATACTCAAGTGTGTCTTGTAGATCTAGAGTTTCTATCTAGACTTGTTCATTTGGAACTCTCATGCATTTCCTCAGCTGTGAGACGTGGAACACGGGGTGCATTCCAGCTAGGTTAGGTGCGAGTTCCAACTTGTAGGCGAGCTTCCCAATTCTGCTCACGATCTTGTACGGGGCTACAAAGCGAGGTGCTAGCTTGCCTTTGACGTGAAACCTCATGATGCCTCTAAGAGGTGACACCTTAAGATACACATAGTCACCAACATTGAAACTGAGATCCCTTTTTCTTTTATCAGCATAGCTCTTTTGTCTGGTCTGGGCTATCTTCAGGTTCTCTCTGACCTTAGCAACTTGCTCTTCAACATCTTTGATCACTGCTAGTCCAAAGAATTGTCTTTCTCCAACTTCTGACCACATGAGTGGGGCCGTGCACTTTCTGCCATACAAGGCTTCAAATGGGGATATCTTCAAGATAGCTTGATAGCTAGTTGTTGTAGGAGAACTCGGCAAAGGATAGACTTCTCTCCTAATTAGATCCATAAGTCAAAACACAAGCTCTAAGCAAGTCTTCCTAGAATCTGATTCACTCTATTAGTCTGAACCATCAGTCTGAAGGGTGGAAAGTTGTGCTGTAATCTAGGGTTATACCCATGGCCTTATGGAAGCTCTTCCAGAACTTAGCTGTGAACTAAAGCCCCCTATCCAACACAACGGTCTTGGGAGCTCCATGCAGATGTAAGATGTTAATGTACAAGTCTGCAAGCTTATCTGTGGTGTAAGCTATTTTCATCAGGATGAAATGAGCCACTTTGGTCAAGCGATCGACTATGACCCATATCGAGTCATGCCCTTTCTGAGAGCGAGGCAAGCCGACTATAAAGTCCATGCTAATATCTTCCCATTTCCACACAGGAATGTCCAGGGGCTGAAGCAAACGTGCATGCCCCTTATGCTCGGCTTTCACTCTTTGGCAGATGCCGAATCTTGCCACATAGGCTGCAATATCGGACTTCATGTCCTTCCACCAGAATCTGTCTCGAAGATCTCAATACATCTTAGTGCAACCAGGGTGAATGGAATATCTAGACTTATGTGCCTCTGACAAGATGGATTCTCAAATTTGCTGATCTTGTGGGACACATAGCCAAATCTTCAACCACAAGGTGCCTTGCTCATCGATTTTGTAGTTTTGGAGCTTTTCATCTTGCATAAGGTTCTTGATTTTCTGAATCTCCTTGCATGATTTCTGAGCTTCTCTGATCTTTTCTTCTAGGGTGTAGGTAACTTGGAGTGTGTGAAGATAACCACTACCACAAGCTTCAATTCTTAGCTTCTCAAACTCTTCATGCAACTCAGGCAATCGTTGTTTGGCAACCAAACTATTACAATAGCTCTTTCTACTCAAGGCATCTACCATGACATTGGCTTTTCTAGGATGGAAATGAATCTCCAGATCATAGTCCTTGATCAATTCTAACTATCTACGTTGTCTCATGTTCAGCTCATTCTACATGAAGAAATACTTGAGACTCTTGTGATCGGTGTAGATATCACACTTGTTGTTGATCAAGTAGTGCCTCCAAATCTTAAGAGCGAGAACAACTACTGCTAACTCAAAGTCATGTGTGGGGTAGTTCTTCTCATGATCTCTTAGCTATCATGATGCATAAGCAATCACTCTGTCATTTTGCATTAGCACACATCCTATTCCTTGCTTGGAAGCATCACAATATACCACGAAATTAAGGTGAATGTCGAGTAAGGCAAGGATAGGAGTGGTAGTGAGTCGCTTCTTGAGTTCTTCGAAACTTTGTTCACGTGCCTCATTCCACACAAAGGGAGCATTCTTCTATAGCAGCTCTGTCATTGGCTTAGCAATCTTAGAGAAGTTCTCAATGAATCTACGATAATATCCCGCTAATCTAAGAAAACCCCTGATATCAGTGACATTTTGTGGTCGCTTCCACTCTATAACTGCTTCAATCTTGGATGGGTCTACAACAACACCATCTGTAGTCAACACATGGCCAAGGAAAGCAACTTTCTCAAGCCAGAACTTACACTTCTCAAACTTGGCATAAAACTGATTCTGCCTTAACTTCTCTAGCACAATTCTAAGGTGCTTCTCGTGTTCTTCTGCTGTCTCTGAGTAGATCAAGATGTCATCAATGAAAACAATGACAAACTTGTCCAACTCTTTCATGAAGACCTTGTTCATCTTGTTCATGAAATATGTGGGTGCATTGGTCAACCTGAAAGAAACAACCATGAACTCATATTGGCCATATCTGGTGACAAAGGCTGTCTTCACAACATCTTCAGACCTAATCTTCATCTGATGGTAGCCATATCTCAAGTCAATCTTGGAGAAGTACTTTGCCTTTTGCAATTGATCAAGCAAGTCATCTATACGAGGCAACGGATACTTGTTCTTGATCATGACGACATTCAAGCTGCGGTAGTCAACACACATACGCATAGATCCATCTTTCTTCTTCACAAAGAGCATGGGAGATCCCTAGGGTGAAGCACTAGGCCTAATGAAACCCTTATCAGTTAGCTCTTGCAACTGCTTCTTGAGCTCTGCCAATTCATCGGCTGCCATTCTATATGGACGCTTGGCAATTGGTCATGTTACAGGGACTAAGTCAATCATGAACTCAATGTCCCGATTAGGTGGCATTCCTAGCAATTCATCTAGAAAGACATCCAGGTACTCATAGACAACTAGCACATCTTGCAATGTCTTCTTTGTCAAGGCATGAAGTTTAGCTTTCTCTGCATCATCTAGTCGATGTGTAGCATCAATCTGCACACGAAAACCTCCAGGGTGCTCTAAGCTAACAGATCGTGGGAAGCAAGAGATCAAACCCTTGTGCTTGGTCAACCAGTCCATACCAAGAATCACATCAATATCACCATCAGACTTCAAGACTGTCAGATCTGCTAGAAATATGTACTCTACCATCTTGAGTCTCACTGATTTGCATAACAGAGTGCAGTTGACATCCCCAAGGGGAGAGCTAGTGATCATGGATCTACCTCGACGTTCTGTTGCTATATGAACTTCGAGGTGACATAGGAATAGGTGGCTCCTGAGCCAAACAAGACTACTATAGGGGCTCCTTCTACTTCTAGCTTTCTAAGCACAACTTCAAGGGCTTCCATTGCATTCTTCGTTGTGACATGATTAAGTCTTCCATGATCTTTGGATGATATGGCAAGCATGCTTCGAGTTGGTGGAGAGCGACTTTCAAGTAGTCCAAGCTAAGCAAACTGTTAACACTGAGGACAAACTTGGGTCTTGTGGCTAATCCGGTGACATGTGTGGCAAACAATGATCACCTTCTTCTTCTTCTTCTTGCTCTTAGTGCACTTGGCAGGCTTCTCGGCACATGGTTCAAGAATAGGCTCAACAGGGTATTGATAGATGGTTCCCTGTGGTGGATAGTATAGCTGTCCCTAGGCTTGTTATGGTGGGGATCTAGGTAGCTTCCATTGTTCCTTCCATGAGGTGGTACTCACGGAATGCTTGTGCAAACTCCGTCCAACCAATATTGGCGGGGTCAGGGTGGTTAGCACAAAATCAATCCCACCATGAGTTAGCAATGCCTCTAAGCTGTAGGGTGACAATGTTCAGACCTTCCTTGTCAGTGCATTTCACCAGTTCAAGCCTTCTTTTGATTCCACGTAACCAGTCATCAGCCTCAATTGGGTTGTCAGCATGGTCAAAGGTAGGTGGTTTCAACTTGTAGAACTCCTTAAACTTCTTGATGAAAGGCTCATGAGATGGGTCAGGTGCCACTACATCGGCAATCTTCTGTAGGATACGGGTCTGATGTGCTATGGCTACTATCAAGTTGGGTGCTTCTAGAGTCTTAGGTCCAGGATTGGCTCGTGAGATGAAAGGCTCATGAGATGAGTCGTGATTGGCTCTAGGTGTTGAAGGTTCACACCAGGGTCGACGTCCATCGGACTCTCCAAGCTGTGACTACTGATAGGTTGTGTTGCTCATTTAGATCGAGCCTTCTTTTTCTCCAACCTCGATATCCTTGTTAGGACTGTCATCTGGTCAACAAAAGGGTAAGGCAGGCTTTGGTTAAGCTACCTAGAGGTGGAGTCACAAACAAGCACACAGTAATCAGTTTTACTATGCTACACTCAAGCATAAGAAACACAACAAACAACAAGAGCCAATCACTCAAGCAACATTACAATCCTATTCACACAACTAGCTAGTCAGAACCGTATGGTAGGGAGGGTCTACTAAACATTAGCTTCTTTGACAGGGGTAGTCAGCTAGATTTGTTGGCTTTAAGTCTAACGTCCGGTTCTAAGTTTGCGATCTCCTGTCAAGTATGGCTTTGATACCAACTGAAATGAACTAGGATTTCAAAACTTAAAATACCAGCTATCACGGGCGTCCACTTTTCAGCTGATTACAAAGTCATACAACAACATAGTACAAAAATAGGAGTAAAACTAACAGAATTACAAGATCTCTAGGCTATGATCAAACAAAACACTGAGGCTCTACTCATAGCAGCGAAGCTTGGCGAATCTCCAATCCACAGTCATACTTGAGAGTAGACCGCAAACCAACTACTAATCTCAGCATCACTGCAAGACAAGAAATCTGCACACCGCCAGATGTGTGCAGGCCATGGTCAGCACCGATGAGCTTCAGTGAAAAAAGGAAATAAAGGGATCTGACGATCCTAATAGTTTGGCTGTAGTTTGCGTCCTTAGGGCATGCAGAAGCGTCATAGTAAGTAGTATAAATCTTCTCTAAAATCCAACCCATACACTCATTCTCACCATCCGCTCATCATCAAATCTCAACACTCATCATCACATCTCACCACTCATCACCCCTCACAACACCCTCATTCTCTCAGTTTAGTCGACGAGGGGGAAACAAAGTTATAGACTAGCAAATAATGGCTAGAAATTTTGCCTCTTTAATATTAGGAATAGACTAGCAAATAAGTTCGTGCGTTGCAACAGGAGAAACAAAGTTATTGATAGCTTCCTCCTACATTGTAATTCTAATCTTTCATATAAGTCAGCCAAGAGTTTGTTGCTGACATGTTAGTCCGAGATTAGTTTATCCATAGATGATTGTGATGAGAGTTCTATCTTGACTTTCCATGTTGCGCCCTTCAATGAGGATTGCACTGGTACATGCATATAACTTAAGGGTATATTTATTTATGCCGATCTCAATAACAAACTATTAGAAAATTACTTAGGGTTAAAACTTAAACATGATTAGGATACAGAATCTTAGACTTATATTAGTAGATCTCTTGAGTTTACCTTCGTTAGTAGAGGAGGAAGTCATTATGCTTTAGGAGTGGGGACTCGTGTCTACTTGGAGCAGGCCCTGACACAAAGAGTCAGGGAAGGAATATCCCGTAGTTGTACGGTTGTCACCGGCGTCCTCCTGGCTGCGGCTATTCCCTCCTTGGTCAACCTACTGGTGATGGCGATGACCCTGTCGATGAGATCGGAGAAGGAGACATGGGGCGGTGGCCTTCCTTTCACTCCTGTGCTTTGGTTAGATCGGGTGCTTAATGTTTGGTGTGGTTAACCTTTCTTGTTCGCATCAGCTAGCTATCGAGATGGTTAGGGAACCTTCTTTATTATAAGTATTGTGTAACGGAAGTCACAACCTGGTTTAGTTTTGCGACCCCAATCAGGACACGTATGTGGGGTTGTCTCCCTAGGGACTCGGTCACGTGACCCTTGCTGAGATCATCCCAACACAAACTGCTCAAGATCCCAGTTCACGATTTGATCCATCATCTGAAGCAAGTACAAACATAATTACTGATTTTGTGTCAAATGAGAAATGCAATAGTGATGTGAAGTGTATACCCTTCGTTTTTTGGAAGCCCTGATGGTTAGAAGGCCTATTTTGTTGTCTTTTTTACTTTCTTTTTCACATTTATTTTGTACTCCTGATTTTTTAAGTGGAAAAAACACAATTACTTTGAAGAATGGGAAACGGTCGGCTCATGGTGGTAAAAAAGGTGAAACTCGAAAAAAAAGGGAAAACGATGGCTTCGTCCGTGGCTTCGAAGAATCGTGAATCGAAGTTGATAAAAAAGAAGAATCGTGAATCACAAACCCTTTGGCTCTTGTACTTAGGCTGTCTCCAATAAGAGACCCATCAGAAGACCCAAACCCAAAATGGGTCTCCAACAAAATACATATAGCCTCCAACAGAGTACCTATATGAAAGACCCATTTTAGGTATCAGGAGAGGTATAACCCAAATCTAAGTATCCTCTCTCCTGTAGACCTATTTGCATAAAGGGTTTCCTTTTGGGTCTTATTGTTGAAGAAGACTAAAAATGAATATTGAACCCTTTACCTGTAGCGTTATTCAAACATGAAATAGATCTTGTATTTTAGGTAATGGTCGTTGGAAACCTGTCTAAAAATCGGAAAAATGGGTCCCGTGGGCGTCGTACGTGACGGAAGTTATCCTAGCTGAAAGAAAAAACGTGTAAACAAAAACGGCTACCCGTCTGTGCCGTGACGTGGTGGCTCTTCTACTTAAGATCCAAAAGGTAGATGTACGTGATGGAAACTACCGTAGCTGAAAAAAAACGTGGAGGCAAAACCCGCTACCCGTCTATGCCGTGACGTGAGAGATTATAGCAAGCTCATTAACAACGAAGAAGAAATTTCACGTACAAATATATATATTTCTACTCTTATCTTTTTCTATTTGAGTAGGATCAGGATTCCTATTCAAATTACTTAAGATCGGACAGATGTTTTTGAATTCGGATCCCTAGCTATCTAGATTAGCTCGGATAGACAATTCACGTTCACGGATTTTGTTAGAGGAAGACGGATAAGAAATAGAAATAAATTTTGGCTTTTTAATATTATTATATTATTATTGTTATTAATTAATAATTATAATTATTATAGGTACGTGTATATATATAATATAATTGTTAATAAATATTAAGGTATGGACATAGATATATTAGGTATAGATAGAGAATAGACATAGAGGGTTCAAGTATTATAAAAAACAAAGAGAAAGAAATTGGGAGGTAACCGTCCGAATGGAAAAACAAATTGCGGCCTATATGGACACGAACCGGGGGGGAAAACGGAACGGAAAAAACGGACCATGAGAAAATCGAAAAGTCTGTGTCATATGGATCCGAGAAAAAAACGACGGGAGAAATTGCGCAGTAGCACATAAAGCATTGGTTGAGGAAACCATTTCAATTGAATTGCGCAGCATCAGTAAATACTATGGGTACAGAACAATAAGTAATTAGCATAATCATGCAACAATAGCTAATTAGCATAAGCACGGAACAATATCAAATTGGCAAATGCTGGAACAAATTTCAGAACAAAAATCTAAGAGCAATAAATTTAGATATATGTACCAATCCATAGTTGACAATCACCATATCACAAACATATGTAAATATCATTGGAAAAGGGAAAAGGCTAACTCGCAGCATCAAGATGCATGTTTGATGTAGCCAATTATGTATCTGACACACAGCCATGCATTTCGTTATATCTACCAGAGTATTACAAGACTATATATATGGAGGCAAGCACTCATGGCATGAGTTACAAATAAAGAAATATAGCCTTTAAAATAAAAGGTAAGATGGCAGGAACTTACCAAGGAGAAGTCACATACATCATTTTCCTCTTGGCAGCAGGCAGTGAGCCTGAACCTGAAACAACACCGCACAATCTCAATATGCAGGTAAGCAGTATGGTGCACAATAAAGGAACACATAGGAACAATTGACCAATAGTAGTACATACCACCATAGCAGACAATGTACAGCACATGTTGGCGTGGTTGCTCGCAGCCATCGAAATAAACAACCAGATCAGACAACTCCGAGTTGAAGCGAATGGGCCTGTGGTCCAGTGGTAGAGCTGTCTAGTGGGACGCTACTCACCAGGATTTTCGCACATTTTTATGGGATTTTTCCAAAATTTTAGGGTACACGCATGCGTGCGCGTTTGGTGGTATTGCGCGTTTCCTGCGCACTGAAGGCTGCGTCTCCCAATCTCTTCTTTGCGTGTGTATGGATGCATATACATTTGTATACGTGTGATGTGAGTGTGTAGTGTGTGGGTTATATGCGTCCAAGTTGTACCCAATAAAAAGACTCCGAGTTCAAGGTAGGTCCGGATTGAAAAGCAGATCAAGCTGGAGGAGGGGATACGAACCTCAGGTGGCAAGGTACTCGTGAACGGCGGTGAGGTAGACGTTGGGGAAGCCCCATGGCTAGCTGTAGAGATGAGGATGAGGAATGGGTTATGCTGCACCGGGCATGCCCACGCCCAAGCGCCATGGCCGTCCCAGCCTATCCTTTCGCACACTCCGCGGCCGGGGGAGAGGAACAGGCGATGAAGTGATCCGATCCGTGCGCGCAGCTACCAGTAGGGTCGTGCACTGCATCTGCTCGTGCCGCAGGCAGGGAAGAGGAAAGGGCAAGGAAGCAGAAGCTGCAGGGAGGCGGTGCGGTGCCTTTTTCACTTTGATTGGTGAGACCTGAGACGGGGCGGAGATTGTAACACGAGAAGAAGAGCTTGCACGTGGCCCCAGCAGGACACGTGGCTTGCACCGGTCTCCGATTCCTGGAGCGGCACGAGTCATCAAGAGATAGGCGATCAGGGGCAAAATCGCTGGGAGGCCTCCAATTTATCTGTGGTTACACCAGAGGTGAAACGAACCAGGATTTCAAAACTTGAAATATCGGCTCTCTTGACCCTCCGTGATAGTCCCAGGATACCTCAGCTATCACGAGCGTCCACTTTTCAGCTGATTACAAAGTCATGCAGCAACATAGTACAAAAATAGGAGTAAAACTAACCTAATTACAAGCTCTCTAGGCTATGATCAAACAAAACACCGAGGCTGTACTCATAGCAACGAAACTTGGCGAATCTCCAATCCACGGGCATCCTTGAGAGTAGACCGCAAACCAACTACTAATCTCAACATCACTACAAGCCAAGAAATCTGCACCCCACCAGATGTGTACAGGCCATGGTCAGCACCGATGAGTTTTAGTGAAAAAAGAAAATAAAGGGATCTGGCGATACTAATAGTTTGGCTATAGTTTGCATCCTTAGCGTATGCAGAAGTGTCATAGTAAGTAGTATAAATCTTCTCTAAAACCCAACCCATACACTCATTCTCACCATCCGCTCATCATCACATCTCACTACTCATCAGCACATCTCACCACTCATCATCCCTCACAACACCCTCATTCTCTCAGTTTAGTCGACAAGGTGGCCTCCGCGCGCCCCTCGTCTAATCGGCCTCAAGTCGTACCTTAGCGTTAGGGGGAGAAAAGCAAAGCACAAGAGAAGACTAGCGGGGTGAAACAGTTCATAGGAATGATCATGACCGAGATCGCGGCTATACGTATAGTTTTAACTCTACAGAGTGTGTAGACCTATACCCAATAGGATCACCATCATCGACAATTGCCGCGGTCTAGGCAAACAACGCTCAAGAACTAGCACATTCATCACCAGCCTGCCCCCAAATGGAGTAGCATACGGCACGGCGTATACACTTGGGATCATGACTAGGGTAGCTGAAAAATCCGTCGGCATCCTTTTCAACGTGCTCCTAGGGGATACCCCCATGCACCTCTCCTCCCATAGAACTGGCTTAGTCCGCACTAACTCAACAGAACAGGCCCCGCCCACTCAGGCCTGTGGCGTGCACGTTTAACATAGTCCTATGTCCCAGGCATCAACCCACAACAATCCTTAATTGGCCAGAGCAAGCACCTTCCACCAATTCCACATGGCCTGCCACTCACAGGTAGCCACCATCACATGCCTGCCACATCATATCCATCAGAAATAGATCTGGGGCACTCCACGCACCAAGTGCACCCCTCCAGGGTAAATCCTCTCACTCCGGCCGGTATCACCAAAGAAACGGGTCAAGGCAAGGAATATCTCCAGAACTCCTCAATCACCACCACCCACATGGGATTCAACGCTCTTGTCACGCCAACCTACCATCTACCTCATGGGAAAGCCTTACGGCAAACCCCGATCCACCAAACACATCACCAACCAACTATCACATCACATAACAAGGCATATATGTAATATGATGGAAAGTAAATGCAAGCAAGCAGGTAGGCGTTATATAAGTGCGAGCGTGAAGCTAGGTAATTAGGGTGAAGGGGTTTTCAATCAAGGCAATCAAGGCTCAGGCAATAGCATGCATCACATATACTAGCAAATGAGTAAAGTAAAGCACTAGCATTTCTACTTGCAATGCCTAATAGGTTTCTCTAAGATAAGGTGCTGCCATGACACCTGCGATGTCGAGAAAGTAGTGGTACGCATCTCCAAAAGTCCGGGCCGTCCACCATCAGGGTCCATCACCTTCGGGTGCGTCGTCAGATCCATCCGAGCTCAAGTCATTGCTACACAAAGAAAATGCCGAGAACGTCCACCAATAAGAAGCAATAAAACCATGATAAAAAACCTAACTTACTAGACTCAAGGACTGCACTAGGAGGTAGGGGAAGATGTTAGAAAGATTATGAAACTAGTTTCATAATTTTTGGAGCTAGGATGAATGTTCTATGAATTATAGAAGGTGGCAAGGTGCTCTGAAAAACAGATAAAAGAAAAAGCTAAGAGCCAAGCGGGCTCACTTGTGCTGCTGCTGGCCCATCAGCAAGGGAAAGAGAGGGCTCATGCATGGGCTGGAAGCCGAGCTGGGCTTGGCGCTACCAGCCGGCCTAGGGAAGAAAAGAGAGGGAAAGGAGAGAGGGCCCAGCGCTGGGCTTCAGAGGAGCTGCGAGCTGCTTTGCCTTTGGTCCTCGTGGTTTAGGTGGGCTCGGCCTGCTGCTGGGCTCAAACCCGGCCTTGGGCTGGCTCCAACCCAGAGCGGAGCAAGTCACCCACCAGGTGCTCGACGGAAGCCTTAGGCGGCGCCAGCGTGTCCGCGCGGTGCACGCGAACTCCACGACACGGCTTCGGGAAGGGTTGGCCGGGGTCGTGACAATTAGCATCGCCCGGACCGCAGCGTGCGGTGTGTCGAGGCAAGGCGCATTCGAGAGCACAGACCGTGGATCCGGGCAAAGAGAAGGGAGGCGGAGCTTCGGCTGGCCGCGCCCGGGGTCTCGGTGAAGCCAGGGCGAGGCAAAGGGCGGTGAGCAGAGTGGAACGCAGGTTTGTGCTAGGCCATGCAAGTCCGTGCCATGGTGACCGCGTGCCGGGCTCAGCCAGCGAAGGTGGCGATCTTGCAGAGTGTGCGGCCGGGTTAGGGGCAGCATCGTCGGCGCGGGGCAACGACGGAACCCTGGGCATGTGCCTAGGGACGCCAAAGCGGCGTGGTAACTAGGAAAGGTGAGGTCTTGGGTCTGTGCATGAGGGGAAACCAAAAGGCTCGGCCTTGACCGCGGCTTTCGGTGGCCGCAGGGGAGTCGTGCGCGTGCCCGTGCGTGTGCAGCGCGAGCGCAATGGTGGCGCTTGGGCGCGCAGTGGCCGTGGGTGGCCACTGGCACAGCGTCGCCATGCTGTCCAAACCATGGAACGTGCCGACTCGAAGGTCAGGGCACTCAAACAACCGGCAATGAACACTACGTCAAAAACGGTTCGTAGCAACCTGACAAATTTTTTTTTAGGAACGGCCAGTGATGGAGCTGTCCCTACAGTGGTATGCTCGGGATCCACGAGACCAGCCGTCCCTATAAATAGAACAGCAGGGGCGGCCGGTGATACGAGCTGCCCCTACAGATGGGTAGGATTTGTAGGGGCGGCTCACTCACTAGCCGCCCCCGATGTTGCTATTTGTAGGGGCGGCTGGTGATTGAGCCGCCCCTACAAATGCCACGACAGGAAACTTATGAGCAGCTAACCTGGGCCTGGGCCACGCCGTCCTTTCTGCCCACCCAAGAGGCGCTAGTACTTGCACGCATATAAAACAGAGGGTGCACGCTGGCTAGGGTTTGGCACCCACACTTGCCGCTGCTGGCCTCCTTCCGCAGCCGCTCGTGCCTCGGTGATCCCGCCACCGCGCCGCCGCTCCATCTGCTTATACTCCTCCCACCCACAGCGAGCGGCAGCGAGGGCAAGCGAGGGATGGCCAAGGCCAGGTCGTCGGCGAAGCAGTCGCGCGCGTAGGCGCAACAGTCAAACGGCGGCGGCGGCCACGTGCTGTCCTCCAAGCTCGCCAGGTACCTCGACCCAGAGGCCTCCTGGAACAAGGTACGCCCCGCCCCTCATTTCCCGCGCGCGCGCCAGTAGCTGCTGCCGTGCTGACTGACGCTCTCGTCTCGGCTCGGTCGGGCTGTGGCAGGATCAACTACTGGACGCGGTGCACTGGATCCGCTAGGCGGTGGGGCTCATCTGCGGCTTGCTCTGGGGAGCCGTCCCCCTCGTCGGCGCCATCTGGATCGCACTATCAGTCCCCCCTCATAACACCTCTCTCTCTCCCATCTTGTCAAGCTCAAGCCTTGCCGTGTGTAGATATGTAGCTTCACTTACGCGTACATAAGCGAAACTAAGCCCTTTTGTATATACATACACTTTGTAATTTGTTATAATTAGATTAGATAGACACCAGATCGATTTTATAGCCTTGCCGTGTGTAGATCTGTAGCTTCACTTACGCGCACATAAGCGAAACTAAGCCCTTCTTTATTTCAATTTGCTTGTCCTCATTGTATTTTAAGCTTATCTGTTGATCAAATTTAGGATCTCTGTTATCTAGTATTTTTTGGACACTGCAACTATTCTTGTTTAAATCTGTGCCTGATTACTTAATTAGCAAAGTAATGGTGAATGACTCAAAAGCAACTATTCCTGTTTTCACGTCTCATCTCTTCAATGTTGATGAAGCTGATCATCGGTAGCTTTTTCTGTTTGAGGGAAGGGAGTAGTACAGGGCATCACTTTTCCTCCATATAGGAAATTAAAAGATCTGATCGTTGTAGGAATCCTTGAACATCACCTTTTCCAGGCCCTAAAAGAATTCAACCCTGTTGATCAACAATGTGTAACACAAAACATTCTTGTATTTCTTTTATAGTGTGAAATACAATGTATGATTTTTCCTTGTTGAATGATGTTATTATACCTCATTTTTTCCAAGTAATTTTATTATGGATTTTGGTCTTGAAGTAGATATTTGTAACTTAAATGTTCAATTTAAGCAACATAAAAACATTAATAACCAACCATTTGGATGTTATATTTAGCTTAGGATCCTATCGCCATCCGAGTTTTGTTTGTTCTGTCTATCTAATGCCTTCTGTCACTGTGCAGGTTTATGGCTTCTCATGGATTGTACTCGTTGTTATGGTTCTTCTTTTCAAGGTTTATCATCTTAATTCTTTGAACATTCAAACGTTGCATGTTTTAAAATTATATATGGATGAACTCTAAGCTAAGCTTTGTCCTGTTGTCTTTCAGCTTTTTACTGCAACTCCGAAGAAGTCGATAGCCTTGCCGACTTTTGTTCGGTTTCTGCAGGGCGTCCTTGCTATTGGGATAATTGCAGGAATTGCCCTTCTTATCGTGCTCACATCGTTCACTGTTGCTGATTTATTTGCAAGTGCACTTGCTTTTATAGCAACTGGCTGGTGTGTCTTATGTGTAAGTACAACATCCTTATTTTGTTTGAGAAATACTTGCATTATATCAATCTGCTACTTAATTGAAGCGAATTTAGAATATTACAAGTGCCAAGTTAATGGCTGGTAACTTGCCTGGTGCCACATGCCTCACCAAAATTTTTCTTGTCATGACAGCTGGTCGTCGCATGGAAGAGGGTAGTGAAAGCCCTTGGGCTATGGGATTCAGTCCGTGAGATTGCAAGGATGTACGATGCAGGAATGGGCACCATCATCTTTGTGCCCATCGTCTTCTTCTCGTGGTTCCCCTTTGTGTCTACATTCCAGTCACGTTTCCTTTTCAATCAAGCGTTTAGTCGTGGCCTGGAGATCTCCCTCATCCTGGCAGTTGCCAATTCTATGATTTCCTGCAGTTGTCCTGATATATCAGCATGTCTACTAATTGGAGATTTGAGATGGATTGTATATATTCTTGTGAATTGAACTTGTAATGGTAGTTTATATAATGCTCTTGTGCTTATAAATATACTGTGGGGGCGGTTGGTACTATAGCCGCCCCTACAAATCGATTTGCAGAGGTGGGTGGTGTTATCAGCCGCCTCGGCTACAGTACCAACCGCCCCTACAAATCGATTTGTAGGGGCGGCTGGTAACCGCCCCTATAGAGGGTTTCGAGCCGCCCCTAAAAAACGTTTCCTATGTAGTGGAAGGAAAAGGGGGAGCTTGGCAGAGGAGGGCTCACTGGAGGCTCTGGGGCGGCGCGGACGGTCAGTGAAGGCTACGGTGCAGCCGTGTAGACAGATCGCGTGGCGTCGTGGAGTTGCCGCGGATAGGAAGATGGCGACGCACGGCTTAGCGCCAGGGGCCGCGCAACTCAGACCGTCGTGGCGCGCTCGTCAACTACGTCCTGGCACGGGAATAGGAGGCAAAAGCTATGCGGTGGCTAGATAGGAAGGAAACCGGCGGGGACATGGAAAAAGTCAGGCTTTTGGGTCGCGAGCTCACCGGCGGGGTGTCGACGATGCGTCCACGCCACTCATCGGCGTCGCGGCGAAGCAGCAGGGCGAACAAGGTGAGGTGCAGTGGGCTCGAGGAAGGGGTGACTCGGTGCCATGCGATTTGGCAACGAGGCCACCGTGGCTCATGGTCGAACGCGGTGGAACCGGTGGTCGTCCCGGTGGCGAGGCGCCTCACCACGGGGCCGTGATGTCGAGGCTGCGTCACGACGTCTCCATGCCAGTCTCTCTCTCTCTCTCTCTCTCTCTCTCTCTCGGATTTGGTGGCGTGCGAGGGAGAAGAAGGCGAGGCCGAGGGATCAAAGGGAGGCCTTGAGGCGGTGGGCTGGGGAAGGATGGCGAGGCCAGGGATTTGGCCTAGGGTTTTATAGCTAGGCGACTAGGGTTCCGCAGGTGGGAAGCGTCCATGGAACGATGGCGATCCTCGACGCCGCGTTGAGGGGTACGTGGCGATCATCCGACGTTCGATTTCGGGAAACCTCGTGAAGGGGCATCGGGGCTCCATAGCACGGTCAAGGTTCAGTGCTCACCAGCTCGTGGTGGGGTCTGCTGCCGTGGGCGCGGGTGGCAACCGAGGCGGGGTGGTTGGTTCGTTCAGGGCTCCAGTGTCGACGGGAAGTAGCGGCAAGGAGACGGAAAAGCAGCGAGGGAGAGGCAACGGAAAGAGAAATGGAGGTAGCCAGAGGCGAGTGGGGTCTTCGGTTGATAGGCGAACGGCGTCGCTGGCGGGTGGGGCCCGAAAACGGAAGCTCCCGTACAGGAGCATGCACGGGTGGGGTTGTATGTTGAATCCGGGTGCGGCTCGAATTCAACCAAGGTTTTAATTTTTCCTAAAAAACATTTTATTTGCAAATACCTCTTGTCATGTTGTTGACTTGGCCTGGCCAATTTCATGGCAAGTAGTGCGTTGTAAAAGTTTTGAAGCTCGAATTTTAAATTTTGGGAGGGAAGGGAAAATATTTGACTTAAGTTTGACCTAACATTTACATGCAACACACATTCAAGCAAGAATTTTAAAAAGTTAGGATTTTTCTATTACACAGAATCATGGGATGTTACAGGCGTGCTCCGCTGCGCCCGCACTAGTCCAAGCCTGAGTTTATATTATTTTTTAGCATCTTAACGATCTCAAATGCAAAAACATAAAACCAAATCCTATAGAGAGCTGCAACTTTTATATATAAGTATCTCCATTCGGTACCATATAAGCGAGATAAGATTTTTTTCAAGGTGACAACCGCTGAAAATTTATTTAACTTTTTTAGCATCTTAACGACCTCAAATAAAAAAACTTAAAACTACAAAGTTGTAGATTCCATCGAGAGCTACAACTTTCATATAGAAAGCATCTCCATTTGACATCATATAAAAAAGATATGTTTTTTTCAAGGCGACAAGCGATTGTACGCAATTAATATACTGCTAAAACATTATTTAATTTTTTGAGCATCTTAATGACCTTAAATGAAAAAACAAAAAGCTATAAAGTTGTAGATCCCATCAAGAGCTACAATTTTCATATTGAAAATATCTCCATTTGACATCATATAAAAAAGATATGATTTTTCCAAGTCAATGAGTGATTGTACGCGATTAATATGCAGTTAAAACTTTGTTTAATTGTTTTGAGCATCTTAGCGACCTCAAATGAAAAACCTTAAAACTACAAAGTTGTAGATCTAGTCAAGGGCTACAATTTTTATATAAACATCATCCTTATGAAAGGTCGTATGAAAGAGAAATAATCTTTCTAAGTTGCGCATTGCCGCGCCAGTCTGGTTTACTCACTGCTACAGTGCTGCCGCGCCAACGGGAGTGGCACGGCAAGGTTTTCCACGTAGAAATGGTTGTCCACCGTGGCAGATCATGCCGCGCCGATACATGTGGCACGGCGCCGTGTTTTGGCGTGGCGAAATGGGTTAGATTTAAAAATAAAAAGCAACTGTGATAGATTTGGAATTTGTTTTTGAAAAGGGTTAAAAATAAAAAAATTCGTGGCCTCAAGGAAAGTGGTCCACGCCACCACGGTGATGTTCCGTGACTTTTCTGTGCCACATGCTGCCTTTCCTTGTTTCTACTTTTTTAATTTCCTCATGATGATGTAACTCTGCTTTTCCTTATGAACATAAAGATAAATATAATAAATAAGGTATTACGGGTTTGGTAACTTTGATCCTTACTTAATAAATATAAATATTTCTATTACTAAATAATTTATTGATTTTAATTAGGAGTAAATTATTATTCTTATGACATGAATTAGCCAATGGCTTAACTAATCAAATCGTAAACTGCAATCTTGAGCAGTTTGTCATCCAATCTAATCAAAACAAATGTTTATCTAAGTTGCCCGCACATACCAATGCAAATCCTCTAAGCTGTCCGCATATACCGGTGCAACTTTCGATAAGGCTTGGTATATGGAAATCGAGATACGACGATAATTAACCCCAACCAACTTTAATTAGATATAAAAAGTACAAGTTTTTATGGATCCTTAAAAGAAGTCACGAAACTTGATATTTTTAATTAACACATGGGTTGTATGAAAACTAAAGTTATGATACACTTGGGAGTAAATATTTTGTGCAACCACCCGCAACATCAAAAATAGCACCAATACAAATTAAGCTGCCGCGGGCACTGTAGTTGTGCAACAAGATGAAACGAATAGGTCTAATGTTTGATAGATTTTTCTCTCTCGTTGCAGCGCACGGGCATATTTGCTAGTAACTACAAAGGATCATCTTGAAAAAAAGCATAGCACATCCTTAGTAATTCCCTTTATATGTCCATGTCCATAGTAATCTCCTCTATATGTCCATCATCCATCCTCGGTATTTTTTGGCAGTTACTACTGAAATAACACTTTATCGCCTTATTGTCATCCTAAATAGCATAATAAATGAAATCAAGAAATCTCACCTAATCAGCTGATGGAGCCAAATGTGAGGTTATCAATGAAACAGACTTTCTTCATCAATAATCATAAGCTTCAGGTAAATACTACCACCACTGCAGCGAAACAATATTACAGTATAATTTTTCTCTTTCTGCATCCATGTAAAGGCAACATGAATGACGAAGGTGTTCTCCATATGGCAAGAGGCTTAAATCTGATAGCCTTAACTTGCTTGGTGGTGACTGCATGGAAAGAAAAGTAGATCGAAGCCTAATTACGAAACTGCTGAACTGGAGGGAATATTAACATTTAGAAATCTGAACCTGTGTTGGTATTTAAGGTTAGGCACATACAGATACAGCCGTGAAATATTGGGCTCTATAGAGTTAGCGAAAGGAAATTTTATTTCAAGTCTGGCTAACATCTGCTACCCTGTAAATGCAAAGATGAAACAATACTTAAACTATAATATATTGTGTGCATACCTTGACATATATACTTTGGGATATCTCCCAACACCTCGACGCTCGGGACCAAGGAACCATCCCCGTGGTAGATGGTAGGGGTAGCCGCCGATTGTGCCGCCGCGGCAGGAGGAGGCAAAAGAGGCGACGAACCAGAGGACGGCGCTCTAATTTCCTGAACGTATCTGCTGAAAGAGGACATGCTTCGGTGTGGAGGAGATGAGGGCATGAGACGGCCTGACGTAGGTACTGTAACAACCCAAAAATCCACACACCAAAAATCCCAACTATAAATTTTTTTTTTCAAAATCTCATGTGATGATGAGTGACATTTGTAGGAGCTAACCCTAAGTGTTGCATTAGTCGTAATCTAACTAAACCTACATGACTTGCACAAGTATCTCACATCATCACCTTGAATTTGTTTTACCACATAACATACATCAAGTTGCATTATATTCAACGTGGTGATTTGGATTTTATTTGGGTTTATGTGTTGATCAATAAAAGCTAACAAATATTTGTTTATAAATAAATGTACTAACATGGGATTAATATCCCAACATATACTATGACCAATGATTATCACCATGGGACAATATACCAAAGGAGAAATATGCCACTTTGATTTATATACATGAAAGAAGTGTAACAAAATAGAAAAAGAATAAGAAAAAGAGAAAGGAAAGAAGAGGGAGCAGTAGCAGCCCAGGCCTGCTCGGCCTTGCGAACCAGCCCGCCTGCCCTTCCCACTCGCGCACCAGCCGCTGACGAGCCAGACCCGCCCGTCAGCCGTCACGCACCGCACGCCGCCACATCAGGACAAGCTGACAAACGGGCCCCCTCTGTCAGCCGCCTAGCTACAGCGTCGTCGTCTTCCCCACGCTCTGTCCACCACGCGACCGAGAGCCGACTGCGGAGCAGGCGTGGGCCCAGGGTCACGCACATCGCATGACCCTGTCCCCCACCTTAGCGCCGCGCCCACGCAACTGCCCCGCGCCCGTAAGCCGTCGGTTGTGCCGCACACATCACCACCGCCCGATCGCCGTCCGCCGTTGGAGCCCTTGGAGCTCGGCTATAAAAGCCAACGTCCGTGAGCCCTAACCCTCAGCCCGTTCGCCACCGCCACTGGTGGCACAGCACCACACAGCGTCAAGCCGAGAGAGAGGGAGGAGGGAGAAGCAAGGAGGAGAAGGAAGCCACTGCAGGGAGGAGCTCGCTGGAGCCCGGAGCGCCGCCCCGATCGGCTACAGCGATGTAGCTGCTCGGCACAGCACTGCATCGCCTCATCACGGCCTCGCCTCGCCACCGCACCGCCATCCTACCGCCACGAACCCTACGGTGAGCCATCTTGCTGAGACCACCTCCCTAGCCAAATGGAACGTGCACCGCCATGATCGAAACCTTGCTGAAGCTTTGAGCTCTGGCCTAGCCCAACTGGTTAGCTAGGGAGACTGCCACGACCATGCTTGCCGAGACCCAGGACGCGCCGTGCGCGCTGCCATCAGCCAAAAGGAGGACCCCAGCCATGACGTTGTACATCGGAGCAGGAGCGCACATGCACGGGCACGCTCACCATGGCCGAGAGCACAACCATGGCGAGACCACCGTGTCTTCTACGTCGCGGTAAAGGCGACATTGACACCCCAACTGGCTCCGCCATGACAAGAGTCACACCGCGCTCACCTTAGCCGAGGAAGAAGCCCACCGGAGCCCTGCGTTGCCGCACCGCACCTCATCGGAGCGCCACCGCCCCTGTTTTACCCCCACCACCATGGCCAGAGCCACTGGGAGCACCAGGAGCTCCTTCAACACGCCCACCATGGCCGTAGAAGCATCGTGGAGCTCACATGCTCCTCGAACTGGGCTCTCGCTACCACTGCAGCCCTATCCATGCACGTCGACGAACCCACGCTGCCGTTCACCGCGGCCAGAGTCCTAGGCAGCCTTAGCCGTCGCCCCGACCCCACCATCATAGTCGCCATGGCATGGGGAAGCTATTGCCTACCCTAATCGGACGCTATCGCCGTCGCGGGGGCTCGCCGATGACCTCACCGCCGGCAGGAGCCCCGTCGGGGAAGAGCAGGGGATTTCCCCCTCGTCGACCACGACCACGTCGACCACATCCCGAGCAGCTTCGCCGAGCTCCGACCATGACCATGTTGACCACGTCCCAAGCAGCTCCGCCGAGCTCCGACCACGACCACGTCGACCACATCCCGAGCAGCTTCGCCGAGCTTCGACCACGACCACGTCGACCACGTCCCGAGCAGCTTCGCCGAGCTCCGACCACGACCACGTCGACCACGTCCTGAGCAGCTTCGCCGAGCTCCGACCACGACCACATCGACCACGTCCCGAGCAGGTCCGCCGAGCTCCGACCACGACCACGTCGTGCACGTGAACCAAACCCTGGGAAGGAGTAAGTGGACCAAGTCCTTCATAGACCGGCTCTGCGGTCTATGGACCAACGCAGGCGGGTTCACCATGAACCGCGCCTCACCTGCGCCCGTGGACCACGGCCCGTTAGTGGACCAGTAAGACAACGTGGCCGCACCAGCACGCGCCACGTGGTGAGCCAAGCCTGGCCCAAATCCAGGCCCAACCAGCCCAGTCGAGGCCCGGCCTGTATTGACCATTGACCGGTCAACGTTGACCGTTGACCGGGGCCACCTGTCAGTGACTGTGATCCGTTGACCGTTGACTTAGACCGGACCCACATGTCAGTGACCCAAGAGCCCTGGTCCAACCTGTTAGTAGCTGATGACATAGATGACGTCATGCTGACGTCATGATGACGTCAGCGAGACCCCACCTATCAGTACCATAGCCGAGACGATGACATCATGCTGACGTCAGCATGCCACGTGGACCAACAGGAGCATGACACGTGTTAGCACGATATTAATTCAGCCTTTTCCCATTTTCAGAAATGATTGAAACTTCGGAAATTCATAACTAATTCATACGAACTCAGAAAAATACGAAACCAGGACCAAAATTCATCTAAAATCGAACTTTACGCAATGAACCCATGTTTGAGTGCATTTGACTCTTTTGAATTTTTATTGCTTCTTTGTGCTATTCTATAGACGTCGCTAACGCGACTATAATTCGATCGTATGCAGACTCGGAGGAGAACCAGTCAGACGAGGATCGTGAGTACCATGAGGAGTACGGAGACGACTACACTAAAGGTGCCACATCCCACCCAATCTCGTAGCACCTATTACGCATGGCTAATATAGAACTGTTATTGCTTTACTTTATTGTTATACTCACTAAGATAGGACTTACATGGTAGTATGCTTATTTGATGGCCTTTACCTTGACACAACCTTACCCTGCTTACCCTGCTATTAGGCTAGACACACGCTTGCTGCTATATTTCATTACTTATTTACGCTTGTACTACATTGATGCGTGGTGGAAACTGGTGTTATCTGGAATGTGGGGAGAGTGCTGCGTGTGTGCCTTAGGTGCGTGGAGGGTGAGGGTTGTGTCGACCAAGTTGGAGTATACGACGAGCCTAGGAAAAGTCTTGCCGTGGGGTGCTACCTGGGCACCCCTGGAATGGATACCTATGGTGGATAAATGGTATATGAGGTGGCCCTGGGTGTGAACCTGTGATGGGCGGAGCCCAGGGTGAAGGTGCTGTGGTGGCACGGAAAATGGAAACCCTGATGAAGACATTCTGGCTTGGTCATCCCTAAGGACTTACTAGTACTCAGATTCACCGGAAAGCCTTACGTACCACTCGCCCTATATGGTGCGGGACGACCGGACTACTTGGTAGGATATTGCCACTACTACTAGGTTGATAGCGGACAGTGTAAGGAGGTACGGGGCGCGGAGGATTCCCCCCACACCCTTCCGAGACTTCATGGAGACCTTGTGAACCCGGCTCATGACTCACAGTTTCAGCCACCCAACACTAGACTTGGGGTGAACCAGGGCTGAATGGTAGGGTGGCAGTATCCTAGGCTAGCAAGCGGCCAGAATAAGCCCAGTTGACGATGGTCAGCAAGGAAGGCGGATCTTGTGGTTATGTAAAACCTCTGCAGAGTGTATGGTTGATCGATCGATACATGTGCCGACTTGTCGGCTATGGACCTCTCCTGAGTTTCGCTTGTCGACTGAGCGATGGTATGGTGATGGTAGTATATCGATCCCAGGATTGAAACCTGGCTCTGGACGGAAACAGGGTGGAATGGGTGTGGGAATGGTGTTAAAATTTGACCAACTATTATTATATACTTAATATGCTAAAACATAGGAAACCCCAGCCTTATAGGTTCCTTTTGATTATATCTCACTTGCATTCAATTTCGACAAAGCAATGCCCATAGGGTGGGAGTGGCCAGTACAAATCGTACTGATAAATTTTGGCACACAGGTTCTGCTGAGGAGTATAGCTCCGAGGAGTTTGACGGTTGAGGGATTCGCTCCTACGCTCGAGTTTGGCGATCTTATCTTCAAGCTGTTCTGAATGAATGCTACTTTGATTCCGTCAATGCGGCGATGTAATAATTTATGAAATTCCGCACCCTATGTACTCTGATATTATCGTTGTAGAGATGTGGTATTCGACTGAAAATTTGAGTAATATGATCTACAACGGTCTTATTATACTTTGACGCTGTGGATTTCCCTTCGTGGAAATCAGGTCGTTTCAGGTACGGAACATATCGACGATGCGGCTGCGAGCGGAGCCGCGAAGGCCACGGAGGGGCCGGGGCCTAGGACGGAGGACTGGTGAGCACTTGCCAGCGCGGCAGGGTCGTTTAGGACTGGGGACTGGGGACACGAATGCTGAACCGGCTGAGGCCGTAGATAACCAATGTGTTGACCGGCACGGAGCAGTCATAATCGCCACGTGCAACGTAGGCACAGGCCAATTACACTTGGATGGCCTGGCGGTGCTTCAATTTATTCACGGTTGAAGCTCTACTAATAATTATATCTTATTCCATTATTAAAAAAAAGATTATTCCAAATGAGCTCCATTGCAATCATAAACATCCCCTTCGGCTGCACTTGCTGGTATTCCAAATGAGCTCCATTGCAATCATAAACACCCCGTTCGGATTCACTTGCCGGTCCAGGGCCATATTGCCATGGGAGACGCCGGATAAAAAATGTGCTGCGACGACATGTCCATAGCAGCGTCACCGATTCACCCGTCCGTTGGTTGGCCGTCCTTGCGACATGTCCAAGGCCGTACGTCTCAGAACTTATAGCTTCTTCCATCGATTCGTCACGTACTACTAGATACATCTTTATAAGCTACCGCATTCGCCAAGCTATAAGAAGGCGCGAAGCATGCTCTTTGCGACACCAAGCCATCCAAGCAATAAAGTATATATAGCTCGAGCCAATTCTTCTACACAAAATCTATCTGCTGCTTGCACGGTTGAAGCGGCAGCACTCGCAATGGCGAACCACCGCGCCACCGCCGCCCTCCTCCTGATCGTGTCCCTCTTCGTGGCGGTCGCCATATCCGGGGCCGACGCGAGGCCCACCGTGCGCCGCGACGCGCATGGACAAGGTATGCAGCTACATACTCCGACCCGTCGTCCAAGCAATCATCCGGCGTGAAATGCATCTGTGCTCGTGTGTCGTTGTCTGACCGTATGATGAGCATGCGTGGCGAATGAATGAAATGCCGCAGGTTACTTAGCGGATGCTGCGGGGCCGACGGTGTCTAAGGCGGAGCCGACCTGCGACAACTGTGAGGTGCCAGAGCCGCCGGAGCCGAAAGCGGAGCCGCCGACCTGCAGCACTTGTGAGTCGCCGAAGCCGGAGCCGGAGTCGGAGCTGATCTGCAACAAGGTGCACGGGGTGCAGACGGGCGAGACGTGCTGTTCCGTGGGGGAGGGCGCGGGGCTGACCCAGGACCAGTTCCTTGGCTTCAACCCCAACCTCTGCTGCGAGAAGCTCTTCGTCGGCCAGTGGGTCTGCCTTGAAGCCACATCCGGTTGTCATGACTGACTTTAATTTGCACTGCCCCCCCTGGTCCCTGCGTCTGCGTCGCGACAATGCTGAGTCGTGCTTTGGCTTTGAATAAGGAGGCGCGTTACCTCAAAAAAAAAAAAGAATAAGTGGCGCGTCCTATGGTAGTTTCGTTCTCTGTTATGTTCCCCTCCATGTATAAGCAAAGCTTTTTTTTCTCGAATAATGTATGAGCAAAGTTTTTTCTCTCGAATAATAGCACTTTTTCAGTATTCTATAATCATGCGTGTCACCCTGTCCCCGCAACACATTTTCAGGAAAAAAAAGTTGATTTCGTCGGTTTGATCTCATGTAGATGTAGTCATGCATGTGTATGTGTCTTCGATCGATATGTACCGTGGGTTCGTGTGTTTTTCATTTTGTCCATTGTGTTGCTGATGCAAGGAGTTGGTATGCTTTGGACTCTGCTAATTCAACCGCCACTGGCCTAAAACGTCTCATCGCGGTCACCACATATTTTTTGTGGTTGTACAAATTTGGATCTCTAATTAATAACCACTAGAAAATACGCCTTATGATGCTGCAGATAAATGCTACCCCCTCTATTCTAAATTATAAGGTATTCCAACTTTCTTGAAGAGTCAAAGCTTCTCAATTTTGACTAAAATTATAGAGAAAATTACAAAGATTTATGATATCAAATAGTCATATTATAAAATATAATTAATGAAGAATCTAATGAAGGTTATTTATTATCATAAATATTATTATTTTAGTATATAAATTTGGTCAAACTTAAGATGTTTTGGCTCTCAAAAAAGTTAGAATAACTTATTTGGGATGGAGGGAGTATTATATAGTAAAAAATATGCCAGGCCAAGATAACCTCGATGTAGGCCGGTTTAACCTGTGTTGAAGGGGTTTCTGATCCCTGATCCTTGGCTTGGGCTGTTAATTTAGCTTTGGGGAGGAGCATGCAAGTCTACTATAGACAAGAAGGAATAATCATGGGGCGATTAGGGTTTCTAAGGATCAGAAATTGTTATCACCATACTTTCTTGTAACACCTCTGGTGTTACGAGCTCGCTTAGCACTAAGACTATGGCATGAGAAATAGATCTATAAGTATAGTGAGTTAGTTTAATCAAATGCGATAATGAAAAACATAATCCTTAGTTATATGGATAAGTTAATAGTTTGACTTAAAAAGTGATTTTTATAAAGCAATAATAATATAGAACATGTGTTTGGGATTTTAATAAAAATTGAAGTACAAGTCAAGTAGATGAAAACGCAACTTGGATTTTGGAAGACAAATGTTGTTGACTAGGGTTTTGCCAGCTCAAAAATCAAATTGGAAATTAAAATTACCCATTTTCGTTGAATCGGCAAAAATTTGAAGTTGTGTTGAAAGTACACTTTTTGGCGATTTTTAAAATGCAAAATAGTTAAATAACGCCCTGATGTTTTGGTTCTATTGTTTGGTATAGAGTGTGTGCTATGTCGTGAAATGGTTGTTGGTGAAGTTTGGTAAAGTTTTGACCATTTAAAAATTCAACCAAATGTGCTAGGGAATGTTATTTCTAACTGAAACGCGCTGTGAATTCAATCGGGTGCTCGTTCACGAACTAGCGTTCAACATCGTTCACAACCACTCATCTCACCTACCTCGCCGGTACGACTCGCGCGTTATTGAGGATAGGACCGAGCTCGATGGCGCCACAGACGCTGCCTATGCCGCCCTACCCCACGCTGTGTTTAAGAAGTAGGTGGTGAACTCGCGCACGTCTCCTCACTCATCTTCTTGCACCCGTTCTTCCCTGCCACCGTCCGCTCTCCCGCTGCTTATCGCCTCCGCTGCAGGCCGTTGGCCCCAAGCTGCTGCGGGGCGCATGCGTGCTAGGCCGCGGGTGCGCGTGGACAGCGCTGCCCCTCCCGAGCGCCTTCCCCGCCATCGCTCGGCCTCCTTCTCCCTCTGCTTGCCTCTGTCGAGTCGGCGCATGCCAAGCACGCCGCCCGGCAGCGCCCGTCATGGCCAAGCCGCCGTCGCCCGGCGCCCTCGCGTGTGCAAGCGAGCGCGCGAGCCCCACGGTCCACGCTAGTTATGCAGCCCCGTAGCGCTGCCCTGCGTGAGCCCGAGCTCGGCCACTGCCGCTGCCGCGCGTACCAGCCCGCCATCGCTCGGTCTGCCTTGCTGGAGCTGCGGTCACGGCCTCTACACACCGCCGTGCGCATGGGCGGCTCATTGCAAGCACCCGCGGCTACTTCGTGAGCAGCAGGCGGTGCGGTCGGCCACCGCGAGGCTCGCCGGCATGTCTCCTCTTCGCCGGTCTAGCTTGTCACGCGCAAGAGCTCTGCCGCCTCCCTTGCGGCGGCCGCGCGTGGCCGCCGTGCTGTGCCCGGCTCAGTCCACGTCGCGACCAGGCCTGGGGTCGGTCATGGTCCACGCACCTCCCTGCGCCGCTCCATCTCTGCTGCCGTGCCCCGCCATGGCCGCGCCTTCATCGCTAAGCGTCTGCCCGCGTGATTGCATGGCCAGGGTGCCTCAAGCCGCCCCTGGCCATGCCGCCAACACCTGTGGGAGCGGCAAGCACCCTCGCTGCCCCTGCACACCGCCTCCATCGTCGTCGGCCACCCACCATGCCGAATCGATCGCCTGTCGGTTCCCCTGCCATTCTCTATTTTTGAGGAGGAAGGGGAGGACCGCGGGGTAAGAATAGAAGTTTTCTAGGGTCCCCAATGTGAATCTCTTGACTCAAGTAAATAGTGCTGAATAGTGTCTTTGAACCACGCGTAGAAATAGTAAGAAGTACAGGGGCCTCGGCACAAATTGGTGCCGCCGCCACTAGGCTTCCCACCGTGGGCCGGCTTGCTGGGCCGCCGCCTGCCCCGTGGGCCGCTCGCGCCTGCACTGCTTGGGCTGGCCTTGTGCCACCCACGCCTGGGCTGCGTACGCGCGCTGTGCGCCTGGGCCGCACGTGCGCGTAGCCTAGTGTCTAGAGGAATTGCATTTTTCCTTTTTCTTATTTGCAGAAACTTCATAAATTCGCCAAAAAGTGTAGAAAAATCACAAAAATACCAAACCAATTTTGTTAAGTTTTTAAAATTGTGATCTATCTGATGGGTATTTTGTTCGCATGGGTTCGATATGTTTTTATGGTTGCTCCAATTATTTTAACATGCTTAATATTGTTAAGACATAAACTTGTAGGAATTTCCTTGATAAATCGGTGATTGTGTTAGCTGTAAAAATTTCAAAGTAGGTTAGAAATATTATCAGGTATTCTCGGTAATTTTTGTAGCTGCAGAGTAATTAAATTGCTAAGATAGCAAATGAGCACTAGTTTGAATATATAGTAAATCAAATAGATGAAATAAAGAAAGACCTTGGAATTGTATAACTAAAATACTTGTTGAGAAATGACACCTTTCTCGATGATGTTGATACGTAGATTAGTACGTTAATCATTAGAGCTAGCTTTTTAGTTCATAGTATGTACTCTGTTTTAAGAGTTATTGTTGCCTTGTTAATTAACTGTTGCATCATCTCTGCATCACATTACATACTATAATAGGGACGACGATGGATCGCGGAGTCATCGGGAGTTGCTGGTGAGATGGTACTTTTGGAGATCGTGTCACCAAGATAGAATACTAACTTTTGATTATATGTTACCCAGACAAGCCCCAGTGCATAACCCCTACTTTTCTGTACTTTATATTATGTCTATGCATTAAGTTTTAAGGAGTTGAATGAAACCCACTTACACATATATATCTTTATCCTATGAGTCTTACTAGTATGACAGGATCTTATAGATTGCTATGATATAGGACTCCGGTAGAAGTCGAGTGGTTGCCTGTCACTCGCGAGAGATAGGAAATATATTATTGTTGTTACTATATTATTCTCACCTGGAATATATATGAATGATAATTGGAGACCGGGCGGAATGGTACTTTAGATCTAGACTTGGTTTGGCATTCGAGCGAGGCTCGGATTATATTTGTTCCGCCTGTGTCGGTTAAGGACTGGCCATTGCATTGGGTTCTAGGCAGGTCACAGACTTATTATCCTGAATACATACTTGTGTATGGGCGTGGGAAGACTCAATGCTCTCTTATCATGGGTTTCGGCTCTTTCCGGACCGACTGATTGGAGGCAGGGATGGTGGAGGTCTAAGCACCGCACTGAGTCTAGGACTCAGGAGCAGGGGCTTAGAGTCCAAGTTTGGACAGGGACCTGAACCCGTGACAGGAGAGTGGTGGGTTGGTCCTGCTTGTACCTAGGGTACAAGCGGGGCGTGTGTTTTGGGGTACCCAGCCGGGCACATTGATTCATGAATCACCGGCGATCCAGTATGACTTATCTACAATCTAGCACCGTAGTAAGAACTGGAAGATGAAAGACGGTAAAAATGATTCTGATTGCTTACCACCTGCTTGAAAGTAGCACAGGTGCCTACATAGAATGGTTAGTTAATGAACTAATGCTGACTGCTAATAAAATTGAATATAAAGACACACGCTTAGTAATGCTTCCTGTAGATGCAATAAACCCACAAGCCAGATAGCCTTGCATATCCTTGGAGTCTTTTCTTTCCTCCTGTCGGGTAAGTCCTGCTGAGTACAATTGAGTACTCAGGGTTTTATTTCCCCCTATTGCAGGTGACAGGTGGATGCTAGAGTTGACTCTTGTGTGTCGATCCCTCCCGGTGGGCTCAAAGAGGATTCCTTTACGCTACGATCATAGTTTTTATTTATAACTCTCACCAAATGTTTTTATAAATAGAAGTTTTATAATCTGTTGTCATAATTTATAATCAATGCTTCATCATGTCATGAATAAATATTTATTTCCACTGTAACTTTGACCACATATTTATATTCCGCTGTTAAATTAAATTGTTCATAACTCTGATGTTGTATAAAACGTGATGTAAGAAATGGTTAAGAATGATGTAAGCTTTATTCTTTCATTTGTGATCCTGATGGGAAAATATGGATTTTTGGGTTCTCCCTTGGGGTGTGCTCGACAGAACTGCGTAATTTAGTGTCCTCCCTGAAATACTTAGTGTCTAATCAAAGACAAGTACTCCTAGGAGGCATTAGATTAGGCGGTTCTACCACAGGTGGTATCAGAGCATAAATGAGAAAATAAAGCTTTGAAACCTATTTCTAAATTAAAACTTGACAACAAATTCTTTTCAAAAAGTTAGGACGTTGCATGTGAAGTTATATAAGTAGCCCTATTACTATGGTTATGTATCCAGGATAGATGACACTCAGTTAACTTAGGTAGGCTTAATCAATTTTTCGGCAGGTACACTAACCCCGAGCATAGTCCGATAGTATCGATTAGCTACAGGGAGAGAACGATGTATCAAAAATCTAAGAATGGTTGCCCTATATGTTGGCAACAGTAGAAGTACGTATAGGATGTGCATTCATGCATATCCTGTTTGTGCATTGTAGTGCCCATATTGCTTACAGATACGCCATCCATAGGTGTCACGCGTGTCGTATGGTGCACGACTGGCCAGTCCTTGTTTCGGAGTTATTACTGCACTCTGACTTCGTGCTCCGCATTCGCCTGTGGTTCACGCCTGCCGTGACCCACATCTCCCCGAACTCTTTTCTGTGCTCTTGTCGGACCCTTGCCCTGTAGTCATACTAGTTATTAATGGCCTCGAACATCGCTCGCCTCAAACGTGTGAAAAATTTGGTCGATTCATTTGTAGTGATCCCGCGCCAGGACCACTGACCGCTCTGCCTTTATAAGCAGGGCCTGGCTTAGCCATTAGTACTACCACTCGATGCACTTTAGCTCGCCTAGCTTTTTCTTTTGAGCAAGCTTTTTGCTTAGCCCTTTCTTGCAACCACTGCCAGGGATGGCAGGAGCCTAGATTAGTAGTTACTGCCTAAACATTGAGGGTTTTCCCAGAATCCTGCATGCCACCATGCAAAAGTTTGGAGTCAAGGATCGTCCCGAGTATGAGGCCTGTGAGTATGAAAAGCATGGCACGGAGCGGTGTGAGGTTACCATCTACATTGGGAAGAGTGAAGAGTTCCCCGACATCACTGAAGCCTGGAACATGACCGCAACCGGGTTTCGCTTCATCAACACCTACCAGGTTGTGGCCCGCAAAGCCTTGCGGTATCTTTGCTAGATCTATGAAGAGCCCATTGCTCGTACCCCCATGAGGTTCTTTCCACCTTTGGAAAAGAATCGACGGGCATGGAGGGCTCTCATGGAGGCTTTGCAAGGGCAGGATGCGCAAGAAGACAGTCCAACCATGGTGCACTTGACCACGCACCTACTTGCTCTAGACGAGTAGTATGACCGGCAAGCCTCAGAGCTGAGGAAGTGCCTCCAGCGAGCCGAGGAAGCTGAGATCTTCTCTAGGATGCTCTAGGTGCAACTTGCCAAAGCGCATGCCAGTGCGGCAGCCATAGAGAATCGGGAGACTACCATGTCGGAAGCTCTGAAGGAGGCTAAAGATCGACATGTCCATCAGTTGGGAGAGGCCTACCTGGTCACCAGGGCCAAGCGGAGGACGCTGGTTGCTGAACGGCAGGATCCCTTGATCGTGGAGGGAATCCCTGTCCACCCGCTAGAAAGAAGGAGAACTGGTGTTGTTGTATCGCCAACATCTCCACCCTCGGAAGTGTGAGAAATAGAACCCTTGATTCCTCTCACTCAGCCATTTCCAAGAGAGGAGGCAGATCCATAGCCAAGGTGGTAGAAGAATCCACCGAGCCCGGTAATGAAGATGCGTGGTCTAAAGTAGATTAGTTGACTTGGTATGATGTACCCATAGTTAGTAGTGTCTTTTGTCGCTGTCCACCGGTATTGTAATATTTCCGTTGTATTTCGGCCATAGTTGTTGAGGTAGTCTGATCGTAGGGAAGGTGAATGATGTGTCATGAATGGGAGAGTGAGTGCATGCATGTTGTACCAGCATAAGGACGTTGGAATATGCATTTTATTTATTTTGCTTGGTTATTGCGTCCATCTACCTTAAGTCTCGTTAGAAGTGCTTAGGGTTTTCAAGGGCGATATTAAGAGGGTTATAAGAGAAGTTACCATTCAGATGCCAGCAAATCAGCCATGATAGGATAACATAGGACAATGTATTGACTGATTGTGGATGTCCCAGCAGAACACTTGAATCTCTTCAAAATCAAATCCATTGTTGTATTTGAATTCCTTGTTTTTTGTTGCGAAAGGAACCCTTGTTGTTGAATCTTCCCTTGCAATACTCCTTTGATTCTGTGGTCTATGACCCCACCGCCTTCATTGCGTGTAAGTTGGTAGTAGTTGCCTAGTTAATAGCTTATGGCGCCATGATGAAACCGAGGGCCCCTGTGGAACAGCTGCCACATGGTGATGCTGCTCAGCACGCGCTGGTATCGAGGTTGCTGACCAAGTACCTTTACCAAGTTACACCATCGTACTGCTTTTCCTACAAATATTCTCCTTGGAAATATTCGGGTGTTAGAATGGGAAATCCACAACGGGTTGATGCAATAGTGTTCTCTCTAGTAAACATGAGGAGGTGGTTTTGGAGATAGAACATATGACATAGTCTTAGTTTACATGAAAGACGGATGTGGTCAAGGAAGGGAAAGCAAAAGAAGAGTAGTAAGGAAAGTTAGTCGTGGGTAGTCGGGAGGGATTGTAAAAGCCTGAGTGGATGTCATGTCCCAAGCACTGTGTCTAGCTTGATCGCACAACGCATGTTGGGTTATTTCGCTGTGTGCCTAGCGGACGCCATCTGTGTCGGGACCATCAGCACCCCGTTCTCGCGTAGCCATGGCATCGTGCCACACTCACCGTCTTTGTGCACTGTACGTTTCTCCTTTTCCTAGTATCCGGTCGGCTCTCTACCCTACGCCCTCGTCCATGTAATGCCCCCCTTCCCCCTCCCTTCTTCTTTTGGGGACATGGTTGCCTGCACGCCTTCCCCGCCGAGCGAATCCCCTCCCCTCTCTCTTATCCTCCCTCTGCTCGCTCGCGCAGGGAGCACACCATGGCAGACTTTATCCCCACAGCGTGAACCGGTAGGGTATCCCATCAATGTCGTCTCCATTTTTGGTGCGTTGCGCCCCACCTCCATTCACCATTATAAGATGCCCTTGGTCCTTGCTCTTCTCCTTCATCCCCATTCCCCTCGTATTTGGAGCAAAACAACGAGATCCAGTCGTCATTGTGGATCTAGGCTTGTCAGTCCGAGGTGATAGTGTATTCTGAGGAGAAGAAGGGATCTAGTTTCGTCAAAGAAGTTCAAGTTCCCTTTGGTTAGTTTGGTCTTAGGGTTCACGATGTTTGATTTCTCAGCCTCCTGTTTCTAGATCTGTTGGTCATACGCCATGTTTTGGATAATCATTATCTTGTTGTTTTTCCATTGCCCTCGTCTGTCCTAACTTCTGAATTAAGCCTCGGTTGTATTAGGTTGCTCTTAACCATGTAACATTAAATCCCTATGTGGTTTAGCATTCGAAGTCGTGTAATCTTTCGTGTAATTTTTGATCTATGAAATGTAATCGTGTTTTCCCCTCTTCTGATTCATGCTCTGAATCTCGAAACGAGATTCTTTTTAGAGGGGTTGGTTATAACACCTCTGGTGTTATGAGCTCGCTTAGTACTGAGATTCTGGTCTGAGAAATAGATCTATAAGTATAGTGAGTTAGTTTAATCAAATGCGATAATGAAAAACCTAATCCTTAGTTATATGGATAAGTTAATAGTTTGACTTAAAAAGTGAATTTTATAAAGCAATAATAATATATAACGTGTGTTTGGAATTTTAATAAAAATTGAAGCACAAGATGAGTAGATGAAAACGCAACTTGGGTTTTGGAAAACAAATGTTGTTGACTAGGGTTTTTGCCAGCTCAAAAATCAAATTGAAAATTAAAATTAGCCCTTTTCGTTGAATCGACAAAAAAATGAAGTTGTGTTGAAAGTACACTTTTTGATGATTTTTAAAATGCAAAATAGTTAAATAATGCCCTGATGTTTTGGTTTTATTGTTTGGTATAGAGTGTGTGCTATGTCGTGAAATGGTTGTTGGTGAAGTTTGGTAAAGTTTTGACCATTTAAAAATTCAACCAAAAGTGCTAGGGAATGTTATTTCTAACTGGAACGCGCTGCGAATTCAATCGGGTGCTCGTTCATGAACCAGCGTTCAACATCGTTCACAGCCACTCATCTCACCTACCTCGCCATTATGACTCGTGCGTTATTGAGGATAGGACCAAGCTCGATGGCACCACAGACGTTGCCTATGCCGCCCTACCCCACGCCGTGTTTAAGAAGTAGGTGGTGAACTCGCGCACGTCTCCTCGCTCTTCTTCTTGCGCCCGTTCTTCCCTGCCTTCATCCGCTCTCCCACTACTTATCACCTCTGCTATAAGCCGCTGGCCCTAAGCCACTGCTGGGCGCACGCATGCTAGGCCGTTGGTGCGCGTGGACAGCGCTGCCCCTCCCGAGCACAGATGGAGACACGAGATTTATACTGGTTCGGGCCTCTGGGAAGCGAGTAAAAGCCTTACGTCTAGTTGCTACTCTTGTATTCTTGTATTTCAGCGAGATTGCGATTAAAATGTAGCTATGCCTATGAAAGACGGGATATTGGATGATTACAGCAGGGGGTATTGCTAGCTATTTATATCCGGGATCAACTTGCCCGCCAAGCTAAGTAGTCGTGCCCCAGTTGGAGTTTTGGCGTAATCCTGAGATATTCTTCCTTGAACAGGGCCACCGTGCCTAGTCGGGTCTCTTCTGATCTAGAGTCGTTGTTCAGTAAATCCTGTAGTCAGGATACCCAAGGGTATGGCATCGACAATAATGATCGGCATACTTTGACAATTTATTGCTCCTTGTATCATACCTTTAGTAGTAATATTCAGCGTCATCTCAGCCAATAGAATAGGTCCAAGTTTTAACGGTATTAAAAATATGTACAACCATTTCGACATAGCCAAAGAATCCAAATGAGAAGATTCTATGTAAAAGATGAAATCCTTGTTCAGTCAAAACTACACGATGTAGTGAACTGAGCGTAGCTCAGCGGGTTGGGTTCCTTGTGGGGGAACCTACCCATCGGAGTTCAAGTCCCCGACTTGACACGGGTGTTCGTATTTTCCTAGATTTATTCTAGGATTTAATGACGCTACTCTTTCGCTGGTTGGCGACGTGCCCCTCAACAGCGAGGCGCATGTGGTGACTTCGTCAATCATGAGATTTATCGGTCCAACTCAGTTCTTTAGATGTGCTCATAGGGGTAAAAGCAAGTACAATAAGTCATGTCAGCTTGGCTAAGGACCAAGACAACTCAGCAAACTCTGATGTGAAAGAGAGAGAAAATAGGAGAGAGAGCATGGTGGTCGACGCACGCATCGACCGGTATAGATGGCCGACGGGCCGTGCCGGCCCGGCACGGCCCGATGGGGGTCTTGCCTCGATGGGCCGTCGTGCTTGCCATGCCGTGCCTCCACGGGCTTCGTGCCTGGCCTATGGCCCATGGCACGGCCCGTGGGCCGTATGACCGTGTCGTGCCGCCCATTGGGCATGGCCATTTTCCCCATGCCGTGCCGGCTCACAGCCCGACAACCAAAAAACATCTCATTTTCACCAGATTTTCACCGAGTGTTTGAACCACTTCTTCATTTTCACCAGTTTTGAACAAGATTCCATCATTTTCATCACCATTTTCACAAAAGCTCACAGATTCACATTCACCAAAGTACCACACAATCACAAATCACAACACAAGAGAAAAGACAAAGAGACAAGGTTATATGAAAATGATGATCAAAAGGAGCTGTTTTGTGCAATGCTGCTTGCTGCCTCATTAAAAACCTTTCTAGGTAAAACTCACCCTTGTGAGAAAACCTAGAAAGGAAAAAAGAGTGCAGCCAGCTCAAAGAGTCAAAGTCTTAGTAGTAGTGTCTTATTACAAAAGCCAACTAAAAGCTCTAGTTTGGTTTTGGTTAATTGATAAAACCCTAAGTCCTAACCTAGTTTATCAAGATGATTATGAGATAGGTAGCACCACTCCAAGTGATGAAGCAATGGTGAAGATCATGACAATGGTGATGGCATGGTGATGGTCAAATGCTTAAACTTGGAAAAGAAGAAAGAGAAAAACAAAAGGCTCAAGGCAAAGGTATAAAATGTAGAAGCCATTTTGTTTTAGTGATCAAGACACTTAGTGAGTGTGATCACATTTAGGATAGATAGCCGTACTATTAAGAGGAGTGAAACTCATATCGAAATGCGGTTATCAAAGTGTCACTAGATGCTCTAATTCATTACGTATGCATTTAGGATCTAGTGAAGTACTAACACCCTTGAAAATATTTGTGAAAATTTGCTAACACATGTGCACAAGGTGATACACTTGGTGGTTGGCACATTTGAGCAAGGGTGAAGAA
Organism: Miscanthus floridulus; assembly: GCF_019320115.1. Taxonomy (NCBI): domain Eukaryota; kingdom Viridiplantae; phylum Streptophyta; class Magnoliopsida; order Poales; family Poaceae; genus Miscanthus; species Miscanthus floridulus. The sequence goes on from NC_089584.1 coordinate 116,016,170, forward strand.
GTTAGAGTTGAAATGGAGTTGGTCGTAATGATGCTAGCGTCGGTCTACTGACTGGACGCTGGGTCACTCAGCGACCGGACGCTGAAAGGCTGCGTCCGGTCGAGCTGTCAGTCAGCATAGTACCTAGGGTATTGCACCGAACGCTGGTCTGTGTCCGGTCAAGGTGGACCGGACGCGTCCGATCGAAAAAAATACGCCTCGGGGAGCTTACTGGAAACGACCGGACGCTGGGGCTTCAGCGCCCGGTCAGTTTTGCCGGAGCGTCCAGTCAGCTTCGTAGCCGTTGAAATCTGACAAACAGTGTTTGAAGCTAGTGACGCGTGGCGTCCATCGGGCGACCGGACGCTGAGGGCCAGCGTCCGGTCAAGTCTGACCGGAGCGTTTGGTCAGCCCGCAGTGTGCCCAGTGAAGGGGTACAACGGCTCTATTTCATGGGGGCTTCTATTTAAGCCACATGGCCGGCTCAAGCTCACTCTCTTGCACATTTTTCATTGACATAGCAACCTTGTGAGCTTAGCCAAAGTCCTCCCACTCATCTCCATCATTGATTCATCATCTTTGTGAGATTGGGAGAGAATCCAAGTGCATTGCTTGAGTGATTGCATCTAGAGGCACTTGGTATTCGCGTTGCGCTGCGGATTTCGCTTGTTACTCTTGGTGGTTGCCACCACCTAGACGGCTCGGTGCAGCGGTGGAGGATCGGCACGAGTTGGTGATTGTTCATGGCCATCTCCAGTGATTGTGAGGGGAGTTGTACCTTCCCCGGCGGAGCATCGAAAGGTAACTCTAGTAAATTGCTCGTGTCATTGAGTTACCTCACTTGTGGGTCGGTTCTTGCGGTGTCCTATCATGTGGACGAGGTTTGTGAAACACCTCTTAGCCGCCGAACCACCAAGTGTTGGTCAACACAATGGGGACGTAGCATGTTGGCAAGCACATGAACCTCGGGAGAAAATTGATTGTTTCTTGTCTTTGGCATTCTCCCGGTGATTGGCTATATATTCATCTTATGATTGGTTCATCCCCTACACGTCGGTATAATCACCCTACTCACTTATTTACATTCTTGCAAACTAGTTGATACAAGCTCTTTAGTGTAATTAGAATTGAGAGCTTGTTTTATTATTTACATTCATCTAGTTGAGCTCTTTAGAGTAGCAAGGTTGAGAGCTCTTAGTGAGTAATTACATAGCAAGTTTATGTGCCTAAGTAATCATTACAACTAGAATTGTTGGATAGGTGGCTTGCAACCCTTGTAGAGCTAGAGCAAGTTTGCATTACGCTATTTGTCATACTAATCAAATTGCTCTAGTTGATTTATAGATTTTTAAATAGGCTATTCACCCCCCTGTAGCCATATTAGGACCTTTCAAGTGGTATCAGAGCCGTGGTCACCGTTTGATTGAAGGCTTAACAACCTCGGTGTCAAATTATGGCTCAAGTTGTGTTCAACCATGTGGGGGGCAAACCACCGTTCTTTGATGGCATATGCTATGATTATTGGAAGAGAAAGATGAGGATGTATCTTGGTTCAATCAATGATCAAGTATGGGAAGTGACCGAGAATGACTATGCTATCATTGATCCCGATGATCCAACCAACCAAGATAAGATCAACAAGCAATGCAATACAATGGCTCTCAACACCATATACAATGCCATTGATTCCAAGGTGTTTGAGCAAATCAAGGATTGTGAAAGAGCAAATGAGGTGTGGAAGAGATTAGAGGAAACATATGAGGGCACACTGGCGGTGAAGAGTGCCAAGTTGTACATCCTCAAGGACAATTTGACAAGTTTCAAGATGAAGGATGATGAGAGCATTCCGGAGATGTTCCATCGGCTACAAGTAATTGTCAATGACTTGAAGGCTTTAGGAGAAAAGATCAAGGATGATGATGTCACCCATCGATTCTTGATGTGCTTACCTCCAAGATTTGAGATATTGAGATTACTCATCATAAGAGGAGGATTGAAGGATATTACCCCTAACCAAGTACTAGGTGATGTCATGACACAAGAGGCATATCGTGTGGAAAGGGAGGGGGATGACAAGGATGACAAGAAGGAAGAAGAAGACAAGAAGAAGAAAAGCATAGCATTCAAGGCTAGCTCATCATCATCAAAGAACAAGGGCAAGTCCAAGAAAGAATCAAGTGATGATGATCTTAGTGATATTGATGATGAAGCTATGGCTCTCTTTGTGCGCAAGATGGGCAAGTTCATGAAGAAGAAGGGCTATGGTGCAGGAAAGAGAAGAGATCACACCAAGACGAAAGAGTATGTGAGAAGATGCTACAATTGCAAAAGCCCCGATCATGTAGTAGCAAATTGTCCATACAATAGTGACAATGATGAGGATGAGAAGAAGAAGCATAAGGAGGATAAGAAAGAAAAGAAGGAGAAGGAGAAGAGAATGACCTTCCAAAAGAAGAAGAAGGGTGGAGGCTATGTGGTCACATGGGATAGTGATGGCTCTTCGGATAGTGATAGCTCTAGTGACGATGACAAGAAATCTATCAAGAGAGCACTAGCAAGCATTGCCATCAACAACAAGCCCTCCATCTTTGACACTCTATCGACATGCCTCATGGCAAAACCTACCAAGGTAAAATATGATGTGAGTGATGATGATGAATGTGAAAGTGATGCTTGTAGGAGTGATGATGATGATGAGGAGTACTCCAAGGAGGAGCTTATGGACATGTGTGAGCAAGTGCATACTTGCTTTGAGATGAAGAGAAAGGAGTGCAAGGAATTGAACAAGAAAGTCAAATTTCTTGAGCAATCCCTTGATGAGCTCAATGCAACTCATGAGAGGCTAATGGAAGCCCATGAGAAGCTTGGCAAAGCTCACTCTAAGCTTGAAAAGGCTCACTCCTCTCTCATTAAGCAAGTCAAAATGGAGGAAGCCAAGAAGGAGCAAGTGATCATAACATGTGATGTGGGATTAACATGTGATCTTATTGATGAATCTTTTCATGAACCCATTATTGTTGCTCCTACTAACACTTCTTGTAGCACTACTACTTCCACTTCACCCTTGAGTGATGGTCTCACTTGTGATGCCTCACTTATGGTGGAAAATGAAACCCTTAAGAAGGAGGTGAATGAGCTCACTCGTGCCTTAGGCAATGCCTATAGTGGAGAAGCCCACTTGCTAAAGTGCTTGGGTAGCCAAAGATTTTCTCTCAACAAAGAGGGATTAGGCTATACCCCTAAGAAAGGCAAAGCGGCCTTTGTCACTCCCAAAGCTAGCTTTGTGAAGGGCAATGGTCGGTTTTACAATAGATGCAAGCAAGTTGGGCATATAAAGCAAAATTGCAAGACTAACAAGAACAAGCTACCTAATGTATCCTCAATCAAATTTGATTCTTGTTACATGCTTTATAAGGGTGCCAATGGTGTGAAGGCTAAGTTCATTGGTACACCAATTGTGGGCCCAAAGAAGAAGGCCATTTAGGTACCAAAGACCTTAGTGACTAACCTACAAGGACCCAAGCAAGTTTGGGTATCTAAAAAGAATTGATCTTCTTTTGTAGGTAAATTATAAAGTCGGAGGAAGGCATTGGGTGCTTGATAGTGGGTGCACACAACACATGACCGGTGATTCAAGAATATTCAATTCAATCAATGAAAGCAAGAGCAATGGGATTGATAGTATCACATTTTGTGACAATGGCAAAGGCAAGGTCAAAGGGCTTGGTAAGATTGCAATATCCAATGACTTGAGCATTTCCAATGTGCTACTAGTAGAGAGCTTGAACTTCAACCTATTGTTGGTAGCTCAATTGTGTGATCTTAGTTTCAAGTGCATATTTGGTGTAGATGATGTAGAGATCATAAGTGTAGATGGCTCTAACTTGATATTCAAAGGATTTAGATATGAGAATCTATACTTAGTTGATTTCAATGCTAGAGAAGCTCAATTGTCAACATGTTTGATCACTAAGTCTAGCATGGGTTGGTTATGGCAAAGAAGGCTTGGTCATGTTGGAATGAAACAATTAAACAAGTTAATCAAGCATGACTTAGTTAGAGGCTTGAAAGATGTCACTTTTGAGAAAGATAAACTAGGTAGTGCATGTCAAGCCGGAAAGCAAGTTGGTAACACACATCCTAAGAAGAGTATGATGAGCACATCTAAGGCATTTGAGTTAATACACATGGACTTGTTTGGACCAACCACATATACTAGCCTTGGAGGAAATAAATATGGATTTGTGATTGTGGATGATTTCACTAGATACATATGGGTATTCTTTCTTGGTGACAAGAGTGATGTGTTTGCAACATTCAAATCTTTTGTCAAGGGTATTCACAATGAGTTTGAAACAACAATCAAGAAAGTTAGAAGTGACAATGGTAGTGAATTCAAGAACACTAGAATTGATGAGTTGTGTGATGAATTTGGAATTAGACATCAATTCTCGGCCAAGTATACTCCTCAACCAAATGGGCAAGTTGAAAGAAAGAATAGAACCTTGATTGATATGGCAAGATCAATGTTGAGTGAGTACAATGTGAGTCATTCATTTTGGGCCGAAGCAATCAACACGGCTTGCTATTATAGCAACCGACTCTATTGTCACCCCATGATGGAGAAGACACCCTATGAGCTTTTGAATGGAAGAAAGCCCAACATAGCATACTTACAGGTTTTTGGTTGTAAATGCTATATATTGAAGAAAGGCACTAGATTGAGCAAGTTTGAAAAGAAATGTGATGAAGGTTTCTTGCTTGGCTACTCCACTACTAGCAAGGCTTATAGAGTTTGGAATTTGGCTAGTGGTACTCTTGAGGAGGTTCATGATGTGGAATTTGATGAAACAAATAGTTCCCAAGAGGAAGATGAGAACCTAGATGATGTAAAAGGCACTCAATTGGTCAATGCAATGAAGAACATGGACATTGGTGAGTTAAGGCCTAGAGAGGTGATTGATGTTGAAGATGACAAGAATCAAGTGCTCTCTAACTCAAATATGCAATCTAGTGGTTCTCATGATCAAATCCAAGCAAGCACTAGTAATGGCAATGTGCAAGATCAACAAATGGCTAGTTCATCATCTCAACCAAGTGATCAATCTAATGCAAGCAATCAAGTGCAAGTGCTTCAACCAACCAATGTTGCAAGAGATCATCCATTGGACACTATCATTGGTGATATTTCAAGAGGTGTGCAAATAAGATCAAGATTGGCTTCATTTTGTGAGTATTTCTCATTTGTGTCATCCATTGAACCTAAGAAGATAGATGAAGCTTTGAGGGATGTTGATTGGATCAATGCTATGCATGAAGAGCTAAACAACTTCACAAGAAACCAAGTATGAGATTTAGTTGAGAGGCCTAAGGATCATAATGTGATTGGAACCAAGTGGGTCTTTCAGAACAAGCAAGATCAAGATGGGACAGTAATAAGGAACAAAGCAAGATTAGTGGCTCAAGGTTACACTCAAGTTGAAGGTCTTGACTTCGGAGAAACATATGCCCCGGTTGCAAGATTGAAAGCAATTAGGATCTTGCTAGCTTATGCTTGTGCCCACAATATCAAGTTGTATAAAATGGATGTGAAAAGTGCATTTCTCAATGGGTACATCAATGAGCTTGTGTATGTTGAGCAACCTCCCGGTTTTGAAGATGAGAAGAAACCCAACCATGTCTACAAGTTGAGAAAGGCTTTGTATGGATTGAAACAAGCACCTAGAGCATGGTATGAGAGATTGAGGGATTTTCTACTCTCTAAGGGATTCAAGATGGGAAAGGTTGACACCACTCTCTTCACCAAGAAGCTTGGGAATGACTTGTTTGTAATGCAAATCTATGTTGATGATATCATCTTTGGATCAATAAATCAAGAATTTTGTGAGGAGTTTGGTAAGATGATGGCAAGTGAGTTTGAGATGTCTATAATTGGAGAACTTAGTTACTTCCTTGGTCTTCAAATCAAGCAAATAAAGAATGGCATATTTGTGAGTCAAGGCAAGTATATCAAGGACATGCTCAAGAAGTTTGAAATGGATGAGAGTAAAGCTATTAGTACACCAATGGGGACAAGTGGAAGCTTAGATAGTGATGCTAGTGGCAACATAGTGGATCAAAAGATGTATTGGTCTATGATTGGAAGCCTACTCTATGTGACCGCATCAAGGCCAGATGTGATGTTTAGTGTATGCATGTGTGCTAGATTTCAAGCCTCACCAAGAGAAAGTCATTTGAAGGCAACTAAGAGAATATTGAGGTACTTGAAGCATACACAACATGTTGGATTATGGTATCCCAAAGGAGCAAGATTTGAGTTGATTGGATATTCGGATTCCGATTATGCGGGATGCAAAGTTGAGAGAAAGAGCACATCGGGCACATGTCAACTATTGGGAAGATCACTTGTGTCTTGGTCATCAAAGAAGCAAAATAGTGTAGCACTTTCAACCGTCGAAGCGGAGTACATTTCGGCCGGTAGTTGTTGTGCTCAATTACTTTGGATGAAGGCTACCTTGAGTGACTTTGGAATCAAGTTCAAACAAGTGCCATTGCTATGTTACAATGAAAGTGCCGTAAAGCTCACCAACAACCCAGTTCAACACTCAAGAACAAAGCATATAGATGTTCGTCATCATTTCATAAGAGATCATCAACAAAAAGGGGACATTTGCATAGAGAGTGTGGGCACCGAAGATCAACTTGCCGACATATTCACCAAGCCACTTGATGAGAAGAGGTTTTGCAAGCTAAGGAATGAATTGAACATACTTGACTTCTCCAATATGTGTTGATGCATCCTCACTATATGACATGCCTCTCCTTCGAGCCAAGCAAGGTAAAGTTGATTGACATGTCATTCATCCATTGCTAAGGACATGATTAGTGGATTTAGACATATTTCACATTTGAATAGGCTCATTCATGAAAATCAAATGAATTTGATGCTTGTATGGTACCACTATTGCTTGTATGTTTGAAATGATCTAGTGGTAGCATATGACATGTTTGTGGGCTTGCAAACCTAGTGTTTGATTTAGAAAATGAGCTATAAGTGTTTAACTCAACATGGTACAAGATAACCCTTAATTGGAGGTGTGAAGAAGCTTGTCCTTGGATCAAACCGAGTTAAATATCTTTTGCAAGTAATCTAGATTGAACCAAATTGAGAAAATGATCCTCATTTCACATGGTTTCACCCCAACATATCTATAATTTGAGGTCACATTTTGTGCAAATTGTTGACATTAATAATCCTACCCTATCTATACTTTAAGCCTTTGTGGTCATTGATGACAAAGGGGGAGAAATAGTGTACAAAGATAGTGAAACAAAGGGGGAGAGATAATATATGACAAAAGAAGGGGATTAATTAAAATTTTGAGCATACAAATAGGGGGAGCAAGCTCATAAACTTGTATGGTGCATTTGAATGTGCATTACATATGTTTGCTTGCAAGGCATAAATTTTTAATTTCAATATCCATGCTTGTGTGGTGTATGCTAGTTGTAGGTTTGAATGTTGAAATGAAAAACTAGCATGCATAGGCTAAAGTAACTAGACCTATGTTCATTCTGTGGAAACTAGATCCTTATTTGTAATATTGATCTCATGGGGTATTCTAGTTTTTGTGTATGTCTAGTTACTAATGGTGCTAAGGATGGTATGTTGGTGCACTCTGATTGGTATCATGCTTCAAAGGTCCATCTCTTATACCTTAGCATCATTTGGTAGAAATTGTCTCCTATATTTCCTATCTAATCATATGTGCAAAGCTTCAATCCAAACTCTTAGCACATATGTAGGGGGGCAATTGCTATCATATGGAGTTCATGAAACTTGTCCACATCCTTTACACATGGTAAATATGCTTGGGCAAGCAACATGGATTCAAATGAACTTCAATTCATATCTTTGTATAAGGGTTGTCATCAATTACCAAAAAGGGGGAGATTGAAAGCTTTAGTTTGGTTTTGGTTAATTGATGAAACCCTAAGTGCTAACCTAGTTTATCAAGATGATTATGAGATAGGTAGCACCACTCCAAGTGATGAAGCAATGGTGAAGATCATGACAATGGTGATGGCATGGTGATGGTCAAATGCTTAAACTTGGAAAAGAAGAAAGAGAAAAACAAAAGACTCAAGGCAAAGGTATAAAATATAGGAGCCATTTTTTTAGTGATTAAGACACTTAGTGAGTGTGATCACATTTAGGATAGATAGCCATACTATTAAGAGGAGTGAAACTCGTATCAAAATGCAGTTATCAAAGTGCCACTAGATGCTCTAATTCATTGCATATGCATTTAGGATCTAGTGAAGTACTAACACCCTTGAAAATGTTTGTGAAAATGTGCTAACACATGTGCACAAGGTGATACACTTGGTGGTTGGCACATTTGAGCAATGGTGAAGAAGTTAGAGTTGAAATGGAGTTGGTCGTAATGATGCTGGCGTCGGTCTACTGACCGGACGCTGGGTCACTCAGCGACCGAACGCTGAAAGGCTGTGTCCGATCGAGCTGTCAGTCAGCACAGTACCTAGGGTATTGCACCGAATGCTGGTCTGTGTCCGGTTAAGGTGGACCGGACGTGTCCGGTAGAAAAAATATGCCTCGGGGAGCTTACTGGAAACGACCAGACGCTGGGGCTTCAGCGTCCGGTCAGTTTTGCCGGAGCGTCTAGTCAGCTTCGTAGCCGTTGAAATCTGACAAACAGCGTTTGAAGCTAGTGACGCGTGGCGTCCATCGGGCGACCGGACGCTGAGGGCCAGCGTCTGGTCAAGTCTGACCGGAGCGTCCGGTCAGCCCGCAGTGTGCCCAGTGAAGGGGTACAACGGCTCTATTTCGTGGGGGCTTCTATTTAAGCCCCATGGCCGGCTCAAGCTTACTCTCTTGCACATTTTTCATTGACATAGCAACCTTGTGAGCTTAGCCAAAGTCCTCCCACTCATCTCCATCATTGATTCATCATCTTTGTGAGATTGGGAGAGAATCCAAGTGCATTGCTTGAGTGATTGCATCTAGAGGCACTTGGTATTCGCGTTGCGCTGCGGATTTCGCTTGTTACTCTTGGTGGTTGCCACCACCTAGATGGCTCGGTGCAGCGGTGGAGGATCGGCACGAGTTGGTGATTGTTCGTGGCCATCTCCGGTGATTGTGAGGGGAGTTGTACCTTCCCCGACGGAGCGCCGAAAGGTAACTCTAGTAAATTGCTCGTGTCGTTGAGTTACCTCACTTGTGGGTCGGTTCTTGCGGTGTCCTATCGTGTGGACGAGGTTTGTGAAACACCTCTTAGCCGCCGAACCACCAAGTGTTGGTCGACACAATGGGGACGTAGCGTGTTGGCAAGCACGTGAACCTTGGGAGAAAATCGATTGTTTCTTGTCTTTGGCATTCTCCCGGTGATTGGCTATATATTCATCTTATGATTGGTTCATCCCCTACACGTCGGTATAATCACCCTACTCACTTATTTACATTCTTGCAAACTAGTTGATACAAGCTCTTTAGTGTAAATAGAATTGAGAGCTTGCTTTATTATTTACATTCATCTAGTTGAGCTCTTTAGAGTAGCAAGGTTGAGAGCTCTTAGTGAGTAATTACATAGCAAGTTTGTGTGCCTAAGTAATCATTGCAACTAGAATTGTTGGATAGGTGGCTTGCAACCCTTGTAGAGCTAGAGCAAGTTTGCATTACGCTATTTGTCATACTAATCAAATTGCTCTAGTTGATTTATAGATTTTTAAATAGGCTATTCACCCCTCCCTCTAGCCATATTAGGACCTTTCACCAACCAAAGTGGCAAAGTCCTAGTGACTTAGTGAGTGCACTCCACAGTCCACACTCCATAGTCCACTCTCATCTCACACTCACTCACTCAGTCATAGCCAATGAAGGGCCAGACGGCCGGCCCCGGCCCTGACCTCCAGCTCCAACACCATCCCTCAACGGTGAACACTGGCGCTTTGGCGCTGGCGGCCTAGCCATGGCGCCTCCAGAGGAGGAAGACGCGACGTCAGGCACCACCAACCTACGAAGAATAGAGGACAGAACAGAAGAATAGGGGTGAGTCAGTGAGTGAGTGAAAGATGGACAGACACAACACAGATCTAAGGTTAGGGTTAGGGTTAACCCTAACCTACGCCACCGGAGCCCAGTGCAGGAGAAGAGGCCAGGGAGGTAGCCAGAGGAGGAGATAGACAACAGTTAGAACGATGGTGAGCGGCGGCAGAAGGATAGACACGATGAACTCACATGGTACACCGGAGGAGGGGGAAGAGGGGATAGGAAGGGAAAGGAGGGAGGAGATGGTTAGCAAACTCAGGTCTAGGTGGACGAGCGGCGACGAGGTCACCGGAGCAGGGCCGACGAGCTCCAGGCGGCGGATCGAGAGCGAGCGAGACGAGACAACTACGACTGTGAGCGGCGGGAGTGGAGTGGGATTAGGGTTAGGGATCGGGGGGTGGGCTGGGGGCAGCATATATATGGCTATGGGGGAGGTAGCTTCGTGGGCTGGGCTACCTGCGGCCTACCTCACTAGCCGTTGGAGGCACCGGGCCGCTCATCGGGCCGCCTCTTTCACCAGGCCGTGCCCGTGCCGTGCCGCGGGCCTAGGTGGCGGCCCAGGCACGTCCTGGTCCTTCGGGCCAGGCCGGCCTAGGCCCGATGGCCACCGGGCCGTTCTGTGCTTGGGCCGGTCCAAATTGCCGGGCCACGGGCCAGGCCACGAGCCCGCGGGCTGCATGGCCAGGTATATCGACCGGCTTGTCACGAGCTCCTAGGTTTGTGTAGGGCCTATAGAGAATCAATGTGAGGCTGCATGTGCGGTTCCGTTGTGGCCTGCGAATGAGAACAGAGAGCGAGGGAGGAGATAGGATGGGTAGTGGTGGGTCCCACGCTATTAAAAGTATTTTTGGAATTTGTGAATAGCCTTGGTTGTTGTGTAATTTTTTTATAACACTAGTCTATACATGACATGGCTTGGGTATTAGACAACTTTATTGGGCTTGCTTTAACTAAAAGTTCGCTTAATATTTTCTACTTTCCTGTATTGTTGGGTCATGTTAGCTTGGCTAATAATCAAGACAACTCAGCAAAGTTTGATGTGGAAGAGAGAGAAAATAGGAGAGAGAGCGTGGTGGTCGACGCATGCATCGACCGGCTCATCATGAGCTCCTAGGTTTGTGTAGGGCCCGCTGAGAATCAATGTAGGGCTGCATGTGTAGTTCCGTTGTGGCCTGCGAATGAGAACAGAGAGCGAGGAAGGAGATAGGATGGGTAGTGGTGGGTCCCATGCTAGGGAGGAGATAGGATGGGTAGTGGCGGGTCCCACGCTATTAAAAGTATTTTTGGAATTTGTGAAGAGACTTGGTTGTTGTATAATTTTTTTATAACACTACTCTATACATGACATGCCTTGGGTATTAGACAAGCTTATTGGGCTTGCTCTAACTAAAAGTCCGCTTAATATTTTCTACTTTCCTGCACTATTGTGGAGTCTCCTATCATTAGACCCTGCTTGGATCATCTGGGCTAAATTTTAGCCTCTTCATTCTAAGAGCAAGGCTAATAATATAGCCAGTTGTTGGCTGCAAGATTTCTTTACAGCCTTCTCTTAGCCCACTCGTATAGTAGTTAGCTCATCACTATTAATACATGGCCTATTTATCTCTCTCACAAATTTTCTTAGTTCTTGTGCCTAAGCTGGCTGTAAGATTACAACCCATTTCTGCTCTCTTTCCTCTTCTCTCTCCTCCACCTTAGCATTTAGCCAGCTTACAGCCTGCTATTATACTTGCTCTAAGGGCTAATCTTTAGCCCTGAGGTTGTTTGGGTCTTGGGGCTAAAGATTAGCCCTTTACTATACCTTGACCTATTTGCCCCTAATTATTGCCCCTAATTAAAATACCCATGCACAGATGCACAACCATGCAGCCCTGCACATAAGGCTCTACTCTCTGTCATGCTCTCTCCCTCACAAACATCACACAACACAATCACACATATGTTCATACAAATTGTCATGGTCCAAACATTATTACACACATATCAAACACAATCATACACAATTTGTATGACCTATTGAACAACCCATTCGCTATTTCATCACGGAATGCATTCATGTTCTGATCTTCCTCCTCTTCTTGGGCATTCGGCACATTCGATTGAAAAGTGGATAGTTCCACCATTGGCACAAAGTTTCATCATGATCTACCAAGTCAAAGTCTCTATCCGCCACCGGTTGGTCCACCACGACCTCCGCAACCTCCCTGTCCTTCGCGACCTTCGCCTACTGCAAGACCTTCACCATAGCCTCCCCCAACGGTGACGGAGCTCGTGCGCCCTTTTTGACCCTTTCTGCTTCCTCCTCCTTCTAAGCGAGGAGCGCAAAAGGGATTCTTCACAGCTGCGCTGTCTCTGTCGCCATGGATGCGGAGGGGAGGAAGCACCTGACCTGCGGCCGGGCAGGACTACAACATGTGTTCGTATGCCGCGAGATCAGGGAAGCCCTCCGCCTATGAGTTCAGATCGAGGCCCTCGATGCCGACCCGTGGAGGACGCATGCCGCTGGCAACAAGATTCGGCTGGGAGAAGATGTCGAAGCCAAAGGAGAGAGACACAGGATTCGGCTGGGAGAAGAAGTCCCTGTACTTGTCTCCGCTATGGCCATCCATCTCGACCTTGGCGAGTGCCGGCGTGCTATAGGCGAGTAGATCTGGAGGTGGTATGGTGGTGGTGCGGTGCGGCGATGGTCGTGTGGGGCGGCGGTGGTGCTGGCAGCGGCGGCGGCGTGTGTATAGACGAAGAGAGCCGCGCGAGGGCGAGTGAACGAAAGGATAGGGTTGAGCGTCGGGTGGGTGGGGAGGGTAATATGTGTCTTTTGGTTTTAAGGACCGCTTTTAGTCCTCTTTAGTCCATCTTGGATGGGCTAATTGAAAAGAGGTGGGTTAAAGTTTAGCCCGTAGTTTTAGCCCTACTATTTAGATCTATGAAAGGCTAAAAGTGACTAAAAGGAGTGGGCTAACTGATGTAGACTAGGCCCGATCTTCCGAAAGGTATGATAGCATCGATTGGTGGAGACTCGACGTTCACGATCTAGGCTTCGAACCAAGATTGATTTAGACCCCCGCAACCGTTACACCACTGCTCCGTTGGTTATCAACCACGCGAACGCGATTGACCTCGCCGAGAAGGCTTTCCTGGAAGCGAATCGAGAACACAAGCAAGAACAGGATGAACGCAATCTGAAATTGCAAATAAATATGAGGCTTATGAAATCAAGAAGGAGTTCAAGTCTTTATTCAAAAGGACTAATCGCCACAGGCAAACAAGATCAAGAACTGGGGCACTGGTTCACAGCAAGCGGCCTTGGCGGCGACAGTTGCAGCAAAATGATGTCTGTTTCACGAGGAAATCAAGAACTAAACAAAACCCAAACCCTAAGAAGAGCGACAGCTGATATTTATAGAGTCATGGGCGTCACCCCCCTGGACGCGCCCCCTAATGGGCCCAAACACGATACACGGTCCAACGGACCAAAAGACGGTGTCGCAGCACCCTGACAGATTCTGGACGCTAACTTGTTTCGACGATTCCCGTTGATTCCGAAGGGCTTTTGATGTGAAACGAATTGGGTTAGCTTCCTTATCCAATTAGCTTTCCAACCATATATGGATCATTGAAAACAGAGTCCGGATGCGTCCTGGGTGACCAGTTTAAGGCAGACTAGTCCTGGAGCCCGAACCAGACTCGAACTTGAGTTGGACTGGGCTTCCACCATGAAAAAGATGAATTAGACGCCCATGCTGGACCTCCTCCTCTACTTGGCTTGTATGCGATGAAGTAGTGATGTCCTCATCACTAACACTAAGGGAGACGCACTCTTTGCCGAGTGCTCGGCGCTTTGCCGAGTGTCGAAACACGGGCCCTCGGCAAAGAGGCAGTTTGCCGAGTGCCACACTCGGCAAAGAGGGACACTCGGCAAACGTCCTCTTTGCCGAGTGTCAGGCACTCGGCAAAGAATAACCCTCGGCAAAATACTTCAGGCGACTCCGGTGGCCCCTCCGTCATCCTTTGCCGAGTGTTGGCCATTAGCACTCGGCAAACATTCTGTCTTTGCCGAGTGTCTGGCCTGGCACTCGGCAAAGAGGTTCCTTTGCCGAGTGCCAATTCCGACACTCAGCAAAGTTTTTTTTTCAAATTTTTTCTGTGGCAATTATACAGTACCTTGAAGCACATGTTCCAATTTGGAACTTTTCTATGACTTTTTGGTATATTTTTTAATTTTTTTATGTTTACTTGAATTTTTCTTGAAAAAGTAAATTTGAACTGCAGGTGCATGAAATATTGGAATTTAGCGATTCAAAAAATGGTATTCATGTTTTTGAGTGTATTTTGAGGCCGTGTGCAGGGACATTTGTGAAATTTCGAACATCTGTTTCACGAAACATGACCACCAACTTGTTAAAATAGTGTTTTTTAATTATATAAAATGCAAATGAAGTCCAAAAATCATGAAACTTGTCGAGGTGTCGTGTCATCGCATCTAGAGGCTGTGGTAAAAGATTTAGAAGTTTCCGAGCAAGTTATGACGTACGATGCCTAAAACCCAGATATCTCTACATGTGAAAGTGGTTGAGGAGTTGGAAAAAGCGGCACCTCTGTTGCTCTATAAGTTGGAGAAGATCTTTCCACTTGACTTTTTCTTGTCGATGCAACATTTGATTTTGCACCTCCTGTCAGAGGCATGAATGGGGGGGGGGGGGGTCCGTGCAGAACCGTTGATGCTATCCAATCGAGAGATGTCTAAAGACTATTCACAAGAAATGTGGAAACAAAGGCAGGATTGAGGCTTCCATTGCTGAGGCATTTATTCATGAGGAGGTGTCAAACTCCACAACAACATACTATAATGAGAACCTTCCTAGCGTACATAATCCACCCGCTCGGTACAACGAGGACGAAAATGAATCGACCCTTAGCCTTTTCAAAGGGCCACACAGGAGAGCAAGTGGAGCGACCACAAAGACCTTGAGCTATGAAGAGTGGCGCAAGATCATGCTCTACGTGTTGACCAACCTTGACGAAGTGGAAACGTATCTGGGATAAGTTCTCATCGAACTTGTTACATACTCCGTAACTTTTGTACATCCAACAACATTGTTCCTTGTCGGTGCAGGGAATTTTTTGATGAATCCTGGCATCATTCAAGGCCACCTTCTGACCATGAGGGCGATAGGTAAGTAACTTCATATGTTCTTCATTTGATATGTTGAAAAATCATAATAACAACTAATAACTATTGTGGACCACTTGTGCAGGAACTGGGTGCTTGTGGACCAGGCGGCCCCGGCACGCAATGTGAATGGCATCCTAGGACTTCTGTGCAAGGAACACTTCCCTGGCCTGGTTAGGAAAGGAGATCAGGATTGGGAGCCGGCCTAGATGTTCGACCACTATGCCCTCGTGCAGGATGCTCCAAATCATAATGGCATCCGCTACAGAAACAAGGCAGATCGGGTGATTAGGGAGTTGTGGGTAAGTCTTTCTTGCACTACATTCCTCAATTCCTCGCATTCATTGGACATTCTTGAAATAAAATAATGGATACCTCGTGTCTTTATGCAGGACTTCTTTAGAATCCAGGAGGGACAGGAGGAAAGTGTGTATCAGGTGGCTTACGTTCCTGTAAAAGGCGTGTCACGGACTTGCACTACGAGTCCCGCCTCTAGGCCCACATAGACTACAACGCCAAGTTCCTACTCAGGCGTGTCAACAAAGAGGAGGCAAGACGGATGACGTTGACAAGGGAGCAGTACATACAGGTAAATACAAAACATGAATATTCATTTCTTTTGAGATTAAGTATGCCTAATTTGATCTTCTGATATGTCGTCTACTTGATGTCATGTAGGCGATTCCAAGCTGGTGCGCCACCCACCCCGATTTGCTGGGAATATATTGTGGATACCTGGTTGGACGGGGACTGGCAGAAGAAGCACAAGGAGGCCCACGACAGGCGTTTGCAGATGCTAGGTGTACCTCACCATCAGGGCAGCCGTAGCCTCAGCAAATATGCAAAGGCATATGTAAGTCTCCGCCATTGCTCTAATCTAGCCACGCTCAATTCTGCATCATTTCTAACCACATGTTGTCTTTCTCGTAGTCGGATGCACACGATGGCCAGCCAGTTGGTCAACTCAAGGCATATGCTCTGGCTCACATGGGCAAGGCGACGGCCGACATCGAGTATGACCTAGATGCCCCGCTTGAGGCGTACACCAACTCCAGCGTCCACACCCGCCTCTCTTCGTACACAAAGGCGGCAAGGTCAGTCCATGGGCTGGGCTACTATCCGAGAACCAAGGAGCGCCTTGATCCTCAGCTCGTGATGAGGGTGAGGCAAGGCAAGAAGCATGGGCGGTTCTGGATTGGCGACGGCGTCCTCTACACAGCCTCTACTCCTCCTCTCCACCAGCTCCGAGCAGCGAGCATGAGCTCAAGCGTGCCCATATGCCAACGGCCGACCACGGTGTCGACACTCCAGGTAAGCATTCCTGTTTCATTCATCGTTCTTTGACTTTTACATACCTTACCTATGCATTATTGAAACATTAGGGTCAAATGCTGCAGGCCCAGGTGCAGGAACTGCAGGCCGAGCGGGAGGCCGAGCGGCAGAGGCTACAGGCTTTGGAGGCCCAGCGGGAGCAAGATTAGCGGCAGATGGCCGAGATGATCAAGTTCATGCAGCAAATTAGCCAGCAACAAGGTTGGGCGATCCCACAGACGCTGCTTGCTCCAGATCCACCTCCACAACGTCCTGATTCTACCCCGGTGAGTATAAGTACGAAGTTTTACTTTCTATGCTGAAACTTAGAGAAACCTAGTGAAACCTAGAGAAACCTAGTGGTGGTGGCAGTGGTGGTGTGGTGGTGTGGTGGTCATGGTGGTGTGGTGGTCATGGTGGTGGTGGTGGTGTGGTGTGGTGGTGGTGGTCATGGTGGTGATGTGGTGGTGGTGGTGGTGGTGTGGTGGTGGTGGTGGTGAAGTGTTGGTGGTGAAGTGCTGGTGATGGCGGTGATGTGGTGGTGGTGGTGGTAGTGGCGGATATTTATCTTGCATATTTATCTCTTCTCTTGTCGCTCACGTGCAATCTCTTCTATTTTGTGCAGCATCAATCGGGGGCGGCGTCGAACCACCTCGGAGGGTCGCCGGGATCGCACGTTGGGCCATCCCAACTCGGACCGTCGCTGTGAGCTTCAAATGGCAGCCGTTGTGATATAATGCACTTGTGAACTTTGTGAACTATGCTTGTGTGTTTGGACTTTGGACTTGGGAGTCGAGATTGTGATACTTGTATGCTATGTTTGTGTTTGTGGTGGATTGTGATATTATATATTTGTGTGATATATAGTTGTGTTATATATATATATATGATGTATATCTTGTTTGCAACGATGGAAGATTAAAAACAAAAAAAATTGAATTTTTTCACTTCTTTGCCGAGTGTCATGACCATGACACTCGGCAAAGCTATGAATCTGGGACACTAAGCTTCCCAGCTTTGTCGAGTGTCATGGGCAAGGCACTCGGCAAAGAAAATCCAAAAAAAAAGGAAACAAGCTTTGCCGAGTGCCAGATTCAGGCACTCGGCAAAGCATTTAAAAAAACACATTTCTTTGCCGAGTGCCGACGCGTGGCACTCGGCAAAGGGGCCGTCACCGTGACCTGGCCATCACGGCAGTTTTTCTTTGCCGAGTGCCGTCGTAGCACTCGGGAAATCCTTTGCCAAGTGCCCGACATGCGGCACTCGGCTAAGAAGCCTTTGTCGTGAAGGGATATGCCGACAGCTCTTTGCCGAATGTAAAGCCTTCTTTGCCGAGTGCAATTGCACTCAGCAAAGCACGCGTCTGCTGTAGTGTAAACTTTAGCCCCTTGGATCCAAACAGGGCCTTAGTCTGTTGTTGTATGGCGCTGCAACAGATGTGGCAAGAAAATGATTATCAGTTGTAACGTTGTGTCTCATGTTCCATTCCGTGTTCTTCGTTTATCTCTTGTGTGGCTATGCATGGTGCTTGTATACGACCTGTGAAGGTTGCATCAAATGCAAAGGTGCTCATCAAAGACAAACGTGCGTTTACATTCTACGCCTGCTAGCACTAAGCCTTATCGATCAAAGGCTATCAGCCAAACGAGCAGCTTTTAAGACTTTAAGTTATTTTTCTTGATTCTACTAAAAAAAGTTGTTTTTTCCTTTAGAACCCACAATGCAAGTATATGCATGACTAATGATAAGAAAAATATGTACAACACTGGTAACAACTAACTTCCTTTGTCATGTATCTGCACTACAAATGAACAATCAAAACAAAGCTGGGTACACTCCAAATTGTGTCTAGTTCTACTTTGTGCACTACACAATTTGTACCCAGGAACACAATAACGTTAAAATCTAAGGCTCGCGATCCTTCCTTAGAGGCTTCAACTCAATCCGAGGACCGTGGTTCTTTCTAGAGAGAATTATCTATTTGGCACTGAAACAAATCAGTGTTTCGTATTTGACACTTAAAAAATTAAACTTTCTTATCTGACACCTAGTTGAAATTTGCTTTCGTAAATGGCACTACCGTCCATTTAGGACAATAACGGTGTTAAGTGACTGGCAAAATAACATGAATACCCTTGTTTGCAGCAGAAACCCATGGTGCCAAATAGGGAAAGAATAAATAAACAGGTTGTCAAATAAAGAAATCATAAAAGGTTATTTGAATTGGTGACATTACAATTTTTACGAATTGGAAATAAACCATTACTATTTAGGTTATTTGGATCGGTGCCATTGTAATTTTTGAAGTTCGAAGAAGTACCATTACTATTTACCTATTCTGAAGGACGCCATTATAATTCTTCTTCTCTTTGACAAATGTCACGCTATACGTCTTTGGGACCCTTGGGCCCAGCTGCAGCATATGGGGAATTCAAGTATTTTCGTATGGACGATATTGCCCTCAACTACTTCCCTCATCCTAGCCACTGTCGTGTAGACCCCACTCGTCATCCCCTTCGTCTGCTCATACCAATGGTGGTTCTCCTTCCCGTCCGCGCCGCCCTGCCTCCTCGGCCTCACCTCCGCGCTTGCCGACGACCAAGAACAGCAGGCCCCCCCGCAGCTGAGCACCTGCACGCTCGACTGCCACAGCTGCGTGTGGCCATCGGCGCGCCCGAACACCGAGCACGAGTTCTGCACGGACATGGACACAGACAGTGCCGCTGCGACGACGCCCGCCGCCAGGACTAGGAGCGTGGATGCAGCGGCGGAGCGTGGCATCAAACAAAGGAGGGGCTAATTCATCTTGCCTCTAACTTCTAGCTACTACAGACTGCCTGTGTTCTTAGTTAAATATTTTTCTTCTCTCTATCGCACGAAACAATGAATGCATTCACATGAATAACAGTGGAGCATAGTCAAGCAAGGGGGGCCGATGCCCAGCTTGGCCTCCACGAGGCTCCGCCACTGCGTGGATGTGAGGTCGAGGCGGGGCGGCGCCGATGAGAAGGACAAGGTGGATCAAGGGGGCGAGCTTGGGCCGGGATTGTGGCGGCCCTCGCGGATCGGAATGGCAGCGGCTGGCCAGAGCTTTGCTGCTGCTCGGCGGCGCTTCGCGCGAGCTCGGAGCGAGCGAGCGAGCGAGCGAGCGAGAGAGAGAGCAGAGAAGACCAAGAAGAAGTTGCTCGCCTGCAACGCCACTGCCATCCTTCGCCCACTCTCAGGCTCGCGCCTGCGTGCTGCTGCACCGCCACAGGACGAGAAGGTAGCCACGCCATGGTCGGCGAGTGCGCACGAGCAGGCCGCCACGCTGCTGCCGAGCAAGCGCGCGAGCGAGCTGCCGAGCCGCCGCCGGTCTCGCGCGCAGGGGCCGGGGGTGCTGCTGTCGCACAGATGGTGGTCGGCCTCGCCCCCGGCTGGCCATGGCAACGGCAAGCACGTGCGCCTGGAGCTCCGCTCTGCCATGGCCGTGCGAAGGTGGCACGCCTGGCCCCAGCATGGGTACGCGGCTCGTCGAGCAGAGGCCGGGGGCGGCCTCCTGCGGGGTGGCCTGTTCGCGCTCCGGCCGTGGAGCCAGGGCAGCCTCGCACAGTGGCACAACAGAGGGGTATATTTGGACATATGGAGCTGGGATCTGGGATTCTGGGGGCTCGGCCAAATTCCAGTCTTCTGTATCTAACAGAGGGGTACATTTGGACATATGGAGAAAAAACTGACATAGTCAAACCAGTCAACTAACAGATGACCCATGAAAATGGACGACAGTGCCATTTAAGAAAGAAAATTTTAACTTGATGCCAAATAAGAAAGTTTAAATTTTCGAATGCCAAATATAAAACACTGATTTGTTTCAGTGCCAAATAGATAATTCTCCCTTCTTTCTATCATCCCTCAACATGGCTTCAAAACGTTGCTCCCATGCCACCCCTGCCATCGTGATCGAATCCCCAGCCAACCCTTTTCCAACAAAAAACGAAAAAAAAACTTTCCTCGACCAGTCCGACATCACCAAGCCCTACGCCTCCCGCGGAAGAGCCAGTGGGGTCTCTCCTAGTATTAAAAAATGCTATTTTTCAAATCGTTTTTTGGTTTCCTGAAAACCCTCATCATTGTCGATTCTAGAACCAGTAGTGATGAGCCACATCATCGCTGCCGGTTTTTACAACCAGTAGTGATGGGGGTTTTGAACCGACAGTGATTGCATGGTGTAGGGTAGTGTACTAACCCTCCTGTTTAGATACACTAGAGCTAATTTAAACTAATTTTTAGCTAGCTAGTGATTAACCCTAGTATCTAAACGCTTAAGTAGACCTCCCAACTATCCAACCATTTCTTCTATTTCTCCGCTCTTCCTCGGATTCCTTCCCCGATCTACTCTATCGTTAATTAATACGGTCGCACGAAGGAAGACAAAGTGCCGAAGAAAAAGATAGGACTTCGTTCTTAGGCCTTGTTTAGATTGCAAGTTTTTTCACTCTCTCTCCGTCACATCAAATATTTGGACACATGCATGGAGTATTAAATGTAGATAAAAAATAACTAATTACACAGTTTGATTGTAAATTACGAGACGAATCTTTTGAGTCATAATTGGACAATAATTGTCAAATACAAACGAAAGTGCTACAGTGCCAAATACTGATTCCTAACCTCAATCTAAACAAGGCCTTGAGCTACATGAGATGTTATTTTGGATCATTTGGACTGTATAGATATCTACTATCTATTGTACCTAAATAGGAGAGCCCCGTTAGCTATTTCTCTGCAATCTCACGAAGCCACCTCACCATGTAGTAGGACCCACTTCTCTGCAGCTTTAGAATGCGCAATGACCATCACCACTAAACCAGCATTAATGTATCAAACCACACTTTGATATGCAGGTGGAAAGTCACGCATTAAACAGTCCCATCCGCATCCGCAGGTCTCCACTTTTTGCCCCATCGCATCCCTCCTTTCAAATTCCATATAGGAGTTAATAATTATGTCTCTCCGCTGTAGCACAAGCAATAGAATGATAGAATATTTGATGGCAGTCTTCTAGAGCCTCAATTGCAAAGCTTTTTACGTGGACAGATGATGACGAGCTTGATTTGGTTGCTGGCGCAGTCAAGGGAGGCAACGCTTAGGGCACTCCCAATATAGAAACCACTATAGTTTTTATGGACATTAATTATACTGCCACCTAAGCGTTTTGCTGATGTGGCAAGGTAGTTATTGAAGAGAGAGAGCAAAAATCATAGAAACCAGATCTAAGTTAGAAACCATGTCTACACAAGAACCAAGACATTAAGGGATGTGATTGGTAGAGAATGGAGAGAGAATGTATGTGATTGGATAAAAAATTGTTCTGTAGAAACTATCTATTGGGATCATGATTTCTATATGTAGTGTCTATGGTAATTAATAGATATAGAAACTATATGTAGTTTTTAGCATTGGGACTGCCCTTATGTGGCTCAAGGGCGGCGGCGGAGGTGAGCGTTCTCAGATTGTGTTCGCGCTCGCTCGCTGCCTTCTTTCTCTGTGCTCGATTTGCTAATTTCGCCTCCTGCTCGCGAGTGGAAGAGGATGGAGGCGTGTGTGGCCAGTGGAGGGAGGCGCGGGCGGATGCAGGTGGAGGCCGGAGTAGCGTCGCGGGAGGAGGGAGTAGCGGCATCGGGTATAGGACGAGTGGGCGCGAACAGATCAAGGATGAAAGAGCAGGCATCCGGGAACAAGGCATTGGCACGGATGGGGAAAAGCCTGGAAAAACTGCTCTATCCCGGCTGCCCAAAAGTGATGCTCAATTCATTTTCCATAAGTGCTTGGTCACATGACAAGTCTAACATGATGGTATCAATTTAAATATAGGAGATTATTTTTCAACTTCACTATTTTATCACTCTATGAATCCTCTGAATATAGTTTGCTATAGAATCCCGACAGCAACGTGCGGGGTATCATCTAGTTTAATACAAAGCCTAAGACATGTTTGGAAGTTTTGTAAATTATTTCATCAGGAAGATTACCGTAATATCATTCCCATGTACCCTAAATTTGCATCTAAATAACTACCTCTATCGTTATGATAGATAATTTCAAATGATCATCTAAATTTATATACAAATTACACACATCTACCATTATGAAAGATGATGCAAAGTAACTTCTAAATGTATTTTTAAATTATGCACAGTGGTCACTATAAAATATACCGCTTTAAAATTATCTAAATTCCTCATTATAAATAAACAAAAAATATTAATCAAAACTATGTTTAAATATAAATATGAGTTATTGCAGAAAGGAAAATTATTTCCTACTCCCAGGGAGTACCATGTGTATATCTCTAGATTTAGGTTATATACGCCCGACGAAGTATATACAGACAGAGTATACAATCATAATAGACCATCTCTGGTAGTATTTATGTCAAATATGCAAGTATACATAGAGTACATGGTTATACTTATTTTATATATTACTATAATGGTATTATAATAATATATTAAAAAATATAGGCTCTTTTGAAAAACTTTCACATAGTAAGATTTGGAGAATCTTATTCGCAAAAAAAAAATGGAGTATCTTAAAATGAGTATATAAACATACTTAAACTGATAAATGAGTGTGTATACGTACACAATGTGGTTAATTAAATATGGAAGTAACTACTCTCGGAGTAGGATAAATGCACCCATTGCAGAAAACTATTTAATAGCCATAAAAGTATGTTATATATGCTTCTAAATTGTTGGCTTCTGCCGTTGTTAAATTAAATAATAAGCATAAATACTACTTCCTCCGTTTTAAATTATAATTCGTTTGACTTTTTTTACCTTAAGTTTGACCGCTCGTCTTATTCAAAAAAAATTAGGCAAACATAGTCAAACAAATCATTCTTGAAGAATTTTTGTTAACAAAGCAAGCCACAACAAAAGAAATGATATTTAGCACAAATTTTCTAATAAGACGAGTGGTCAAATTTGAGGTCAAAAAAATCAAACGAACTATAATTTAGAACGGATTTAGTATTCACTACCACATAGACCAAGTAAGTATACATATATTAGGATCAATGTTTATTTTTAGGGTTAAGTCCAATTTACACCCTCCAACTTGCAGCAAAGTTCGGATTTCAACCTTGAACTTCAAAACCGGAAAATTTGGCCCTCCAACTCTCGAAAAAGTTCAAATTTCAACCTTTTAGGCGGTTTTGCGGGTGAACAGTAACTTTTGATATTTTTTGGAGCGCCGAAATTTTATATTATTTTTTCGAGCATCTTAACATTCTCAAATGAAAAAACTCAAAACTACAAAGTTGTAGATCTCATCGAGGTCTACAATTTACATATAAAAATTATCTTCATCCGACATCGTATTGAAGGGTTTTCTATTTTTTGAAATTTGTGTCTCATCACGCGATAAAATATGGTGCTGAAATTTATATTATTTTTTCGAGCATCTTACTGTCCTCAAATGAAAAAACTCAAAACTATAAAGTTGTAGATCTCATCGAGGTCTACAATTTACATATAAAAATTATCTTCATCCGACATCGTATTGAAGGGTTTTCTATTTTTTGAAATTTGAGTCTCATCACGCGTGAAACAATTTTGTCGCATGATGAGACTCCAATTTCAAAAAATAGAAAACCCTTCAATAAGATGTCGGATGAAGATAATTTTTATATATAAATTGTAGACCTCGATGAGATATACAACTTTGTAGTTTTAAGTTTTTTCATTTGAGGACAGTAAGATGCTCAAAAAAATAATATAAAATCTCAGCACCATATTTTATCGTGTGATGAGACTCAAATTTCAAAAAATAGAAAACCCTTCAATACGATATCGGATGAAGATAATTTTTATATGTAAATTGTAGACCTCGATGAGATCTACAACTTTGTAGTTTTGAGTTTTTTTCATTTGAGGACGTTAAGATGCTCGAAAAAATAATATAAAATTTCAGCGCTCCCGAAAATATCAAAAGTTACTGTTCACCCGCAAAACCGTCCAGAAGGTTGAAAGTTGAACTTTTTCGAGAGTTGGAGGACCAAAGTTGTCCGGTTTTGAAGTTCAGGGTTGAAATCCGAACTTTGCTGCAAGTTGGAGGGTGTAAATTGAACTTAACCCTTATTTTTAATAGTTTACTAATCTTGCAAAAAATGTTGTCGATTCTACGTCGGGCGGCACCCGAGGGGACAACCTTGTGGGAGCCTGTGGGCTGGTGAGCTGCTCCAGTTCGAGCTGGAGCATGGCTGCGGTGTTCCGAATCCCGTATGGGAGATTCGGGAGAGTGACGATCTGATGGTGAACGCTTGCCAGGGTGGAATTCGAGCTCAAACCGAGGTGGATCTGGCGGGACAGGACCTCCAGGTCGCACGCAGGAGGCCACAATGTCCAGCAAGGAGTCTAGCGAGAAGGATGAGTCGAGCGGAGGAGCTCGACATTTCTCGTTCTTTTTCGGGCTGAGGGAGAGGTCTTTATTTTTCGGGTTAAGTCCAATTTACACCCTCCAACTTGCAGCAAAGTTCGGATTTCAACCTCGAACTTCAAAACCGGACAACTTTGGCCCTCCAACTCTCGAAAAAGTTCAACTTTCAACCTTTCGGGCGGTTTTGCGGATGAACAGTAACTTTAATATTTTCGGGAGCACCGAAATTTTATATTATTTTTTTCGAGCATCTTAACGCCCTCAAATGAAAAAATTCAAAACTACAAAGTTGTAGATCTCATCGAGGTCTACAATTTACATATAAAAATTATCTTCATCCGACATCGTATTAAAGGGTTTTCTATTTTTTGAAATTTGAGTCTCATCACGCAATAAAATATGGTGCTGAAATTTTATATTATTTTTTCGAGCATTTTACTTTCCTCAAATGAAAAAACTCAAAACTATAAAGTTGTAGATCTCATCGAGGTCTACAATTTACATATAAAAATTATCTTCATACGACATCGTATTGAAGGGTTTTCTATTTTTTGAAATTTGAGTCTCATCACGCGTGAAACAATTTTGTCGCGTGATGAGACTCAACTTTCAAAAAATAGAAAACCCTTTAATACGATGTCGGATGAAGATAATTTTTATATGCAAATTGTAGACCTCGATGAGATCTACAACTTTGTAGTTTTGAGTTTTTTCATTTGAGGACAGTAAGATGCTTGAAAAAATAATATAAAATTTCAGCACCATATTTTATCGCGTGATGAGACTCAAATTTCAAAAAATAGAAAACCCTTCAATACGATGTCGGATGAAGATAATTTTTATATGTAAATTGTAGAGCTCGATGAGATCTACAACTTTGTAGTTTTGAGTTTTTTCATTTTAGGGCGTTAAAATGCTCAAAAAAATAATATAAAATTTCGGCGCTCCCGAAAATATCAAAAGTTACTGTTTATCCGCAAAACCGCCCGGAAGGTTGAAAGTTGAACTTTTTCGAGAGTTGGAGGGCCAAAGTTGTCCGGTTTTGAAGTTCGAGGTTGAAATCTGAACTTTGATGCAAGTTGGAGGGTGTAAATTGGACTTAACCCGAAAAATAAAGACCTCTCCCTTATTTTTCTAACGGTATTGGCAAAATCTAGATGTAAAATTAGTAGCCTCACTTACCATCCAAACATCAAATTTCTACTTCAGTTGGAAAAGTTTGCGTACATGTAATTGACTAGGGTTTTATTTTACCTAATTACCGGGCTTCCAAACAGGCCCTAATATATAATAGTATATACTTACGGTATCTATTATTAGCATGAATCTTATTACTTCCATAGGAACCATAAACTCTCCATCTGGCTGCTCAATGATTCGCTTGATACCGGACAAAAGAACGGATGCCTTGGTGTTGATGGTTCATTTTTTTTTTATGGAACTGGAGGAGCCGAAGCTTCTACAGATGATTTATTAAAAATAAAAAGGGTGAACCAAGTTTACAGCCAGAGTTACAGCCAGAGAATCGGGAAACAAAGAAGGGTTAGAAAAGGAGAAAGAGGACAGCAATTACAATAGACTTTGACACCATGATTCAAATAAGTGGCTTGATCTCTGTTTGGCTCTAAAGGAGAGCAGGCCAAGCTCTTTCTGAAGGAAGCTTCTGACTTGTCTGCAAATTTGGTGCTTGTTTAGTTCCCAAAAACTTTCTCAAAAAGTGCTACAGTAGTCATCACATCGAATCTTGCGATACGTGCATGGAGCATTAAATGTAGACGAAAAAAAACTAATTGCACAGTTTGGTTGGAAATTGCGAGACGAACGTTTTGAGCCTAATTAGTCCATGATTGAACAATAATTGCCAAATAGAAACGAAAGTGCTACAGTATTCAAATTCTCAAAATTCGCGAACTAAACGCAGCCTTGGTCGAGTTGCTTTAAAAATTATATCATTTCTTGCCGTCCAAATTGTCCAAGTTAACAGGATTCTGGCGTTCATGAAGAAGGGTCAGCTTAGCTGTAACTGAAAATCTTCCGAGATTTCAGACAAGCTTCCTTGCTGCATGGCATGACTGTCAGATTCAGAAGGTTCCAACAGGCTTCAGCAAAGGGGCATCGAAAGAACAGGTGGTCCAAGGTTTCTTCTACTAGTTGCCGACACAGAACACAGTCATAGGAATCCCCTGCCTTCGTCAGTCGTCACGCTGATGATGTACTCTTGTTCGGCTTCTTCCCGGGCAAATCGGATGAAACTTCGACTTCTTCGGGTCAAGGGCAGAAGGACGAACGCTGTGACGGCTCCCCACCCAAACCCTAGGACCCGTGGCTCCTACCCCACCGGCGCCCCACCCCTCCCCTACCACTCCTGCGTCAGGCCCCCACTCTCCTCTTCCTCACTCGCGCGCGGCTCGGCCAACGCCGCCGTTCGCGTCGAACTGCTCCGCCGTCGTTCCTCATGCGCCGGGGGCGGAGGTCGCCGTCGCCGACGACCTGGAGCCGCGCCTGGAGGCCGGATCTGGCGATTCGTGGTCGCCTGCTCTTCCTCAACCTCGCGCAGGCTCCGGCGCTGGCGAACGCGCGGAGCAGTCGCCGTCGGCGCCCGTGACCTCCTCCTCCACCAGTGCCCCTTCTCCCCAGCCGCAGCCGGAGTCCGCCGCGGCCGCCCCGAGCCCGGGCGTGGGGACCACAGCTGGTTCCTCCCTGTCGCCGCCGTCGGGCCCCTCCTCCAGCGCCCCCGGCCGCCGGTGGCGGACGGCGCGGCCGCAGCCACCTCCTCCGCTGGCGCCCCAGCAGTGGCCACCACCTCCACCGTCGGGGCCGGCCGCTGGCAGCCCGCTGCCGTGCGCGGCCGCGGCGCCGGACTCCACCAGCCCCTCCTCAGCTCTCACCGGATGCGGCCCCGTTCTACCCAGGTCCCTCCTCCGGAGAGTTGCCGGTGGGCGGACGACGACTGCGAGGAGTTCGACGACGACCAACCCACTACCTACCTCGACGCCGTTCTTCGTCAGGCGCACCGGTATCGGTGTCCTCGCCGCGCGCCCAGCCTCGTCCTGTAGTGGTTGGGGGCATGGGCGGTGCAGACGCTGGTTGGCAGGGATATGGGCGAAGGCCGAGGAGATGCAGCCGGCCACCAGCTGGTGCACGGCCTGCCTGCTCGGCCTGTGGATGGTCGCGTCCCCATTCGCGAACGCCTTCGACGTCGCGGATGGGTCTCCGCCCCCAACGCTGATGGGTGACGTGAGATTCTCCAACGGCAGGAGACACGACCTGTGGCCGCCTCGATTGAGAGGCAGCTTCCGTAGGCCCGGAAGATCCCGGCAGAGCTACACGGTAGATGTTTCAACTGTCTTTTCTACTTACACCGAGTAGAGACCTGCCGATTGCCACGTCGTTGTCTGCGCTGTCACGGCTACTGTCACCTCGCTAGGGACTACAAGTGGCCCAGGCGCGCCGCGGCGACGGCGTCGGCGTCGGTGGCAGGGGGTGATGGCTCACAGCCCTCCCTGCACGCGCCGGACGGAGCCACGCAGATTGCTGTGGGGGCACCAACGGCATCCGCCAATGACGCCGACGGCGTCGGAGCAAGCTGCCGAGGGATATCAACATTGCCGCGACAGACCACGTCGCTTCTTCTACTGTCGCACACTGCTCCCACGAGTTTGATCTGCTCGCGGTGGCGCTATGCGAGGGCACTGGGCCCCCGTATGGGTCGACCCGATGCTTGATGAGCTCGCTGCCTCGCTTGTCGTGAGTCGATCTGCGGGTGCTCCAGCGTTGGGGCGCCTGTCTACTCCGACTGCGGCCTCTCTGGAGGCTCATGCATCGTTGACGGATATCCGTTCACCACCACAGATGGTTCAACTCAGCTTCGCGGATGCTGAGGTGCCGGGGGTGGATGGTGACGATCTGCCAGTTTCGCTTTTGGCCCTCGCCAGGGAGTTTGCTAGGCGTGTCTCCGCCCCATTGAAGACTCCCATCATCAAGGTGCCACCTCGGCGTCGAACCCGTCGCTCTCCATCATCGGTCACCATCCGCGTAGCATGCGTCTGGCGGCAAAAGTGTGCCTCTCGGGCCCCTAACGCCACCCTTCAAGCGCAGAAGGTGCTTGTGTCCAAGTGGGAACCCTTCGCTTTGTGTCAAAGTGGGAACCCTCCGCTTCATAGCCGCCGGATTCTCAGGTAGTGGTCGACTTCTAGCAGACATTCCAGGGCTCGTTCGACTACGCAAAAAGGGTTGTACTTCGAGCGCTTATGAAGTTCGACATGGCGGGGTTCGAGTGTATGTTCGAGGAGGCTTGCTAGTCTCGTTGGCACCTGCCCATTTGGTTGCACAATTTTCCTGTAATGTAATTTAAGTTAGGTTTATTTGGGTTTTTCATCCTCCCACGGTAATCTATAGATTACTTAGAGACGTTGTAATCAGTCAAACTCTACTTCTACTTAATGAAATATGTGTCGTAAGGACATGCTCACAAAAAAAAACTTTGACTTCTTTCAACAAAGGAAAGAACGGCCGCCTTGCCAATGGGGAACAGCGATATGACGCCATTTCCAAGGTCGTGGAATTCGTATGTCATTTTGTCACGTACTTTGTAATCACCTGCTAGGTGCTGGCCTTGGCAATCGATCGCCACGCTATAAGAAGGCACGAACCAGGCCTCTCTCGCCACACCACAGCAGCAGAGCAGACCTCACCCAAGCTTACACATACATACCTGTCAGTTCTGCTCGCGTGCACAAAACTTGCAATGGCGAACCGTGGCACCGCCGCTCTTGTGATCGCGTGCCTCCTTGCCGCGGCCAGCCTGGCGGACGCAGCAGTGCCGCCGCTGTCGCAGCTCTTCTGCAGAAAGGTGTACGGAGTGCAGGAGCAAGAGACGTGCTTCGTCGTGGCGCAGGCCGCCGGGCTGACCCTGACGCAGTTCCTCGGCTTCAACCCCAACATCAACTGCCGGAACCTCTTCATCGGCCAGTGGTATGTCTTGATGCTATTATCGATTCATAGAGTTCGAAGGCAAGCCACCCTGCGTACAACGTCGATCGTTATGTTCGTGCAATATATACTGTATTTCCCAAGGAAGAGAGTGGCGTGCTCTGAATAAGGAGGGGTCTCATGTCTATGTTTACCTCTACGCTGCGAGCCTTAGCTGCTATCACTAAGGTCCGCGCTGAGAATTTCTACTTACCTGTACTGTTCTGGAGTCCTCTGTCATCACTCTGATCCAGTATGGCGCTGTAACAGATGTGTCAAGAGAATGAACGTCAGTTCAGTTGTGTCTCATGTTCCATTCCGTGTTCTTCGTTTCTCACTTGCATTGTATGGCTATCCATGGTACTCATATCTGGACTGTGATGGTTACATCAAATGCAAAGGTGCTGTGCTCATCGAAGTACAAAACAGCGTTCTACATTCTACGCCATGCTTCCTATGTATCTTTGTAGCTCCAATAGTACTCAAGTCAAATTTATCATGTATTCTCTTTGTCCCAAAATAAGTGTTGTTTTGGGTTCCGTGCTGGTCAAACTTTTTTAAGTTTGACTAGATTTATAGAAAATATTATCAACATTTGTATCTCTAAATAATTTATTATGAAAATATATTCAATAATGAATCTAATATTACCTATTATATGCCATAAATATCAATAATTTCTCATAAATATTTGGTTAAGTTAGAAACATCTAACTTATCAAAAAGTGAGAATGACATTTATTTTAGGATGCAGGGAGTATGCTCCATATGTAAAGTATTTTTTATTTATATTATCTCTTCTATAAAAAAAAGATAAAGGAGTTATGTCTCTCATGTGTTGGTACGCGCAGAGTTTTGCTCTTTTCTTCTCGCTAGCTCAAAGGTTTTTGGTTTCTCTTCTCCATATGACATCTAATTGATACTAACTTAGAGTGGCCCTAATTAGAGGCCTCTAACGGAGCCTCTATGTTACTCATCAAGAGAAGTGCTAGGAAAGAAAGATCCTACAAATTCTCATATCAGAAACATCTAGCCTTTAATTTAGTATACTTTTACCATCAACGCTAATCATAGCCACTAAATTTAATTTGTTTTCTAAAAAAATGTCTACCTATCTCATTATGAAAAATACATAAAGTAACCCTAATTTTGCATCTGAATACCTACCTCTATGGCTATGATAGATAATTTCAAATGATCATCTAAATTTATATATAAATTATTATGAAAGATGATGCAAAGTAACTTCTAAATTTATTTTTAAATTATGCATAGTGGTCATTATAAAAGATACCCCTTTAAAATTATCTAAATTCCTCATTATAAATAAACAAATATATTCATCAAATCTATGTTTAAATATAAATATGAGTTATTGCAGAAAATAGTTTAATAGCCATAATGTATGTTATATGCTTCTAAATTGATGGTTTTCTGCCGTTGTTAAATTAAAAGTAAGCATAAATGCTATTCACTACCACATAGACCAAATAAGTATACATATATTAGGATAAATGTTTATTTTTAATAGTTTACTAATCTTGCAAAATGTTATCGATTCTGCGTCTGGAGGCAGCCTTGGCGGCGCCCGAGGGGACAACCCCGCGGGGAGCCTCTTGGCTTATGAGCTGCTCCAGTTCGAGTTGGAGCATGTCTACGTTGTTCCTAATCCCATATGGGAGATCTGGGAGAGTGCATCAGGAGCAGGAGGTGGGCGGCAGCCCCTCTCTGGTGACGATCTGATGGTGAACGCTCGCCAGTGTGTAGAACATCCGGCAACGCTCCGCCACGGTGGGATTCAGGCCCAGACAGAGGCAGATCTGGCAGGACAGGACCTCCAGGTCGCACGCAAGAGGCCTGTCGAAGGGAACGACATCGGGGACTCACTGTCCTTTGACGAGGTTTTCCCATTGTGGGGGTATGACCCCCGGTATCTACAAGACCAGACATAGGCCGCACCATCAGAGGTGGCCCAGCCTACAAGATCAAGGCGTGCGGCGCACGGCACTAGTCGGCATGCACCGCAAGGCTACAAGAAGATATTGTAATACCAAATATGATATTTTTCTGGTAACCCTACCCCTCCAGAGTATATAGGGAGGGGCAGGGGTCCCCTAGACGATATATCAAATCATACGCAATACAATCCACAAAGACACAGGACGTAGGGTATTACGTCAAGCCGACGGGCTGAACCTGTCTAATCGATGTCTCTTGTGTTCTGTGTCACCATCTGGTTTCCTCACGCGCACCTCCACCGATTCATCTACTACCATGGGCATACCCTTCGGTAGACCGCCGACCAGATTTTATTGACAGTGGCACGCCAGGTAGGGGGTGTGCGTGCTGATTCTATGGCTAACTAGATGAGAATCTTTTCTTCAACCAACGTCGCCGGCAACTCAACATTCGGCAGCAACTCGACGCTGGCACGCAGCTGATTGCTTTCCTCGGTGAACAGCCGCACGTGCTGGAGTCCAATGCCTTGCCATGCGCCTCCAACAGACACAACATGTGACAACAAGATCCAAGTCAAGCAATCTAAGAAAGCTAAGTCAAGTTGCTTCCTAATTAAATATTGTTATCATACTTCCAGATATATCCATATGTCTGCATGATTTCGGTTGGGAGTGAAAGTGCAATGAAGCCCTAATTGTGGGTTTTGGGGATAATGACCACACAATTAGAGAATTAATGATATTTATCGAGATGACAAGCAGGGAATTCATGTTCGATGATGCTACATGAAACGGAGGAGCCCCCAATTACAAATGTAGATGATGATGAGTCATACCAAGTGTCGAAGGGGAACAAGAAGGAGAAGAAAGGAAAGGGCAAGGCTGACAACAACAAATATGCCACCGTATCCTTTAACTATTCTTCTATTCCTATGACTAACCATGATCGGAGGACTTTCATCAATGTGCCCATGGGCAAGTTACCTCATTTCAATGGGACTAACTTTGCCAAGTGGAAGCACTTGATGAGAGCCTATCTTATAGGTCTTCACCCTGACATTTGGGAGATTGTTTGCAATGGATTTGAGCCACTGGTTGATCCCAAGAACCCAACACTAGAAGAGATGATAATCATTCACCTCAATGGTCAAGCCACAAGTGTGTTGCTTAGTGCCTTGGATGGTGATGAGTACAATAGAGTGATTGGAGTTGATGTTGCCAAGCAAATATGAGACACTTTGCACCTAGCACATGAAGGGGTTGACAAAGTGAGAAAGGCAAGAATTGATCTATTGATGTCAAAGCTCAACCGGTTTATGATTTTGGATGGAGAGGAGCTACAAGGGATGTTTGATAGGTTGATGACAATGGTGAGCAAGATTAGAGGCTATGGTTGTGATGAGCTAGATCATCACAAAGTTATCAAGATTATGTTGGAAGCTTATTCATCTAGAAATGAGATCGTAGTCACTCTAATTAGAGACAAGAAGACATTTGAGTACTTCACACCAAATGATGTACTTGGGAGGATCTTGACCTTTGACATGCAAAGAGAAGAAGCAAATGAGAGGAAGAAACTTGGAGAATTGCAAGCAAAGTTAGAGGGCATCAAGATCAAAGATGTAGCTCTCAAGGCCAACAAATCAAGCAAACAAGGCTCTACAAGCAAGTCCAAGATCAACCAATAAGCTTCAACTAGCAAGCCCAAAGCAAGCAAGCAAGTTCAAGAAAGAGTAGAGACCACATCATCTTCAAGTGAAAGTTAAAATGATGATGATCAATATGAGAATATTGATAATGTTGCTCTCTTTATGAGAAGGTTTCACAAGGGGCTAAAGAAGCAAGGCTACAAGATAGTGAAGAGAAGCTTCCCAAACAAGAAAAAGAGGACATGCTACAATTGTGGAAGCACCGATCACTTCATTGCCAAGTGTCCATATGAGATCAAGGACAACAAATACAAGAAGGACAAGAAAGATGAAAAGGCCGAACGTAGGAAGAGCAAGAAAAACATGGGAGAGACTCACATTGGGCATGAATGGGACTCAACTAAAGAGAGCACAAGTGAAGAGGATGAGAAGGTTGCAACCATTGCTATTCACAAGTCATGCCCTACACCAAGGCTCTTCAACAACATGTTCGATGATGACTAATACTCCCCTCACATTTGTCTCATGGCAAAGCGTGAGAAGGTAAAATCCAAATCAAAGGCTAAATCTCCTCCACCTCCTAATATCTCTAGTAGTGATATTAGCGATAACTCTAGTGATGATGAATCTAGTGATGAAGAAATAAACATGATAACTAAAAATTTGGATGGAAAGACCAAATTATTCATCACTAAGCTAATGGAGGATTTAGAGAGTGTCCAAGCCGAGCTAGAATCTAGAGAAGAGACTCTTATTCAACAAGAGGATCTCTACATTGCTAGCAAAGAAGCTCTTGCATTAGAGAGAAGTGAGGTGGAATCCTTGCGTGAGGCCTTGGCCAAAGAGCAAGAGGATCATGCTATCACAAAGAAAGCAAATAAAGCTCTCAAGAAAAAGTATTGTGGCTTAGATGAAAAGCACAGAGAACTTCAGATGCAATATAGCATTCTTTGGGATACCAACTCACATCTCACTAAGGCAAATGAAACCTCTACTCCCTCTACTAGTCAAGGTTATGAAAAATGTTTTAATCTTGACTTAAATGCTTATTCCACTACCCTTGCAAACTGAAAGCTATGAGAAAGGAGATTGCTAGGCTCAATGAAATCATTGGAAAAGGGTGGATGGGTGAGACCCAATCTAATGACAAGAAGAATAATGAATCAAAAGGGCCACAATTCAAGCAAGGAAGGCATCCCTCAATCAAGCATGGACTTGGACACACAAAAGGAGCTAAGACAAATGGAAGAAGGATAGTGAATCGCTATGAGTGTGTGTAGTTCGAGAGGAAGGGCAAAATTGGTATAGATCTGCCTGCATAGACTACAGCAGTGCCGTGGTGAAGGGTGGTAGTGCCATGCCCCGCAAAAATGGGAAGGCTACCAATTTTGTTCCTGATCAAACTAAGCCCAAGAAGAAGGTGTACCAGAAGAAACAAGTTTTCCAGAAGCCTAAGGAATTAGTGTGGGCCACCAAGAATAAGTATGCCTATCAACCAAAAACTTATGCACATTGACAAAGCTTGACATCATGCTTTGTTTTGAGGAACAACAGCAGTGGAAAAATGGTTGAAAAATATGTTGGAAAGGAAACCAACATATATAGGAATACTTCTATTTGGGTTTCTAAGATTCTTGTGACTAACATGCAAGGCCCCAAGTCAAATTGGGCACCTAAATCTAGCAACTAAACTTGTTTTGTAGGCATACTCCTTCGGTGGATCAAGTTGGGTGCTTGATAGTGGATATACAAATCATATGACCAGAGAAAGGAGTATGTTCTCATCATATTCCCCGATGATGCACTCAAATGAAAATATTGTCTTTGGAGACAATTCAAAGGAGGATGTGATTGGTCTCGGTAAAGTTGCTATAACCCTTGAGCATTCAATTACAAAATGTATTACATGTTGATTCGTTAAGTTATAACTTGTTGTCCATTTCTCAATTATGTGAGATAGGCTACAATTGTCTATTTACGGATAAGGGTGTGGAAGTCTTTAGAAGGGAGGATTCCTCTATTGTCTTTATGGGTCAATTAAAGAACAAGCTTCACTTCGTTGATTTCAACAAAAGTAAAGCTAAGCTTGAGACTTGTTTAGTGGCAAAATCTAGCATGGGTTGGCTTTGGCATCGCTGACTAGCCCATGTTGGGATGAGGAACTTGTCCAAACTTCTAAAAGATGAACACATCCTTGGACTAACAAATGTTCACTTTGAGAAAGATAGGATTTGTAGCGCTTGTCAAGCCGGAAAGCAAGTTGGAGCACCTCACCCACCAAAGAGCATCATGACCACCAAGCAACAATTGGAGCTAATACATATGGATCTCTTTGGACCGGTCGCCTACCTAAGTATCAAGGTAACAAATATGGTCTTGTTATTGTTGATGATTATTCCCGTTTCACTTGGGTATTTTTCTTGCATGGCAAGTGCCAAGTTCAGGAGAAGGTGAAGATATTTGTTAGAAGAGCTCAAAAGGAGTTCGGTCTTCCCATCAAGAAAGTGAGAAGTGACAATGGGACCGAATTTAAGAATACTCTAGTTGAGGAGTTTCTTGATGAAGAGGACATCAAGCATGAGCTTTCTACTCCATACACCCCTAAACAAAATGGTGTAGTAAAGAGGAAGAATCGTACACTCATTGACATGGCAAGGACAATGCTAGATGAGTACAATACGCCGAAC
Organism: Miscanthus floridulus; assembly: GCF_019320115.1. Classification (NCBI taxonomy): domain Eukaryota; kingdom Viridiplantae; phylum Streptophyta; class Magnoliopsida; order Poales; family Poaceae; genus Miscanthus; species Miscanthus floridulus. Next base: position 116,052,385 of record NC_089584.1, read on the forward strand.
ATCTTTTGGTGTGACGCTGTCAACACCGCTTGCCATGCCATCAACCGCCTCTACCGACACAAGAAGTTGAAGAAAACTTCATATGAGCTTCTAACCGGTAATAAGCCTAAGGTGTCTTACTTTAGAGTATTTGGGTGCAAGTGTTTCATACTTAACAAGAAACCCAAAACCTCTAAGTTTGCACCTAAAGTTGATGAAGGTTTTCTTCTTGGTTATGGATCAAATGAACATGCCTACCGTGTCTTCAACAAAACCTCTGGGAGAGTTGAGATTGCGATAGACGTGATATTTGATGAATCTAATGGCTCTAAGCGGAGCAAGTTGATTCAAGTGTTGTAGGAAAGGAGGATCCACCATGTGAAGCAATCAAGCAATTGGCTATTGGTGATATTAGACCACAAGAAGATGAAGTCACTGAAGTGGTGGTTCCTCAAGTTGCTATTGCACCTATTTTCGCTGACGTACCTGATGCTACACTGCAGCAAGCGTCTGCTACAATTCTAGAGGGTGGCAGTGTCGCACCTACACAGTCAGTAGTAGTTGATTCGACTCCAGCTCATGGACAAAACCTACAACCCATATTTGAGCAAGATGATGATGAAGATCCAGAAGATGAACAAGAGGCCATTGAGCATCCAAGGCTAAGGCAAACAATACAACAGGATCATCTCGTTGATAACATTCTTGGAAGTCTTCAAAATAGGATAACAACTCATTCCCATTTAGCAAACTTTTGTCAATATTACTCGTTTGTTTCCTCTTTGGAGCCTCTTAAGGTAGAACAAGCACTTGGAGACCCAGATTAGATGATGGCCATGCAAGAAGAGCTTAATAACTTCGAAAGAAACCAAGTGTGGACTTTGGTGGAACGATCTAATACCAATGTCATTGGTACCAAATGGGTCTTCCGCAACAAGCAAGATAAGAATGGAGTGGTGACAAGGAACAAGGCAAGGTTGGTTGCTCAAGGTTTCACTCAAGTAGAGGGCTTGGACTTTGAAGAAACATATGCATCGGTGGCAAGACTTGAAGCAATTCAAATGCTTCTAGCCTATGCCACCCATCATGACTTCAAGCTATATCAAATGGATGTCAAGAGTGCATTTCTCAATGGCCATATTCAAGAACTTGTCTATATTGAGCAACCACCGGGTGTTTAAGATCACAAGTTTTCCAACCATGTCTATAAACTCCAAAAGGCCCTCTATGGGCTTAAGCAATCATCAAGAGTATGGTATGAATGCCTTAAGGAATTCTTGCTTAAACAAGGCTTTGAAATAGGCAAAGCCGATCCTACCATTTTTACTCACAAAGTTGGCAAAGATATATTTGTGTGCTAAATATATGTTGATGACATAATATTTAGTAGTAATCATTCTTTTTATGAGGAATTTAGTAGCATCATGACCAAGAGATTTGAGATGTCCATGATGGGTGAATTGAAGTTCTTCCTTGGATTTCAAATCAAGCAAGTGAAAGATAGAACTTTCATTAGCCAAATGAAGTACACCCATGATATGCTCAAGAAGTTTTACATGGTGAATGCCAAGCCTATCAAAACTCCCATGCCAACCAATGGACATCTACATATCAATGATGAAGGGAAAGCCGTGGATACTAAGATATATCGTTCCATGATCGGCTCTCTACTTTATTTGTCGCATCTAGGCTCGATATTATGCTTAGTATGTGCATGTGTGCTAGATTTCAAGCTAACCCAAAAGAGTGCCACTTAGTGGCCGTAAAGAGAATCTTGAGATATTTAGTACACACTTCTAACCTTCGCTTGTGGTATCCTAAGGGCTCTAAGTTTGATCTACTTAGGTATTCAGATTCCGATTACGCCGGTTGCAAAGTAGATTGAAAAAGCACCTCAGGGACATGTCAATTCCTTGGATGGTCCCTAGTGTCTTAGAGTTCTAAGAAGCAAAATTGTGTAGCCCTTTCCACCGCCAAGGCCGAGTATGTTGTAGCTGGTGCATGTTGTGCTCAACTACTTTGGATGAGGCAAACCCTTCAAGATTTTGGATGTCACATCACAAAAATTCTACTCTTGTGTGACAACGAAAGTACCATAAAGTTATCCAACAATCCCATAAGCCACTCAAGAACTAAGCACATAGACATCTGACATCATTTCTTGAGAGACCACGAAGCCAAAGGAGATATCGAAATTCGTCATGTGAGCACCGAAAAGCAATTAGCCGATATCTTCACTAAGCCTCTTGATGAGTCAAGGTTTTGTACTTTATATAGTGAGCTAAATATACTTGATTCTCGTAACATGGTTTAAACTATAGCACACCTTTCTTGATGAACTAGCGTGGATATGAGAAATGAATTGCAAAAGTTTAAATATTATGCCTAAAAATGTTTATCATAAGAAACAAGTGCATTATGATCATTGTTTGTATTGATTATTTATTGTTGATCACAGTATGCTTGAGATATGTGTCCATATCCTATATATATAGAGGTATTTAGTTAGTAGCTAAATTTAATGTACTAGGGAGTGTGGCTATGTCGTGCCAGCCCTGCGACAGTGCCGCGTGTGGCGAGCGGCAGTGCCGCACTTTGAACTTCAACTGGAAATTCGGCCCATATCAACTGTTACCGTGGGGGCCCACATCTTGTCTCTTATTTACCTAGCCCCCTAGGGTAACCCCTCACCTCTTTCCTCAGTAACCGATGCTGCGGCCTCTTTTCTCCTCCATGCGCGCACAGCCAGCCACTGCCGTCTCCTTGCTGCCGTGCCACCACTCCGGCTGTGCCATGGCTTGCTGCTACTCTTCCTCGCCAACAGTAGCAGTAGCCCAAGCTCATGGATGGCGACATTCTTTTCCTTTCCTCTTCAATCGACGTGAATCAAGGTGAAACCCTAACCTAATCCCGATCTATGCCATGGAGTTCTATATTTGTTGGAAGATGGTTTCTAGTGACTGCATGATTAGGGTAGAAACTAGTTTAATGGATGAATTGAATCAAAATAATGTTTAGTTGGTTGAGACTCATATGTACCCGCGGTAGTGCCGCATGTTGGGTGCGGCTGTGCCGCACTCAATAGATTGAACTTGTAAATGTAGATGTTGTTCCATCGATGACTCTTTGTTTTGGTTGGATTTGTGCACCAGATTTGTTTCTATCTTAAACATGTAGCCACTTTACCTACATTGTAGACAACTCCATGTATTTGCTTAGGTCTACTCATTCTGAGATTGTCTAGTGGTTTAGGAGAATGTTTGAGAAATAGTCTGAATAGTTGAGAAGAATTGAATCGTGAGAGAGGTGAAGCACTAGGTGTGGCAGTGCCGCTCCTAGGGTGTGGCAGAGCCACACCCTCTGACCTGATTAGTTCAAAGTGCTTTCCTAACTTGAGATTTGAATCATCTCATCAATCCAGAGTGTTTTACAAGTGTTCTTCTATACCCCTTATGTACAGTTTCTTATTTGGACCTATATTTCTTTGCATAGATGTCCTCTGGAGGTGACGATGAATGGAGGGGGAAGAGAAAGATGATTGAGCCTCAGGATAAGCACATGCCTCATCATGGTCGTGGTAGGACCACAGGGGGTAGTAGCAGTGCAACAGGCAGAGATGTTGCCAGAGACAGGGGGAGGAGAGATCAGATGATCCAGAATGAGGAGAACTTGGAGAGGGCTGGCCACACTATTCCTCTAGGTGCTTGCCAAGATACTCCACCTCATCTTGAGGAGTTCGACAAGAGCTACATTGGAGAGTATTCTGAGGATGTGGTCATGAGGCGTCCTAATGACACACATGCTCATCCCGTGCTCAACTATACAGGAAAGCTGAAGATGGTGGAGGAAGCACGTGAGAACAATCCCTATGAGCAGCCAAAGGATTTGGAGATTGACTACAGATTTTAGAATGAGTTTCATTCCAACTTCTATACATCTGTGAACTTCAACTCCAAGAAATCCAAGGTTGTGAAGATGCAGTATGTTGATTGGGAGGAGATGAAGGCAAAGAATGAGCCAGAATTCAATAAGGTGATCAAGGCTTATGAGTTGTTTGGCCTCACTGATATTATGAGCTTCAGATATAATTAGAATGAAGAAGTGCTAGCCTAGTTCCATGCCACTTTCTTCTATAGCATCTACATTGATGAGATTCACTGGATGACTGAGGGACGACATTATAGAGTTGATTTTGTGACTTTCAGCCAGATCCTTGGTTTTAGAGAGGAGCGGGGCTTCACTTATATTCATGATGAGGCTAGAGCTGAGATCCATGATATTGCGTATATATGGATTGATAGGAAAGGAGCAGATAGGAAGGTTAGTGGCCTGAGGAGCTATTATTACATTCTGAACAATTTGATCAGGCACACTATCAATCCCAAGGATGGAGCAGCTTCTGATCTTAATAGATATGTGAGGAATATGCTTGCTAGATTTGCTCCTGGAGGTGATAGGTTTAATGTCCCTCACTTCATGTGGTGTGAGCTGAGGAACGCCATGGAGGATGGGAGAAAGGGGATACCCTATGCCCATATCTCATGTTTATGATTGAGAAGGTCACTGACTATAGATTTGAGAAAGCTGATCTTCACACCGTCTACAAAATTGAGAAGACCCGATGGGTAGGTGCTAGCAGGGCAGTGAGATGCTCTCCATCAGTTGAGGACGTGCCTGAGTTGTCCCAATCTAGGCCTCATAAGGAAAAGAAGATGGAGAAGTTTGGGAGATGGATCAAGGCCAACCGCATATCAGGACTGGTTGGAGAACCATAAAGCCAACCAGGAGGCTAGAGAGCGTGCAGGGCTACCACCTCTTTCTCTAGTTCAGTCACCGCCAAGGTTTGATGACATCCCTAGTCTTTCTGAGAGAGATTTAGAGGATGAGGAGGAGGAGGAGCAGGAGCAGCCAAAGCTTGATCCTCACACAAGTTTGAGGTCCACCTTGTAGTCCATGAGGAGGAGCACCAGGCGTGAGCGCCACACTTCGACCACTCATCGTCAAGGGAGGGCGGTGGTGTCTTCTTCTTCCTCTGACGATGACGATGACGATGATGGTGGTGGAGAGGAGGATGTTGTAGGTGCTAGTGGAGCTGCTAGTGGGGATGATGTCGATTCAAACACCATCCAAGAGGATGAAGAGTGAGTGTTGGTCTTTCTTCTTTTCTTCTCTTTTTGCTGCTTTATGCCAAAGGGGGAGAAAATTAGAGGGGTCAACAACTTTTTCGATGCCATGGAGAGGAGGTTGCTGCAGCTAGAGTCATGTTCATATCCGTTTAGAGTAGTCTTCGTTAGATGAGAGTTTAAGAGTCCATTAGAAACTCTATTTATGTAATAATGCTACTTAAGTACTTTATATGTGTGGGATATGGACATATATTAATCTATGTTGTCGTTTGTGATACAATTGTGCTAGAATATATATCTTTATATGTATCATATGTTGTGTGGTGTCTGTTCTGATCTATGCTATTACAGCAAGTGTGGCAGTGCCGCACCTAGCTGTAACAGCAAAACATATTGTGCATAAACTGTCATTCACATCATGTTTTACATACCTGACATAGTATGTAGCACCCCACAGGAGCATGGATGTAGGGGGAGCCCCATCACTTTCACTAAAATGTGAATCTTGGCTTCTTATGCCAATTTGAGAATTCAATTCTCTATTCACATACTTAGGGGGAGGCTCTACACCCATGGCTCAAAAATCTTAGTATTTATTTTATATCTTTTGTAAGCTCTAATTGGGTTATCATCAATCACCAAAAATGGGGAGATTGAAAGTGCAATCAAGCCATAATTATGAGTTTTGGTGATAATGACCACACAATTAGAGAACTAATGAGATTTATTGAGATGACAAGCAGGAAATTCATGTTCGAGGATGCTACACGAAATGGAGGAGCTCCCAATTACAAATGTAGATGACTTCAAACCCAAAGGAGGTTTAAATTCTTTTATATTTTGAATTTGAGCATATGAAAAGCCGTACTATAAAGGGGGACACAATGCTTAAGGTAATATGTGCTACCAAGTGCTCAAACATACACATGCATCCTCAAATTCATAGCCAAGACAATCTACACTTCACTCTTACCCTTGTTGTCTTGTGTGGTGCGGCACTGCCACACTTGAGCTGCAGCACTGCCATGACTTAAGTGACTGTTGGGGGCTGGGGGGTATTTATAACCTTCCCCTTCCTCCCCAACGGCTCTCTGCCTCTTCTTCCTCACTCCAGCTCATCCAAAATAGAAAGGAGCCTCTCTCTCTCCCTCCATTGTTGACCTTGAGTCCTCAAGAAAATCCATTGATTTCCCCATCAATCCTTGAGAGAAAAGGGTCCAAAATTCGATTAGAGAGCAGCTCCATTGATTTCTCAACTCAAAAGAGCACTTAGTTCACATTTTGGTCGGCGGTTGTGTTTGTTACTCTTGGAGCTTGGCTCCTAACCGGCTAGAGCGTCGCCCGTGGAGCTTGCCAACTTGTGTGGTAGCTCCGAGAGGTTTGTAACCATCTCTTGAAGCTAGTATACTCACCCCTCATCTCAAGAGTTAAGTCTCTTGACTTGAGAACGAGGAAGGGTTAGAAAGCCCTAAGCCTTAGTGGCTAACCTCAACAACATGGAGGTAGGCAAGCCTTGGTGGTGAACCAAACCACAGGATAAATCATTGTGTCACTTGTGCTTGATTTACATTACTTGTATTTCATATTGTTGGTTGAGGTAATTTCTAGGGTTTCTAGTCGATGTACTTGTGTGTGGTGTTCCTACAACTTATAGCTCTTGATCTGTGACTATCCTACCTGTAGAAGGCTAAGAAATTTCTCTGATCTAAGTTTCCGTTTACTGATTTTGAACTATGACTCGAAGTTGTCTGTAGGTATGGCTTTGCCGCTGTTCTAGTCCGACAGTGCCGCAGTCCGGTAGTGTCGCCCTCTAGAGCGACAGTGCCGCAGGGTGAATTTAATAAAAGTTTGAGTGTTTGTTTTGATAGGCATATTCATCTCCCTCCTCTAGTCCAACCAAAGATCCTACAGGGAGAAACCTAATCGCATCTTGTTGTTGCTCGTGATTTTTGATCGGATACACAAGATCATTTTTGCGGATCACGACAACTAGCAATCAAGAAAGGCGGCCGGCGATAACGCGATGTGGAGCAGTGTTTTCACCAAAGATGTTGGTCGGCCATACAAGCTAATTGGAGTAGTTGAAGAGATATACAAGCACATATGCATCTGGATCTACACCACCATGCAAGCAATCTCATGTATCTTAGGCATGCAAGGAAGATCTCGAACTACACCCTCGCCTCAATCGGACACGCTCAAGGGCTTCACCTCCCCACGCGGATTAACTCCGTCAGGTTCTGATTATGCCTGTTCGCCTACAACTCCGTGCACCAGTTTGAGCTATCAAGAGAGCCGTCCGAGCTGCCAAGCGAACCGTCCGAGCTATTAAGCGAGCCGTCCGAGCTATCAAGCGAACCATCCGAGCTGCCAAGCGAACCGTCCGAGCAGTCAAGCGAGCCATCTGAGCAGTCAAACAAGCTATCCAAATCACACCCATCTACTCGGACATCATGACTCACCGGCTCCTCTACTCCACTCGGCGTCAATCAAGCTAAGTCATGCTTTAATATTCTTCTAAATATTCTCTAATCTTCATACGTCTCCGATATCGATCCATGCTATTTTCTCCATAATTATTCTCCAAACGACATTTTTCTTCATGTATACCATCTTAAAGATGACACACGCTTTCGACTCAATAAATCCCCGAACAGTCATATTGATGCTCGAATGTCCCCTGAGACGGCCCTGTCTCTGGCTTCTTCCTACACGTGCACGAGCATCTGCCTTCTGCATTACGGATGGTCGACAGTGGCTCCTTGGCGACACTTTGTTCTTCCTACACACACGGCTCCGCGCTCTATGTTATGGTTAACGGGACAGCTATAAACTAACTGTTCGGATGGTTTATATTAAATATAAACACTTCATAAAAAACAAACATAATGTTCATCAACAACTGATCGTCGAGCTGCATACGCTATTTCATCACTGTTGATTTTCCTCTGGGTTTCATATATTTTATTTTTACATCATGAACTACGCGTTCTACATATTTTTATTTCAGGGGCCTAGTTCAGTCAACGAGCTTACGCTCGGGGACTGGATCCATCAGGAAGGACAAGAGGATCATCCTTTGGGTGGTTGTGCCACCTGGCACTCGGACTTCACCACTAACCAACTGGTCGAACCGTTCAGCTCATGGATTTCATCATAGACCAGTTGGTCGGACTGTTCCACGCTCACTTCCGACTAGTTGTTTGGACTATTTGACGCTCATCACCAACCCATTGGTCATATTACTCGTCGCTTTGGCTTCATCGACAGCTACACTGGGGACTTACCAGCTATGCTAAGGAATCCTCGGTGCTTGGATTCTTCGTGCAAGAGTCGCCAGCTAAGCTAGGGACTCCCTTGGTGTTTGGATTTTGCTACGTCTCATCGTTGTGCTTTCAAGTTGCTCCATGTTGTTCGGATCAGGGTGTTGATCTTGGGCAGCATGTCTAGGGTCTTGGTAAGTACATGACAGATGGCGTTGGCAAGCTTTTAGATTTATTTCATTTAACCTTGCTACAAGATTTATTTCTTCATCTTCCAGCAGGCTCGGGGACTAAGTGGCTACACTTCACTTGACGGTGAATGTAGTGTTTTTTCTGATCTACCCTTCTTATTAACTAAGGACTCTAAGTGGCTACACTTCACCTAAGGTGAAGATTTTTCAAATTTTATCTTGAGCCTCTTTACATCCTTCTGGCAAGCCTTACTTGCGCAAGTTCGAGGCTGGCCAACTAGTTTGCTTCAATCTTTACCTCTTAGATTACCAGTCAAACTGGTCGGCTTCAATCTTCATCGCTCGGTTTCATGATAAACTGCTCGGACTTGATCAAGACGGCGTCGCCAAGTGGATGCAAGGTGCTTGGGGACTAGCTGTGGGGTATGACCCCCGGTATCCATAGGACAAGACATGGACCGCACCATCAGAGGTGGTCCAGCCCAAAAGATCAAGGTGTGCGGCGCACGGCACTGGTCAGCGTTGAGTGCAAGGCTACAAGAAGATATTATAATACCAAATAGGATATTTTCCTTGTAACCCTACCCCTCTAGAGTATATAAGGAGGGGTAGAGGTCCCCTAGATGATATATCGAATCATACTCAATACAATTCACAAAGACACGGGATGTAGGGTATTACGTCAAGCCGATGGCCCAAACCTATCTAATCGCTATCTCTTGTGTTCTATGTCACCATCCGGTTTCCTCATGCGCACCTCCACTGATTCATCTACTACCGTGGGCATACCCTTCGGTAGACTGCCGATCAGATTTCATCGACACCCATAGTGATAGAGTTCACTACTATGGTCAGCAACGTATCCAGACTCCCGGAGCTAAGAGCCTGACCTAGGGCAAAGGCGATGCTGGCGGGTATGATTTCGTCGGAGAAGCGTACGTCGCCTTCGAGGGCGACACCTCTAGCTCCAGCGGCAAGGATGGTGGCCTAGGCCACCGAAGGGTGGCGATCACACATGACGCTGCCCCCTACCTAGCGCACCAACTGTCGTGGGTTCATAACTAAGGTAGTGATTGGGTTGTTCGACGTGGGTTGATGTGTGTACCTCAGGTGGCTTAAGCACTAAAAACACAAGGGGTTTATCCTAGTTCGGCGTCTAAGCCCTATGTCCAACAGTGGTGTTTTCTTCATGTTTTGAATGCACAATTGAGAGTTCTTACAATGGAGGAATCGAGTGTGAATTGTAGGGGGAAGTGCTATGCTAATCTAGGATTTGATCGGACTCGGTTGACCGATCGCCCCATGGTTCAATCTTACAATCCCTCTCTATGGCTTAGTCTCTGATCTCTTCTACAAGAGCCCATGTCTTCCCTTATATGCTAGGGAGGCCATGGGAGTACAAGTCGAATGGTTTCTCCTAGGATTTATAGCCCTATGCTTCGGTCTTCATCTTTCTAAGCGTCGTCGGTCCTCCTTTATCTTGAAGCTAGGGGCCGACAAAACCGCAACCACCTCCTGACACCACCACTGTTACAGCTTGGTGCTGACCGCTAGGTGTTGTCTGCTGCAACGGTGCCTTCCCTGGGTGAGCCTTCTCCTGGCTTCCTTGGTATAACAGGCTTCCCCTCCTGCCCGAAGGAGCTGCCAATCGGGCCCGAAGCTCCGCACTATGCGGCTTTAGGGGAGTTTCTTGTCCTAACGCATCATGGGCTGGGTGTGACCCTGCCGAGGGATTGGCCGACAATGCCACATGGCTTCTGTGCCTGTCAGGCTTAGATTTCGGAGCTGGTTTCCGTCATTGCTTGGAGTGAATGCTCAACCCAAGCAAAGGTTAGGGCAAGCATTGGTTGTGTTGCTTGGCCGGTGCTCTCCTAGGTCGGGACCTCCCTATGCCTTGGCCGAGCCCCCAAGCGAAGGCATGCCCTTCTGACATCGGGGATTCCCTCTAGAGAGGGCCATCTACGGACTACTGAGTCATCCCCTGTTCGCTAGAGGGTGTGCGCGAGCGCACACGATGGGTGTAGCCCACGAGCCCCTAGCTGATTACGAAAATCAGTCGAGGGGTTAGCCAGACTGTCATGCCCTTAATTCGATGGTTTAACATACCCCTATATTAGACTCTCGTCGGTTGTTTTCCAAAATATAGAATACAATGAAACATAGTTTTATTTTTTGTTTCATAAGCATTTAATTGTATGACTCATCTAGAGTTGGAAACGAGACAAACAGAATTTTATTCTCATAAAACTCACATCTTCTCTCTCCTAAAGACCGCGGTCGCAACATAAAAAATATTTATTTTTCAACCTATTAAACGCAAATGTAACTATAAAACTCATTGAGTCCGGTCTTAGTGGCGGAGATAAGGGGCAGACCCCATAAGGTCCATACAATTTCCACTGAAAATTTTAAAATTTGATCTTTTTTTTAAAAAAAACATTGCTAACCCACGTAGAAAAAAAAATCATATTTCTAGCTCCGCCTCCGGGCTCTCTCGTGGTGAGGAGCAGGAGATTATTCTGGGTTAAACTAGTCCTCTGACTATCATTCCGATATACTCAATGATTGCTGATAAATTGCCCGAGAGATTCAATCTAACATTTCAGCTGAGGTGTTTAGGGTTAGTCCAGCTCGAGAGTTCCAGTCAACCTTTCAGGTGACCATGGGCGGAGCTATACTGAACTCTATGGCCCACAAAAAATTTAAAAAACAGTGATAAGACCTAAATTTCCACCATATATGCACCCACACAATGCAAACCATTGCACACACAAAGGCAAACACACCTCTCTCAGATTTGCTCTAGCTCCGCCACTGAAGATGACGGGGCTGGCCTCCCGAAGGCGTCACTCGGACTCAAGGGCTCCTCAGGCTCCTCCCCCGAAGGCAATACTCGAACTCAGGGGCTCTCCACGCCCTTACCCGAGTAGGATTTTGGGAGGGCGCTTTGTGACGTCCAAGGCAGCTGCTCCGAAAATTAAAACATACGTGTTCCAGTTCTAGCATATTGTTTGTCCTATACAAAGCGTGGGTACAATATAAATGAAGATCAATTTCCATATATACGTAGTGTATTCTAGAATGTTTGTAACGTGATGATGTACTCAACTATAATCTAATATAATTCTTCTTTTGTCTAAAAAAAGTCAACCAGTATAAACTTTGGTTGCATAATACCTTTTATGTATTAATGAGTTTGGATTTTAGAAAACAATACGAGTAGATCTGAATAATTTGTAGCAAAAAGTTCTACTCAAAGTCGTGTTTTGGAAACCATTTTGATGTCAGAAAACACCTTGGGCGTATTTGCTTCGTGCCCTGGCCTAGATGTTGTCGCCAGGCAGCCAGCATCCACCCAAGGCTAAGCAAATCGCTTGAGGATGTTGTCTGGCCAGGAATCCAAACAGGCCCTATGTAACTAGAGGGTACGGAAGACAATAACACAATTCATTTACGTCACATCAGCGTTAGGTTACCACATTATAATGATTAGCATACTTTGACTATTTACACCTTGTATTCTACCTTTTCTAGTAACATTCAGTGTCGTCTCAGCCAATAGAATCGTCCAAATTTTAGCGGTATCAAAAATATGTACAACCATTTCGACAGAGCCAAAGAATCCGAAATAGAAGATCTATGTAAAAGATGTTGTTTTGTCAAAACTACACGCTATAAATTATCAATCTTGTTACTTGCATAGGAATCATAAACTCTCCTCTGGCTGCCCAAGGATTTCACTTGATCCCGGACAAAAGAATGGGTGCCTTTAGGTGGTTTGTTCTTCTCGAATGGTATCCCCGGCCTTCGGTTGATCAGTCGTCACCGTGATGAAATCTTGTTCGGCTTCTCCCGACCAAACTGAGTTAAACTTGTAACCAAATAAAGAATGGTCACCTTTTGCTAATGGGCAATGGCGACATGTCCGTAAGTAGTGTAACTGACGCCATCTCCAAGGCGGTAGAAATTGAAATACGTATTCCATTTGGTCACGTACATGTAATCACCTGTTGGCCGCCTTTGCACTCCCGATCCTATAAGAAGCGGTAATGCTATATGTCAGGCGTCCGACGCGTTTCATCACCTCCGGACGCGGCTCACGCTCCTCCACTCGCTCCCCTCGCCTTATCCTCATCCACCTGTCCCACGTCGCTCAGCCCGCTCCATACGGAGACGCTCGCTGCCGCTCGCGGCGCCGCCCCGCTCGAGCCGTGCGCCCCCCGCCCGTCGCCCCTCTCTCCCTCCCCCATGCCACCGGAGAGGAGGGCGACGGGGGCGGCTTCCGACGAGCCGCCCCTCTCTCCCTCCCTCCTTCCCTCCACGACCTCCATGTCACCGGAGAGGAGGACGATGGCGGTGGCTTCCGGCGAGCTGCCCCTCCCTCCCTCCCTCCCTCCGTGACCTCCATGCCACCAGAGAAGAGGGCGGCGGCGGCGGCTTCCGACGAGGTAGGTCGGTCCTTCTCTAGATCTAAGCCCTCCTCCTCCACCTCCTCCTCCTACTACTCCTCCTCCTCTCGATCTAAGGGATGCGGCGGTGGCTAGGGTTTCGGCGAGCTCTTGGGGTCAGATCTCGCCGTGTTGCAATGGTTTTTTTTATGTTGCAACAGATGATTTCGAATGTTGCAATGGGATTTTTTTGGGTTGTTGCAACAGATGTTTTTACGATGTTGCAGTAGTACTGCTTGAGATGTTGCAGTATGTTTTCAGTTGCTTCAATCTCATGTTGCAGTAGTTGTTCTATGTTGTTGCAAGTGTTTTTATTTCAAACGTTGTTTCATATGCTTCACACCAGTTGCCGATGTTTCGAGTAAACACCAATGAGTAAATTTGTGTTATTGCGCGTCTGGCCCGGATGGTGTGCTAAAAAGACACAAGTTTTATACTAGTTCGGGCAGAATGTCCCTACGTCCAGTTCGTGGCTGCTGCTCGTGTTATTAGCACTGAAAAGTTCATAGTAGGGGTTACAAACGGGCGAGAGAGGGACAGGTCCCAAGTATCTGATGAAAAGGTCGAATGGGTGCAGAGAGCTTGGTTGCTGCTCAGCTATGTGTGATGTGATGCGTGGTGTGTTGAATCGATCCCTTTAGTAGGGTGTCCTGTCTTCCCTTTTATAGGCCAAGGGGGAGCAGGGATTACATATTGGAGAAAGAAGAAAAACAGAGGCAAAGGAAGTTCTTCAAAGATGTCGGGTCTTTCTTTTTCTCTGTGCGAGCCCCGCTGACATGGCAGACGGTGCCAGGGATAGCTCCACGCTGGGTGCATGTCCACTGATCCTGATAGGGCCGCGCTGGGCGTCTGTCCGCTGATGATGCCATGTCCTGGCATTGTCAGCAAGTTGTCACGTCCCATCCTGCCCCGACGGGTGGCGCGTCAGACTAGGGTGCTGATCCGCGGCCCTACGGGGAGCAGACGACGTAGTGACCGTATGTTCGTTACTGTAGGTGATGTGAGTTTCCTCCTGGACTGTAGTGGTTGTCGTATGCTTCTGTCAGGATCCATGCCCGAGGGCAAATGGCGGTGTCCACAACACTGTAAGACAAATTATCGACGTCTACAACACTGTTTGGACTCTGATATGTCTGGAAGGTCAAAAAGCGCCCTTCTGGTCATATCCTGGCGGTACTTTCATGCAGGCGTGCAGGGTATGGTCCTTGGTATTGCGGTTGACTTGAGTGTCCTGCCTTATCTGCGTGCGTAGTTATGAAGGAGCAACGCGCAGATGTTGGGCAAGGCGGAGCCAGCCCTCGGACGTCGGGCGAGGCAAAGCCATCCCCCAGACGTCGGGCGAGGCAGAGCCAGCCCTTGGACGTCGAGCGAGGCGGAGCCAACCCTCAGACGTCGGGCGAGGCAGAGCCAACCCTCGGGGGTCGGGCAAGGTGGAGCCAGCCCTCAGACGTCCGACGAGGTGGAGCCAGCCCTTGGACGTCGGGCGAGGCGGAGCCAGCCCCCAGACGTCGGGCAAGACGGAGCCAGCCCTCAGACGTCGGGCGAGGTGAAGCCAGCCCTCGGACGTCGTATGAGACGGAGCCTGCCCTCAGACGTCGGGCGAGGCGGAGCCAGCCCTCGGACGTCGGGCGAGGTGGAGCCAGCCCCCAGACGTCGGGCGATGCGGAGTCTGCCCTCAGACGCCGGGCGAGGCAGAGCCAGCCCTTAGGTGTCGGGCAAGGCGGAGCCAGCCCTCGGGGGTCGGGCGAGACGGAGTCTGCCCTCAGACATCGAGCGAGGCGGAGCCAGCCCTCGGGAGTCAGCCTGAGGCGGAGTCAACCCTCGAGGGTCGGGCAAGCCGGGACCTGTGGCCACAGCGCCCACCGAGGCGAAGCCAACCCTCGAGGGTCAGATGAGCAAGGCCCATGGTCTTGGTGGACGGACGAAAAGTGACCCGGCAAGCAGTGTAGTCGCGCTCTTGATCGCGAGGATGAATCAATGTTGACGGTCATTAGCTCCTCCTCTTCGGGTACCCTAATATTGGTCCCCGACACCAGTGTTGCAATAATATGTTCCAAATGTTTCAGCTCCTTCAACCTATTATTGCAGCAGTTAGTTCGGTGTTGTTGCAATAAGGATTAAGTCCACTTTTGGTCCCTCAACTATCATGTTGGTCCAATGTTGACCCAATCTACAAAACCGTCTAGTCCAAGAACCTCAAATTTGAAAATCGTTCACTCTTGGCATCTAGACACGGCTGTGGCTGTTTCATGCCGACGTGTACCTGGTTTTGACCCCTCACGCTGGCGTTGATCGCCACGTAGGACGCACGCGCGGAGGGATTGCCGTGCTCGCAGCGGATTTTCACCGTAGAGCGCCGCCACCGTCGGGATCTTCGCGGGCTCTGAACGTCGCCTCCGCCGGCCACTGCAGATTGCTCCCCGCGCGCAGGACGCACCTCCTCTGCCAGCCACTGCGGCCCGCTCCCCGTGCGCAGGCTGCGCGTCCACCGTGGGCTGCATGCGCGCGACGATGAGCATGGCTAGGTTCACGGCCCCACCGGTCAAGGCGTCGCCGGCGAAGAAGAGCGCACCTCCCATCAGCATGATGGCCTGCCGGCCCAGCGCTTTGCTGACGCGGCTGGCCACCAGCGATGCCACCAGCCCGGCCACGTACAGGGACGACGTGAAGGCCGCGAGCGCCTGGCTGTCGTAGATGCAGTACTCGTTCCCCTGCGTCGCCTCCGCCATCTTCTTGAGGATGTGCGGGAAGAAGCGCTCCAGGAACGGCTCCATTTCAGAGACACCGCCTTGAATTGAATTGACAGGTCAATGTGTTACTCAACTACTTACTGACAAGGCTTACCAAAACACACGGTAAGATCAAGCAACATCCAATGATGCTTTTGTTCTAAACAGACGATCAGAAGATGGACCAAAGCAATTTGTGACAAAGAAGCAAGAACTGAACCAAGATGCTCTCCCTGACCAGTAAAGGAAAACTGGACTCAGGCACCCCCTTGGTCTCAGGCAGGAAGAGCGCAACGAAGAGAAGACGGTCATGGCGACGACCCAGGCGGCGTACTTGAAGCACCAGAGCATGGCGAGGAACGACTGCGTGAGCACGAAGACCGACCATGAAGAGCACCTTCCGACCGTACCGGTCGACGACGAGAGTGAAGACCAGAAGCGCGCCCAGCTTCACCGCGCCGAGCATGACGACGCCCATCAGCACGGCGTTGCTGCCGAAGCCGGCCGATGGTGCGGAACACCGCGGTGGACGGCGCAGCCTGCGCGCGGGGAGTGGGCCACGGTGGCCGGCAGAGGAGGTGCGTCCTGCACGCGGGGAGCAATCCGCGGCGACCGGCGGAGGCGACGTTCGGAGCCCGCGAAGAGTCCAGCGGAGGCGGCGCTCTGCGGCGTAAATCCGCTGCGAGCGCGGCTATCCCTCCCGCGCATGCGTCCTACGTGGCGGTCAACGCCAGCGTGGCGGGTCAAAATCAGGTACACGTCTGCATGAAACAGCCACAGCCGTGTCTAGGTGCCAAGAGTGAACGGTTTTCAAATTTGAGGTTCCCGGAACATAGGGTTTTGTAGTTGGTGGTCAAAATTAGACCAACATGATAGTTGAGGGACCAAAAGTGGACTTAATCCTTACAATAATATGTTCATGGTGTTTCAGCTGCTTCAGCCTAATGTTTCAATTGTTGTTCCTTTGTTGCAATAATATGTTTATAGTGTTTCAACTGCTTCATCCCAATGTTGCAGTTGTTGCTCCTTGTTGTTGTAATATACATGTTTCGTGGTGTTTCAGTTGTTTCACCATAATATTGCAATAGTTGTTTTCGTGTTGTTGCACGTGTTTTATTCCAGCTTTCTATGTTGTTTGGCCGGGAGAGACGAGCCGGGACGGACGGGGGCGCGTGGTTCGCCGGGGCCTAGCGGGTGGAGGTGCTGGGGCCGGCGGATGCGGGGGTGTTGTGGCCATGGGGACGCTGGGCATGCAGCATGCTCGTCGCGAGCGTGGGGCGGACGTGACGGGCTGCTGGGCAATCTGGGGGCGTGCGGACTCGCGCAACACAAAGGCTAGCGGGGCTCTTCGTAGGCATCGTGGGTCGCGGGGTCGTCGGTGTTAGTGGGGCTCTTCGTTCGACGAAGACGTAGCAGCAGCAGTTCGCGCGGGCGCGCGATCTCCGAGCAGCGGCATCGATCCATGCTGCTGCCCCGGCCTCGTACCATCGCCAGCGGGTCCACTCCTTGCGCGCGTTGCCGGGGGTGTGCTGATAGCGTGCGGTGTGGAACTGGGGAAGAGGCGCGTGCTGGGGAAGTGCGGACTAGAAAGTGGACGAAGAGAGTCGAGCGCTGAGGGACGTCCGGAGGCTAGCACCAGATCAGACGTCCGGACGACGTCCGGACGCTAGCAGTTCGGTACAAGAAGGCACGAACCAAGCCCCGCCACACCGCACCAGCAGAGCTGACCTCAAGCTTACACACATACCTATCATTTCTGCTCACCTTCACGTGTGCAATCCTTGCAATGGCGAACCATGGAACCGCCGCTCTTGTGATCGCGTGTCTCCTTGTCGCGGTCACCCTGGCGAGCGCGGCCCCGCCGGTGTCGCCGCTGGTCTGCAGCAAGGTGTACGGGGTGCAGGAGCGGGAGACGTGCTTCGCCGTGGCGGAGGCAGCCGGGCTGGCCCTGAAGCAGTTCCTCCGCTTCAACCCCAACATCAACTGCCAGAGCCTCTTCATCGGCCAGTGGGTTTGTCTTGATGCCGCTCGCGCTTGATCGAGTAATCGAGTTTGAAAGCACCCTGCTCACAACGTCGTTACGTACTTACGTTCGTTCTATGTTTCCCAAGGAAGAAGGTTCGTGCTCTGAATAAGGTGTTTTACGAGAGCCTTAGCTGCTATAAGTATGGTCCCTGGTCCGCTTAATATTTCTACTTTCCTGTACTGTTGAGGTCTTGTGGAGTCTTCTGCCATCACTCTGTTCCAGTATGGCGCTGTAACAGATGCGCCAAGAAAATGGCTATCAATTATTGTGACGTTGTGTCTCATGTTCCATTCCGTGTTCTTCGTTTCTCTCTTGCATGGTGCTTGTATACGGACTGTGAAGGTTGTATCAAATGCAAAGATGCTCTCAAAGACAAAAGTGTGTTCTACATTCTACGCCTGCTCGCACACTAAACCTTATCTAAGGCTATCAGCCAAACAAACAGCTAGGCCGAGGGCTATGCTCGCTACTGGTAAATGGTTGTGCACACCAAGCCCTCGATATGTGCTTTGCGAGAGCGAGCTGCTTGATCCAACCTCCCTACTAAGCTCATGGCTAGACTCCTCTAGAAGGCTTCTAAGGTCAGTTATACCAAGGAGCTATAATCCAGATCTGCAGATCCACTATAGAGCTGCTCCAATATGGATCTAGGATCCCACTATTGCTGAGAAGAGTGTTTTACAGAGCTCCATGATGGATCCGCTGGGCCGGCCCAACAGTCAACCAATTGCAGCCCAACAGCAGGCTACTCGTGGGAGCTCCTAATTCTCCTTTGTCTCACTGACGTCCTGGGTCCACAGACTTCATCTTCTTCGTAGGAGGCAGAGCACGGGCGGCATCGGGCACGGGGCAGAGCCGAGCACCGGTGGGACCGTCGTGGCTCGGCCCAGCATGGCGGCCCTCGGTGGCGCAGCCGGGGCTCGCGCGGCCGGCGGCGGCCATGGCCAGGGAGGGGCTATGCGAGAGGGCAGCTAGCTTGGCGTGGTCCAGCGCGGTCGGGGGCTGGCACGGCCAGGGGCCTGGCGCCGCCGAGGAGGGGCTGGCCGAGGCAGCCTGGGTGGCCGCACGAGCGTTCTGCTTAGTCGCGCGGGGAAAACGACGGGAAAAAAAATAGAACGAACTGTTTTTTTTTAATGGATGGAGATGGTGGGTTATTATCACCTAACTTCAGGCTCCAAAGGGGGCTAACTTCGATGTCGTCTCAGCCAATCGAATCGTCTAAATTTTACCATTATCAAATATATGTACAAAGAGGATACCATTTCGACATAGCCAAAGAATCCAAAATAGAAGATCTATGTAAGATATGAAATCCTTGTTCAGTAAAAACTACACGATGCAAATTATCTTATTGCTTCCATAGGAACCATAAACTCACCCTCTGGCTGGCCAATGATTCACTTGATCCCGGAAAAAAGAACGGATGCCTTTAGGTGGTTCATTCTTCTCAATGGTACGGTGTCCCCTGCGTTCATCAGTCGTCACCCTGATGAATTCATGTTCGGCTTCTTCCCGAGCAGATAAACCGGATGAAACTTCGACTTGTTTCACCTAAGGCAAGAATGGCCTCCTTGCTAATGTGCAACAGCGACATGTTCATTAGTAGTATCACCATTTTGGCTGGAACTGACGCCAATTCCAAGGTCGTGGAATTCGCGTGTCATTTTGTCACGTACATTGTAATCGCCTATTGGCTTTTGCACTCGCCACGCTATAAGAAGGCACGAACCAGCAAAAGCCTCAAGCTCACACCACCAGCAAAAAACTTGCAATGGCGAACCGTGGCACCGCCGCTCTTGTGTTCGCGTGTCTCCTTGTCGCGGTCACCCTGGCGGACGCAGCAGTCCCGCCGGTGTCACCGCTGGTCTGCAACAAGGTGCAGGCAAATTTTTGTATTTTGGTCCTTTTTGAAAATATTTTTTACAAAAAGACCTATGCCAAAACGTTTGCTGAAAATAGACAATTTTTAGGCGTCTTAGAACATGACGCCAAGGCATGAGGGTCGGCATCGACTGACACGACGCCGAGGTCTTGCCACGTCACGGACGACCCCGGTCGACGGCGACACGGTGGCGCATGGGGTCCAACACGTTGGCGTTGAGTCAGCCAACGCCACAGGCCGAACCTCGGTGCTGTGGGACTACACGCCGAGCTATTGCCACCATCCGGCACGCGGCCCAGGCGGCCCAACAACGCTTCGTGGCCCAATAACTCGGCGCGGGGTCACTTAACGCCGAGCCACCAGACTCGGCGCGGCCCGACTCAACGCCGAGGTCTGGACCCTTGAAGCCACGTCGCAGCCCCCTTCTTCTTCCTCCCTCCATTCTGAAACCGCCGGCTCTCTCCCAAATCCCCCCACGGCCCCCACGAAACTCTAACCCCCAAATGCGATCCTAGGTGCCCGGATCTCGTCTCCCGAAGCTTCCTCGAGGTAATGGTCCCTCCCCTCCTCCAATCTATCCGCATAGATGTGCTTTCATTGTCTCTAATCATGTGGAATTATGGGTGTATGGTGTTTTGGTATATGTGTATTTGCATTTGCAAAATGTATGACTTAGGTTGATTGAGTGCATTGTTGTTTAACTGTTTTATGTGCTGAACATGTTAGGTTAGTTTAGTTTCTAGTTATTTTGGTCATTAAGGTTTTTTTTGTTTATTGTAGGTGTCATTAGGGTTAGTTATTTGTTGGTCATTAGGGTTAGTATGTATTTTAGTTATTTGTTGGTCATTAGATTTCAATTTTTTATGACTAACGTTTTGCCAAGGTACTCCTCTTTCCCCTCTTTCATTTCATCCATTTAGATTCGGTTGTTTGTGTTTTTTTTGAACTTGGCATTATAGGTTTGGTTCATGTTCATGTCATTCGTGCAATGTATGGTGGTTCAAATGATTGAATGACCCAAATGTATGGTTGTTGTTGTTGTATATGTTTTGGTTTATAATCATTAAGTTAAATTTTGTGTTCGTTGGGATTCAAATTTGCTTAGGGTTTGTAATGAAAAGCTTATTTGGGAGGTATGGTGATTTAGTGTTAGTAGCTTTACATTTGTTGCAAGGTACTTTGGATTGATTTTTTTTCTACGTAATGTTAGGATGCCAAGGCGTGGTAAAGCTCGTATTCCAAGGTAATCCCAATGTTTATTCATTATTTGTGCAACAAATAGAAAACCCTAGGTTTAGGTTTGGTTCTCCATTAATATAACTAAATTCTTTCAATTGTAGCTATGGTCGCCAGAGGACAAATCCCTACGACCTAAAGCCTCTCCCTGAAGGTGTTCCTCGACCCATGTGCTTTTGTGGTGATCCTTGCAAGGTAGACATCTCTGAAGATGAGGAAACATATAGACAGAGGTACTGGATGTGTCCCAATTATGCATGGGAACCTACAAAGCAACAGCGCCGTGCATCGATTGTGAGGAATTTATATTGTGTGTTAATTAATTTTCTTGTGATATTAAGTATTGCTTATTTATTTGTTTTGTAACAATTTGTTTTTCTTGCAGACCGTTCCACCACTGTGTGACTTTGAGCAGTGGATTGACACTGAGATCAAGGAGTCGGATAAGCAGCATCTAGAAGGCCTGAAGGAGTGGGATGCGGAGGTTAAGGAGAGGTTTGAGCAGAGACGCAGACAGGAGGCTATAGAAAAGGAGCATAAGGAAGAGGAGGAAAGGAGGCGTGTTGCTGCGTACAGGGCGGAGAGGGAGAAGAAGCTTGAGCGTGTGCGCCGAGCGAAGGCAGCGATGGAGGAGAATCTCGATGCCCAGAGGAAGGGAAAGTGGCCTCGTTGCACTCAGTAGGTATTTGGTTTATTCACGAGCGATGTCGTGTAGCCCTGGACTTTTTTTACTATGTTGTAATGCACTCTGCTTTTATTTTAGATGAACTTATTCCCTGGACTTTTTTATTATGTTGTAATGTACTATGCTTTTATTTCAGATGGTCTTATGCCATGTACTTCGTTAACTATCCTAGGACTGTAGTGCTACTGTTTGTATCACTGAAAAGGCTACTTGTGCTGTTGCAGTCACTGAAAGGGCTACAAGTACTGTTGTAGTCAATGAAAAGTCTATTTAAAAACTCACTGAAAAGCCTAGATTCGTTTATTGTTGTATCCGTGTATGCAATGAATTAATATCAGAGTGATGTACTGCATTTAGATGAAGTGGCAAAACACAGGTGTAGCCTTTTCAGATGAAATGACCAGTCATGGTTGTAGGCTTTTCAGATGAAGCATCTAGCCTTCGTAGATTCAATAAATGAGTACGCACACAAGTTTTTTGTCAAGTAGCATTCATGGTGAACCTGCCTTCATCTCTATATATAGTGCTCCATATCTTGCTCCACATCCACACAACTTGTTTTCTGGTTTAGTTTTAGCAAATGTCGAGTGGAGGTTCCTCGAGTGGAAAGGGTTTCGGCGGAGGGAGAGGAAAGGGGGTGAGGAAGGGACCTCCAATTGTGTGGGAGGGTTCTCTGGGTCCTGATTCTTTTGAAGAACCAATAGAGGAATTTCCTTTGGAGAGGAAGAGTGACTTCACCCGTGAGAGACCTCTTAGATCATACGACAAGCGCATTGAAGATTGGCCAAAATGCCGCCACGGTTTAGATTACGTTGTGTAGATGTACAACGACTGTGACGGTGGAGGCCGTCGTTTCTTCAGATGCCCACGAGGATTTGTATTTCCTTTGAACTCTCTCCTTTGGATCTTTTAGCTCGCTCCTTGTACCTTAACGTGGACGGCGAGCGTAACGTTTTCCCCTCCCAAACGGATAGGTACCTGGAGTGTACCTGTCCACTGGTCTGAGCGTCCTCTGTGGACGTCTAGAACTAGAGGGGCCTTGAGTTCCTTGGGGTGCATCTTCAAGCTAGGACATGTCAATCTCATCATACTCATGCTCATAGTACTCTCCCTATCCTTCATCATCTTCATCATCATAAGGACCATGTCCTTGACCACCCTCTGCACTAGTTGCTGCACCATGTGAAGAAGAAGTCCCGCCAACATGTGCACCATGTGAAGATGAAGTCCCTCCAACATGTGCAGTAGAAGGTCCAGCACCAAGCTGTTGTGGGACTGCCACATCCGGGGCACATCTACATCCAAGGCGTGCAGCTACCTTTCGGAGGCGATGCATGACACGCTGCATTTTGAAAGCACTATTAGTAAGTGGGGTTGGTCGCAAAACTATATAAAGATGTAACAACAACTGAATGACATGAGACTACCTGAATGTGTTGTCGTAACATGGAGGCCTCATCAGGATCGCCCACAGGAATCATCAATGCCCTTCCTTGCTCGGCCACTGTCCTCATTATCTCCGTGCTCTATGCAACAAAAACAAGAATTTAAGTCTCCATCACAGTAAAGACCTCAGAGATGGAAATAGTTGTATCACTTATAGCTCTGGCTAACATAGGGGCGATCTCAACTTGCCTGCCTTCTCGGGTAGCTTGGTCATATGGGTTGTTGCCCTCATCCTCGCTCGCAATGTCAGCAATGTCTTGCTCCGTCCAAGCGGGCCTCAATTGAAGCCTTGTTTGTTGACCAAGCCAAACAAGGTAATCATCGAATGCCTTGTCACGATGGACGACGTGGATGCCCATGTTGTTCTACTCCACCAACATCCACTCATCAATGTAGCGCTGGTGCTCCAGCTGCCAGTTGGTGATCTTCTTATTTTTTTGTCTGCTGAACCTGCAAATTTTACACCATAGCGGCAATATGAAGGCCTACTCAATGATTCATTCATGTGAAATAAACAAAATATTGCATGTTACGTACTTGTGGAGCTGCCAACCGGTGGAGTAATCCTCGGGCGGAGAAGGCTGCAGCCTACCAAACTGTCATGCTACACGGTGAGGGAGATGATACTCCACTGCATAGAAACAAATAAGGGGGTCCTCATCATCCAGACGTCCTCGTCTGCCGTGCACAAGGAGCTCAAGATGAGATCCGTGACTTGCCTCCGCTGATATGGGCGCCATTGAACCTGTACACAATGTCATCATCAACTAGTCGACGCTCAATTTGTGCACATATCCTCGATTAGGCTAAAAGGGTGGGAAACTTACATGCTGTGGCAAAAGGGTGTCCAGCTCGTTGGTGAAGCTGATGTACGCATGGCGTGACACGTGGTAAGTTCCGTGGGCTCGCTCGTAGAGGTGTGCCACGGTAGGGGCGACAACTACGTCTCCTTGAGGAAACCAAGGTTGTGGGGGATCAAGCTGATGCGGTCTCCCAACTAGAAGCCTCTCCCACATCCAAATCTGCAAAAAAGAGTAGAAACTTGCATGTTAATCACTTTTGTTAAGAAAAAACATTGAATTGTAGTGGAAACTTGTACAACTTTGCTTTATTACCTGCAACAGTGTGATGCACCCTAACATTGTAGCGTGCGCGCCTCCAGGACGGCGGCAAGCCTCGCAAAGCTGACGGTACAGGAAGGCAAGTATAGCCGAGCCCCAACTCCTATTGCCGGCATCCTCCCAGTTCTAAAGGCACGGGATGTACATCCAGGACGTCGTGTCTCCAGTGCCATCAGGGAAGAGAACCGTACCAAACATGTGCAGGACGTAGGCCCGACAGTAGTATGTCATGGTCTGGGCGTCTACGTTGGGTGCGCACTCCCAAAACTGCTGACGAAGCCACCTCAGGGACACCCCACTGCTGTGTCGTTTCTTGCCAGCCTCAACTGCCGCTAGGGGACGTCCCAAGAAGTGCTCAACCTGCTGCTGCCATCCTTCAAACTCCGTGTCTCCTGTCACTGGGAATCCTCGGATTTTGACTCCAAGGATCATGGCAACGTCCTTGAGAGTGACCGTCGTCTTCCCACATGGTAGGTGAAAGCTGTGTGTCTCTAGACGCCACCGATCTATCAACGCCGTCAGCGCCACTGGGTTGAAAGGTGGCGTGCCTCGACGACAAACATGAGCAACGGTAGCAAGGTTCGCCAGCTTCAGGAGGGACGTGTACCTCTCGTCGTAGACCATGGTCGTAGAGGCCTCATGTGTCATTGGCCTCAGCACATTCAAAACCTGCAAAAAAAGACAAGCATGAAAAAGTATTAGTTCATGTCACTTTATAAAGAGCATGGACTATAGAGCAAAAGATGAACAATACACTGTTTCATACGAATTATTGAATATACCTCTCCGTTCTCGATCCTCCGAGCCCGGTGGTGCTCATCGAACCTTGGATCAAGAAGGGGGAACCGATCCATCCTGCAACATAAGGAATGCCAAAGCATTAGTATAAGTTAAAGCATGTATATGTGGTACGAAGTAACATAACAAAAAAAATAAAAGTAAACCAATGCACTATTACACAAAGCAATTCAAGTAGCTAGCTTGGTGGATACCTGTTGTCTAAGTAGTTCAGGACATTTTCTCTTATTGTGACCCGTCTTAAGGCAACCAGAGGAACGGCTCTTTTAGGTGTCCTCTACAAAATGTGTCCCAACCTTACTTGTGGTTGATCTACCTTTCGTGGCTCGGTCCATGTCTATCCTGAACCGCTTCCGCCGCCTAGGTCCTCTACTCTTCCAGAGTAAACCAAGATCAGCCACATACTTGGGGCCATCATAAGTAGGCCATTGACTCTCGTCAAGAAATGGCTCGAACTGAGGATTCTAGGTGCTCATTAGGTTCCTCAAAGAGAACTCCGCGGCCATACGAGGAGGGACCTCAGCGTCAACACGTCTAAGGTGACAGGCTGTAATCATGTGGGAGCAAGGCCTATGGTATATGGTCGGTTTTCCACACGTACACTTGTTCTCATTGATCACTACTTTATGTTTTCGAGCACCCCGGTCTTCACCACCAATGTTAGTTCCACCACCCTCTAGAATCTCATATCCATGATTGATCGGATCGAAACATGAACCCTTCTGTCGTTTAGACTTTTTCTTTGAGAAAGCTAGTTCCTGAGATGCTAAAAGTGGTCCATAGAGACCTCGCATGCTTCTTCCTCGAAACAAACCAAGCATTCAACTTGTAGAAGGTGAATGAGGCAATAGCAGTCATAGGCAGACCACGACAACCTCTTAGAAGGCTATTGAACATCTCTGCCATGTTACTAGTCATGAAGCCCCATCTCCAACCTCCGGTGTCATATGCAAGTGACCACTTATCCTTCGACGCCATCAACTTGCTCAAGAATTTCCTGCCATCAACATTTGTGGCTAACTTCAGGGCATCTAGCTTGTCTTTGAATAATTGAACCTCTTGCTGCCTGCAAACCTCCTCAAATAATTTGAAGTTGTCCTTTGTGTGATCACGCCTTATAAGATTCTGAGCAAGGTGTATGGTGCACCACCGGTGATGTATTTGGCCGTAACCAGGAATCTCTTGTTCTACGGCATTCAGAATGCCAGCATGCCTATTGGATATCACATAAACATCACGTCCTAGACCAATTACCACTTGTCTTACTAGCCTGAGAAACCAACACCAACTATACGTGTCCTCCTTCCGAACAATCGCAAAGGCCAATGGCACAAGCTGGTCTTCTGCATCTGTCCCAATATAAATAAGCATTGTGCCTTCAAATTTCCCTGTAAGAAAGGTCCCGTCAATTGAGACGACGGGCCTGCAATGCTTGAATGCTTCGATGCTCTGCCCGAACGCCCAAAAGGCCCTTCCAAATACCTGGCTACCATTCCTTGTTTCACCCTCCTTAGGTAAATACTCAAAGTGCATCCCAGGATTTACAGCCCTTATTGCGTTCAACATTACAGGGAGGCGCTCATAAGCTTCTTCCCAATTTCCAAATATTATTTCCAGTGCACGCTGCTTTGCCCTCCATGCTTTTCCATACTTGACATAGTAATTGTACCGTTGGAAGATGATCTCAACCAACACGGACACCATAATGGTTGGCATATGCTTCACCACGGGGCATAACTGCCTTGCAATGAACCTAGAATTGAGCTATAGATGGTTCTCTTCTGCCTCAGTAGTGGCACAAACATGTGGTTGCTTCACTAAGGTAATCTTCCATTTGCCTGCCTTCGTCTTCCTAGCACATACTCTCCAACCACACTGTTGTTCTTCACAAGCAACAATGTACCTCTTCTCCTTGAATGAATTGATGACCCTAAAAGGTCGGTTGTGTACAATGGAGTACTCTTGCAACCATGTTTTCAACTCATCCATGGTAGCAAACAATATGCCCTTCCGTATGATGAGGCAACCGCTAACATCAGGCACTATTGTATCACTTGGCCCACCATCAGCTACTGCCCTGTGACCATGGCTAAGGTCCTCAAAACCACCAACTAGTGGATCTCTCTAAGGCAAGACCCTAGACAATATCTCTATTTCCCTAAAATTGAGACGACCAACAGGGCGATCGTCATCAGAGTCTTCGGCTATCTCCTCTACGAAGGATTCATCATCTCCAGCTATCTCCATGTCAAAACAGTTCGTAGCCCTAGCATCACCAAAGTCTTCTTCACCACTAAGATCATCTTCGTCGCTAAGCTCATCCTCAATAGAAAAGTCTCCGCTAGTGTCGTCCAAACCTTCTTCTGCATCACCAAATACATAATCATCATCCTCTTCATCACTATCATGATTGCCCTCACCATTGGCAACCGCATTCTCCTCCTCATCTCCACCGTAGCCTAGTTGTGTGACAAGTATTTCTTCTTCAGACAAAGGACCATAACCTATGTGAGCGGGGGAAAATGGGCATGCTTCGAAGTTATCATTTCCTAAGCCGGCTCCTTACTTACTACTAAATCCAAAGATCGCACTTCTGAGGCCAATACAACTGCCTTGTAATCATTCCATTCAGACTCGCTTGTAATTTTGAGCAACTGCTTGATCCGAGGACCCTTCGATGACCCAACATCTATGACACCATCAAACTGAACATGCACGTCTCCTTCATTCTAGCCTAACTTAACCTTCACTCGCTCCACTAACTGGGTCAAAGATGGTGTTTCAAAAAAAATCAACAACTCCTCACACATGTCTAGAAATTCCAAACTATCATCTTTTGTCCTAACAATACGGCCTCCATGATGCAACCTCACTAATTTATCCATCTACAGCCATCACACAACAAGTAGTGTCACATATCAATATATCATGCGAGTTTCAATCCAATAAGTAGAAACTAAAATATATCATTTCATCTTTTTCAACCCCAACAACATAATCATTTCTAGTCATAAAAAATTGAAATCTAATGACCAACAAATAACTAAAATACATACTAACCCTAATGACCAACAAATAACTAACCCTAATGACACCTACAATAAACAAAGAACCCTAATGACCAAAATAACTAAAAACCAAACTAACCTAACATGTTCAGCACATAAAACAGTTAAACAACAATGCACTCAATCAACCTAAGCCATACATTTTGCAAATATAAATACACATATACCAAAACACCATACACTCATGATTCCACATGATTAGAGACAATGCAAGCACATCTACGCGGATAGATTGGAGGAGGGGAGGGACCATTACCTCGAGGAAGCTTCGGGAGACGAGATCCTGGCACCTAGGGTCGTTTTTGGGGGCTAGGGTTTCGTGGGGGCGTGGGGGAGAAGAACAGAGAGGAGAGCCAGCAGTTTCAGAATGGAGGGAGGAAGAAGAAGGGGGCTGCGGCGCGGCTTCAAGGGTCCAGACCTCGGCGTTGAGTCGGGCCACGCCGAGTCTGGTGGCTCGGTGTTAAGTGACCCCACGTCGAGCTATTGGGCCACGAAGCGTTGTTGGGCCACCTGGGCTGCACGTCGGATGGTGGCAATAGCTCGGCGTGTAGTCCCACAGCGCCGAGGTTCGGCCTGTGGCGTTGGCTGACACAACGCCGATGTGTCGGACCCCATGCGCCACCGTGTCGCCGTCGACCGGGGTTGTCCATGACGTGGCAAGACCTCGGCGTCGTGTCAGTCGACGCTGACCATCATGCCTTGGCGTCATGTTCTAAGACGCCTAAAAATGGTATATTTTCAGCAAACATTTTGGCATAGGTCATTTTGTAAAAAATGTTTTTAAAAGGGACCAAAATAAAAAAATTTCACCAAGGTGCACGGGGTGCTGGAGCGGGAGACGTGCTTCGCCATGGCGCAGGCCGCCGGGCTCAACCTGAAGCAGAATTTTTTATTTTTCAGCCTTTTTTCTTTTTGAAAGATTTTCACAAATACGCCCCAGATAGTATCCTTTTAAAAAATAGACGCTTACCTCAACGCCGTGACAATTGGCGCCGAGGTCCAGGGTCATTTTCTGTGTGCCGTTGACGTGGCTGTTTGCATGGCGCGGGCGTGGCATGAGCTCGGTACCGTTGATCCACGGCGCCGAGATATGAAAATTGATAAATTTTAATTTTTATCATGACTTGGATATTGAGAAATATGGCTAACTCTAGATTTTTTTTACAGTGACTCATTGTTTGATCACTTAAAACGGTTTAGAAATATTAAGTATTTCTATATTGTAGTTCCATTTGGTCAGGCAATTTTTTTATCTTAAGTATTTCTAGATTGTTTTAAGTGATCAAACAACAAGTCACTGTAAAAACTTTAGTGTTAGCTACATTTCTCAATATCCAACCTAGACAACATCCATGAGTTCTTTTCTGCCATCTCGTATCTCAACCATCTAGAGTCCTTGTCAGTGCGACTCGATAAGAACATGGATGGTCTGTTTCCTACTCTAGATGACACAATTGCTCGGCCGTCAAAGACCCTCAGTTATTGCTTTAAGCTGCACGGGCATATACGCATACTACCATCATGAAGCTGGATCAAGGAGTTTGTCAACGTCCAAAACTTGGACCTTGAGGTAACCTTACAGGAACAACATGACATGCAGGTCATCCTGGATCATTTAGTACATCGTACCAATGGGCCCATGAAACGTCTCTGTATCAAGCCAGTTTAAGATGATGCGCTCCGTATAGGCATTAATGATGAGCAGAAGTTCGCTGGGTTATGACTTGAGGTCCTTGAAATTGTTTGTACCACAAACTTACAGGCAACTATTGGAAATATACTAGGTGTTCATGTACTGAGGGTTGAGTGCTCTAGTGCCTCTGCATCTTTCTGGGCTGCAAGGGATTCGGTACCTCAAGGAAGTGTGGCTTAAGGGCTCTGTCGGCGCTGCGGGAAGATGGGCCATTGGGCACGAGAGTGCCCAAATCGCAAGCAGGACAAGAAGGCTGAGGCTCATCTAGCGCAAGCTAATGATGAGGATGAGGCCACTATCCTGGCGGCGATGTTCTGTGCACTGCACGACGTCGAGACCAAGGAGAGAGAAGAGGCAACGACGATAGAAGGACCCGAGAAGGCCCTAAAAATTGTCAACCTCGACGAACCACGCGCCTAAGTTCACCTCGGACGTGTGGGCGCCGACCAGGATCAACGGTGGTATCTGGGCTCTAATACCACTTGTTGGCCCATAGGATTACCAGCTCAGGTGAGTGAACCACTCATCAGTCTTGCCGAGCACCCGCTAGTGTTTCCGAGCACCAACTAGCCATGCCGACCACGAACAAGCATTGTCCGTCCCATGCACTATGGCTAGAGCTAGAAGAAGAAGGGAGTTCAGATTTACCATCTCCCATACAGGGTTTCGACCAACGCTGGTGTCTTATACTGTGTGTGCATGTTCTATTCTCCCTTCTTCTTCTAGCTCTAGCCATAGTGCATGGGACGAACAACGCTTGTTCATGGTCGGCACGGCTAGTGGGTGCTCGGCAACACTAGCGGTTGCTTGGCAAGAACTAGTGAGTGGTTCACTCACCTAACCTGGTGATCCTATGGACCAACAAAGACACGGATGAGGAGGAGGCGCAGCCAGGGCACGACGACGCACGTGGCGGCGGGGGCGGGGGCGGCAACATGCCGGAACGGGGGAGGTCCAAGAAGGGGATTTTCTTGGACGTGCTGGTCATCCTACCGGTGATGCAGGTGCGTCGTCGGTCCCTATCAGTGCATGATTCTCGTGTCTTCTTTGAAAATTGAGATGCTAGTGCTTTCATCTGTCTCTTCTTGGGCAAAAATAGAAAAGGAGAAGAATTTGATCAATTTAGCTGGGGCGGACTTGCCGCCCGACAACCTCTATGAACACGCGATGGAACGCAATAGAGTTTTTGTGTTATCTGAAGGACTGAAAATATATATTTTTCTATAACAAATACTCATCATAGTTAGATTTGCCCGGGCTCTAAAACTTTCCTGGGTCTGCCATTTTAGCATGAATTTCTCGGTGGACAATGTTCCGTATGTTAGATAATCTACTGCTACCTTGTGTGAACACAGCAAGGGAAGGCGGCGCCGAAAAGTCCCCCCTATTGTGATACTGTAGCCGTTGCAGGTGCAGGCGCTGCATGGCTCACCTGCAGCACTGTAGCCATATGTAGAGGCCGGCGCAGAGTCAGCCCTGCTGTGTTATCTAGTTACTGTTGCAGCATGTGCGCTGTACTAGGACTAGATGGATAGAGTTGTATAAATAGACTACCATGACAACTCAGTAAAGAGAGTTCAGATTTGTCATCTCCCAGATAGGGCTTCGGCCAACGCTGGTGTCTTGTACTGTGTGTGTATGCTCTGTTCTCCCTTCTTCTTCAAGCTCTAGCCATAGTGCGTGGGAACGGACAACGCTTGTTCATGGTCGGCACGGCTAGTGGGTGCTAGGCAACACTAGCGGGTACTCGGCAAGACTGGTGAGTGGTTCACTCACCTGAGCCGGTAATCCTGTGGGCCAACAAGTGGTATCAGGAGCTCGTCGTCGGCGTGTATGTGGATGACTTGATCGTCACCGGCGTACGCACGGAGGATATCAACCTCTTCAAGCACGAGATGACGGCTCATTTTCGAATGAGCGATCTCGGCGCACTCTCCTACTACCTCGGCATCAAGGTGAAACAGGGGAAGAAGGAACTCACGCTCGGTCAGAGCGTGTATGCCTCCAAGCTGTTGGAGCTGAGCGGCATGGCTGAGTGCAAGCCATGCATAACTCCGATGGAGGAGCGGCTGAAGCTGACGAATGCCAGCACCGCGATGAAGGTGGATGCAATACTCTACCGGAGCATTGTCGACGGTCTGCGCTACCTAGTCTACATGAGGCCGGACATTGCGTTCACCTTAGGCCACGTCAGTCGCTTCATGGAGGATCCCAGAGAGGATCACTGGGCCACGGTGAAGCGACTACTGCGCTACGTCAAGGGGACGGTGGATCAGGGGATCATCTTTCCCAAGACCGGCGGGAGTAGACTGCAGCTCACTGTGTTCAGCGATGCAGACATGGCGGGGGGACATCGACGGACGACGGAGCACCTCTAGCGTGCTCGTCTTTCTCGGGTCGACCCCATTTTTATGGTTGTCGCTGAAACAGAAGGTGGTGGCGCTATCTACGTGCGAGGCAGAGTACGTAGCGGCGGCCACAGTGGCGTGCTAAGTTGTGTGGCTACGCCGGCTGCTGGGTGAGCTGACCGACGTGAAAGCTCACCCACCAGCACTGATGGTGGACAACCAGCCCGTCATTGCCCTCGCGAAGAATCCGATTCTGCACGGCCGGAGCAAACACATCGACGTGAAGTTCCACTTCCTCAGGGACTGTGTCGATGGAGGGTAGATCGTCATCGAGTTCGTCGAAATTGGTCGGCAACTCACGGACGTCCTCACCAAGCCGCTCGGACGTCTTCGACTCACGAAGCTAAAGGAGATGATCGGTATGGAGGAGGTACAAGGGTTAGCAGTAGGATTAGGAGAAGATTGTTAGATAATCTACTGCTACCTTGTGTGAACACAGCAAGGGAAGGCGGCACCGAAAGGCCCCCAGTTGTGATACTGTAGCGCTGCAGTGCAGGCGCCACACGGCTCACCTGTTGTGTTATCTAGTTACTGTTGCAGCATGTACGCTGTAATAGGACTAGATGGATAGAGTTGTATAAATAGACTACCACGTCAACTCAGTAAAGAGAGTTCAGATTTGCCATCTCCCAAACATGGCTTCGGCCAACGCTGGTGTCTTGTACTGTGTATGTATGCTCTATTTTCCCTTCTTCTTTAAGCTCTAGCCATAGTGCGTGGGGACGGACAACGCTTGTTCGTGATCGGCACGGCTAGTAGATGTTCGGCAACACTAGCGGATGCTCGACAAGACTAGTGAGTGATTCACTCACCTAAGCCGATGATCCTATAGGCCAACACCGTACTCCATGGTGACAGAATAGAAATAATGTCCAAACCAAGACTATTGGAACAATGGAGATTTTTGGAGGCTTCGACATTGTTGACGTCCGTGACGTCCGTTAGTCCCTCATAAATAGGGATGAAAATGGATCGGATATTTATTTTCATATTTCAGTCCAAATTCGGATTCGAATACGTATAGTATCAATCATGCCGGATATGATACAATTGGATATCAACATCATAAATATACGATTTTAGTATTCAGAAACGGATACAGTATCAGACATTGAATATCCGGACTTAAATACGGATAGATCTAAACCTCCCTAGACGGAGTCAACCTCGAATACGGTTGAAAAATATCCGTACCATTTTTTTCCTGCTCTTAAACCATACTTACCTTCCATTCCGTGGCAGCATGCTGAATGCGGCATCGCATTTCCCCGTCACATTCTGCCGAGCAAATGGCTGCATGTGATCCGCTGCTCCTCCGAGCACTGGCCACGTCCCACCTCCGCCATCTTTCTGGCGACTGCTGCCGCTCTGGCGCCAGGGCCGGCTCTACAATTTTAAGGGTCCTTGGCAAGCAAAGATAAGGACCCGTTGAACTATGTAAAGACCAAATAATAAAAATTAATTTGCAGCATATACTTAGTTTGTATAAAAGATAATGATAGTACAACAAAAAAATTAAAAAAACAATAATTATTATAATTACCTCAAATAAAAATATAATGCTTCAGTGCCTTGTAAAAAACGTCTTTAGGTATTTATTGATGCAAAATCTTTAAGAACGATATAAAGATCAATGTGGTCCAAAACATTCTTCCCAATATTTTACTTTTCTGAGCGCCCAAAAAATACTTCTTAGGCAGCATCTAATAAGTATCTAAATAAATACATTGAATTAGAACTTTATAACCCTACCTCTGTACAAGTAAAGCGCATACACAAAACAATTAAACAAATAAGAAAAAATAGGCTTTAATACGATAATGTCCCTGGCGCTAGCTTCCAGAGGTCCAAGTAAAAAATTGGAAATTGAAAAATACTAATCGGTCATGGGTATTGGATGTTGGGGTTGCTTACTGTGAGACAGCTCTCACCACTGCACCAGGCCTACCCTTCAAGATGCAGACTATTGTAAATCGAAAATATTCCACGAACCACATTTTTTTTAGAGAATCCTTCTATTAAGTTGTGGCTCCTAACAATTAGACAAATTCATTCCGAGCACGGTGCAAACTGCAAGTCCAGATAGCTTGAACCCCAACATGGCAACATCTAATCTGTAAGAAGAAGAAAAGGCAATGCGGAAGATCAACGGTACTGAGGACCTCGCACTTGAAAAAATACTGAAGCACCAAATCATCATGAGCAATGGGAAAACAATGGAAAATAAACAAATATAAGAATGGAAGGTAACTGCGGGCTTGACGCATCAAAGGTAAAACTGAGAGGCCTAAATGTGCACGGATGCAAATATGCTTGTGATAAGATGGAAATCCAGGTAATTGCAGCAACAGCTATGGAAGGCAAAACTGGGAGGCCTAAATGTGCACAAATGGAAATATGGTTGTGATCAGATGAAAAGCAAGGTAATTGCAGCAACTGGGAAACCACCATGCCTATGCTAAGCTGAAAAGGCTTCGTCCTATTTTTGACAAGATATGAGAGCCAAGATTTGTCAAAGCATAGGGGCATAGTATAACGGTCACAAAAAAGCATAAAACCCAAACAACCACCAATTTTTCAAGGTAGCAGTGAAGTGCAGGAAACAAGACATGATTGTTGGTAGGTAAATATAGACTAAAAAAATAATTAATTGCACAATTTGCGACTAAAGCCCTGTTCGCTTGTCTTATGAGCCATACTTTTTCGGCGAAGAAACGGTGTTTTTCTCTCCCAACAAATCAGTCAACAATACTTTTCATGTCTTTTCAGCAAAGTGAACAGGGCCTAATTTGCGAGACAAATCTTTTAAACCTAATTAGTCCATGATTTGACAATGTGATGCTACAGTAACACATGTGCTAATAACGGATTAATTAGGCTTGATAAATTCATCTCGCAGATTGCTGACGGATTCTGTAATTTATTTTTTTATTAGTATTCGAACACTCCATACGATACCCCTATGTGACACCCCTATGTGACAACCGATATGACACCCTAAAACTTGACACCCTGAATTTAAACAAGACCTGATAGAAGAAAAAATGTAGATTATCATCAGGCATTTAGGCACCAATATAAAAGTGATAAGAAACTTAGCAAAAACATATACTTGATCGCCAATGGCCAACATAACTCAAAACTGACAGAATCAAAACAGATATAGCTAGAGAACATATTGCCCTACATCCAAAACAAATGCATATCTCCAAGGTAAAACGAATAACATCTGAATCGCTCAGTTTGCATCACGAGGTAACAAAAGAATTGGCAAGGTCAAAATTTGGTATCAGAAACCTTGCTAGGCTAAACTTCGAAAATAGTGGGACAGCAAAACTTATTAAACTGTTCGGCTGAGCTGAAATTTTCACTGTTCATACTGGAAACACTGTTTAGGCTGGAATGTTGTGAGAGAAAAATACTGCTCCGGCTGGAAAAATAAGCCAAACAAGCCAAACTTCAGCTCAGCCGAACAAGCTGCAAGTAGTACTAGTAGCATCTAGAACGTAGGGAGATTTGAATTTATATGCTACTTGAGTCCCTTCCAAAGATGAACCGCCTCCCCCAATCTGATACGACCAGCATCCTTGTGCGCCAACTGAATTGTTTGCTGTATTTAACAAGAGCAAACGACAATGAAAACCAGCATTCAATAAGATATATGTAAGATGGAACATACCGAGACCGGAACAAGAACATACCTTGCATAGACAGAATACCACAGCCATTGGGTGCTGTGTCCAACATGTACCCAGTCACCAGGCAATTGATAAGCAGTTTGCTCCCCACCCAGTGGAGCGAATTGCCCAAGATGCCTGTACCTGTACATCACACGACAAAAGATTAGTAATTGCTCGGTTCCGGACGAACAATCATAGTCATGCAAATGGAAGTAATATTCAGTTACACATATCAACTATCAAGTACAGCAAAGTTACAAGTATGTTTTTGACAGAATTTAGTAATCTAGATCAGTTACTTTACTTCCTCCATGGGGAGGCATATGATAGCTTGGAAAACGGACCTGAAAGGTTTGAACCGATGGCGCCCTGCACCTCTGATCCTTATAGGACCCTCAGGATATTCTTCACACGTCTTCATTCTGTTGAAGCAGTCTGCTAGGTAACTTCCCTCTTGTGCGGCAACCTGAACCAACAAGCAGTGCAACGTTAGCACATAAATTACAGAAGTGATCTTGCCACTCTCTGAACTCATGAGTCAGCTGGCCTCTAAAGCTACACGTGAATACCTGAGCTGTTGCTGGGAGCATCTTGACTTGAGAGTCCACTTGAGCTAGGGCCTTTTTGAACTGTTCGATATCCAGTTCTTTCAACTCCTTGGAGCTACCATCCGAGTCTTTAAGTAGATCGTGGAAGCCCTTCATTTGGTTGGATTTAAGATACAATTCCACTTGTGGGTATCTCTCATAGATGTCTCCAAGAACATCTTTTATTTTCTTCACAGTTAAAGTGCCAGAGTTATCCTTGTCTGCTACTCGGAATATGGCAGCAACATCTTCCTGAAAATGTTAATATGACCCAATAAATCCCTCCAGTCAGCTTCATATGATGTTTCAGACAGCGATTTTGACCTGCTTGCAGTTTTATTTTGCTGTCTGAAATGTCATATAAAGATGACCACAAGTAGTATAATTGATTTCTGCTACGCAAAACATTGCAGCAGTATGTATCTTACTGAAAAATCCATTAATACAGCCCATTAAACATGCATGTAAGAAGATTGTGCTAGCTGACACAATATAGAATTTATTTGATACAAAGTATTTGTATTTATATTGACAAAACAGACATATCAGTAGCTAGGAACTCAACACTAAAGCAACAACAATTTTCTAATTGGTTCCTCTATGTGTGACAACAGCAGATACTTTTGGTATTAGAGACAGATTATAAAAAAAAGGTAAAGACAATACACACAGTTGCCATTCTTAAGAACAAGCTAGATGCAGGTGTCAGTTTGAACAAAGAGAGGAGGCCATGAGTAGTAATTTTGATAAATACGTGTCATACCCATGGTGTGCTTATTGGTATAACATGTTTTAAAAATTCAGTAGCATGAACATACCATAACTTTTCTTTGAGCAATTGTTGCGCAATCACCAAGAGCATATACATCCTCACACCCTTGAACCCTAAGCCACTCATCAGTAGCTAGAACACGCCGATTCCCCTGCAAAAGTCATGTTGATATTAAACTTGGTGTGTACATGGACAATTTTCACTCGTGAAGAGAACAAGAATACAAGATATACCTGACCAAGTTGCTTCATGAAATCCATAATGATGGGACGGGTTCCAATTCCAGTTGACCAAACTGCCATCCCATAAGGAACAGCGACCTCTCCTGTAGCAGGATTGGTCATGGTAATATCCTTATCAGACACCTTCACGACCTTAAAATTTGTCTTCAAATCTATGCCATCCCTCTTGAACTTCTCTTCAGCAAATTGAGTGATTCTTTTGTCAAACCTAAATAAACCATGAATATTTATAAAAAGATTGCAACAGATTTAAGATATCAGGAGGCAACAGGTGCATTAAACACATAGGCTGATTCAGGAGATTTTTCTTGAGCCTTTCATATTATAACTGCATAAACATACGAAACACCTCATAAAAAATAGCAATTATGAGACACCAAATCTTCACAAACACTTTTTTGTTCTTTATTACAAAAAAGAAAAAGAGGACACATTTAACCATTTCATTTGGTCTCTCCACATAATTAGAATGAGTGAAGTAAACATCAAATCAAAGGAGTTAAAAGCATCAAACGAACTTACATTGTAAGGATATGACCTCCTGCTTCAATTACTGAAATGTTTACATACTTCTTTACATCAGGATACAACTTTGCCAAGTCTTCATTCACAAAGTCGTGCAACTCTGCAGCAAATTCAACCCCTGTTGGGCCACCACCAATAACAACGAAATGAAGGTTGTTCTTTCTCTCTTCCTCAGAAAGGTTTGGAAGGGCAGCTCTTTCAAAACATTTCATGACACTCTTCCTGATCTTTTGAGCATCTTCTACTTCCTACAATAGTAACACTATCAAAAGGCATTCAATTGTACAAAATATATTAAAAAAACGTTAGGATCATTACATGTTACATCAAGAGCAGCATAAAACAGCAGGTCATGGATAAACACAACAAGTAAACCAAATAATAAAATTTAACTTTGCTCTAAATCAAACCTCACTAACTTTGACCAAGTTTGTAGGAAAAAAACACACCAATATCTACAATATCAAATTAGTCAAATTAGTTCCATTAAATTCTCTATAAATCATGTCTTGATAGTGCATTTATTTGAACTTGTAGATGTTAATGTATTTTTTTTCTAAAAACATGGTCAAAGTTAGAAGTTTTTCGTAGGACAAATCTAAAGTGACTTATATAATTGAAAATGTAGGGAGTAGGACCCAAGGTAAATCTGGCATCTATATAAAAATAAATAAATAGCATGCAAAACCTTGTTCATCAATTCAACTAGGTACTTCATTACTTCACTAGGCCTTACAGTACTTACCTTTAGGAAATGGCAATTCTCAGTAACACCAGGGGTGTTGAAAGTATTAGGTCTAGCCCCAACACTGACAATCAGGTAATCATAATCCACAACAAATTCACCGTTTCCATTAATGTTCATCATAACATCTGATCTGCAGTGGACTTTTTTGTTTGTTGGATCAATCTTGAAGCACTCAGCCTCCCAAAATTGGAATGCACCATTTCTCTACAGAATGTTATGCACAGATCAGTTGCAGAACTAGCACTTTATTATACATATCAATTGCACAGTCCATAATATATCCTATGTACTGACACAGATTAAAAAAAACAAAAAAGATGATCATATCATAGCCTTAAGTACTACAAATTTGGAGCATATTCCCTTTTAGAGCTATATGGACATACCTTTCCCACGATATTGCGAATTGGTTCCACGATACTACGTGCTTCAACTGTGCCACATGTCACACTTGGCAACAAAGGAGTGAAGGTGAAGTAATTGCGAGGTGATACCACATGGACATCATATAAAGATGTGTCGATATTTCTCAAGAAACTTGCACCTGCCCATCCAGTTCCAAGGATAACCACCTTCTTCTTGTTTCCAGTCCCATCACAAATTTGAAGAACCCGGTTATCTTGACAAGCATAAGTTAAGGTGCTAGCTCTACAAAAAAAAAAATGTTGAAAGTGTCACTCCTGAAATATACAAGTGAAATGACACTACACTAAGTAAAAAAGTGAAGTGCGCCTGTTGGATTGCCATAACATTTAAAACTGAAGTTTCCTTGACATTTTCCTGATATATCCACAAAATGATAACCACATCTGAGATTCATAATAAAAGTGTTTTAGTACAAGGGCTAAAGATTGTTTTTCTTTCTGTATTATGCAACCCAGGAAACAATTCCAAACTGCTAAAAAACGTTTGCTACTTTTTAGTGATCATCAAACAGCATGATGAACAACTACATGTACTGCTGCGGAATTAGAAACACATTCCAGGTACAGGAACTAAAAAAATCTTCTGCTACCTCTTTTTTTTTTTTTAAAAAAAACAACTACCTCATTAACTAGATGACAAATAATAAAAACCATATTCACACATATAGCATTTACCTTGCAGTACATAATTCATTCTCATGTTCGTTTCAAAAATAATTCATTCTCATGAGACATTGTTGTAACAATCTTAAACACCTAGAGCACCTACTGCCGGCTCCCTAAATCCCAGATTCAAAAATATACCAGGTTAATTCATCAATAAAACAAGGATAAACTGTGAAACAAGGACAGCCTGATTTGAATTGCATGCATTGGGCATCATATATATTCCACAAACACTCGATTAATTTGCTGGATCACAAATTCGAAATCACAAAATTATTGTATGAGACCCCATAAACACTCACAAATACTAAACCTAGCACATATTTTAATATTTTAACATGGTTTTCACACTGACTTCAACAAGCAAATATTGTGTGCTTTTAACATATCAAGAGCAAAACAATGGACCGGTCCAGGTATAGGAAGATAAATGAAAATTTTCGTCTTCTATCATCTCACTCAATCTCAATGACCAATAATAATAAGCACATAGATTATATAGTGTTACAATACATGGACAATATAAATCAACTTAAAGACCTGGAGAACCCACTCTTAAAATTGAAATGCAACAGGTACCAGCAGGCTAATTCAACCACAAAACAGGCTAATAAGGAACCATGATCTGATTCGCATTTTTACATATATTGCTCAACTCCCAGAAATATTCAAGTAAATTGCAAGATTGCTAATTTAATATCACAAAATCCTTGTTTCTGACCCCAAAAGCAACCGAATATATCAGCAGGAAAATGATTAGATCCATTTACTAATTTATCTAGCACATTCAACAGGGTTTTGATACGGACTGCACATCAACGCAGTGTCGCTTTAACAAAAAAAAAAGCTTAAGGAAACGAAATAGCGGAGAGGGATCTACGATGGCGTAACAAAACTGTGGTGTTACAGGTCATCAATCATCATATATCGAAGAGACTATATTCTAAAAAAAATCCAAGCAATTTAAAATTCAATCATCGGCCGAATAACTTAAGAAAAAACTTCCTTAACGCGTTGCTCCGAGAGCGTGGAACTCAAACGGAAAAGCTGAACCAAAGCTAATGAAACTACAGGAATTCAGGAAGCTATGGCGACAGAATGCACCAAAGCACACGGCCCGACGCAGCACGACGGCGGCGCGGTTGACGGATCAATCAATCAACTAGCAACGGAGGTGGAAAAATCACGTGGTCAAAAAAAAAACAAAACAAGGGAATGCAAAGGAGAGGTGAGGCCGCTGGACGCACCCGACGGCGAAGAAGACGAGCCCCTTCTTCCATCGCGGCGTGCGGCGCACCGCCTCGGCGGCTCGGCGCACCAGCGACAAGCCGTTGCTCGCCATCGCTCGCTGGCAACAGCCCGGGCTCCCCCGATCGCGTCGACGTGGGATGCGCGCGGGGCAATGGTAGAACAAGGATGGGGAGGAGCGGTTTGCTCGCTTCCCAAAACACTCGGCGGCGGACGCGGACGGGGACGGGGGCGAGCGAGGAGCCTCCTCGCCTTCCGGGGCGTGCCTAACATAGGAGTACTAGTGGAGTACCGCACGAAGCGTTTCCCTGCCTCGTCGTGCCAATGCCTACTTTCCATTCCAACCCTCAATTGAACGTGAAATAGCGTAACCTTCGCGGCATCTAGGGAAGTTGCAGAACGCGGAGACTCCCATTTGGGGATGAGTTTGGAAATTTAGGCTTCGAAGGGGCGAATCAGGATACAGACAGGACAGCTCGCGCCGAGGTTGCTTTCCTTTTCGTTCGGTCGCGGTTACCACGTTCGTACATGCACGCCCGAACCCCGGAACGTACAGCATCTGACGTCGTAGGGATTGTCGGCCCGTGAACGTGGACGGCCGTGATGGTCGCGAGAGAGCAGGGGTAGGCGAGGCGTGCGCCGGGCGCCGATCATTTTGGCTTGTGAACCAAGAAAGAAAGAAGTAAACGTAGGAGGGGAGTGCGGAGAGCCGGAGATCCGGGTGCTGTCACAGCTCCGCACAGCTGTACGGCCGCTAGGGTTTTCTTTTCCTTATTTACTCCGTGTCCCCTGCTGCTGTCTTTTTGGAGAACATGTGATTGTTTTCTGGCATAGCACTCCCCCGTTCTTAAAAAAATACAGTTTACACGCCCTTCTCAGATTGAACACATGAAACGAAAGCAAGAGAGTGAGATGCCACATGCGAGAAGCGAACTAAGGATCGCCTAGCGCCGCCGCCGCCGCCGCCACACCCCCCTCCCCGCCGCCTTCCACCACCGCGAGTCCCCCTCCCTTCTCCTCCGGCGAGGCATCGGAGCCTGGAGGGAGTAGGGATCCATCATTTTTAATAAGTTTCTTTATAGATTGAGTCCTTAGCGTTAGGGTCTCTCCATGCCAAGTTTGTTGGTATTGGAGATTTATCTCCTCCTCCTCCTCCTCCTCTCCAGCAACGGCGCGGGATAGGGTGGAATCGTTTTCTCTATGGCGACGCTTTTGAAGATGAGGGCGACAACTACGGCGTCAACAACTTCATCGGCACGACGACATGGAGACTTTTCTTTCCGGACAGCGACATCAAGGCAGAGATGATGTCGCCGCCATAGAATAATTTTCTCCCATCTCTTTTTCGTTTTGTTGTGGTTAGATCTGGCCACGATGAAGGACTAGGGAGAATAAATTTCAGATCAGGCTTCCTCATTCTTCGGTGGCAAAAAGAAGAAGAATGAAAACACAAGAAAGAAGAAGTTTCTCAACTCTGCTTACAGGAATGTTGGCCGTCGTTCGTTGGGTATTTGTTCTCAGGGCATTTGGCGAGTGTTTGCCTGTGCGGTCATCTATACGAAGCGTCGTATATGTTTGGGTTTGAGATCTGGAGCTATTCACAGCGTGTGTACAATTTAGATGAAAATCAGTTTCTAAGTGCTTGTAATGTGTTGATGTATATCTAATACAATTCTTCTTTCGTCTAAAAAAATACAATTTTAGCAAAATATAGATAAGCACGTGGAATTAATTTTAGATAGGAATATTATTTTCATAATTTTGATTAATTTTAGATGGCTTATCTATAATGCAAAATAGTTGGCACCACGCAAGAAGTCTGGAGGAGCCCGAGCCTTAAAAAAATTGCTTCTCTTAGCCCATTCTCATAAATATAATACACATGGTTACAAAACTGTCCTTGAAACCGTTTTTGTCAAATATTTTTTAAAATGGTTTTAGCTTCACATAAGGAAATGGAGCCCTTTTAGAAGGAGTCAGAGGTCTACCAAACACAGCCTTAGTATTTTTTGACTCCCTGAAAAGTAAGAATTGTATTCTTTTATGAGCGGAGGGAGTGCATGCCAAATGTTTGAACTGAGCACTGAGACACTCGTGGAAGTACAGTTCAGGGCTTATGGTTGGAACCTTCAGCCTGTTCGGTTGGCTGATTCATATCGTTGCTGGTTCGTTTATGTGAGAGAGAAGTACTGCTAGCTGGTTCATTAAAATAGTGTCCATGTGAGGGGGCTGGCTAGCCCCAGCCAGCCAGCCAGCCCCAACCAAACACGGAACTTAGCTCTTCTTCATTCACTAGGATCTTATTACTTTTTCTTATTACTTTTTTCTACTCTCTAACTCTTCCACATTGCCATGAACTAGCTCTGAGCTACTTTAATTTTGCAACATCTTTAATTTGGGTACTA
Source organism: Miscanthus floridulus (assembly GCF_019320115.1). Lineage (NCBI taxonomy): Eukaryota > Viridiplantae > Streptophyta > Magnoliopsida > Poales > Poaceae > Miscanthus > Miscanthus floridulus. The sequence goes on from NC_089584.1 coordinate 116,095,782, forward strand.
GACCAATGTTGGAGTGATACCAAGTTAAAATTTGATCAGTAAACTCATATATGTTTCGAAGTTGGAACACAAGATATATCTAGAACACACAGTGGCGGAGCCACAGCCCGGCCACCCCGAGCGGCCGGCCAGGCTCGTCGCCGATGTTCAAAAGGAATTTTTCTTTATATCAAAGTAAAACCCTGTAATTTTTTAGCTAAATATTTTTGCATAATAAGAATTGCCCGAGCTCCTAAAAGCTTCTGGCTCTGTTAATGAAAACGCATGATAGGAAACCATAGTATTGAAGTTGCATGTCGCTTGAAATCATATAGGAATTGAAAATACATGAAACTTTCAAATGGAGCATTTAGATACACATCAATTAGAAGAGAGACAGATGAGAGTTTCCAAGAGATTAGACATCATCATGTTATGTTTCCTCCAAATTTCCTATAGATTGAGACATTCTATAGGAATTTTATAAAATTTTAGGATGATAAATCGTTTGTTCAAGAAGACACAGAGACAAAATTCCTATAGATTTCGGATCTAAACAAATTCATGAGTTCACAACAACAAAAGATAAGTAGTCGAAGTCAGATCCTAACATTTCAACAACGAATTGATTACAAATGACTGTCTACTGTAGACAAAGCAAGGAGAGCTCCTCTTGCACAATAAATTCCTGGAGAAATTTTGTGACATATGTGCCGACATTGTTGAGGCCACACACATTTCAAAAAAAAAAAAAACTCAACCCATGGGTAAGGCTGCCATCGTTCTAGTTAAGATAAAAGGTATTTTTTTCAAGCAAGTCAAGAAAACCTTGAACCCTTGCTCCACCTGTATACAATGGCATCGTTGCCCATGTAATTTAGCGTGGAACAAATGAGGGGAATTTTTTTAACTCTTATCCTAGCCTTCGCTCATGAGAGATACTGCTAAAACCACCTTACCAAGTCGGTTAGGCACCAGTTCACTATTCTAAACGAAAAAATACTTTCGAACTATCTTGCTCACATGAGCGCAAAAGTAAGGAAACATTAGACGGGACACGTCAAGGGGCATCCATTACGACCGACTGGTCAGTGTATGTACACGATTTGTGTCCCTAAGTGATGCCATGTGCTTTTTCATGAGAATGTTATGTGCTTAAAATTTCGGATTATTTAGTCAAAAATTTAGCTGTCTAAAGTTAAGGACTACAACTTTGATCAATTCAGCTCACTTGTGTGGTCTAAAGTTTTTATCAAGTTGGCTAAACTTTAGAAAGCATTTTAGGCCTCTTGTTTAGAGTCTAAAGAGCTAAATTGATCTAAAGCTTAGTGGCTAAACTTTAAGGCCCTATTTGCATGGATTAAAGCTAATTGTTAGCTAGAGCTAAAAATTAGCCAACTAAAATTAGCTAGGATGTCTGAATACTAGCTAAAATTAGCTCACTTAGATCAACTCTAAGAAACTCTTTATATCATTTCTATTGATAGGAATAGAGATTTTGGTAAGAAAACCCCTCCAACAACTTCTTCATTCGGATCCCCAAATATTAACATATTATATTCGGGTTTCTTGCTAACCAAAGATAGAAAGCGGAGTTTTAATATATTATATTTCAGATTTCTCGCACACAAGATATCGAGAAATCCATAATAGAGGATGGCAATATACTCCCGCGTTACGTGTTTTCACCCTCCGACAACTTTTTTTATATCTTGTTCACACTCTAGAGTGTCAACTCCGCTCTCCATTTTTTGCTAGCAAGAAATCTGGAATAGAGGGTGACAATATTTGGAAACTATAAATGTTGTTGAAGAACATTTTTTCATCAAGATTTCTATTCCTACGAATAAGAAAGGATATCGATCGACTCTTGGGGTACTCTATGTAGATTAGTTTTAGCCGGTATTTATATTTTTAGCTGGCTAATTTTAGCTCCAGCTAACAATTGGCTTTAGCCCATCCAAGGCTTTGCAACCACAGATTTCGTGGGTCCTATTCCCTTTATTTTCCTCTGAGCGTCGTGGGTCAGGTACTACTGTTCTGGGCCAAACGCAACCAACCAAAACCACCCTGGCCTTTTCTGAAGAAACGTCCAAAGCTAGGCCCATTACGTGTGTACTAACAGTATAGCCGGGCCTCACACACGGTCACCTATTCGTCGCAGGAGCCGCCGGCACGGAACCCGCCCCCGGGCCGCGCGGAAGGTCTAGGCGTCCAGCCCCCCAACACTGACAGCGCCGTGGCAACCCACGTATTGACCAAGCATCCAACTATCCAAGGGGAGGTGGGCGGACTGGACCATGACGAATGAGCCCGCACGGCCACACACAGCCATGCCAGTACGCCACCGTCGCGACGCGCGGGGGCGGCCGCCGCTCAACCGCGACCGCGCCCCTGACGCGGAACGCTCCCGCACCGCAGCCCGAGAGCAGCCTGCAGGCTGCAGCCTGCGCCTACCTGCCTGTAGACTGCAGTAGACTGATGATTAGAGCGCGTGCGCAGGAGTATAAAGCTTTCTCCGCTCCCCCCGGGGCCGCGGCCTCGGGCTGCCGCTGGTTCCTATCGCGTGGTGCGACCCGGGATTCCCTCGTGCTCCTCTGTCCCCTTCCTCCGCCCTGAGGGGAGGACCCCGCAGATCCCATCGAAATTCACGGCCGACCGAAACCCAGGCCGGCCCCTCCCCGGCTCCCGGCGACGACCAATTCCTCCCTGGTATTGCATCTCTCTGTGTCTCTGCACCTTGTTGCTATCCATTTCCTTCTTTCAAGCAATCCCGCTCTTGACGGCGGTCGGCGGCGTTCGAGGTCGGCGTTCTGGGCCGGCGATTAGGCGACGCTAGGTTCCCGGGCGAGTTCGTGCCTCTAGGATTGCTAGTTGGTGGTTTCCTGGGTTAAGCGATTTCCCTGTGCTAACTAAGCAGCCATGATGAGGTGGTTAGGTGTATTGCCGTGAGTTTCTTGATCACTGTGAATCTAGTCTGGCTGGAGGTGCAACCGCTTGTTCGCCATGGGTGGCCACATCAGGGAATCACAGAGGCTGAATTTTCGCTTTTAGTTGTATGTAGAAATGGGAATTTTGTCTGGGAATCTTAGGCATCGAATCTTGGTATTCCTTCTAGGTGTATCAGGATATACTTCTCTTTGCAATTTATGCTTCCAGCTTCCTTTCAAGTTCCTGAGCACATGCATGTAGAACGGCCAAACATGGCAGGCGCGGTACTACTAATATATCTGAATAAGGGAGTGTAATTATGTAATCATGAAGAAATATATAAAGTTTTATGCAATGTATTGATGGTACTTTGCAGAAGCAGATTAGCTTTCTGGTGCAGTTTTATGGTTCATTGATTAGAGAACCACCAATTACTTTTGAATATAGCTAAATTGCATAAATGATTGACTTGGAGTCCAAACCACGTTAGTTCATCTAATTCCTAATTGGCCAGAAATGCGACTCTTTTATTTGTCATGTGCATGCTGGGACATACATGCTGTGAATACGACATAGACAGTTGCGTGGCATTTTCAGTATGTCTCGGCCTGCGTAGTAGGATTCGTTTGGATAATTGGATGCGCGGTGACTTCTTCTGCAATAATTGTTGTATCTGTTGGAGTGTCGCGACCCATGCAGATGCCCTGAACGCATCAATTGCCTTGAGAGCTGATAGTTTGGTTGCTGAGTGGTTGAGTTGCATAATCTGGGTGGTTGTTTCTAGATGGTCTTCCTAATTGGAGCTGGCATTTAGTGAGCTGCAAGCTGTTGGACCTGCGGAATAATTGCTTTATTTGATGGTGTGTCTAAACTTGCACGCATCTTGAGTGTTGAGATTTTATGGCAAAGTGGAAGTTTGTCGCTACTCACTAGGTGCTCAGCCACACAGGCACAGCCACGTGTTTGCGACTGTGCATCCTCATGCAGAGTTACAGAGAAGATGAGATAACAGTTAATTCTGGGTGTGTGTTTCTGACTCTGTGTTTCCCACTGATATGCATGGCAGAAGGTGATGTCATGTCCCCTAACGGCAGATTATTGTTGTGCATGATTGTTAAGCTTCTGATGGAACTGAATCAAAGTGATCGCGTTTCTTTCAAGTAGAGTATGCTAACTCTTGAATCTTAGATAGTATGCTTACATCTGATCAGTAATGTTGATTTTTTTTGCAGTTCTCGTTCCTCCTACCCTTCACGATGTTTAGATAATCTTTGGTGCTGGGTTTTAGCCCTGTTTTGAATTTTTAAATTGAGCTAAGGATTCAGTATTAGTCTTGAAAGATGAATGGTTCAAGTGGTTCCCAAGGGCATCATATCAGTGGAGAGAAGAAGCAAGTGCATCATGTTAGCCGACCCATTCTTAACAATGGACCAAAGCACCGTCCATTGACCCCCATGAGGCGATGCCGTGGTGTAGCATGTGTAGCGATTATACTGTCAACAGCATTCCTATTGATAGTTTACTTGGCTCCTATTACTACCTTTGTTGTGCGGCTGTTCAGTGTGCATTACAGCCGAAAGGCGACTTCCTTTCTATTTGGAATGTGGTTATCTTTATGGCCATTCTTGTTTGAGAAGATAAACAAAACCAAGGTTGTCTTTTCTGGTGAAAACGTGCCTCCAAAAAGGCGTGTTTTGTTATTTGCTAACCACAGGACCGAGGTTGACTGGATGTACTTGTGGGATCTTGCACTGAGGAAAGGCCATTTAGGATATATCAAGTACATACTTAAGAGCAGCTTGATGAAGTTGCCTATTTTTAGCTGGGCATTTCACATTTTTGAGTTTATCCCGGTAGAACGGAAATGGGAGATTGATGAAGCAATTATCCAGAACAAATTATCAAAATTTAAGAACCCCAGTGATCCTATCTGGTTGGCAGTTTTTCCTGAAGGCACGGATTATACGTAAGGCATAATTATCTTTGAAATTCATTGTTTGTACATTCATGACTGAGTCTGTACTTTATCACATAAATTTAATCTCTCAAATTTTCATAGTTAGTGATTACCGATCTAAACATTAAATGTGGTACTTTTTTATTAATCCTATGTATTACTTTAGAAATTGTTTGTCGCTCTATTCAATGTGCATGATTCTTCCTCTTTTCCTATATTTGTTGCTGATTTCTGATTCTATCTTAGTGAGAAGAAATGCATCAAGAGTCAAGAGTATGCTTCAGAACATGGTTGGCCTAAGTTAGAACATGTCCTCCTTCCAAAGACAAAGGGGTTCATATGTTGTTTGCAAGAGCTGAGGAGTTCTTTAGATGAAGGTGAACACTCTTTCCCCCTACTCATTTCGTGCACACATGATACATTTGCCCATTTGCTGCCATGATGTTGTGTGGCACTATTGCTCAAGGATTTCTTCTTTTTGGCTTCTCAGCAGAATCTTTATGAACAAATAACTGTCAACCTACAACAGAAAATTCAACTCTTGGGTATTATAAGTTATATCCATTACATTAATTTAATTGTGAAAAATATATATTAAATCTCTGTCAAACTGTTATTCTCTGGAGTATGTTATAAGCATTCTTAGAACCCATCAAGTTATCTGTGGAAAAATATTCACTCTGTGAAAGTTGTTATACTTTTTTCTTGAGTATGCCATAATCGTTCTTAAAATCTATGAAATTTCTTAAAAAGTTCACATTCAGCAAATGCATGGGTTATCAATTCTTGCTTTAGAATGAAAAAATGTTCTTCACTGTTTTAGGCATCTAAGAATAATATTATTGAGGGAATGTAATTATAATTTGAGTTAATGAAAAGGATCATATTTTGCTTTCAAAGGGAACTAAACGAGTTAGTACCGGTGTTGTACAAGTGTACAGGCTCTGTGTGGTCCAATAGACCAGTACTCGCATTCCCAAAATGTCTCATCGTTTGGTACTGGTGATCAAAACAACTACATAGAGGAAACTAAGCCTGTTCGGCAGGCCGTATCGTATCGTGGATTATTTACTGCTGGCTGGTTTGGTGTGAGAGAAAAACATTGTTCCTGGCTGGAAATTTACGATCGTTTACGAGCAAGCGAACAGGCTAGGATAGGACCACATATACTTGAAGTCCATGTAACATGAAACGTAACTGCAGCTGTACCTATTAAGATTTCAATCCCCTAGCTATCCCCCCCCCCCCCCCCCAAAAAAAAAAAAAGATTTCAAACCCCTAGCTACTTTGTAGTTTTTGAAACGTCTCTTTTCTGTTTCTTATGTACTGCAATGTATTTTTGCTAAGGTTCACTCTAATATTTGACTCCTGATCCCCGACATGCCATCCTTGCAGTTTATGATGTCACAATAGCATACAAGCATCGACTGCCAGATTTTCTGGACAATGTTTATGGCGTTGATCCTTCTGAAGTCCACATCCACATCAGAACGGTTCAGCTCCATCAGATCCCCACATCAGAAGAGAAGATAACAGAATGGATGATCGAGAGGTTTAGGCAGAAGGACCAGCTCCTGTCAGATTTTTTCGTGAACGGTCACTTTCCTGCTGAAGGAACGGAAGGAGATCTATCGACGCTGAAGTGCCTGGCAAACTTTTTAACAGTAGTAGGCTTGACGGTCATCTGCCTGTACCTGACGCTTTTCTCATCTGTGTGGTTCAAGGTCTATGTTGTAGCAAGCTGCGCTTACCTCTCATTTGTTACCTATTACTCGGTACTACCACCCCAACTGATAGGTTCACCGGAGGGTGATGTCAAGGCCACAAAGGCTGTGTAGATGTTGATGTAACTTGCTATGGAAACTGTATATCCGGAAAGGATGTTTACTGCTTGAATTCCAGGCTTGTGCCATTCAAGGTTCCCTTTCTGCAGTAGGAGCTATGATAATATATGCGTATGTGCGTTCAAAAAAATGATATATGCGTATGGGGAAATTTTCTTGTGCTTCATCAGTTTATGAGGTCTTATCTTATATGAAGGCAGTGAACTAGTGAAGTGTACTCTGAGCTATACCATGGTACAGGCTTTAGTTCATATGCACATCTACCATCGGATGCCTTGACTGAATTGCCATGAAGTAATCTTCTCCGTTCTCAAGATTTAAGAGACCGGCGGACCTCCTGTTCTTTACGGGTTGGAGTTGTGTAGGTTCAGATTGTAAATGTAGAGTAGTTTATTCCAAAAAAAAATTGAAGTAGGAAGAAAATGTGACTTTACTTCTTAGTGTTAGAACTAAACACAGAAGTCGTTGTAGTATAGTGGTGAGTATTCCCGCCTGTCACGCGGAATATACTATTTTTAGTTATTTTTGCGGTCGATATTACTCCAATAATTATGTTTTAGTTATTTTTGCGGTCGATTCGATCCCCGGCAACAGCGTTTTTTAATGCACTATACGGGACCCACCATCACATAAAAAAATCTGAGGCCCAACCGTCCACGCTTTTCTTCCCCGGCCTCGGCTCGTTCCTCCGCCGACGCTACTTCTTCCCCGGCCGACCGACGGGGAGCGGATGAAGGCTACCGGTGCGCGCGCTGGGCACGGGCGCTCCGGGCCAAGAGCGCGCCCGGAGGCGGCAGGGACCGTTTCGTCCTCAGCGTGGGCGACAACGAGGAGGTCAGCGACGACGCTTGTTCCTGCCGCCGCTACTTCTTCTCCGGTCGACGCTTGTTCCTGCCGCCGCCGTTGGTTCCTTCTCCGTTCAGATCGAACTTCAATCGGCCTCGTCTTCACGAATCGGGTTCTAGCTTCTTCCTCCTCATGCTCGGCGTGCAGATGGTGGGCGGGCCGCACAGATGGCTGCGGCGGCGCTGGCGTGAGCGGCGCGGATGGCCGAGCAGGTGGCGCGGATGGCTGGACTCGCGGCGGCGCGGATGGCCGGGGCGGCAGTCTCGACGGCCGCGATGGAGAAAGATCAGATTGCATATGGGCGGTCCTTAGGTTTTCGGGTGAGTTTTGCTATGGACTGCTCTATTATTTCTTTCACAGTGTTTCAGCCAGTCTCTAAGGAATAGTTTAATCCCTATGGACTGCCTTTGGAGCACATTGGGCTGCTGTTTTCGCAGGTACGCATAACATTGCTTCATGGTCAGAAGTCTTTTTTTTTTTGCGACTTGTTCATGGTTAGAAGTCAGAGCATGTCCACATCTCAATTCAAGACAGAAGAATCAGTCGTGAAGATTACAATGTCTGGCACGCCCATTCACTATGAAAACCACATGTAAGGCAAGTAGTTCACAGAGGGATCAGCAGCTTCAGGGAAGACTTGACGGAACTCCAACAATATATAGTTGTCAGAAGCTCAGCCAGGCGTCCCGCTCCGGCGTTTCCCCACCTCCGTTGCCCTCAACTCTTCTTCTTCCGGCACTTCTCCTGCAGTCCTGCATGCTGCTCGCCGCCTTGCCGCAGCCGTCAACCAGCCAGAACAGCAGCCTGCCTTGAGCCCTGCAGTAGGCGACGCAGGCAACCCCTTGCTCCTTTCCCACTTCTTTCCCCCAATTCGCCAAGGTGAATCGGAAATGTTCACTTCTCGTGTTATGAAATCTCGCCAAGCGGATTGATTTATTCTTAGAATTTCAGCAGTCGATGTCCTGTTAATTCTTGGTGAATTTCTTGCAGTTTTGGGCGGTGGGAGGCATGCATAATGGAATGTACTTTTCAGGCGTTCCTTTGTGAGAGTGTGGTGGGATCGGAGCAGAGTCATTAGATCAATTGTTTATGCTAAGATTCTTCTTTCCGAAGGTATCTTCCGCCTACCAACTACTTCATGACTTCTGCTGGGAGATTTAAACGTTGTTACCTCCAATGATTTTTTGTCAAACCATTTGAATTGTATCATGCCACTATCATGATGATCTCTGTCTCTCCTGGACCTGGCTTTGCAGATTCTTTTTGCCATCTCATTGTGTTTTCATGGCCATAGACGTTTTTGCAAAGTACTCCTACATAATCTTTTTTACACATATCGTTCTTGTTATTTGTCCTCCACTTTGAGAGCACCTAACTACTGCAAAATTACCCTCTTTTTAAGTCTTGTACAACTCATTATCTAAAAAAAGTCTTGCACAACTATCTCGTTGGTGCTAATAGACTGTCACAGACAGTTCTAGCTTCAAACTCCATCAGTTACAAATTTTATACATGGTTCAAAAAACCGTTTGTCGTAACACTGACCCTAAATATTGATCTGTCATGATGGCTCCAAATCTATTTTTATGACAGTTCTGAACCATCACTGATGATTGCTTCCGACGAATTGGAGACTGCTTTGTACTTCTTCTTTTTGACAAAATAGAACTATTCATGATCTAAACTGCCATATATTATAAAATAAGGGAACAAATAGTTGGAGTTCTTTAACAAAAGATAATGGTTCAGTCATTATCAAAAAAAAGAAGAAGAAGAAATCCTCTTCTATGCTACACGTTGATGTGACCTAATTATCCCTTTATCAGGAGTAATGAGGTGATGATTCCTTGAAGAATTCAGTAAGCCACTGAATCGCAATTGGTTCGTCAGAAAAAGCAACAAAGTAATGCCGACAATGTTAATCTTGCATCCATATTTACTGCTACTGCTAGTGGCATTAACAGCTTTCAGTTCTACTCCTGAGTCTGAGAGCACCTCTGGATGCCCAGACAGCTGTGGAGGCATAGCCATCCAATATCCATTCGGCATTGGTGCGGGCTGCTTCCGTAAGGGCTTCGAGCTCATCTGTGACCACAGTCTGGACAGGCCGGTGCTTGCTGGCACCACGAAACCCGTTCCACTCAACCACCTCTCCATCAGGACGGCAGAGGCCCGTGTGATGCTGCCTGTCGCGTGGCAGTGCTTCAACTCTTCGGACTTGGTGTATGCCTGGAGCGACGGCGATGTGCAGTTCAACCGTGAAGAGGTGTACCGTATCTCCAACGGCAGCAACCAGCTTGTTGTCGTAGGCTGCAACACCCTGGGTTACACTGAGAGCCAGCGGAGTGAGGGCAATGACTACGACTATGGATACTACACTGGCTGCATGTCTTACTGCAACAACTCAAAAAGCGCGATGAATGGCGCCTGTGCTGGCGTCGGCTGTTGTCGTCTCGACATCCCACCGGGCCTCACCGACAACAGGATGAACTTCGAGGTGTACACCCACAAAAAAAGGCTGGGCTTCAGCCCCTGCGACTATGCCTTCCTGGTGGACAGGGACAACTACACGTTCCACACAGCTGACCTGAAGATGGAAACCAACACCATGATGCCTGTGTGGCTGGATTGGGCCATCCGTGACAACATGACGTGTGACGACGCAAAGAGGAGGGCAGAGAGCTATGCTTGTGTGAGCGCCAACAGTGAGTGTCGTGACTCCTCCAATGGGTTTGGGTATGTCTGCACCTGCAGCATGGGCTACGAAGGCAACCCCTATATTGCAAACGGTTGCACCGGTAAGTGTGTTCACCACGCACGCTTCTTCTCTTTTACTTGATCGGCCAGAAGGTTGCAGTGTTTAATTTTAATTTGGAGGACAAATTCTTGTATTATTTTCGAATTCCAATATCAAGTTGCAAGTTGCAACTTGAAATTTTATTCACATTTTCTATATCATTATTGGTAATAATAATCCAGTATATAGCACGTACTTATATACATGAAAACATGTTGCAATTCAAGTTGGCTTTCCATATGGATAGTTTTCCATTGTTCTAATAAACGAAGTTGGTAAACAATGCAGATATCAATGAGTGTGAAAGTCATGAGTATCCATGCAAAGGTGTTTGCCGGAATACACTGGGTTCCTACGAATGCAAATGCCCCAGTGGTTCCTACAGTGCTGATCCGTTTAATGATCCTTGCAACCCCAATTTTCCGCTTGCAGCAAAAATCACCATCGGTACATATGATCCATATTTCATCTCCTGATGGTGGTCCACTCTTTATGTGTATATAAATTCTTGATATATATGAATATTGAATACTTTTACATCATTGTTCCAACAGATAGCATGGTATTTTAGGATAATGACATCATCGAAAGACCTACCCACATAATGCTTTATTTAGAAATTCGGATAATAACAGTACATGCACTGCACAAATTACGATTGTTTAGAAGATTTTATTGGCTTTTACAGGCCTGGTTTCTTTGTTGTTTATGTAGGTGCAATAGGTGGATTTTTTATCATAGCAGTTGCAGTGTTTGCCAGTCTTCTTGCCAAAGAGAAAAGAAAGATGAAAGATTATTTTAGAAAGAATGGGGGTCCTATAATAGAAGAAGTTAACAAGATTAAGCTCTTCAAGAAGAAGGAGCTGGAGCAAACACTTAAAAGTAGTAATCGTATTGGGCAAGGTGGCTTCGGTGAGGTTTACAAGGGATATCTTAGAGATGAAACTCAGCCAGTAGCTGTCAAGAAGCCCAAGATTGATGTTAAATTAGCAGGCCAATTTGTAAACGAAGTTATTATTCAATCTCGAGTCTTGCACAAGAACATTGTTAAGCTCATAGGGTGTTGCCTAGAAGTTGATGTTCCAATTTTGGTTTATGAGTATGTGCCCAATGGTAGCCTCGACAGAATTCTGCATGACAGCAACAGGGTGCCTCTCAACTTGGATCTACGTCTACAAATTGCTGCACAATCGGCAAAAGGTCTAGCTTACATGCATTCAGAAATCACTACACCAATTCTTCATGGCGATGTTAAACCAGCTAATATACTTTTAGATGAGGACTTTGTGCCAAAGATCTCCGACTTCGGTACATCTAGGATGATTACCGTTGATGAAAATTACGCCAGCACTATCATTGGTAACTGGGGCTACATGGATCCAGAATATGTGCTGACAGGCCTATACACTAGTAAAAGTGACGTCTACAGTTTTGGAGTTGTGCTCTTAGAGCTCTTTACTAGGAAGAAGGCCTTAGATCCTGATAACAACAGCATACTGGGGAATTCCCTTGATACTTACTCAAAGAAGAAGAGAGTGATTGAGCTTGTTGACCCAGAAGTAGCAGCGATTGGAAACACTGGGGTTTTTCATAGTTTGGCAGAAATTATTGTTCAAAGTCTTAGTACTGATATCGATCAAAGGCCTGAGATGGCAGATGTAGCAGAGCGTCTTCAGTACCTGCTGAAGTGATCACAGGGCAGATAAATTGAAACGCGATTTGCTGTTGATGCAATTTGTAGTTTAAAATCTTCCGGATAGAACAAGAAATTGGTGCTTGGCTAAAATAGGGCCAAATAGGTTCTATTGATCCGAAGAAAATGTGAGCACGTGTGCATGTTATAACTTGTCAGGTGCCGTCTGTTCAAGAAAAAAGCATGTCAAGTGCCATTTTAGTGTTGTAGCTTGTAATTGTAAGTGCCATGTATATAAAAGTTCATTTCTTTGTTTGCGACAATCGTTATATTCTTCGCTACTTTTATCATACACAATAGACCCCTCTGCTATTTTTTTCTTCAAATTGCATTATCCTATCCAAGGCTCCATGCCTTCATGCCCATTAGGCCGCGCCTTCCTTTCTGATTGGGCCATAGCAATAAAAAATCTAAATGACATTTTGATTATTATGCAGAAAACTAAGTGTTCATCGTTACATTATCAAGAGATGAAGTGAAGAAACGAAAAAACCGTGCCTTCCTTTCTGATTGGGCCAGTGCAATAAAAATCTAAATGACTTTTTTTATTATTATGAAGAGAACTAATTGTTCATCGTCACATTATCAAGAGATGAAGTGAAGAAACGGAAAAAAAAAATAACTGTACTTTGGAGTATCAGGATGCAATCATTGGTTTAAGTAGTATCAGGATGCAACGGCGTTTTGTATGCACTGTTTTAGTTATTTTTGCGGTCGAAATACTTTACGCTACTGTTTTTCCTATGCACTATTTTAGTTATTTTTGCGGTCCATATATACTCCAATAGTCACGTTGCGCTACTGTTTTTCCACGCACGCATAGCATCCTCATCGTCAGAAGTCAGCATGTCCCCATCTCAATTAAAGACGGAATCAGTCGTGAAGATTACAATGTCTGGCACGTCCATTCACTTTGAAAACCACATGTATGGCATACGGAATTTGGTGTGGTAAACAATCCCTCAATTCCTGGAAAGAGACGTTTGGTCAGGAAAATCCTTTGCAGAACTGGCATTTCTTCAGCGTTTCCAGTAAAAATTAGCGAACAGCGCTAAAAACTTCCGAGAATCTCGGACGCAGTTCATAGCTCTTCTGACTATAAATAAAAGGTTATGCAAACGCCTTCACTCGCGTTTGTATTTCGTTGCAGAACATGAGAACGCTGAACCATCCCCGTACGCCTCAATCTGATGAGTGATGACCCTCCAGGCTAGCGAGGACAGGTCGCCGTGGACGGCACGCGAGCTCCCGAGAGGTTTGAAACGTTTCTGGGTGACGTGTGTCAGGATCTCGCGGATAAAATCTGATAAGAATCGAGCGATAGCTGATAATCTGGAAGCGGAAGGCGAGTGACAGTGAGAGCGAGAGCGGGCGCTGGACGAAGCTGAAATTCGGCTGGTTGGTTTCGGCTGGCTTCTTTTTACAGCCGGAGCATGTTTTTCTCACAACCCGCCGCTACCTTGACGCCTTGGTTCTCATCGTACAACAAACTCGACACGCCAAAGCCCCGCCCGCCCCGCGCCGTCCGCCCGTAGAAAGCTACTGTACGCGCCTACGCCCCACTCCACATCGATCGATCGATCGCCTTCGCCTCGTCCTCGTCCCGCCCGTGCTCGTCGTCGACTCCGCCTGCCTGCCTGCGCGCCACTCCCTCGACATCGTCGGGCGCCAAAACATCCCGGCCACGCCCTTCCGTATGGAGGACCGCGCCACGGCCAATGTCCGCGTGGACGGCGCGCCGGCGGAAGCCACGCTCAGCGACGTGGAGCTGCGGTGGCGCCGCGGCGCTGCTGGCGGGGCGGAGCGGGCGCTGTCGCTGGAGCGCGAGGTGCTCGGGGTCCAGGTGAGGGGGGAGGAGGTCGTCGTCAGGGCCTTCGTGGCGGCGGGCGCGGCGAGGGCGCTGTCGTGTGCGGGCGCGGCCACGGGCGCGGGAGGGAAGCGGTGCAGGAGGGACTTCGTGCTCCAGATGGCGGACGGCGAGGGCGCCGCCGTGGCGTGGGGCCAGAGGCTCACACGCTGCCTCGACTCCTTCGGTACGTGTGCTTTCACTGTTCACCAATCAGGCAGTCATCAGGCTAGATGAAAAATTAGTCCCCTGTTTTAATTTGCACTGTACCAGCTTTCAGTCTAATTAATGATGAAAGATCAGCACCAGCTAATGAGCTAATCACGTCTGTGATGAAATTTCACGCACAGGCCGGCCCAAGAGATTGTTCGTCTTCGTCAACCCTTTCGGCGGCAAGAAATGCGCCAAGAAGATCTACGACACGGAAATCAAGCCTCTGTTTGAAGCTGCGGGTGTGAACATCACACTGCAAGGTTCAGCATGTAAATAAATGTGGATGCTTTTCCATGTTCGCTCGAACTTATCAGCCGGCTAGAATCTATAGTATCACAAAAAAATCAGCTTCAGCCAACTTATCAGCTTTAATACCGGCCGAACATGGTGTTGCGGTTATATCGATCCGTTTTGTTCGTGATCTGTTTCAGAGACCGAGTACCAGGGGCATTCCCGGGAGGTGGCGTCTTCCCTCGACCTCGCGGAGTACGACGGCGTCGTCTGCGTTAGCGGCGACGGCGTCCTCGTGGAGGTTAGCGATACATCACGCAGCCTGAGTCTGAATTTTTTTAATAAGTAGGTAACGTGTGTTCACAGCTGGCATGACAGGCCTTCAATGTAAGCGCTGACTTGCGTTTTGTTCGTCCTTATACCAGCTAATGCCAATTGACTTCATTGTGTTAATTCGTCGATGAATATCAAACTTTACTGAGCTCTTCTTGAGTGCGGCTGTTTAAGTAAAATCCAAAACCGTGCGAATTCGTTGTTGGTTGTTCCTATGTCAACATTGTTTGCACTTGACGTGATACCCATTCGTCGTCCTTACATTACAAGTGCCTTCCAAAGATTTCATGAAGAAATAGTATATTATCTGAAAACGTACTGTTGCTAGAAAAAAAAGTGAGAGAAACGTGCGTACTACTCTCATACCGTACTGTCTCTCCCTTCGAAAAAGTTGGAATTATTTTTCAAATCAGGTTCATTTTTGTTTCTCATGCTGTGATTTCGTGCGTAGGTAGTAAACGGAATTCTTCAACGGACAGATTGGGAGGAGGCAATAAAAATGCCTATCGGGGTAATTCCAGCAGGTACGGAAAATCTTACACACTCTGTTCTAAATTATAAGACGTTTTGACATTTCTAGATATATACTAGTTTTTACTATACACTTCCATAGACGCTATGTCTGGATACATAAGGAAAACAAATGTATGTATCTAGAAAAATCAAAACGTCTTATAGTTTGGAACAGAGGGAGTACCACTTAAAACACTAGTAAGCGATCAAAACAGGCCTGGCCTGGTCATGTGTGCAGGTACAGGAAATGGCATGGCTAAATCACTTCTGCATGCTGCCAGTGAGAAATACTCGGTTTCAAATGCTGTATTTGCCATAATCAAAGGTTACTTCTCTAATTTCTTTCCCCCTATCATGCTCAAAACTACATGACGCATGGAGATTTTCCAGTGGAGAGAAGGAAACATGAATTTCTTGGTGTTCAGGTCACAAGCAGTCCTTAGATGTCTGTACCATTTTGCAAGGGGACACGAAATTTTTCAGTGTCTTGCTAATGACCTGGGGTACGCACTTGATAAAACAGTCAGGTTTTAATGTAACTTTTTATTATTATTATCTGATTAACTTTAAAGTATCTCAGGTTTGGTGGCCGATATAGATATCGAGTCTGAGAAATACAGATGGATGGGAAGTGCACGCTTCGACTTCTATGTATATGCTCAACCATTACTATTTCTTGACAATTATCTATTTTATCATCTCTGAAATGCCCCTTAATGCATGTGGACTTACAGTAGGATCTAGAGTGTGGTGCTTGACAAATTTGCACGGTTACCCTTTCATCTAAATATCTACTCCTATGCTTTTGTTTTTGTTGGTTGTACCTAGGCCTTACTTCCTGTCATTTCTTTTTTCTGAATCTTCGTCCAATTCTTTGCTACTGGCATCATTTACACTTGTTATTAATTACGACAAGTAATTAAATGGCTTGGTCCTATAGGATCAATTCTAGCTTCAGAAACTTACCTTATTATTTTGTTTTCTTTGCTGTTAGGGAAATGATACCTGAAGTCTTAACAAAGCTCTTGCCTTTTTTCAGGCTGTGGTGCGCATAATGAACTTGCGAAAATACTGCGGAAGTATTCAGTTCGTGCCTGCCCCAGGCTACGAGGCATATGGAGAACCCATCAAGCAAGTCAAGAATTCCATTGTAGAGTCTGTGGAGCAAAATGGAAAATCTCATCGATCTTGTTATCCAGGTCCTTCAGTTGAGTTTCAAGCTTCAGATTGGAGATTTATTGATGGCCCATTTATTTCAGTTTGGGTAAACAATGTGCCATGGGCTGCCGAGGATATCATGGCAGCTCCAGAGGCAAAGGTAACCGAATAGCCTCTTGCAATAGTAACATTTTGTCTAGGGTGTCTGTTTCCTTTTGAATTTCGAAATCTGGAATAGCTAGTTTGTTTACTCACCAAATGAACTTCAGAAAATGTTTATACAGAACTACAGTTCTCAAGATTAAAACACTTCTTTTCAGTTGCTACTTTTTTTTATTATCACAAGGGTATTGAGTTTTTTTCTGGATGCTGGAACTGAATTCTCAGGACAAGCATTAAGAAGTAGTAAAAAAAGTTTAAATGTGCGCTTA
The DNA here is from genome assembly GCF_019320115.1 of Miscanthus floridulus. Lineage (NCBI taxonomy): Eukaryota > Viridiplantae > Streptophyta > Magnoliopsida > Poales > Poaceae > Miscanthus > Miscanthus floridulus. The sequence continues at coordinate 116,112,554 of NC_089584.1, forward strand.
GACCATCAGCATAATGAATGATTCTGCATGGTTGGTACAGAAATCATTATGCGTCATGTATTTGAGTGTTCAGTTCCATACTTCCATTTGCTTCTAGATTTCTTTTTGTCAGTCTTGATTTAGTATATTCAACTCAAGGAAGTTGAATGTTGTGATTATTGTGCAGTTCTCAGATGGCTATATGGATGCAGTCATACTCAGAGATTGTCCAAAGGCTGATCTTTTAGCTCTATTGCTGAATATGAGCGACGGGAGTTATGTCAAATCACCATATGTTACATATCTCAAGGTTCGTTTCTCTCATCCACTGACGTTAGGACGTTGCAACTTACAGTGAAACTTTCCTAAGGTTAAATAAACCATATTAAGTTATGTTTTGACTGAATATTCTGATGTTCAGTGGAAAATAAGGCACTTCAACTTATATCTTATTGTCAGTGCAGCATGATTAATTTATCATGGTTCAGGTCTTTCATCTCTTCTCAATTTAATAGTACATCGGTATCAAGGAAATGATGCTAGTTATGGTGACTTCTGCAGGTGAGATCTTTTAAATTATCACCAGGCCAGCTTGTTGAGAACCCCAAAAGGGGTGGCATTATAGACGTGGACGGTGAGGTAATTGCTAGAGGAAAAGGAACATACGGAAAAAACGAACATCAAGATGTGATGGCTTATGGCCATCCTATTCAGCTGACAGTGCACCAAGCATTGGCTACCATATATTGCCCTGACAAGATTCGCTGAAGAATACCATTGCCCAAACGAAGTTGCCTACAAATGTCCCAAGCCTTCGAAGGAAAATGCTGAAGTGGAGATACAACAAGAAATGGACCTTACAATATCCACTACCACGACCAACCCCCACCCCAAGCCAATGAAAGCAGAATCTAGAAAAAAACAATTAATTTTGCTAAGACGAACTATGTCATTCATGTATGTCAGAACAAACACCCCAAAATGACCCTTCCTTTCTGCCCTTTCTACTCTCTCCTAAGGTTAGTTTGATCATGTCGATTGTTTCTACTGTTGCTCAATAACTTTGTGTTGTTCTTTACAAGTTTTGACCAATAACACAGTGTAGGTGTTAAAAAAACACAATATAGGTGGAACTGTTCATATATCTGTGCACTTCCCTAATTATATCTTTTGGGCATTATACATTTATTCTGAATGTACCAGTGATCTATTTTGATTCAAAAAGATTAAGACACTTAGAGTTTGCGCAGCTTTTAAACATTTTTTCTATAATCCACTTCATTCGAAAATAAATTCAAAACGTAGGCACAGGATAATTTCTTCATAATTTTATCTATTTACCAAGATTTTGAGAGCTGCTTAAGAGATGTGGTGGTGGGTGGTGGTGGGTGGGTGGACAGGAGAGGGGGAGGGGTTAAGGGCCGAATGGCCTAAAAGGGGGTGAGTTGGGATCTACAAATTTGAAATGATAAACCTTAGCCTATACAAATTCTAAACCGTCAAAGCTTTTGGCTCCTAAGTTCTTCTAAAAAGCGATCTAATGGGTCCTTAGGGCCAACAAGCTAGTCTTGTCCTTAGCAAAGATCACACTGAGAGTAATATCCTTAGAGAGCAAGAAAGAAACCAATGCTAACTACCCACTACCATGAATCCTACTTGTCACTCAAAGAAACTTGACAGCAATGAAAGTAATAAAGCAAATAAAAGAAAGGACAAGAGACAAGATTTTTTTCTCATGGTATCAGGTTGTTGCCACAACCCCCTCCTCCACGTTGAAGCATCGAAGTCACAAAGACTTGGTTAAGCACCGCTCCACTAGTGAATACTCATTCGCCACTCTGGCACGGTGAAATACCATGTACAAACTTCTGGAGCCTCCTCACAACTACACCACTGAGGATGGTCATCAAGTCCTCCAACAAGCTATCTAGGTGTTGGCAAACACCAAGAGTAACAAGTCTTCAGACTTCTAACTCAAGAAACCCAAGCAAGAAAATCGGTAGCACTCATGGCTAGCACTCAATCCTCACTTCTTAGCTTGAGTAACTCTACAAATTCTTCACTATCATGTATAGAAATGTTGGCAACATTGAGGTAGAAAAAACAACTCCAAATGAGCTAGGGGTAGCATTTATATAGAGGGTAAAGAGACTGGTAGCCATTGAAAAAAGCTAGCAAACGCAATGATCTGCTGGCTCCAAAAGGCTACGGCCCCGTTCGTTGGTCTGAAACTTGGCTGAAAGTGGCTGAAAAATACTGTCCTGACTGAAATGTTGTGAGAGAAAAACACTGTTCTGACTAAAAAAGAAGACAAACCAGCCAAACTTCGTACCAGCCAAACGAGGCCTACGGCGGATCATACGGTGGCGTTGTGCTAGTTGATTCCTTCAACAATTTATTGGGAATATACTAGGATATTCCCTGTTGCATGATATGCTAGTAGGTCACATAGTCCCATCGGATCATACGGTGAACTATAGAGACTTTGTCAACTGATCACTAAGTCCATCTTGGCCCACCAGATGATCCGCTGAGGTTCATGCTTGGCAATATTCTTGAAAGATTGATACATCCCAACTATGCACGTCAAGCCTCTAACCTCCCCTATCTCATGAGCCCCTCTCTTTTTCTTAGGTAGCCAAGCAAGTTTAGGCTACATGTCTTCAGGACCCATATCTTCTTTGGGAGCTTCCTCTTGGCATGAATGCCGATGAAGGAGCATCTCCTCCTACAATTGGTATCCTATGACAAGCTATTGATGTAACTTGAGGATTGAAGGAGCATCTCCTTGAACTTGTATTCTCTTCTTGCAAGTCGGTAAGTGATAGAGGACAAACAAATAGTATTGCAAGGTTCATCGTTAGCGGGTGAAGTTTTCTTAGATTTCTTGGAGACCTCAACATCATCAAGAAGTTCATTATATGCCACCTCAAATTGATTGTGTGTGATGCAAAGAGTGTTATGTTCCTCTTGGATGGCATTATAAGCAAGATCAAGTTCTTCATGGGACTTGGTTAGCTCAATATTGAAAGCATCTAGGCCCCTAGTTGGGTTTCGGTGATTAATGACAATATGAGATTGCTATGACTAACGTGTGTTTTGCAGAGGTAATTAAGTTAGGTCATGGTAATGACAAATTGATTAGGCAATCATGGTTGTCATGCCCCTACGATGGAAATCGTTTTGGTTTTCAAAGGGTGGACGACAAGGTTAAGGATGGACTAGTTCTAAGTGTCGTTTGATGTTGAAGAGACACTTAGAGTAGTTTAGGACTTTGTTTTTCCTTTGGCCATACTATTAAGGGGGGTATGGACTAGTAGCTTGACCTAGGTGAGTCTAGTGGGTTATGTGTGGTGCACACTTGTCAAATCTAGCACTAGGTAGCTTCTAAGTAGCCCTAAGATCAATTGGAGAAAACTTCATTCACATATGATTTCGAGTTGGAAGTGAATGGAGGGTCAAATGTTGACCGGACGCTGGTCCCGATGTGACCGGACGCTGGCAGTAGAGTTCGGTCAGTTCATTTGATCAAGTGAAGTCATCTGGATACGACCGGACGCTGAGTGAAAAGTGACCGGACGCTGGGTGCTAGAGTCCAGTCAACTCCAATAAGGTTTCAGAGAGGGAGAATCCTGATCGAACGCGTCCGGTCAGTGCTGACCGGACGCTAGTCAGGTTTCGGTTACTGACCGGACGTTGAATAGTAATGTGACCGGACGCTGGGTGCTAGAGTCTGGTCAACATCAGTAAGGGTCTAGAGAGCAGTTTTTGTGACCGGATGTGTTCGGTCAGTGTTGACCGGACACAGGTCAGAGTCCGGTCACAACTTAACGGCTCTATGGCGGGGAGAACTGACCGGAGCGTCCGGTTACCTTGACCGGAGCGTCCGGTCACCCCATAGAGTGCTAACTCAGGCATATAACGGTTCATTTTGAATGAGGGGTTATAAATACTTCCTCTATTCATTCAAGGGAGTACTCTTGCCCATTTCAACAGCTGAGAAACACCCTTGAGAGTACCAAGGAGAGCAAGAGCCTAGTGAGGTGATTGAGATTTGAGAATCCAAAATTAAGGCCTCATTAGTGAAAAGAGAGTAGCAAGTGTGCATCCACCCTTCTCATTAGGCTTGTTGTGGTCAAGTGAGAGTTCTTGCTTGTTACTCTTAGTGATCGCCATCACCTAGACAGCTTGGTGGTGATTGTGAGTTTGGTGATCATCTGGTGGAGCTCGTGGATGACTCAACTCAAGTTGTGAGCGGGTTGTGGGTGATTCACCGCAATGGAGTGTCAAAGAATCAACCCATAGAGAGCACTTGATCCTTTCGCAGATCAAGGGGGAGCTACACCCTTGCACAGGTGCTCCAACGAGGACTAGTGGGGAGTGGCGACTCTCTGATACCTTGGCAAAACATCACCACGTTCCTTCTCCTCTCTTTACTTTGAGCATTTACTTTTGAGCAATTCAATTCTTGTCTTTACATTCTTAGAATTGCCATGCTACGATTGGAACTTAGGGTGCTAAACTTTTATACGGTAGATCATTAGAATCACTTTCTAGGCAAAGGGGTGAAGTGGGCTAAGTGTAGGGTTTAATTATTGCAAAGAATTTTAGAATTAGCCCAATTCACCCCCCTCTTGGGCATCTTGATCCTTTCAATTGGAATCAAAGCCTCATGCTCACGTATTTAGGCTTAACCGTCTAGAGAAAGATGTCTCACAGGGATGGACCTCCTCCTATCTTTGAGGGAGATGTTTTTCCTTATTGGAAAATCCAAATGGAGGCGTATTTAGAAACTCTAGATGTTGGAATTCTTAGAGCCACCTCTCAAGGTTTCCCAAAACCTAGGGATTCCACGCACCTTCAGGGCGATGAAGTGAATTACAAAAAATGGAATGCAAAGGCTAGAAACACCATCTTTAGAGGCCTTTGCAAAGATGTGTTTAACCATGTGAGGAACCACAAGGACGCCCATGCACTATGGCCGGACATTTATGCGCTCCATGAGGGAATAAAGAGTGAGCGTGAGGAACGCTATCATCTTATCATGAAAAATCATAATTCTTTTGAGATGCTTCCTAAAGAGAGTGCTAATGAGATGTACTCATGCTTAAATGTTCTTATAGAGGAAGTCAATGGGCTTGGACTCACTCAAATGCAACCATCCGATGTTGTAAGAAAAATCTTGAGTGTCCTCCCCATTGACAAAAATGGGCATATTGTGATCGTGCTTCATCAAGGTGATCTTTCCACCGCTACACTAACTCAAATCTTGAGAAAGATCAACGCTCATGAGATGTACATGCACATCACACCATAAGATGGCTCATCCTCTACCAAGAAGAAAGACAAAGACTTGGCATTCAAGGCTAGCCAAGAGAAGGGCAAAGCAAGAATTGAGTATGAGAGCTCAAGTGATGATAAAATTGATGATGCAAGTCTTGCTCTTATGGTGAGAAGAACCGCCAAGATGCTAAAGAAGCTCAACAAGAATGGCATCAAGTTTGATGGCAAGAAAAAGAAGTTCTTCACTAGCAGTATGTGGCAGAACCTCCTAAGTTATAGGGCCCACATGCATCTGTCTCTGTCCGACGACCTTCGACAACTATGCATATGTTTCCATTAACTTAAAAAGACTGTCGGGTGTCCTCGGGGAACCCCGAACCATCCACGATTTCCGAGCAGGATCACGTTACAGAGTCATTGCAGTATTACAACATTTATTCAAATATATACATCAGAGTAAAAACAGCGGAAGTCTTACGATAACATAGTTTACAAACCAGTTGTTTCAAACCTTACAAACTAAGTTCGATGATTATTACAAACCATAGTAGTAGTGGAGTGGCATAAATAACATATACTTAACACACAAAATAAACATCCTGCCCAAGGATCACACATTTACTTCTCATCGTCAGAACGAACGATAGTCATGCAGCACGATCCAAAACAGATCTGCTCATGAGGCTCACCTGCAACAAGGGGTCAACGAACCCTGAGTACAAAAGTACTCAACAAGACTTATCCGAAATATTAACTGATAAACTTAGTAATGCAGGCTCAGGGATTCAAGGTATAGCTTTAACAATGATCAAAGTTCTTTTGCGTAAAAGCTCTTTTAACAACATTCTTTATATAGAAAACTTCTCGGGAATTATATACAAAGTTGACACGATCCGCACTGAGATCATGAAACTTCATATCCAACACCTTCACAAGCTTTATTCAAGTTCCGGTTATTAATTCTACGGTGATGAACAGTGAGTTGAGTCTCCATAACCGAGGAGCAACGACAATTCGAACCGATTAAGCCCAGCTGGGGATTCTAGACCACACGACATATGCAGGTCCCCGACCTACATATACCAACCTACCCTCGGATCCTCTAAAACAAGAACGGGTCCGCGCCACCCGAGAACACAGTACTCCACCATTCCAGCCCATGGCCACGTGGGTACACGCTATTCCCGCCATCTCTCCACTCCCAGTGCGCGAGTAGCCATTCTCGTAATAGAATTGCCAAGTTCAGGCTTACCGGAGTATGTGGTTAGTACTACAAATTCTCACCTCATGCAATTCAACAACGGATGTGCCTTAATCGACACAGGCGGAAAGAACCCGCTCACAAGACATCCATGTCTTGTGGCTCACACACACCGAGTCCGCCCGGTCTAGATTTATTACTCCATATTCCCATATCACATACTAACAAAGTTAACCAATGTTCCGTTTAAAACTTGCAGGTGGCAGGTAGTCACCTGACTTTCATCGTTCTACGCATAGCTAAGCAAAACTAGACATATACGAGTTTAAAACTGGTAATATGGTAAACATGGAATAACAAGGGTGGTAATGCACCAATTAGGCTTTTTACTTAACTCCTAATCACTTAATGCAGTAACAGAAAGCAAAAGCGAAATTAATTTATAAAACACAAGGTAGGGTTGTATGCATCCGAGGCTTGCCTTCGTTGACGGAAAAGTCCGGTTCCTGCGACGTTACACAAGTATTCGATCCGACCTCAATAGACGGATTAACCTCTTCAACAGCTTGATTAACTACCACGTTTTCACCTTCGTTCACTACACGTAATAACAATGCCATGTTTAACATGATGCGGAATTCGAAACATGATGCTCGATGATGGATGCAAAATTAATAATTTGAATACAACTTTCCTTCGCGGTACAGTTGCAAGTCAAACAAACTAAATCTTTTTCGTAACACATACATCAACTACCAAGGATCATTAACAACAAATGACCCAAGGTCATCACTCAATCCAAAATTCCAATCAAAAACCTAAATCATTAAAGGTTACTATTCGCTTTTATGAATTAATTATTTAATTCAAAATTATGAAATAAATCAACTTATTCCAATTGAGCTCAAAATTTTAGTACATGTTTATTACATGTTAACTAAGTGGCAAAACAAATTTCATAATTTTTGGATAAATAAATAAGCCTAGAAAAATCCTGGAAATCCATTTATGAATAAATTGAGCAATTTTTATCACATTTAAAAATTACTGAAAAACACTATTTCATATTTTTCTTAAATACTATACATCTCAGAGAAGTCACACAAAAATTTTCATAATTTTTGGAGCTCTAAATAAATCTACACAAAAATAACAAAAACAGACACTATTCATTCAAATCTGAAAATAGAAAAATCCATTTGAACGCTGAGTCACTAACATCGGGTCCCACATGTCATCTCCTACCTCCCGCGTGTTGACTACGACGACGACGGCGCTGACCGGCGCAAACTCACCGACGGTGAGTCCAAAGGCGACGGTCAAGGTACCAAAATGACCATATCATCACGGCGCATCGACTGAAGGCACTAGCTAGACGAATTACTACGAGTTACGAGCTTGGCATCGGCCATGGCAGATGCGGTGGCATGGCAGTGCTACGCCGGCGAAATGAAGCCGAAAACGGGGAAATAGAGGGCATGGGAAGGTCCAGTATCTCACCACGAACACGTTCAAGCAAGAATTAAGGCCGGAGAAGCAACGGTGAAGCGGGGCGGCGTTCACAGCGATCACGGCGGTGCGAGCAATGGCGACGGCGGTGTTCCAGTGGCTGTGGTGGACAAAACAAGCAATCAACAAGATATTAAGCACCACGGCATCACGGAGAAGCTGAAACAATGCTTCCCGAGATCAGAAGCTCACCGTAGAGTACTGGCCACGACGGCGCTCGCTCGACGGGGACTCTGCCGGCCGCGAGAAAGAAGAGCGTGGTCAGCGAGTTCCCGGTGAAATCAGCCGACCACAGTTGGCTGGGTGGATGCGCAAGAGAAAGACGGAACTAGGACGGCCTTTACCAAGACGACCACGGCACATGGGAGACGGTGCGGGCTCGCCGGAGCTATGGCGGTGGCGTCGGGGAAACAGAGAGCGAAGAAAGAAGAACGACGGCGGCTCCAGAGCTTTATAGGGCAGCCAAGGAAGCGCAAGGAAGCCACGACGAAGCCTTCAGCGCGCCAACGCGACGCCCAGACGGCCACGCGTGCGACTGGAAGCAAGCCGAAGCTCGCCGGCGGTGTAGCGCAAGCAGTGAACACTGTTCACAGTAATTACAAGTTTGCCATTCGCCAAATTTCACAAATTACACTCAAATTTTCATAAGAACTCAAAAATCTCCAAAAACAAAAGTTGTTCAAAATCAAAAGTTCTACAACTTTGCTTCTATAACCATCTCCTAATTCAGTCTAGATTTTAAAATGAACTTTTGAGTTTGAATCGAGAAATTTAACGAATTACGCCTTTTTGATTTACTCAAAATTTTTCTAAACAACTTGAAAAACTCCAAAGATAAACTTTGCTTAACTAGTCAAGCCCTACACTTTTGCTTCAAGGCCCAACCCCAAAATATGCTTAGATTTTGAAATGGATTTTCAGGGTAGGATTTACATGTTGAAACGCGGGGTTTTCTCGAAAAATTCAAAACCCAGACAAACTTTGAACTTAAGTCAAACAATACAATTCAACACTCATTACACAAATGTAAACTTGTTTTAGTAAATGCACATCAAAGTTTTCACCAAATGCCAAATGCTTTGCAATGCATATGATGACATGTCAGATTTTAATATTTAAACACCCGAGGTGTTACAATCCTTACCCCTAAAAGAAATCTCGCCCCGAGATTCAAAGCCATAGGGTAAGTAATGGAAAAGGAAATGTGTCGCGAGAACACATACAAACTCTGTCCATAAAACAGCTGAGGTCCCTTTTACAAAACACAACATGTACTACCGAGCTCAACTAACATTACTCGAATTTATATTGACGCTAAAAATTCGGGAAACTTTTCTAACAAGTAATCTTCTGATTCCCAAGTAGCTTCCTCTTCTGAATGTTGATTCCATTGTATTTTATAGAACTTGATTGTCCATCTTTGAGTAACATGATCTTTCTGATCTAGCACTCGGATAGGATATTCGGAATAAGTCAAATCCGGTTCTAGTTCCACTCCTTCCACTTCAACATTCTATTCAGGCACTCGGAGACACTTCTTCAATTGAGAAACATGGAACACATCATGCACAGCTGCGAGATGTTCAGGTAATTTCAAGCGATATGCCACTTTTCCATACCTCTCCAAAATTTAATATGGTCCAATATATCGGGGTGCCAACTTTCCTTTAACACCAAAACGGGTAACTCCCTTCATTGGTGACACTTTCAGATACACAAAATCTCCTTTGGTAAATACCAATGGTCTCCGTCTTCTATCCGCATAACTCTTTTGTCGGGATTGAGCTATTTTCAAATTACTCTGTATTTGTCTAACCTGGTCTTCTGTTTCTTTCACAAGGTCAACTCCAAAGAATCTTCTTTCTCCAGGTTCAGACCAACTCAATGATGTTCTGCATCTACGACCATAGAGTGCTTCAAATGGAGCCATTCTAATGCTTTCTTGATAACTATTGTTGTATGAGAACTCGGCCAAAGGTAAGCATTCATCCCACTTATTAGAATAGTTAAGGACACAACACCTTAACATATCTTCAAGCACTTGATTAACTCTTTCAGTCTGTCCATTAGTCTACGGATGATAAGCTGTACTATACAGAAGTTTAGTACCCAACGAAGAATGCAATTGTTTCTAAAAGTTGGAGACAAACTGTGTACCCCTATCTGACACAATAGTCTTGGGTATTCCATGGAGACTCATGATTCTTGCTAAGTACATTTTGGCATATTGGATCGTAGGATATATTGTCTTGACTAGAAGAAAATGCGCTGACTTAGTGAGTCGATCTACAATAACCCATACTGAGTCAAATCCCTTTGATGTCTTGGGTAGACCAACAATAAAATCCATACTTATGTCCTCCCACTTCCAAGAGGGAATAGGTAATGGTTGTAATTCACCAGCAGACCTCAAATGTATAGCTTTCACCTTTTGACAAGTATCACACTTTGCTATGTATCTAGCAATCTCTATTTTCATTTTAGTCCACCAGAATCTTTGCTTCAAGTCATGGTACATCTTGTTACTTCCCGGATGGATTGATAACCTAGTAGCATGTGCCTCATCTAGAATTGACTACCGTAACTCAGGAACTTTTGGTACCACCAGGCGATCCTTGAACCACAACACATCTTCATTGTCAATACTAAAGCATTCCGCTTTTCCCTTCTTGACTCTTTCCTTGATATGGGCTATACCCTTGTTTTCCTTCTGAGCAGCAATAACTTGATCTCGAATAGTGGCTTTAACAATTATGTTGGTCAAACTTCCTTGTTGAATTACTTCTACATTCAACTTTTCCATTTCTTGACATAAATTCAAACTCATTGTTCTCACTGTCAGACAATTGCAATAACTTTTGCGACTGAGAGCATCTGCAACCACATTTGCTTTACCAGGGTGATAATGTACTTCCAAATCATAATCCTTAATCAGTTCTAACCATCTTCTTTGTCGCATGTTCAACTCTGACTGAGTAAAGATATACTTTAAGCTTTTGTGGTCTGTATACATATGACACATATTACCAAGCAGGTAATGCCGCCAAATCTTCAGAGCATGAACCACAGCTGCTAACTCCAAGTCATGAGTCGGATAGTGTTCTTCATGTTGCTTAAGTTGCCTAGATGCATAGGCAATGACTCGGCCTTCTTGCATCAACACACATCTAATACCAATACCTGAAGCATCACAATAAACATCAAACGGCTTCTCGATGTCAGGTTGGGCTAACACTGGTGCAGTAGTCAACAGTCTCTTCAAAGTCTGGAAAGCCTCTTCACAATCTGATGACCAGACAAACTTAACTTGGTTCTTCAACAATTTAGTTATGGACTTTGATATCTTTGAGAAATCTGGAATAAACCGACGGTAATATCCTGCCAGACCCAGAAAACTCCGAACTTGATGAACTGTGGTTGGCGGTTTCCAATCAAGCACATCCTTCACTTTGCTTGGATCAACTGCAACTCCTTCGGCTGACAAGACATGTCCAAGAAATTGCACTTCCTTCAGCCAAAAATCACACTTGCTGAACTTGGCATATAGTTGATGTTCTCTCAAACGGGTCAGAACAATTCTGAGATGTTCCGCATGTTCTTTCTTATTCTTGGAATATACTAAAATGTCATCAATAAACACCACTACAAACTTGTCTAGCTCCGGCATGAATACTGAGTTCATTAGATACATGAAATGAGCTGGAGCATTTGTCAAACCAAAAGACATTACCAAGTATTCATATAACCCATATCTTGTGGTAAATGCCGTTTTGGGAATATCCTTAGGCTTTATCTTGATTTGGTGATATCCTGATCTCAAATCTATCTTGGAGAAAACTTTGGCTCCGGCCAGTTGATCAAAAAGCAGATCTATCCGAGGTAATGGATACTTATTCTTGATGGTCACTTCATTCAATGGACGATAGTCAACACATAACCTCAGGGTCTCATCTTTCTTTTTCACAAAAATTGCCGGACATCCCCAAGGTGAAGAACTAGGTTGGATAAACCCTTTCTCAATCAATTCTTGTAACTGAGTTTTCAACTCGGCCAATTCCTTAGGTGGCATCCTATAAGCTCTCCGAGAAATCGGAGCTGTTCCAGGTTGTAACTCTATATTGAACTGTACATCCCTATTAGGTGGTAGATCGGGTAAATCTTCAAGAAACACATCTAGAAATTCACACACTACCAGAATATCTCTAATCTCTTTGACAGCAGTTGCACAAATCTTGCTCACTGATCTTCTTAGGGTTGGAAGTTGGATAAGAAGTTGAGAATTACTATCAGGCAAACTCACTCTTAAGGTCCTATTCAAAGCATCTATAACAGCCTTATGCTGATACATCCAATTCATTCCCAAAATTACATCTATATCCTGATCCTTAAGGATAATCATGGTAGTGGGAAAAATATGCCCACCCAGGTTTACGGGTACCTGGTATACCATCTCCTTAGTACACAGACGTCCCTCGGGCGACTGTATAAAGAAACTTTCCTTTGTTGCCCCAATTGAAATTTCATGCTTCACGACAAATGTTCTATTGATGAATGAATGCGATGCGCCAGAATCAAAAAGTATAACTGCAGGGTGATTGGCAACAGGAAACATACCCATCATCACTGGCTCCCCTTCCGGAATTTCTCCAGCTTGAATATAGAACACCCGTCCTGTCTTCCTCTCATCTTTGCCCTTCTGAGCATTCTGATTGTTGTTCTTGTTTGGTGCCTGACCCTGTTGTTGATTGGCAGGAGCCTTCTGATAATTTTGATTAGCCTGCCTATGATATGGACATTCCCTGGAGAAATGACCAGTCCTTCCACAATTATAGCATGGATAGTTGTGACCTTGGGATGTTGGAGCATTGCCACCAGAAGCATTGGTTGACTGTGAACTCGGATAGGTTATAGCAGGACGGACATTTGACTGTTGCCCGGCTTGGAACTGCGGCGAACGATAAGGAGGACGATTATGATGTACTGGATGATAAATCACCCTCTGCCTCTTCGGATTTCCCCCAAAAGATCCAGACAGCACACTCTTTTTCTTTTTGAGCTCCTTATGCTGCCGATACTTTGATTCTGAAGCAATTGCAATATTTACTGCCTCATGGTAAGTGACATTAGTGCAAGTGGTCATCATTGTCTGTAACTTGGTATTCAGGCCTCTCATAAACCACCTCTTCTTCTTGGCATCAGTATTGACATGTTCGGATGCATATTGGGACAGATGATTAAATCTTCCCACATACTGCATCACGCTTTGATCTCCTTGTTTCAAAGCAAGGAATTCATCTAGCTTCATAGCCATTACTCCTTCAGGGATATAATGGGCTCTGAAGGCCGTACGGAACTCAGCCCAAGTTATTGGAATGCCAGCTGGTTGCATAGCCACTAAGTTTGCCCACCAAGCACTTGCTGCTCCTCTAAGTTGTTGGGCGGCAAACGTAGGTTTCTGATACTCCATGCATGGGATAAGGTCAAATTTCTGCTCCATGGTTCGAAGCCAGTCATCAGCCTCCAATGGTTCATCTGCCTTGGTGAACACCGGGGGTCTTGTGTCTGTAAAATCAACATATGTAGCCTCCTGTCGGTTATGGTGGCGCCCACAGTTTCCGTACATCTGATTCTGATTACTCTGAGCCATCTCATGAAGCAAACGAGAATTTTCAGTCGTCACATTGACAAGTGCAGTTATAGCATCAGCTAAATTGGTTGGAACTGGTGGCGGATCTGGAATACCGTCCTCATCTTGTGAAGTTCCCGGAATAAACGAACCCCGTGTACGACGCATCTGCTCATAACAAACCAAACTTTATTCACATGTCTTTATTGAATTGTACCAAAGCTTACTCTAGACACATTACATGGAGCTTACTAATGTACAAACAAACCTATGAGTACGAAAACAGAACTACATAACTTAACTAGAGCTACTATTATATAACTCTACTCTTTTCCTCAATTTCTTCAAACTTCAGGCTCGGTATCCATTCCGGAATTATTACCGCCTTCATCATCACTTTCATCGATCATTACTAATTCTTCAGGATCTTCTTCTTCTTCTCCCGATTCATCATCATCGGCAAGGATGACACCGGGGTCCATGGCATCAGCTTGAGGCTCATGATTCGGATTCAGTAGATTGCTAAGCCTATGAACTTCCTCATGTAGATATGTATTATGTTCTTCTAAATCTTCTACATAGAATTCTAGCTCATGAGTTCTAGCTCTAGCTACATCTTCCCTGTGCCAAGCTTCATTTCTTCCTTCCACCGTACGAACTAACATGCTTTCACAGTTCCTGTGCGCGGTGGTGAGCTGCCTCAATTGACCCTGTAATTCTCCTATTTGTATAACATCCAAAGCCCTATCTCTAGTAGATTGTGCTAACTCCATAGAAACCCTTAGTATCTCTGCTTGGGGATCAGGCCTAGTACTGCTACTGCTAGCACCATCATTTCTAGGGGCAAGTTGGTGACGAGGAACTCCTTTGGGTCCGGTGGACTTACGGGGCGTCATCTTGGCACAAGCCATACTGTAGGAAGCCAATTTAATCCAAGTCAGACCATTTGATCAAAATCCAAAAAGTAACTAAGATGGATTACATTCCTCCAACCAGACTCACTACTTAATTCCAGACTAAGAGGTGAAGGAAGTAACGAGTGAATTATTCATGATGCATGCATCGTTCTTATGAACAAAACCATCAAAGATTATAATACACATAAACAACATTTATTTTTATATAGGGCATAGTATGATTACTACTCCACCACACAAAAACCTTTTTAATCAAATAGGGAATGGAGAGAAAGAAATAAGATAAGTCAGAAGCCATTTGGACCAAATTATCAAATTAAATTTAGTCATCCCAAATCATTTTGAAGTTTTTGTAAAACAATACAACAAAAACCTTGTAACGATCGCTCTGATACCATTCTGTGGCAGAACCTCCTAAGTTATAGGGCCCACATGCATCTGTCTCTGTCCGACGACCTTCGACAACTATGCATATGTTTCCATTAACTTAAAAAGACTGTCGGGTGTCCTCGGGGAACCCCGAATCATCCACGATTTCCGAGCAGGATCACATTACAGAGTCATTGCAGTATTACAACATTTATTCAAATATATACATCAGAGTAAAAATAGCGGAAGTCTTACGATAACATAGTTTACAAACCAGTTGTTTCAAACCTTACAAACTAAGTTCGATGATTATTACAAACCATAGTAGTAGTGGAGTGGCATAAATAACATATACTTAACACACAAAATAAACATCCTGCCCAAGGATCACACATTTACTTCTCATCATCAGAACGAACAATAGTCATGCAGCACGATCCAAAATAGATCTGCTCATGAGGCTCACCTGCAACAAGGGGTCAACGAACCCTGAGTACAAAAGTACTCAACAAGACTTATCCGAAATATTAACTGATAAACTCAGTAATGCAGGCTCAGGGATTCAAGGTATAGCTTTAACAATGATCAAAGTTCTTTTGCGTAAAAGCTCTTTTAACAACATTCTTTATATAGAAAACTTCTCGGGAATTATATACAAAGTTGACACAATCCGCACTGAGATCATGAAACTTCATATCCAACACCTTCACAAGCTTTATTCAAGTTTCGGTTATTAATTCTACGGTGATGAACAGTGAGTTGAGTCTCCATAACCGAGGAGCAACGACGATTCGAACCGATTAAGCCCAGCTGGGGATTCCAGACCACACGACATATGCAGGTCCCCGACCTACATATACCAACCTACCCTCGGATCCTCTAAAACAAGAACGGGTCCGCGCCACCCGAGAACATAGTACTCCACCATTCCAGCCCATGGCCACGTGGGTACACGCTATTCCCGCCATCTCTCCACTCCCAGTGCACGAGTAGCCATTCTCGTAATAGAATTGCCAAGTTCAGGCTTACCGGAGTATGTGGTTAGTACTACAAATTCTCACCTCATGCAATTCAACAACGGACGTGCCTTAATCGACACAGGCGGAAAGAACCCGCTCACAAGACCTCCATGTCTTGTGGCTCACACACACCGAGTCCGCCCGGTCTAGATTTATTACTCCATATTCCCATATCACATGCTAACAAAGTTAACCAATGTTCCATTTAAAACTTGCAGGTGGCAGGTAGTCACCTGACTTTCATCGTTCTACGCATAGCTAAGCAAAACTAGACATATACGAGTTTAAAACTGGTAATATGGTAAACATGGAATAACAAGGGTGGTAATGCACCAATTAGGCTTTTACTTAACTCCTAATCACTTAATGCAGTAACAGAAAGCAAAAGCGAAATTAATTTATAAAACACAAGGTAGGGTTGTATGCATCCGGGGCTTGCCTTCGTTGACGGAAAAGTCCGGTTCCTGCGACGTTACACAAGTATTCGATCCGACCTCAACAGACGGATTAACCTCTTCAACAGCTTGATTAACTACCACGTTTTCACCTTCGTTCACTACACGTAATAACAATGCCATGTTTAACATGATGCGGAATTCGAAACATGATGCTCGATGATGGATGCAAAATTAATAATTTGAATACAACTTTCCTTCGCGGTACAGTTGCAAGTCAAACAAACTAAATCTTTTTCGTAACACATACATCAACTGCCAAGGATCATTAACAACAAATGACCCAAGGTCATCACTCAATCCAAAATTCCAATCAAAAACCTAAATCATTAAAGGTTACTATTCGCTTTTATGAATTAATTATTTAATTCAAAATTATGAAATAAATCAACTTATTCCAATTGAGCTCAAAATTTTAGTACATGTTTATTACATGTTAACTAAGTGGCAAAACAAATTTCATAATTTTTGGATAAATAAATAAGCCTAGAAAAATCCTGGAAATCCATTTATGAATAAATTGAGCAATTTTTATCACATTTAAAAATTACTGAAAAACACTATTTCATATTTTTCTTAAATACTATACATCTCAGAGAAGTCACACAAAAATTTTCATAATTTTTGGAGCCCTAAATAAATCTACACAAAAATAACAAAAACAGACAGTATTCATTCAAATCTGAAAATAGAAAAATCCATTTGAACGCTGAGTCACTGACATCGGGTCCCACATGTCATCTCCTACCTCCCGCGTGTTGACTACGACGACGACGGCGCTGACCGGCGCAAACTCACCGACGGTGAGTCCAAAGGCGACGGTCAAGGTACCAAAATGACCACATCATCACGGCGCATCGACTGAAGGCACTAGCTAGACGAATTACTACGAGTTACGAGCTTGGCGTCGGCCATGGCGGACGCGGTGGCACGGCAGTGCTACGCCGGCGAAACAAAGCCGAAAACGGGGAAACAGAGGGCATGGGAAGGTCCAGTATCTCACCACGAACACGTTCAAGCAAGAATTAAGGCCGGAGAAGCAACGGTGAAGCGGGGCGGCGTTCACAGCGATCACGGCGGTGCGAGCAATGGCGACGGCGGTGTTCCAGTGGCTGTGGTGGACAAAACGAGCAATGAACAAGATATTAAGCACCACGGTATCACGGAGAAGCTGAAACAATGCTTCCCGAGATCAGAAGCTCACCGTAGAGTACTGGCCACGACGGCGCTCGCTCGACGGGGACTCTGCCGGCCACGAGGAAGAAGAGCGTGGTCAGCGAGTTCCCGGCGAAATCAGCCGACCACAGTTGGCTGGGTGGATGCGCAAGAGAAAGACGGAACTGGGACGGCCTTTACCAAGACGACCACGGCGCATGGGAGACGGTGCGGGCTCGCCGGAGCTATGGCGGTGGCATCGGGAAAACAGAGAGCGAAGAAAGAAGAACGACGGCGGCTCCAAAGCTTTATAGGGCAGCCAAGGAAGCGCAAGGAAGCCACGACAAAGCCTTCAGCACGCCAACGCGACGCCCAGACGGCCACGCGCGTGACTGGAAGCAAGCCGAAGCTCGCCGGCGGTGTAGCGCAAGCGGTGAACACTGTTCACAGTAATTACAAGTTTGCCATTCGCCAAATTTCACAAATTACACTCAAATTTTCATAACAACTCAAAAATCTCCAAAAACAAAAGTTGTTCAAAATCAAAAGTTCTACAACTTTTCTTCTATAACCATCTCCTAATTCGGTCTAGATTTTAAAATGAACTTTTGAGTTTGAATCGAGAAATTTAACGAATTACGCCTTTTTGATTTACTCAAAATTTTTCTAAACAACTTGAAAAACTCCAAAGATAAACTTTGCTTAACTAGTCAAGCCCTACACTTTTGCTTCAAGGCCCAACCCCAAAATATGCTTAGATTTTGAAATGGATTTTCAGGGTAGGATTTACATGTTGAAACGCGGGGTTTTCTCGAAAAATTCAAAACCCAGACAAACTTTGAACTTGAGTCAAACAATACAATTCAACACTCATTACACAAATGTAAACTTGTTTTAGTAAATGCACATCAAAGTTTTCACCAAATGCCAAATGCTTTGCAATGCATATGATGACATGTCAGATTTTAATATTTAAACACCCGAGGTGTTACACAGTAGAAGGAAGCCAATCTCTGAGATGGATTACTATAATCATGGAGAACTTGATCATCTAGCACATCAATGCCCCAAGCCTAAGAAAGACAAATACAAGAAGAAGAACAAGGGCAAGAAAGATGACTCAAGTGATGAAGATGAAGATGAGAAGAAGAAAAACAAGCCATACAAGAAGAAGGATGGAAAAAAGGACTTCCACAAGAAGAAGAAAAATGGCAAGACATACATCATCGGTGATTGGCTCACGGACATTGATTCATCAAGTTGCTCATCCGATGATGATAGTGACAACGAGAAGGTGGCCACTATTTTGATTGACTCTTCATCATCTTCACCGACACCACCACCTTCATCCTCTACACACCTATGCCTAATGGCCAAGGGTGAACGCAAGGTATCAAATGATGATGATAGTAGTGGTGATGATCATGCTAGCAATAATGATAGTGATAGTGATGATGATGAATTTGAATCACCTTCATATGATGATCTTGTTAAATTGCTAAATCAATACACTAAGATCATTAGAAAGTTAAGAGCTAAGAATAAAAAGCTAGAACTTAAGAATGACTCTCTTTTAGCTAAATGTGATATAGCGGAAAAGGCTAGTGTTGAGCTTAGAGAAGCAAATGATGCTATGTCATCCAAACTCAAGGAGCTCAAATCTTCTAAGAAAGAGTTTAAAGAAAAACATGATAAACTTGAGGGGATACATAATGAGCTCATCACTAGCTATAATATGCTAAAAGAAGAGTATACCAACCTCAAGGTTAATCATGATAATCTTGTTATGTCTCATGAGTTTTTATCCAATGAGCCACATGATGCTACTAATGATGTTGTTAAGATTGATATAGCTACATCATGTGATGATTTGATTATTGAGAGTATTGAGCAAGGTTCTAGTAGCAAAGGCAAGCAAGTATTTGAGTCTGATGACTATAATGAGTATGTCAAGATCAAGAATGAGAATGAGAAGCTAAAGAAAGATCTTGAGAAGCTATCAACCTCCAACACCATCATGATAGAGAACCTTGACCATGATAGTGATCTAGCTCTTGAGAATGAGAAGCTCAAAGAAGAGAACAAGAGACTCAAGAAAGAGAAAAATCATGATGAGCTCAAAGAAGAGAACAAGAAGCTCAAGCTAGAAAAAGAACACCTCAAGACCGGGTTGAGCAAATTCACAAGAGATCAACATCTTCAAAGTGAGCTACTAATGAACACCATCAAGAAGATGGATAGAAGTGGAATTGGGTATTTGGCAAATCAAGAAAAGAAGGCTCAAGCTCAACAACAACAACAACACAAGTCAAAGCCAAAGCCAAAGAGGTGTTTTGAGTGTGGACAAGAAGGTCACTTTGCCCATAAGTGTCAAACTCCACCACCACAACCCTTGCCCAAACATACTAGATCCTTTGTTTTCAATGCTTATTACATGCTTAGAAAGGACTCTAATGGAAAAATGAAAGTCATGTTCTTAGGACCTCCCAACAAGAATAGGCCTAAGAAAATTTGGGTTATAAAGTCACTAGTAGAGAAAGTCAAGGGCCCTCAACAAGTATGGGTCCCTAAACAAGCTTGATCTCTTATGTGTAGGTGAACTACAAGACCAGTGGAAATCATTTGGTAATTGATAGTGGTTGCACACAACATATGACCGGTGATCCTTGTATGTTCACCTCACTAGATGAAGAAGTAGATGGCCAAGAAAGAATTACATTTGGAGATAATTCAAAGGGCAAAGTCAAAGGATTGGGCAAAGTGGCAAAATCAAATGATCATTCTATCTTAAATGTGTTATATGTTGCTTCTTTGAGTTTTAACTTGCTATCCGTTGGATAATTGTGTGATCTTGGCTTCCAATGCTTGTTTACCGAGAAGGAATTGGTTGTATCTAAGAAAGATGATGATCAAGTTATATTCAAGGGTTTTAGATACAACAACCTATATCTAGTGGATTTCACCTTCGAAGATGCTAACTTGAAAACATGCCTATTCACTAAAACATCACTTAGGTGGCTATGGCATAGAAGACTTGCTCATGTTGGGATGAGCTCACTCAAGAAACTTATGAAGAATGAATTGGTGAGAGGGTTGAAGGATATGAAATTTGAGAAGGACAAGCTTTGTAGTGCATGTCAAGCTGGCAAGCAAGTTGCAAACACTCATCCTACAAAAGCTTTCATGTCAACAACAAGAGTGCTAGAGCTCCTTCACATGGACTTATTTGGACCAACAACTTACAAGAGTTTGGGAGGAAATCTTTATTGTCTTGTGATTGTTGATGACTATTCTAGATATACATGGATGTTCTTCCTTCATGACAAGACTGAGGTTGCTTCATGTTTCAAGAAGTTTGCCAAGAGAGCATAAAATGAGTTTGAAGTGAAGCTCAAAAAAATTAGAAGTGATAATGGTAAAGAGTTTAACAACACAAACATTGAAGCCTATTGTGATAAAGTTGCAATCAAGCATGAGGTCTCCGCAACATACACGCCTCAACAAAATGGTGTAGTTGAGAGAAAGAACCGGACACTTATCACTCTTACAAGAACAATGCTTGATGAGTACAACACACCCAAAGCTCTATGGGCGGAAGCTATCAACACCACATGTTATGCATCCAACCGCCTATTCCTTCAAAAGTTTCTTGGCAAGACACCTTATGAGTTGCTCAATGGGAAGAAGCCGGACGTCTCCTTCTTTAGGGTGTTTGGTTGCAAATGCTACATCTACAAGAAGTGGCAACACCTAGGAAAGTTTCAAAGATGTTGTGATATTTGTTTTCTTGTAGGTTACTCATCAAAGTCCAAAGCATATCGAGTATTTAATCATGCGACCGTCTTGGTTGAAGAAACATATAATGTGGAATTTGATGAATCTAACGGCTCCTAAGGAGCACATGAGAATCTTGATGATGTAGGTGATGAACCATTGAGGGAGGCTATGAAGAACATTCCAGTTGGAGACATCAAGCCTAAAGATGATGAAGATGATGTACAAGTGATTGATCCTCCTTCTTCATCAAATGTGCCACAAGACGGTGATAAAGATGGAAGAGTAGAAAATGAAGATACTCGTGTCTCTCATGATCAAATGGTGGCACAAGCACAAGATGTTGATGCTCCACAACCTTCCTCTCAAGTGGTTAATAGAAGAAACTCACCTCTACTACAAGCTCATCCACATGATCTCATCATAGGGAGTCCATCAAAGGGTGTAATGACTCAATCCCAAAAACTTGCTTCTTTTATTGAACATCACTCTTTTGTCTCTTGTGTTGAACCTAAGAATGTAGAAGAAGCTCTTCAAAATTCTGATTGAATAAATGCCATGCATGAAGAGTTGAACAACTTTGCCCGCAATGAAGTTTGGAATCTTGAAGAGTGACCACAAGGTGTAAGAGTTATTGGAACAAAGTGGGTGTTCCACAACAAGCAAGATGATCAAGGCATTGTTGTGAGGAACAAGGCAAGACTAGTTGCAAAGGAGTTCTCTCAAGTTGAACGGTTGGATTTTGGAGAGACCTTTGCACCGGTTGTAAGACTTGAAGCCATTCGTATCCTCCTTGCATATGCATCGCATCATGAAATGAAACTATATCAAATGGATGTTAAAAGTGCTTTTTTAAATGGCTTCATAAATAAACTAGTCTATGTTGATCAACCTCCTAGGTTTGAAGACCCTAGATATCCTAATCATGTTTATAGGTTGTCTAAGGCGCTATATGGGCTTAAGCAAGCCCCAAGAGCATGGTATGAACGCCTTTGGGATTTCCTCATTGAGAAGCGCTTCACCATTGGGAAGGTCCACACCACACTATTTACCAAGAAGCTTGATGGAGAGATCTTCATTTGTCAAGTATATGTTGATGGTATCATCTTTGGATCATCAAATGAAGATTCTTGCAAAGAGTTTGGTAAATTGATGTCGAAAGGAGTTCGAGATGTCTATGATTGGAGAGCTTACATTCTTTCTTAGTTTTCAAGTCAAGCAAATGAGAGAAGGGATTTTCATCTCTCAAGAAAAATATACCAAGAATCTTCTCAAGAGGTTCAATATGGATGAATGTGTAACACCTCTAGTGTTACGAGCTCGCTTAGCACCTAGGTTAATGCCTGAGAGTAATTAGCAAAACAATTTTTATAAACAAAACTAAAAATATAACTTGTAATTGGTACTTAAATAAAATTTGAAGTGCAAGTTTAGTAGATGAAATGGCGAGTACCTTAGCTTGGTGTAGTTCGTAGGTTGGTTTGACATTGTGGAGTACCCCAAAAATATACTGAAGTTCTTTCGAAACACACTGTAACCCATGTTCTGAAACATAGTTCACGAAATGGTGCCCGAGGGATGAACCCAAGTTGGCGCGGTTGTATCTTTCTCTCAGGTGGCCCGTTTGTTGTGCGTATTGCTTCGCTAGATAGCCGGTGGTGTGGACTATAGGTTTGTGAAATTGGTTTAGCTTTAGTCGGGTTCTTAAGTGGTTTTTGGTCTCCTTTAAATAGTGTGCACGACACTGGTTTTGGTTGCTCAGTCTATGGCCGCAGTCACCACGCGTCTCATCGCGTCTGCCGTGTCTGGCCATGCCGTGGCCCAGCCTACTAGCTGAGTGCCTGGCGAGCCTAGCCACCAACGTCGCGCTGCTGTCACTGAACGCTTGGTCGCCCTCTTGCCGTGCCTTGCTCCGCTGCCCCACTGGTCAGCCTTGTGGCCATCGGCTGCACGCCGGGCCCAGCATGGTCGTAGCTGCTCCCTGCTGTGTGCATGTTGTAGCCGGCCATGGCGCTGCTCTTGCATATCGGCATAGCTTTGCGCCCTTACCCCTTGTCACCTTGGCCACTGTAGAGCTCGTCCTCTGCCACATGACCCACCTAACTCGCCCTGTTCTCGACGTCGTCGTGTTGCCTACCGCGTCGCTGTTGTTCGTGACCGCGCGTAGGCACATCTTTATGACATTGTCCATGCTAATCGACATGCCCTGCCGGCCATGCTGTGCCTCGTGCACCCCTACCCATGCCCTGATCACTCGATCAGTC
The DNA here is from genome assembly GCF_019320115.1 of Miscanthus floridulus. NCBI lineage: Eukaryota > Viridiplantae > Streptophyta > Magnoliopsida > Poales > Poaceae > Miscanthus > Miscanthus floridulus. Next base: position 116,136,105 of record NC_089584.1, read on the forward strand.
AGCTCGCCAACCCGCCCAACTCGGAGCTTTTAAGTCATTTTGTCATCGTCGATCACCATGACCGTCCCTCCCTCTTCTCCAAATTCTTCATGCACGAAGTGCCTCACTCCAATTCCTTGCACTCACTGGTACCCAAGGTCCATAGCTTGCCACTGCACTCAACCATGGTGGAAATCGGCCACCAGAGAGCACGCACGTATCATCGCCGTCGCCGCCGGTCAATTCACCGCTGGAATAGAGCGCAGTTGGGGGTAAGGTCTTATTCCTCAGTGGGGTTCCAATTAGTTGTTCATATGAGCTCACATCAATCCCCTCATGCTCTTGCTCGTCCCCGCCTGGCCAATGACCTCTCCGTTGACGACGTGACGCGATGGTGCCAAGCTGGAGCGCTCACAGCCTGCCGGTGCGCACGTGGTCGACTACATTACCAAGCCTTGCGACCTCGACCGGCCCTTCCTACATGTTTCTGGTGAGGTCCTTATGCTTTTGTGGTAGTCGGTTTGACTATCTAAGCTTTGTGCTCGCCAGGACACTTTCGCCGTCGCCGATGAGCTCGGTTTAGATGCCGTTTCTAGGGCTGGGCCGATAAGGAGTAGTGCTAGTACATCTAAGGCTTCTAGCATGTTAGCAGTAACTTAAGGAGGGATTTCTGGTGATGCAGCACAGCCAGGAGGGCTGTTGTCACCAGCGTCAACGTACCCACGGTCGTACCCCGCCACGGCACGCGTCCCCGCTACGGTACTGCACCGTTTTGTGTGTGAAATACCTTGATCGGTTGATCTTGACAAGTGTAGTCATTTGGTAGTGTTGGTTGTCGCCAGTGGGGCCGTATACGTTGGCGTTTGGCCGGAGTTGCGTGGCCTCTGATTAAGTCTGGCCAGGGACCTTTGAAATTAAGAATTTGAATACCTCTAGGGTTCCTGATATAAAACTCTTAACTCAACTGAATAGTACTATCGGTATCTTAGCGAATAGAAAAGAAAATGGGGACCCTTTTGCAAAACGCCAGCACCCATGTTGGATTTCTGTCTTGGGGAGTTGCTGGGCCGGCCCGTTCCACGCGCAACTATTTTTGCGCGGGCCATTTTGGGCTGCGGGGCCAAAAGGGGTTACCGTTGGCCTTCGCTGGGCCACCGCTCGCCTGTGGGCCAAGTTTGGCCGCCTAGGCCTTGTCTGTTGCGTTGTTTTGGTTTTGTTAATTCAGTGCCTTTCTAAAAGTGAAAATAAAGTGTAGAAAATCATAAAAATGCCAAACCAGTTTTGTTGAGTTTCTAAAATCATGATCTACCTAATAGTATATTTTGTTCACATAGTTTGATAATATTTTTGGAATCTATATAATTAATTTAGGATACTTAATATTGAAAGAATATAAACTTGTAGGAATTGTTGTGATAAATTGGTAATCGTATTGGATCTAAAATTTTTATAGTAGGTTCCTAGCAATATTAGATGATTATTGTAATTTTTATAGCTCTAGAATAATTAGTTTGCTAAATAGATAATGATGTCCTATTTTGAATAATGATTAAATCGATAGAATGAAATAAAGAAACCACTTGGAGTTATATAACTAAAATAATTGTTGGGAAATGATGCCTGATTCGACAACATGGATATGTGGCCTAAGTACGATTGTCGTTAGAACTAGCTCATTAACTTGAGAGGCGTAAATCGTATTTTATGAGTCACGATTGCAGTCGATTAATTACGTATTTGCATTGCATCGCATTGCATATCATATAGGTACGATGATAGATCAACGGATCAATTGAAGGATAATTGGGAATCTGCAGATGGTGTGATTGTATTCTCTCTAGAAGATGATGCGATGGGCTCTCTATTTAGATGATGTGGATGATCTGAAGATGCAGATACTAACTTTTAATATATATCTTACCTAGACAAGCCTTGGTGCATAACCCATACTTTTCTATAGTTTAAATTATATTTGTGCATTAAGTTTTTAGGAGTTGAATAAAACCCACTTGCATATATATATATATATATATATATATATATATATATATATATATATATATATATATATCTTCATCCTATTGAGTCTTACTAGGATTACAGGATCGTGTAGATTGCTATGCTACAGGATTTCGGTAGAAGTCGAGTGATGGCTGTCACTCGCGAGAGATAGGGAATATATTATTGGATTATTATCACTTGAAAAATATAAATGGTGGAAAAGAAAAATGGTGACCGGGCAGGGATATGGTTTGGGTATTGGTGGGTGTAAGAGGTTGTGTCGCCGTAGACGCGGGGCATAGCTTAGTTACACTGCTTTCCCTGTCTGTGTCGGTTAAGGACCGATCGTTGTATAAGCCATCGAGGCAAGTCACAGACTTATTATCTCGAGCACATACTTGGGTATGGACGCTTGGAAGACTTGTTGCTCTCTTGTCGTGGATCCGGCTCTTTCTAGACCGACTGTTAGGGTTTTATTTGGTGGAGGGGGTCCTCGCACCGCACTGAATCCGGGACTCAGGGGTGGGGGCTTGGAGTTCCAGTTTGGACGGGGACCTGGACACCCAGGACAGGAGGGTAATGGGTTGGTCCTGCTTGTGCCTTGGGTACAAGTGGGGCATGTGTTTTTGGGGTACCCAGCTGGGGGCATTGATTCGTGAATCCTCAGGCAATCTAGTATGGCTTGTTTTGTGTCTAGCACCATAGTAAGAACTGAAGATGAAAGATGGAACGGAAAAAGGAAATCTGATTGCTTACCACCTGCTTGAAAGTAGCACAGGTGCTTACATAGAATGGTTAGTTAATGAACCGATGCGGCTATTAATAAAAATCGAATATAAGGACGCATGCTTAGTAATGCTTCCTATAAATGCAATAACCCACAAGCCAGATAGCCTTGCATATCCTTGGAGTCTTTTCTTTCCTCCTATCGAGTAAGTCTTGCTGAGTACAATTGAGTACTCAGGGTTTTATTCCCCCTATTGTAGATGACAGGTGGATGCTAGAGCTAAATCTTGTGTGTGGATTCCTCCTAGTGGGCTCAGAGAGGATTTCCTTATGCGACGATCATAGTTTTTATTTATAACTCTTACTAAATGTTTTTATAAAGGAAAGTTTTATAATTTGTTGTCTTAGTTTACATATCCATGCTTCATCATGTCATGACTAGATATTTATTTCTGCTTTAATTCTGATAACATGTTATATTCCGCTGTTAAATTAAATCATTCATAACGCGGATAATACGATTACATTCCGATGTTATAATAACTATTATTCTCTGATGTTGTATTAAAAGTGATGTAAGCAATGGTTAAGAATGATGTAAGCTTTATTCTCTCATTTATGATCCTGATGACAAAAATGTGGATTTTTTGGTACTCCCCTGGGGTGTGCCCGATAGAACCGAGTAATTTAGTGTTCTCCCCTGAGTGCTTAGTGTCTAATGGAAGACAAGCACTCCTAGGAGGCATTAGATTAGGCGGTTCTGCCATAGAATGTAAACCAATCAAGACACCAATGCCATCTAATGGATATCTCGACCTAGATGAGGGAGGTAAAACGGTTGATCAAACTCTCTACCGCTCTATGATTAGTAGCTTATAATATTTAACCGCATCTAGGCCTGACATCATGTTTAGTGTGTGTATGTGTGCTAGATTTTAAGCTAATCCTAAGGAAGCTCATTTGATTGCTGTTAAAAGAATCCTTAGGTACCTTAAGCACACACCAAGCATTGGCCTTTGGTATCCCAAAGGAGCTAGATTTGAATTAGTTGGCTATTCCAATTCGAATTATGCCAGTTGCAAAGTTGATAGGAAAAGCACATCTGGAGGGTGCCATTTGCTTGGTAGATCACTTGTGTCTTGGTTCTCTAAGAAGCAAAATAGTGTGGCTCTGTCCACCACCGAAGCGGAATACATTGCCGCGGGTGCTTGTTGTGCATAAATACTTTACATGAAGCAAACTTTGCTGGACTATGGTGTAGTTCTAGAAAAGATACCACTTTTGTGTGACAATGAGTGCAGTAAAGCTTGCTAATAATCCGGTTCAACACTCTCACACTAAGCACATAGATATCCACCATCACTTTTTTAGAGATCATGTTGCTAAGAATGATATATCATTAGAAGGTGTAAGGACCAAGGATCAATTGACGGATATCTTCACTAAACCGCTAGATGAGGCTACATTTTGTCGGTTGAGGAATGAGCTCAATGTGCTTGATTTTAGCAACTTCACTAGAAAATGAGCTTGTGTTGTCCCTTGTATTGCATTGTAAAACACAACATGTTTACTTCTTGGTAATGCATTTAGGGCTTGTCTAACATGGTTAAGATAACCGCCAAAAAGCGTGTGAAGAAGCTTAACCTTGGATCAAACTTGATAAGCAACTAGAATTACTTTCAAGTATTGCATTGCATATGCATGTATGTTGTTTTGTCGTTTCTCTTCAATCACCCTTTTATTGCCTATTTTCTTAAAAAATTATAGCCTAAGGCAAAATACTTTGAAAATTTTGAGGGTTTGAGAGAGGTCACTTATATCAGTCCCAATTGGTGTTTATTTGAGTCTTATTGAAGTTGGAACTTGATTGGGAATAAGCAGCACGAAGGAACATTGAAGATTTGCTGAAAAAGGGTGACCGGACGCTGGATCGGACTCTGCTCCCTATGTTCGGTCAGTTCACAAGAGGTGAACCGTTGCTACGAAGGAGTGACCGAACGCTGAAACAGTACCTTTCCTGCGTCTGGTTAGATGGTGTTCCTGCGTCCGGTCAAGCGAAGAAGTTTTTCACCAGGTGGACTGGACTCTGGCTGTGTCCGGTCGGGGCTAACCGGACGTGTCTGGTCACGACTTGGGAGGTTTTGGACCTCTTTGTTGTCGACCAGACTCCGGGTGGCAGCATCCAGTCGTTGCCACCGGAGCGTCCGATCAGTAGAAGACGTGCGGATCTAGGACTCTATTCCTTTCCTTTTCTCTTACGTCACGGGGGGCCACCATATAACCCAAATCACCACGCGTGTTTTTCCCTAATCTGCTGACTTTGCCATCGCTCGCCCATGCCGCCAAGTTCCCTGCTCGCGTCGCCTGCCCGCGCCTCTGCTCCACCACGCCTCCACCGTCGTGCCCACTGCAGCAGCGCCGCCTAACCGTGCCCGAGCTGCCACGTGCTCCCATGCCCTAGCTCCACCATGGTTCGGCCACATCTCTATAGTGCAAGCTCGCTAGCCCCATCTAGCACTGCATTGCCTCATCAGAACCCTAACCCTAATTGCCGATTCGATGGTGCCTGTGATCCGTTCCTCTTCTCTTCGGTCGCTGATTCGTTAGGTAGCAAGCCATCGCCTCCAATTTCATATCTAATGATTGTTTCTTAGGGTTTCGTATCTCTAGATGTATATTGAAATTATTCATATATCCGATCTATTCTATCGTGCAGCGAGTCGGTGTGTTTGAGGTTACTTTGGCAGTTGACAGTCAACTCAGGGCCAAGCCCATGAGTATAGATCGAGGCCAAGCCTCACGAGTGTCAGTGATAGTTGGTTCTTGTCCGTGATTGTAGTTTGGTTCAGCTCTAGCAATGGCACATGTCAAAAATGTCAGAGGTGGTCCTGGTGATGAGGATCCGAGGCCTTCGCCTCGCCTGTCTGCTGAGGTGAAAGGCAAGGGGACAAAGAAGACTACATCAAAGAAGAGGAAGTTTGCAGATGCTGATATAGCAAGAGCAGCAGCAGTAGCAGCAGCCGCAGAGCGTGTAGAGAGAGGAGGTGCTCGGAGTGGTGTTGTCATTGCAAATCAGCTCTCACCAGCACAGAGGGCCACCGTCGAGGTGGTAGAGCATCGTCATGGTAGTCTAGCTAGGACTGTCGTGCTTGAGAGACGGCGTGTCGTTTTGGAGGAGAGTTAGCCTTAGGGGGAGCCACAGCAGCAGGCTCAGCCAGTAGAGCTGATAGAGCAGACTTAGGAGGCAGAACAGACCGAGGAGATAGAGCAGGCACCTCAGCCATAGTTATGCCGCTCTAGTCATACTCGTACCTAGGTGACACTGAGGCTAGAGACATAGAGGAGGGGTTCTCATCCACCTCCTAGACCACAGGGTCCGCCTCTAGTGACTCACCTAGATTTGAGGGCTACCATGGCCAAGCAGGTGCAGCATCTCAGGTTTGTACAGTTTGAGGACTGGTTCCCGCCGAGGAGGGATGAGCGTGCTTTAGAGGGATTTTATACACCACTATAGGAGGACTTCTATAATGCTTATCTAAACAGTGGTGTGGCTTTTAGATCACAGAGGGTTTGTTCCATTGAGGCCATTGTAGCAGCAGTTGAAGAGCAGATCCGCCCTCATCTCTCTTACTTGCTAGGATTGTCTGACCTACTTGGACGGACTGGTAGATATGTACCATCATGGGTCTATGAGTTCTACGCTACACTTTGGATTGACCCGGGGCATAGGTTCATATATTTTGCTTTCAGAGGCCGTGACTATAGGCTAATGAGCTATAGGGTTAGAGAGATCCTCAGGTTATAGGAGTCACCCATCTGCCTTCATGAGGTGTGCTATGGACACACAGAGCCTCCTAGACGCCCTCACGGCGATCTTGTGCCTCCCACAAATCTCATCCAACCTTGCTTCATAGAGCCATTCGGCGAGGGGTCGAGCAAGACACCTAGAGATCTTACTCCTACAGCGAGACTGCTTGATGCTATCATGAGGAGGACCCTGCTACCGAGGATGGGATATCACGAGGGATTGACTCGCATTCAGTTGTGACTACTGAACTCCCTATTCCAGGAGACAATATTTGATATATGGGATGTCATTCTTTTTGAGATGGAGGATACACTTGCAGAGGGATTCAGAGGTCATAGGCAGCTGCCATATGCTCACTGGATCACATTTCTGATTCATAGGGCAGTTACAGTGAGGGCTCCTGAGATATTAGCAGAGTATTCTGGTGCTACTATAGAGTTTTCAGCTTATAACATGACTCAAATGCTCCATCACAGTAGAGTGAAGACACCTAGCCAGCCGAGCCATCGCCTAGAGGTGCCAGAGTCTACAGCCCAGCAGGATGAGATTATTAGGGGCATTGCAGCGATAGAGGAGGAGCAGCTAGATGCACAGCATGAGGGTATGGTTGAGAGTGATCCTAGTGACAGCTCAGATGATGATTATCAGGCTATTCCTAAGATGCCTCCTCGACGACATGACATTGAGGCTAGTGGCTTCAGCTCAGCTCCATAGGCACCGCAGACAGACCCCACTCTACTTGCTATTCTTGAGTGGATGAGGCAGGATCAGGCTCGCTAGGCCCAGGAGACAGCTGCTGCTCTAGCATAGGTTCAGGCTAGACAGGACGAGTTCCAGCGGCAACAACAGGCTATACAGCAGCAACAATAGGCCATGCAGCAGCAGCAGCTCCTCATTCAGCAGCAGTTACTTGGTTTCATGCAGCATGTCATTACTGCTATTGGAGCTCCACCGCCACAGCTTACACCTCAGCTCGGCCAGCCTGCCACCACTACAGTGACTCTAGGTTTTTAGCCCAGTGGGCTTTAGAGTCAGGGACAGCCAGCTACCATGTTCGCTTCACCTACAGAGTAGGTGTCCCAGTGGTTTGCTTCGTCAGTGCGAGCCCAGGGTCTTTCCTTCACAACTCTACATACAGGCTTCACACCGGTTCAGAGTTCGTCGATGCTTGTGACAGACACCCTAGTTTCTAGGAGCCTTGGTGCTACTTTCAGTGAGTTGACAGGGCAGCCTACACCGCTAGAGCTACGTGTCCCTAGACCTTCCACCGTTGCTCTAGTTACTAGGACTACAGAGACGCTCCCATCATCAATTGCATCATCAGAGCCACCTGCTATAGTCATACCTGCAGAGTCATAGGTCGCACCAGTTCCAGAGCAAAACTAGACCGCTTCAGCGTCACTTCCAGCGATAGAGGGTCAGACAGCTCAGAGCTTCGGATCAGAGGATGATGCTACCTAGTTTTAGATCGCTCATCGCACCTCAGCGTCTGACTCGTCCGCTGCTGCCCCACCGACAGACCCTTAGGTTTTGGTGCTTGACGCCAAAGAGGGAGAGGGATCGAGTATGATAGACTTAGGGGGAGCGATATATCTAGGGAGAGCTTATTTATTACATTTGGCTTTTTATGTGTGATACATTATTATGCATTCATGTTTACTTTCATGCATTGAACTACATACGTGTGATCGTGATATTTATGTGATATGTGACATGTGTGCTCTCTACTTTGATCTTTATATATGTCATGTCACTTGATTATGCTCATTTGCTTTGCTTCCGCGTTTTACTTCGATGCAAATGAGCTTTATTTCTTGTACTCATGCTTATTTCATATCTTTTGAGTACATCATATTGGCTTGGGTCATATAAGCTTGCCTAACTCTTTTGTTCTTATTGTCAAAAGCTTATATGAACCAAGCATGTTGAAAACCTCATCTCTTTTACATACCCGAGATTGTATTGTCATCAATCACCAAAAAGGGGGAGATTGAAAGTATCTAGGCCCCTAGTTGGGTTTTGGTGATTAATGACAATACGAGATTGCTATGACTAACGTGTGTTTTGTAGAGTCAATTAAGTTAGGTCATGATAATGGCAAATTGATTAGGCAATCATGGTTGTCATGCCCCTACGATGGAAATCATTTTGGTTTTCAAATGATGGACGACAAGGTTAAGGATGGACTAGTTCTAAGTGTCGTTTGATGTTGAAGAGACACTTAGAGTAGTTTAGGACTTTATTTTTCCTTTGGCTGTACTATTAAGGGGGGTATGGACTAGTAGCTTGACCTAGGTGAGTCTAGTGGGTTAGGTGTGGTGCACACTTGTCAAATCTAGCACTAGGTAGCTCCTAAGTAGCCCTAAGATCAATTGGAGAAAACTTCATTCACATATGATTTCGAGTTGGAAGTGAATGGAGGGTCAAATGTTGACCAGACGCTGGTCCCGGTGTGACCGAACGCTGGCAGTAGAGTCCGGTCAGTTCATTTGATCAAGTGAAGTCATCTGGATGTGACTGGACGCTGAGTGAAAAGTGATCAGATGCTGGGTGCCAGAGTCCGATCAACTCCAGTAAGGTTCCAGGGAGGGAGAATCCTGATCGGATGCGTCCGGTCAGTGCTGACTGGACGCTGGTCAGGTTCCGGTTACTGACCGGACGTTGAACAACAATGTGACTAGATGTTGGGTGCCAGAGTCCGGTCAACATCAGTAAGGGTTTAGAGAGCAGTTTTTGTGACCGGACGCGTCCGGTCAGTGCTGATCGGACGTAGGTCAGAGTCCGGTCACAACTTAACGGCTCTGTGGTGGGGAGAACTTACCAGAGCGTTCGGTCACCTTGACCGGAGCGTCTGGTCACCCCACAGAGTGCTGACTCAGGCACATAACGGTTCGTTTTGAATGAGGGGGTATAAATACTTCCTCTATTCATTCAAGGGAGTACTCTTGCCCATTTCAATAGCTGAGAAACACCCTTGAGAGCGCCAAGGAGAGCAAGAGCCTAGTGAGGTGATTGAGATTTGAGAATCTAAGATTAAGGCCTCATTAGTGAAAAGAGAGTAGCAAGTGTGTATCCACCCTTCTCATTAGGCTTGTTGTGGTCAAGTGAGAGTTCTTGCTTGTTACTCTTGGTGATCGCCATCACCTAGATAGCTTGGTGGTCATTGGGAGTTTGGTGGTCATCCGGCAGAGCTTGTGGATGATCCAACTCAAGTTATGAGCGGTTGTGGGTGATTCACCGTGATGGAGTGTCAAAGAATCAACCCGTAGAGAGCACTTGATCCTTGCACAGATCAAGGGGGAGCTACACCCTTGCGTGGATGCTCCAACGAGGACTAGTGGGGAGTGGCAACTCTCCGATACCTCAGCAAGACATCGCTGCGTTCCTTCTCCTCTTTTTACTTTGAGCATTTACTTTTGAGCAATTCAATTCTTGCCTTTACATTCTTAGAATTGCCATGCTAGAGTAGGATTGGAACTTAGGGTGCTAAACTTTTGTGCGGTAGACCATTAGAATCACTTTCTAGGCACAAGGGGTGAAGTGGGCTAAGTGTAGGGTTTAATTATTGCAAAGAATTTTAGAATTAGCCCAATTCACCTCCCCTCTTGAGCATCTTGATCCTTTCAAATATGAAGGCCCTTGATCTTGGCAAACCCACTCTCTATCTGCTTGCAAAGTTTCTCATTGTGCTTTTGGGCTAAGTCATTGTACTTAGCAAGTAACTCAGAGTGTTTGCTCTCAAGTTCCTTGTTTGGCTCACTTTACTTAGCAATTGAATTGTGCTTTGCAAGGAGAGCAGAGTGGTTGAGCTAAAGGGTCTCATTTGGGTCTAAAGAGACTTGATCTTCCCTTTTTGCTTCATGATGATGGCAGTGAACTCATTAAGCAAGTCCATTAAGTCATTAGAAGTTAGCTCATCGTCACTTTTACTTTCACTACCATTACTATTTGTTATCATACATTTGGCCATTTGACACATCAAAGGTGATGGTAGTGGTGAAGAGCCATGAGTGATGGTAATACTTACCATGTCTTCCTCACTTGAGCTCAAGTCTTCATCTGAGATCTACTTCTTGGCGATGAGGACTTGTCGAAGAGCTTCTTGTTACTCTTCTTCTTGGGCTTTTCTTCTTTGTCTTCTTCCTCCTCCCCCTTCTCGCCCTTACCCTTGCCAAAGCTCTTCTTCTTGTTAGCTTCTGGATAATCATATGACATGTGACCGTAGTCACTACAATTGTAGCACTTGACCTTGTCCATCTTGTTGGGCTTGAACTTGTTTCTCTTGGGGTCATTGTTCAACTTTCATGCCCCAAAATCTACGATTTGGGATGTGGCTAGAAAATACTCAAGAAAATAAATGATTTACTATTTATAAAATTTTCCTAACCTTTTGTTTAATATGTTGACAATTTAGATAGTGAAAAATATGAGTTTCTAATTTTTTTAGAATTTAATTTAATTGTTTTATGCATTTCATACCTAATGAATAATGTCTTTGAATGCGAAATAAAATTTTAAATGTTTTCAAATACGCCTAAGATTTGACCCAAAATCATAGCTTCTGAAATCCATTGTCAAGTCTTGAAATACTATTTCCTAGAAAACCCCGATCAAAGTCTTGAAGACCGTAATCTTGTCTCTGCATCGAGCCTCCGTTCTCTATATCAAATGACTAGCGCCAATCTCGAATCCAATGCTTCCAACAAATCTTTAAAATCTAGTCAAATCCTTCAAAACTACACACTCTAATCCAAGTTCCAAAAATCGTGATCGGTCTTTAATCGTGCAAAACCCTAGCTCAAAATGCTCAAAATATCCATTGCTTGAAATCTCAAAAAAAAAATTAAAAATTTTTCCTTAATTGACTCCTTGCCAAAACCCTCCCTCCTTTCTTTCTTGTATTTCCCTTCTACAGATCAAACCCCCACAATCGACTTGCGTCGGGCTTCTCTCCAATTGAACCCAATATCCCAACTCTCTCTTTCTGGTTTCCACTAATGGATCAATTCTACAACTCCGTCTTCCCTTCTCACCTTGGACCAAACCCAAACCAATCCTTTCCTTCCCTGGCCAATCCCCTTCCTCTCTCCTCTGGTTGCCTCCTCTTCCATTTCTTCCCCTTCATCTCACTCTTCATTCACCTATAAAATGGAGTCTCTATATCTCCGCTAACTCCTTTCGCAGCCCTGTTTTATGCCTCTCCCTATACTATCCTGTCCCAAAAAGAATGCAATTCTAAATGTATTCCCGATTGCAATGCCTAAAGTTTGACCAAATATATAGATAAAATATTAATGTTTATGACATCAAATAAATATATTATGAAAACACAAATCTAATAGTACATACTTAGCATGATAAATATTATTATTTTTATATAAATTTGGTCAAACTCAATAGACTTTAACATAGCACTGTTCTAGAATAGCATGCTTTTTGGAATGGACGGAGTAACCTCACTCTTCTGTTCCTTTCACGTGGAGAACACAGACGAACCGTGTGACAGGAATGTCGGTTTTTCATCTAATCTAAACATACGTATGACACAAATGGATGAGAATCATAAATGGGATATGAAAACATATAGAGTAATTGATATAATTAGCAAAATTCTATCACAACTACAAAAAGATATCAGAGTATCTTTATAGGTATTGAATTGGAAATAAACAAAATAAGACGGAAAGCAAAGATAAGCAATGTATATGCTCCCAAATTTATCCATGAGTTTCAATACTCATCTCTTTTATAAAAACATTAATCCCTCTTAAAATTGATGCCCCGTGTAGCAACATGGGTTCACGAGCTAGTAAGCATAATGAGAAACAGAATGGGACCTCCAAGTTGCCCATGAAAAAGGATGATCACAGGTCTACAGTTCTTTTATCCAAAAGGAACCAGAGAGTTAGAAAGTACCAGAACATAAACGCACAAAACACGAGTGACATCAGTTACAAATTTGAACGTACGGGGGAAAAAGAATAAAACAGTAGAAGAACAGAACAGGTTCCAGATTGGAGGAACCAACAAGCAGGTAACCACCAGACTGTCGCTGACGAGCCATAGCCTGGCGGCTCACATGGTGCTGGAGCCTGGTCGCCTGGAGAAGACAACTAGACAAGTTGGAGCTGTGGAGGTTGGCAATCCAATGCCAGCGGCAATCGGCCAGAGCATGTTACTGAGGTCGAGGCCCCAGTGAGGATGGAGCCGAGGTGGAGAGGATGTCTAGGCTCGTAACATGCTGCGTTACAGCGGAAACAAGGTCGCTGATCAACTGAGAGAAATTAGACTAGTTCAGTAGTTGTTACGAAGAAGAAAAAGGAAGTATTTCAGACATCAAGAATTTATACACTTACTTGAACAAAATATTCCGTAAGCATTAGTGAAGCCAGATCTTTCACCTTTTAGTTGCAAAAATGGGCACGCTTCATCTAAATTGCTTCCAGCGGATATGGGCAATCTTCGGCCAGCTTTCTCCATCAGGTGCTCGGCAGCTCTCCTTCAGGAGTTCACAGTCCCATATGTCTATGCGCTGAAGGGTGGATGGCAGATCTGGAAACGACGATATATTGGGGCAGGCATGGATATCGAGATTCTTCAAACTAGACAGACACTTCAGGTTTTTTGGTAGGTACTTCATTTCACTATAGCATAATCTCAGATGCTTGACAGATGAGAAACTTGCAGACTCTTCAAACGTAACTGATGATTCCTTGCAATCTTGAAGAGAAAGAGACATTGGGATTGTAAAACCTTCTGCCATGAGCATGTGGTTTAGCAATTCGATGCTACTAACAGTGAGTGATTCCTGGACACGGAAATGTGAGATGCACTCAACAGAGAGGTTTCGAACCTCTGTCAAATGTAAGTTCTGGAGATACAGGGAAGACAAGCCTTCAAGAAAGCACAGATCGGGGAAATGACCTAGTGACAATGTTTTAAGTGAGGTCAGATGGGCAATCGACAAGGAAGGGGAGCTTCTGCAACAAAACATACTAAGGTCTTTCAGTTGTGGCAAGCCATTACTGAATGAATCAGCTGCAAGCATACAACCACATATGAAGAGCTCAACAAGGGACAACGGTAAAAATTCTGCTCCACGTGCCAGCTCTAAACAAGGGCAGAAATAAAATCTAGACTCTAAGAGAGATGCAGCAGCTCTTAAGCCACCTAATGATCGGAGACACCAACAAGATGAGATGGACAAGCAGTCAAGCTTTGTCAAATGCTTAAATACCTCTTCTGACGGAAGCGCAGTTAAAGTCATAATCTTATCTAAAGCCAAGGTTTCCAATGAAGCCAGGCCACCAAGGCAAGCAGCTAAAGCTCCGTCTGTAATACTGCATGAGTCAAGCTCAAGACATCGAAGCCCTGATGCTGGAACCAGTGGCAGTGCAATGCTCCTTCCATAAATGAGCCTCATCCTCTGTTCATGGCAACATAGCCATGCCCTGATGGTATCTTCTTTCACAAATAATTCATCTCTCTTTTCATGTCGAGGATCCATTTTTATAATTCGGAGATGTTTTGATATGTCATCATCGATCAATGTCACCAACTGCTTCAGAGATGAATGTTCTTCTAATAGTACACTCCTAATACATGACCCTGAATCCACCTCCCATAACGATGCAAGTTTAGATGCCAGGTAGTCGGTAATTATGTTTTTCCTCAGATCATGCTGTTCCAGCTCCTTTTTGGTGATAAATATGAGCAGCGGGCACCTGCTAATTGATAAGCTTGTAAGGCCGGCTGGAAGACAGGATAAAGTCTTAAAATTCGGAACGTTGTCAATCGTCAGATTAGAGCAATGCCAAAGGAGCTCGGAATCAAGTGGTAGGCCTTCTAACACACTACAATTAGCAAGCTCGAAAGACTCCAAACTCTCAAAGTAGGAATGCTCATGAAGCCAGCTTGGATATGAGCCAGATTTGTAACCATTGACCGCGAGGCCACTCAGTTGAAGCGGTGGTTTCAGACCTTCTAGAATATCCAAGTGTAAACTTCTGCACCCATATCATTCTCGCCACTCCAGACAAGCTGCAACTCTTTGAGATGATTTTTCTGATATAGCTTCGACTCCAAGGCTTCGCCCTTTCCGGTGAAATTCTCAAGATTTTTTATTGTTAAACAACCAGCAAGTTCATTCAAGTCCTTCAGCTGTCGCAACTCATATCCCTTCTTCTTATGCACAGAAAATTCATGCAGGTGTTGGAGCGAAATAAGCTTGCCTATATTGGGAATTTGGCAAAGGGGTCGTTCATACAACCAAGTATGTTTGATGAAACTATCGTACCCTTCAAGACGATGTAGCTTACTTAAATTGCAGAGTTTGTGGGGCAAACTTTTGACTTTGCCATTTAACAAAAGAAATTGTAAGTGATAAAGAGTACATAATGATTTTGGGAGTTCAGAAACTAATGTCCTGATGAGGTTCAAATACTGATGTGCTTCAGCTCACCAACAGATTCAGGCAACTTGCTGCTGTTGTAAAATGACAAATATAATACACGCAACTTCTTCATATGCTGCAGTATCTTATCAAAAAGATCACTTGCATCATCGATCAGTGGATCGATGCAGATAACAGTACGTAAATGATGTAGCTTGTGGATAATTTGTCTATGCTTTTCCATACTCTCAACACGAATGGATAGATGTCGAATAGTCCATGGTATTTCTGTCACCTTATCATCTTCTAATCTGAAGCAGTCTTCTCTAGCCAGTGACTGCCAAATCATGAAGGAGATCGTGCATGATATAACATGGACCAATATATCTTTCAGAAACCAACTGAAAGAAAGATCCACAGACCATCTCATTGAAGTATTCAGTTGCAACATCCTCCATTCTCCTACTCAGTTTGTATGAATCAACGAGGCCCTCTGCAACCCAAAGATGAACCATCTCGTCAATGTTATACTTGTGGACTTTCGGAAATAAGATGCAATACTGAAAGCACCTCTGCGTAAGTGGATCTAACTTCTCGTAACTCCACAACAGAGCTCTCCTGGGCTCGCTTAAATTGTCAATCTTTAGAGTAGCATTCCATTCACTCACATCCTTTTTCTTGCTCAACAGGGAACCCAGAACTTTTGCTGCCAGTGGAGAATGTCCAAGCCTTTTAGCAATCTTATCTGCAGTCTGTTCTAGCTTCAGCTGCAACAGCTGATCTTCAATTTCTACTCCAGAGAAGGCATGGTGTTTGAAGAGTGCCAAGAACTCAGCATCTTCCATGCTACCCAAACGAATGACTTGCTTACAGCAAAGAGCAGCAGGGAGTGTGTCCCGTCGAGAAGTTATAAACACTTTGCTTCCCGCCTGCTGAGAAATTAGAGGAGCTACAAGTTGCTCCCATTCTGTCTCATTGTCAGATTCCTGAAACCAAACATCATACAACACAAGAAGAAATTTTTGTGACTTTTCTAGCATATCCTTCAATTTATAGTGGAGAGTGTCAAGACTATCAAGACGTGGGCACTCTCCCTTTGCTGCAAACTCGATAATCTCCTGCGTGTGACGATGTATATCAAGCTTGCGTGAGATGCAGACCTACATCCTGACATCAAAATATTCTTCTACCCTCAGGTCATTATAGACGTACTGTGCCAAGGTAGATTTCCCCATGCCTCCAGCTCCAATAATAGCCAAACCTGAAAACCTAGATGAACTTGCCTCAGGAGCCGTCGACTTGTTGAGAAGAATATCCACTACATGATCACGATCTTAGTCACGACCGAACACCTTTGAAGTGGGAAGTGATGTCGTTGTGGGAGGAGTAGCAGTTGTTGGTACAGCAGGGATAGCAGCTGGCAAGCCAAGAAGCTCACGGAAATCCTTGGCTTTCGCCAAGATGTCCTTCAGTTCATGAAGTTTGTGAATTAGCCTTCTGTTGTCAGGGAGCAAGTTGCGAGCCCTGCTCGTTGCAGCTTGAAAAGGCTTCAGAATAGTTGATTTCATGGATGAGGCATCCTCCCCCAGTACGGAGTCCTTCCCACTCTTCGCTTTGCGCTTGAGGAGGTTGTACTCGTGCTCGTCCAACAGGTCCTCGGCGTCATAAAAGGCTTCTTTGAGCTGCTGGAGCCATGCCTTCAGCTTGTCCCTATGGGGACTCCTCTGCTGCTTCAATCACCAGGTCAAACTGTGGCAGGACGGTGGTCTCCAGTTCTTGGAGCTCCTGCGCCATGTCAACGCTGAGGTAGGTTGAAGCTTCAGCGAGGAGCTTCTTGACGATTGGCGATACCACCCACCGTAAGCCGGCCAGTGCCACGTCCACCATCCAAGTGTACTAGTTTGTGTGTTTATTGGCACCTTTGCAAATGAAGAGATGTTGGATGGAAGTGTTCCGGAACTCCAGATGAGAAAGAAGAGAACAAAATGATGAATTGGTAATGGCACGAGGTGTTGGGAAATGGGAAACAAGCAAAAACTCAAAGGGCGTACCCAGTGCAGAGAGCTCCCACTCACTACTTTTTTTTTCTTTTTGTTTTTTTTAGCTTTTCCTCTTTTCCTATGGGTAAGAGAAATGGATGAACAGATAATTGTGTATCTGGAGATGGGAATATAGGACACAATGGACGAGTAAAGGCAAGACGCTTTATAATTTTTTTTCCTTTTTTTGAGTAGGATGTAGGAAGAACAAGTGAGTGGAGAGATGAGCAAGGGAAGTACTTAAAAAAAAGGGCGTACCCAGTGCAGAGAGCTCCCGCTCTGTGCGGGGTCTGAGGAAGGGTGTCTGTGGCAAGCCTTACCCTCGCATGTGCAATGCGAGGATACCGCGACTCGAACCCGGGACCTTCCGGTCACAGGCGGTAAGACTCTACCGCATGCACCAGGCCCGCCCTTCATAGCAAGGGAAGTACTTCTGCTAGGAAAAAGCGATGGAGTTGGCAGGAAAACCTGGTAGAGTCAGAAAAGACGAGATGAATTAGTAAGAGAAACCAAGATAAGAAACAACCTAGAAGCAGATTATATTTCCTGAATAGATGCATCTGTAGACGAACACAAAAGGAAATATCTAAGAAGTCAATACACCAAAGGAAGAGTTGGAGAGTTTACACAGATGAGGATACCGAAGGGCGCTGGAAGCAGAGTTGCCGGAGCCGGCGACGAAGAGGATGCGAGGTTGCCGGAGTAGTGGACTGACCTCTCGCCTCTAGAGCAGGTGCTGTATTGCAAGAGATGAATATGAGACGCAGGACTGTACAAACAGCCAGTCAGGATGGATCTGCAAAATATTCGACCCACTTGTCCCAAATTATTTCCTTTCAGGGACTCATTGCATTGCTGAGCTTACCTGCAGAGAAGACTTAGCCGTTGTTAATAGCCCACTGGGGGCAATTAGCTGCATGATTTAGCTCTAGGTACACCCAACAGAAACAAAAACAAGACTCCTACTGATAGTGACCGCTGGTATAGGCACATCAAATAAAAACATCAATTATTGCCTTATAAAAAACTAAAGCATCAATCAAGTTAATTGTATGGTAGATGATCACGCTACCTGTGTCACAACTTTCTTTTTATTTTGATTGCCATCGTTGGCCTTATAAAAAACTAAAGCATCAATCAAGTTAATTGTATGGTAGATGTTGTGACCAAGAATAGAATATGACCCACTCAGTCTTCGTTCTACAATAAACCAATGACAATAAGGACCTAATTGCAATTGGGTAAAATGATTTTCCACCTAGGCACACATATTACATGGTCAAGATGAAGGTATTTCTTGAACTACAACAATTCTGGAGAGCATGACAGGACGCAGTGAGACTGAAAATGTGAAACAGAGATGAAGGTCACAGCAAAGTCTTTCCAATAATTCTAAAAATATACTCCTCCGGTCCTCCCCATATTCATGAATGGCGATGCTGAGTTCAGATGGAAGTACAAGCCAGTCATCATTTTCAAGGAGGGGTTGCAGAACTAAAGCCTTTCTAGCAAGGCAAGATAAGAAACACCATCTCGAAAATAAAACCAGTATTTTAAGGACAGCTTCAGAAGTTGAACAGCAAGAGTACATGAAAAATATCAGATTTTGACGATATGGTTCCAAAAATAAAACAGTGCTTTAACAAACCTCGAAGTAATAACACAAAAAATAAACTCAAGCCATTCTGATGTCAAAGAAAGCCTTAAACCAATTGTTTTGCTCAAGTTTCCAATTGTACCAAAAGGCACACCAGAGCACACTAGCAAATAATATTAATCATAAAGATTCAAAGTAAACTGATAGGCAACAGTGTCTACTTCATATTCTTACATGCAAGTCTAACAAAATTTCATGGAACAGTTCCAAGTGGTTCCATAACATCCTACAATAAAACAAGTTGACTGCCTGCCAGTAGCTCACAACATATTATCAGTAATCAGTAAAAGGGAGAGTCTGTTAGGGTGGTATCAATGTTGGAACATACTGGTCTTGCAAACTGCAAGGGTTAACAACCCCAATGGCAGACACTGAATATGATTTTTCTGACAAAAGCATGCAGGTCAGCTATTGCAAAGAACATTCAAAGATGACAAACCATACTCAAATTGAGTGCACTGCAGCCTGCAGGTATATGTTCTCTGTCCAATTGATCTTGAGAACAAAAAAGGAATCAACAAAACCAATAGCACATATCAACAATTACAACTGCATCATTCTTACGAATAGAAAGATCATGAGGTCTATGGCAAATAACTATGTAATTTACACTTACTGCTTTATATAACCCAATGGTAAGAAATATATCCAAATGAACAGGCCATATGCAAGCATTCTACCGTATATGGCATCATGCATAAATTAAGTGGTAATGCATATAACATACAAATATTGCAGAACTCGTTGACAAGAGATCAAACCAGTATGAACTCAGCACTTTTGTCATCAGTGGACAAAATAGCACGATAAAAGAAGAGCAATGCATTACTGATCTGCAGTCAAAAACTCATCACAAGATTTTGCTATTATGAAGTTATGTGCCAGGAACTGAAATAATAGTAATTTGAATCAAATTTTCTGTTTATTCCCAACAAGATCAATATAATGGGGTAATAGATAAGGTGGTATTAGCAAGTGAAGTACAAGGTAGTGACTTACTGATAAGGTGGTATCATGCATAAATTATTATATGTGGTAGCATATAACATACAAATATTGCAGAATTCATTGACAAGAGATCAGGTCAGTATAAACTCAGCACTTTTGTCATCAGAAGACAAAATAGCACGATAAAAAATGCACATCTAGAGCAGTGCATTACTGATCTGCAGTCAAAAACTCATCACAAGATTTTGCTATTATGAAGTTATGTGTCAGGAACTGAAATAATAGTAATTTCTAATTTGAATCATATTTTCTGTTTATTCCCAACAAGATCAATATAATGGGGTAATAGATAAGGTGGTATGCTGTTGCACATGATTATTAGCAAGTGGAGTACAAGGTAGTGAGCATATCATGCCCACTGTTTATGAACAACTAATTGCCAAATCAAACGAGCTTCAACTACTCGAAGATCACCCAAGTCGTCAACTAAGTCATTCTTCTTCATTTAGATTGTTTGTAACCCAAAGAAGAAAATAGATCATTCATGGCTTCATGCAAGTAGAAAGATAATGACATATATTGGTAGAGATCAATCAGCCTGTTCGCATGTTGGTTTCAGCTGGGGCTTATTAGCTATGGAACAGTGTTTTCCTCTCACAACAAACCAGCACCAGCCAGCTCTTATCAGCTCAGAAACCAACCAGCGAACAGGCTGAATATCTTATGCAGTTATTGCTTCATATGTTCCACAGAGAATAGAATAAATGTACCCAAATAAACAGGCCATTTGCAAGCATTATAACGTGAATGTATAATGCAATAAACACATTTACTGTATACAAAGAAAACAGAACTTTCTTATTAACAACAAAATAGCAGTACCGAAATTACAGATATCTATAGTACTACAGCAGTGGAGAGTAGTGCTCCAGTGTCAAAAGCATAATAGAACGAACCAACCAAATAAGGGCAGATCCTTGCCCGGTTACAGACCCGCAGCGGGCAGCGCGGCCAAGAAGGCACTGTAGGCGGAATCGAGGTCGAAGTTGAGCTGCCTGGCCTGCTGCTCGGTGAGCTCATCCGCGGCCCCCATCTTATGCAGCTTGCCAAGCCACTCGTTAACCTTGACCTTCCCCTCAAAGTCGGGCGGCAGCAGGGGGCCGAGCCTGGCCATGGATGTGGCGACGTCCTGCAGCAGGGGGCGGACCTGGTCGTTGGCAAGCATGTTGAGCTTGACTGCGTCCATGGCGGTGATGAAAGTCTGCACGCAGTGCGCGATGGCTGCGGCGGAGGCGGCGGTGGCGGCCGGCGCGGATGAGGCGGAGGCTGCGCGGAGCTCGACGGTGGCCGGGACGCCCGACTGGAGGAGGCGGTTGAGCGCGGCGGGGCAATCGAGGCGGTACGCCTGGACGAAGCGCGGGACGGTGACTGCGCCGGCGAGCGACGAGGAGAGGGAGTTGAACTGGGAGATGAGCTTGAGGCACTCCGCCTCGTAGTCGGCGGCGGAGACGAGGTCGCGGACGTAGGCCCGCTCCAGCTTCTCCGTGGCCTTGATGATCGCGTACAGGTCCGCGTAGCTCTCCAGGAGCTCCCGCTCGCGCTTGTCGTTCCACAGCTTCACCTCCATGGGCGTCGGCTGGGGCTCCCTCCTTCCCTCCGGCGAGCGGATCGCGGGGGCTAGGGTTGCGGCGGTGCCCGAGATTTGGGGGAAGAGGAGAGGAGATCTGGGTAGAATGGATTAGGGAATTGTTAAAAGCGCGAGGGGGTTACGTGTAAACTTTTTTTTCTTATGTACTATCTGTTTATCTGTTCATGAACTGACACACACCAACACCACCACATACACTCACACACACGTACACAAATAGATCCTACAACTACACAGTTCGCGTCCTTGAGGAGTCTGTAGAGATTTTGAAAAGGATTCGACTACGACGAGGACGCGTTTGTTCTGTCTTTCCCCTGAAGCGATCGACGCAAAACAAACGCAACGCCAATTGCACGGCAGTTTCTGTTCGAGGTCTATAGCACACGAAAAGTCGAAACATACGTCCAAGCTAGTTGTAGCCAGTAGGATTCCGGCGACAGCATAAGGCAGTACGGCAAATTTATACAGGACGTTTGTTCTTTGAGATCTACTGCTAGGTAAGAAAATGAACGCAATACTTCTCTGCCAGACAAAAAAGATGTATACAAATTTTAATGGTAAGCAGATGTGAATCACTTCTTGATTTTTGGGAGCTGAAAAAACACGCTCCACAGCTCAATATTCAATTCTCAGTAGAGTCACTGCAGAATCAATCCTCACCATAAATTTGTTGTGATTGGCTGTTAGAATTTGGAAGTGCCAAAATGTCCATAAGCCCTCCGAGTAGTCCTAATCTTATGTCTCCATCGGAACTGTTGACACTCAAAAGTGTCCAAAGTGTAAAATGGACTTCTCCGTCATATTTCTATCGTCAAGATGACCAGAAAGGATACTTGGATTGTCGTATTTGGAGCCCGGACAAAGGAAACAACTTTTTCGGGACCTGATCTAGCTAGAGTCGGCTAAGTCGACTAAGACGACTTGATCAACTTCCTCAAATGCAAGAATGTACTTCACCATTACATTCTTCTCATCGAGCTGATCGAAAAACATATATGGTTCACCTCGTTTATAGTCCAGATGAATTAATTATGAATTTTGAAAACTTTTCACCTGAATTTCCCAGGGCCAAGTCGGCTTAGCCTATTCCCCTAGTTGGCTAAGCCAACTCTCCCTGTTTTCAGCCCGAAAAGAGCACCTCGGGCCCGTGGTAGGCATAGCCGACTCGGGGGTCGGCTTAACCGACTTTGTCGGGTCTAGAACGAATCTAAACACGCTTTGATATGATTTGGAAGGGTTTCGACTCCTTGAGGGATAAGGCCACCCCCACCTTATAAATATAAGGCCCACGGCCGATTGAGATGCCCAACTCACACAATCCAAAAATCAATCTACTATCTCTTCTTTACCCTCTTTACTTCTCCTCGTTCTTCGTCGGTGCTACATGGACAGTGGATCGACGACGGCGAAGCTCTAGAGTGGCCAGGTCGGCTAGAGCTGCCCATTGCCGCTACACGCCTCCAACGGGTTCCCTCCCGGGCGTGTGAGGTTTCAGGTCTTAAGAGACCTTGCCGGCGTGTCTTGCGTATCCAAAAATCGCTTATCGTTTGAGGAACTATAATATTTTGTGCCAGCCTCTGTAAATAAAAAGAGGAGTTACCTTAAATAGTTTTTGTGTTAGTGCTTATTACCCACTTTGCTAAGGCCCATTCAATTGCCACTTGCCTTCGCAATCGTGTATGCCTAATGCCCCCTGGATATACTTCACTGACATATCTGAGTCCATCTCCACCCAAATTCTTGGTGAAGGTCACTCTGGCTCATCTCCAAATTTTGTACCCCAAGGTCGCGGGCTCCGTCTCTTCCGACCTCGAGGCCATGGGCTCCGTCTCGCCTGCCCTCGAGGCCGCGGGCTTTGTCTCGCCTGCCCCCTTAGGTGCGGGCTCTATCTCGCCCGACCCTAAAGCTATGGGCTCCATCTCGCCCAACCCCTTAGGTGCGGTGATCGTTGGGGGCTAGGGGGTATATATACCTTTCTCTTTCCTCCCCAACGGCTCTCTACCTCTTCTTTCTCACTTTAGCACGCCCAAAACAAAGCAGGAGCTCTCTCTCTCTCTCCCTCCATTGTTGACCTCAAGCCCCAAGCAAATTTATTGATTTCTCCATCAATCCTTGAGGGAAAGGGTCCAAAACTCGATTAGAGAGTAGCTCTATTGATTCACCAACTCTAAAGAGCACTTGGTTCATGTTTTTGTCGGTGGTTGTGTTTATTACTCTTGGAGCTTGGCTCCTAGCCGGCTAGAGCATCGCCCGTAGAGCTTGCCAACTTATGTGGCAGCCCTAGGAGGTTTGTAGCCATCTCTTGAAGTTAGTAAACTCACCCCTCACCTCAAGAGTTAAGTCTCTTGATTTGATAACGAGGAAGGGTTGGAAAGTCCTAAGCCTTAGTGGCTAACCTAAACAACATGGAGGTAAGCAAGCCTTGGTGGCGAGCCGAACTACGGGATAAATCTTTGTATCTCTTATGCTCCATTTACATTACTTGCATGTCATATTATTGTTGAGGTGATTTTTAGGGTTTCTAGTCGATCTACTTGTGTGTGATGTTCCTACTACTTTTAGCTCTCGGTCTGTGACTATCATACCTGCAGTAAGCTAAGAAATTTCTTCGATCTAAGTTTTTGTTCACTGATTTTGAACTATGACTCGAAGTTGTTTGCAGGTGTGGCAGTGCCGCTGTTCTGGCCCGACAGTGCCATGGTTCGACAGTGCCGCCCGTCAGAGCGGTAGTGCCGCAGGGTGAAATTGATGAAAGTTTGAGTGTTTGTTTTGATAGGCCTATTCACCCCCCCTCTAGGCCAACCATAGATCCTACAAGTGGTATCAGAGCAGGTTACCTCATATACGCTTCACTGCGTGAGGTACGGAGCTCGAAGGAGGAACTAGTGGCGTGAAGCGGGTGGATATCGACACGGACAGCAGTGAGCTAAGCGCGTCGACAGCAAGCAACACCACACTACCGCATATTGAGGCTACCGACGCCGAAAGAGCTCTCAATGAGAATGAGAGAAGAAAAAGGAAGGAGACAAGAAAGCTAAAAAGAGAAGCAAGAGAGAAGAAGAAGGAGGAGCAGCGGTTAGAGGACAAGAAGCAAAGAAAAAAAAGAAAAAAGGCTCAAGAGAGAAGCAAGAAGAAGAAGAAGAAGAGAAGCTAGGAAGAAGAAGAAAGAAGAAGAGAAGGCAATAAGTACATCATCAAGCATATCAAGTAGTTCCAAAGATGGAGATGATGATGAGTCATACCAAGTGTCGAAGGGAAACAAGAAGGAGAAGAAAGGAAAGGGCAAAGGCGACAACAATAAATATGCCGCCGTATCCTTTAACTATTCTTCTATTCCTATGACTAACCATGATCGGAGGTCTTTCATCAATGTACCCATGAGAAAGTTACCTCATTTCAATGGGACTAACTTTGCCAAATGGAAGCACTTGATGAGAGCCTATCTTATAGGTCTTCACCCTGACATTTGGGAAATTATTTATAATGGATTTGAGCCACCGGTTGATCCCAAGAACCCAACACTAGAAGAGATGAGAATCATTCATCTCAATGATCAAGCCACAAGTGTGTTGCTTAGTGCCTTGGATAGTGATGAGTACAATAGAGTGATTGGAGTTGATGTTGCCAAGCAAATTTGGAACACTTTGCGCCTAGCACATGAAGGGGTTGACAAAGTGAGAAAGGCAAGAATTGATTTATTGATGTCAAAGCTCAACCGGTTTGTGATTTTGGATAGAGGGGCCACAAGATATGTTTGATAGGTTGATAACAATGGTGGGCAAGATTAGAGGCTATAGTTGTGATGAGCTAGATGATCACAAAGTTGTCAAGATTATGTTAGAAGCTTATTCACCTAAAAATGAGACCGTAGTCACTCTAATTAGAGACAAGAAGAAGTTTGAGTACTTCACACCAAATGATGTACTTAGGAGAATCTTGACCTTTGACATGCAAAGAGAAGAAGCAAATGAGAGGAAGAAACTTGGAGAATTGCAAGCAAAGTTAGAGGGCATCAAGATCAAAGATGTAGCCCTCAAGGCCAACAAATCAAGCAAACAAGGCTCTACAAGCAAGTTCAAGATCAACCAACAAGCTTCAACTAGCAAGCCCAAAGCAACCAAGCAAGTTCAAGAAAGAGTAGAGACCATATTTGTCTCATGGCAAAGTGTGAGAAGCTAAAATCTAAATCAAAGGCCAAATCTCCTCCACCTCCTAGTGATATCTCTAGTAGTGATATTAGTGATAGCTCTAGTGATGATGAATCTAGTGATGAAGAAATAAACATGATAACTAAAATTTTGGATGGAAAGATCAAATTATTCATCACTAAGCTAACGGAGGATCTAGAGAGTGTCCAAGCCAAGCTAGAATCTAGAGAAGAGACTCTTATTCAACAAGAGGATCTCTACATTGCTAGCAAAAGAAGCTCTTGCATTAGAAAGAAGTGAGGTGGAATCCTTGCGTGAGGCCTTGACCAAAGAGCAAGAGAACCATGATATCACAAAGAAAGCAAATAAAGCTCTCGAGAAAAAGTATTGTGACTTAGATGAAAAGCACAAAGAACTTGAGATGCAATATAGCATTCTTTGAGATAGCAACTCACATCTCACTAAAGCAAAGGAAACATCTACTCCCTCTACTAGTCAAGGTTGTGGAAAATGTTTTAATTTTGACTTGAATGCTTATTCCACTAACCTTGCAAATATGGAAGCTATGAGAAAGAAGATTGCTAGGCTCAATGAAGTCATTGGAAAAGGGTGGATAAGTGTGACCCAATCCAATGACAAGAAGGTTGATAAATCAAAAGGGCCACAATTCAAGCAAGTAAGGCATCCCTCAATCAAGCATGGGCTTGATCACACAAAAGGAGCTAAGACAAATGGAAGAAGGACAGTGAATGGCTATGAGTGTGTGCAGTTTGAGAGGAATGGCAAAATTGGTACAGATCAGCCTACACAGACCGCGGTAGTACAGCGTCCCAGAGCGACGGTGCCACACCCCGCAAAAATATGAAGGCTACCAATTCTGCTCCTGATCAAACTAAGCCCAAGAAGGTGTAACAAGAGAAACATGTTTTCCATAAGCCTAAGGAATTAGTGTGGGCCACCAAGAATAAGTATGCCTATCAACCGAAGACTTATGCACCTCGACAAAGCTTGACATCATGCTTTGTTTTGAGGAACAACAACAGAGGGAAAGTGGTTGCTAAATATGTTGGAAAGGAAACCAACATATATAGGAATACTTCTATATGAGTTCCTAAGATTCTTGTGACTAACATGTAAGGCCCCAAGTTAAATTGGGGACCTAAATCTCGCAACTAAACTTGTTTTGTAGGCATACTCCTCCTGTGGATCAAGTTGGGTGCTTGATAGTGGATGTACAAATTATATGACTGGAGAAAGGAGTATGTTCTCATCATATTCACCGATGACACACTCAAATGAAAATATTGTCTTTGGAGACAATTCAAAGGGGGATGTGATTGGTCTTGGTAAAGTTGCTATAACTCTTGAGCATTCAATTACAAATGTATTGCATGTTGATTCGTTGAGTTACAATTTGTTATCTGTTTCTCAATTGTGTGAGATGGGATACAATTGTCTCTTTACGGATAAGGGCGTGGAAGTCTTTAGAAGGGAGGATTCCTCTATTGTCTTTATGGGTCAATTAAAGAACAAGCTTTACTTAGTTGATTTCAACAAAAGTAAAGCTAAGCTTGAGACTTGTTTAGTGGCAAAATCTAGTATGGGTTGGCTTTGGCATTGCTGACTAGTCTATGTTGGGATGAGGAACTTGGCCAAACTTCTAAAAGATGAATACATCCTTAGACTAACAAATGTTCACTTTGAGAAAGATAGGATTTGTAGCGCTTGTCAAGCCAGAAAGTAAGTTGGAGCACCTCACCCACCAAAGAGCATCATGACCACCAAGCAACCATTGTAGCTAATATATATGGATCTCTTTGGACCGGTTGCCTACCTAAGTATCGTGGATAACAAATATGGTCTTATTATTGTTGATGACTATTTCTATTTCACTTGGATATTTTTCTTGCATGACAAGTGCCAAGTTCAAGAGAAGGTGAAGATACTTGTTAGAAGAGATCAAAAGGAGGTCGGTCTTTCCATCAAGAAAGTGAGAAGCGACAATGGGACCAAATTCAAGAATACTCTAGTTGAGGAGTTTCTTGATGAAGAGGGCATCAAGCATGAGTTTTCAACTCCATACACCCTTCAATAAAATGGTGTGATAGAGAGGAAGAACCATACACTCATTGACATGACAAGAACAATGCTAGATGAGTACAAGACGCCGGACAAGTTTTGGTGTGACGCTGTTAACACCGCTTGCCATGCCATCAACCGCCTCTACCTACATAAGAAGTTGAAGAAAACTTCATATGAGCTTCTAACTGAAAGGTCCTAATATGGCTAGAGGGGGGTGAATAGCCTATTTAAAAATCTACAAATCCACTAGAGCAATTTGATTAGTATGACAAATAGCGTAATGCAAACTTGCTCTAGCTCTACAAGGGTTGCAAGCCACCTATCCAACAATTCTAGTTGCAATGATTACTTAGGCACACAAATTTGCTATGTAACTACTCACTAAGAGCTCTCAAACTTGCTATTCTAAAGAGCTCAACTAGATGAATGTAAATAATAAAGCAAGCTCTCAATTCTAATTACACTAAAGAGCTTGTATCAACTAGTTTGCAAGAATGTAAATAAGTGAGTAGGGTGATTATACCGCCATGTAGGAGATGAACCAATCACAAGATGAATATATAGCCAATCACCGGGAGAATGTCAAAGACAAGAGACAATCGATTTTCTCCCAAGGTTCACGTGCTTGCCAACACGCTACGTCCCCGTTGTGTCTACCAACACTTGGTGGTTCGGCGGCTAAGAGGTGTTTCACAAACCTCGTCCACACGATTGGACACCGCAAGAACCGACCCACAAGTGAGGTAACTCAATGACACGAGCAATTTACTAGAGTTACCTTTCGGCGCTCCGCCGGGGAAGGTACAACTCCCCTCACAATCACCGGAGACGGCCACGAACAATCACCAACTCGTGCCGATCCTCCATCGCTGCTCCAACCGTCTAGGTGGTGGCAACCACCAAGAGAAACAAGCGAAATCCGCAGCGCAACACGAATACCAAGTGCCTCTAGATGCAATCACTCAAGCAATGCACTTGGATTCTCTCCCAATCTCACAATGATGATGGATCAATGATGGAGATGAGTGGGAGGACTTTGGCTAAGCTCACAAGGTTGCTATGTCAATGAAAATGTGCAAGAGTTCCCCCATGAGCCGGCCATGGGGCTATAAATAGAGCCCCAATCAAATAGAGCCGTTATACCCCTTCACTGGGCAAAACGCACTCTGACCGGACGCTCCGGTCATACTGACCGAACGCTGGCCCTCAGCGTCCGGTCGCCCGATGGACGCCACGCGTCACCAGCTTCAAACGCTGTTCGTCAGATTTCAACGGCTGCGAAGCTGACCGGACGCTCCGGTCAAAACTGACCGGACGCTGAAGCCCCAGCGTCCGGTCGTTTCCAGTAAGCTCCCCGAGGCATGTTTTTTCGACCGGACGCGTCCGGTCCACCTTGACCGGACGCAGCCAGCGTCCGGTGCTCAACCCTAGCCACTGTGCCGTCTGACAGCTCGACCGAACGCAGCCTTTCAGCGTCCGGTCGCTGAGTGACCCAGCGTCCGGTCAGTAAACCGATGCCAGCATCATTTCGACCAACTCCATTTCAACTCTAACTTCTTCACCCTTGCTCAAATGTGCCAACCACCAAGAATTTTGCATCCGGCGCAATAGAAAATAGACATTTCATTTTCCTGAAAGTGCCTTGTGCACATGTGTTAGCATATTTTCACAAATATTATCAAGGGTGTTAGCACTCCACTAGATCCTAAATGCATATGCAATGAGTTAGAGCATCTAGTGGCACTTTGATAACCGCATTCCGATACGAGTTTCACTCCTCTTAATAGTACGGCTATCTATCCTAAATGTGATCACACTCACTAAGTGTCTTGATCACTAAAACAAAATGGCTCCTACATTTTATACCTTTGCCTTGAGCCTTTTGTTTTTCTCTTTCTTCTTTTCCAAGTTCAAGCATTTGATCATCACCATGCTATCACCATTGTCATGATCTTCGTCATTGCTTCATCACTTGGAGTAGTGCTACCTATCTCATAATCACTTTGATAAACTAGGTTAGCACTTAGGGTTTCATCAATTAACCAAAACCAAACTAGAGCTTTCACTAACCGATAACAAACCTAAGGTGCCTACTTTAGAGTGTTTGGGTGCAAGTGTTTCATACTTAACAAGAAACCCAAAATCTCTAAGTTTGTACCTAAAGTTGATGAAGGTTTTCTTCTTAGTTATGGATCAAATGAGCTGCCTACCGTGTCTTTAACAAAACCTCCGGGAGAGTTGAGATTGCGGTAGACGTGACATTTGATGAATCTAATGGCTCTCAAGTGGAGCAAGTTGATTCAAGTGTTGTAGGAAAGGAGGATCCACTATGTGAAGCAATCAAGCAATTGGCTATTGGTGATATTAGACCACAAGAAAAAGAAGTCACTGAAGTGGAGGTTCCTCAAGTTGCTGTTGCACCTATTTCTGCTGACATACCTGATGCTATACTGTAGCAAGCATCTGCTGCAACTCTAGAGCACGGCAGTGCCACACTTGAGGGTGGCAGTGTCGCACCTACACAATTAGCAGCAGCTGATTTGACTCTAGCTCATGGACAAAATCTACAACCCATATTTGAGCAAGATGATGATGAAGATCTAGAAGATGAATAAGAGACCATTGAGCATCCAAGGCTAAGGCAAACAATACAATGGGATCATCTCGTTGATAATGTTCTTGGGAGCCTTCGAAAGGGGGTAACAATTCATTTATATTTAGCAAACTTTTATCAATATTACTCGTTTATTTCCTCTTTAGAGCCTCTTAAGGTAGAACAAGCACTTGGAGATCCGGATTAGGTGATGGCCATGTAAGAAGAGCTCAATAACTTCAAAAGAAACCAAGTGTGGATTTTGGTGGAATGACCCGATACCAATGTCATTGGCACCAAGTGGGTCTTTCGCAACAAGTAAGATGAGAATGGAGTGGTGACAAGAAATAAGACAAGGTTGGTTGCTCAAGGTTTCACTCAAGTAGAGGGCTTGGACTTTGAAGAAATATATGTACCGGTGGCAAGACTTAAAGCAATTCGAATGCTTCTAGCCTATGCCGCTCATCACTACTTCAAGCTATATCAAATGGATGTGAAGAGTGCATTTCTCAATAGTCCTATTCAAGAACTTGTCTATATTGAGCAACCACCGGGCTTTGAAGATCATAAGTTTTCTAACCATGTCTACAAACTCCAAAAGGCACTCTATGGGCTTAAGCAAGCACC
This sequence comes from Miscanthus floridulus, assembly GCF_019320115.1. Classification (NCBI taxonomy): domain Eukaryota; kingdom Viridiplantae; phylum Streptophyta; class Magnoliopsida; order Poales; family Poaceae; genus Miscanthus; species Miscanthus floridulus. Next base: position 116,166,753 of record NC_089584.1, read on the forward strand.
AAGAGCATGGTATGAATGCCTTAAAGAATTCTTTCTTAAACAAGGCTTTGAAATAGGCAAATCCGATCCTACCCTTTTCACTCACAAAATTGGCAAAGATATATTTATGTGCCAAATATATATCGATGACATAATATTTGGTAGTACTAATCATTCTTTTTGTGAGAAATTTAGTAGGGTCATGACCAAGAGATTTGAGATGTCCATGATAGGTGAATTAAAGTTCTTCCTTAGATTTCAAATCAAGCAAGTGAAGGATGGAACTTTCATTAGCCAAACGAAGTACACCCATGATATGCTCAAGAAGTTTGACATGGTGAATTCCAAGCCTATCAAAACTCCTATGCCAACCAATGGACATCTAGATCTCAATGATGAAGGGAAAGCCGTGGATATTAAGGTATATCGCTCCATGATCGGCTCTCTATTTTATCTGTGCGCATCTAGGTCCGATATTATGCTTAGTGTGTGCATATGTGCTAGATTTCAAGCTAACCCGAAGGAGTGCCACTTAGTGGCCATTAAGAGAATCTTGAGATATTTAGTACACACTTCTAACATTGGCTTGTGGTATCCTAAGGGCTCAAAGTTTGATCTACTTGGGTATTTAGATTCCGATTACGCTGGTTGCAAAGTAAATCAAAAAAGCACCTCGAGGACATGTCAATTCCTTGGACGGTCTCTAGTGTCTTGGAGTTCTAAGAAGAAAAATTGTGTAGCCCTTTCCACCGCCGAGGCTGAGTATGTTGCAGCCGGTGCATGTTGTGCTCAACTACTTTGGATAAGGCAAACCCTTCAAGATTTCGGATGTCACTTCACAAAAATTCCACTTTTGTGTGACAACGAAAGTGCCATAAAGTTAGCCAACAATCTCGTAAGCACTCAAGAACTAAGCACATAGACATCCGACATCATTTCTTGAGAGACCACAAAGCCAAAGGAGATATCAAAATTCACCATGTGAGCACCGAAAAGCAACTAGCCGACATCTTCACTAAGCCTCTTGATGAATCAAAGTTTTGTGCTTTGCGTAGTGAGCTAAATATTCTTGATTCTCATAATGTGGTTTGAACTATAGCACACCTTGATTGATGAACTAGCATGGATAGGAGAAATGAATTGCAAAAGTATAAATATTGTGCTTAAAATATTTTATCATAAGAAACAAGTGCATTGTGATCATTGTTTGTATTGATCATTTGTTGCTGATCATAATGTGCTTGAGATATGTGTCCATATCCTATATATAGAGAGGTATTTAGCTAGTAGCTAAATCTGTTGTACTAAGGAGTGTGGCAGTGCCGCGCCTGCCCTACGGCAGTGCCACGTGTGGTGAGCGGTAGTGCCGCACTTTAATTTCAACTAGAAATTCGGCCCATATCAGCTATTACCATGGGGGCCCATCTTACCTCTTATTTCTACTAGCCCCCAGGGTAACTCTCCCTCATTCACCATAGCTGCCACCCCCCTCTCTTCACCGCACGCATAGGCAACCGCCGACGCCGTCTGTCCTACCGCGCCGCCACCTGCGGCACTGTCGAGCCCGCTGCTGCTCTTCCCCCTCGCTGCCAGTAGCTGGAGTAGCTCATGGATGAAGCTGATTCATTCCTTTCCTCCTCAATCCATGTAAATCAAGGTGAAACCCTAACCTAATCCTGATCTATGCCATGAAGTTCTATATTTATTAGAAGATGGTTTCTAGTGACTACATGATTAGGGTAGAAACTAGTTTGATGGATGAATTGAATCAAAACAATGATTTATTGGTTGAGCCTCATCTATACCCATGGCAGTGCCGTATGTTGGGTGCGGCAGTGCCGCATTCAACAGATTAAACTTGTAAATACAGATGTTGTTCCATCGATGACTCTCTATTTTGGTTAGATTTGTGCACCAGATTTGTTTCTATCTTAAATATGTAGCCACTTTACCTACATTGTAGACAACTCCATGTATTTGTTTAGGTCTACTCATTCTGAGATTGTCTAATTGTTTAGAAGAATGTTTGAGAAGTAGTCTGAATAGTTGAGAAGAATTGAATCATAGGAGAGGTGAAGCACTAGGTGCGACAGTGCCGTACCCTTTGACCTGATTAGTTCAGAGTGCTTTCCTAACTCAAGAATTGAATCATCTCATCTATACAGAGTGTTTTACAAGTGTTCTTTTATACTCTTTATGTACAGTTTCTTATTTGGACCTATATTTGTTTGCATAAATGTCCTCTGGAGGTGATGATGATCAAAGGGGGGAAGAGGAAGATGACCGAGCCTCGGGATAAGCGGATGCCTTGTTGTGGTCATGGCAGGACCATAGGGGGTAGTAGCAGTGCAGCAACCCAATAGATAGAGGTGTTGCTAGAGACAGGGAGAGGAGAGATCAGATGATCCAGGATGAGGAGAACTTGGAGAGGGCTAGCCATACTATTCCTCTAGGTGCTTGCCCAGATACTCCACCTCATCTTGAGGAGTTTGACAGGAGCTACATCAGAGAGTATTCTAAGGATGTGGTCATGAGGCATCCTGTTGACACACGTGCTCATCCCGTGTTCAACTATACGGGAAAGCTGAAGATGGTGAAGGAAGCATGTGAGAACAATCACTATGAGCAGCCAAAGGATTTGGGGATATACTATAGGTTTTGCAATGAGTTTCATTCCAACTTCTATGCTTCTATGAACTTCAACTCCAAGAAATCCAAAGTTGTTAAGATGCAGTATGTTGATTGGGAGGAGATGAAGGCAAAGAATGAGCCAAAATTTAATAAGGATATCAAGGCTTGTGAGTTGTTTGGCCTCACTGATATTATGAACTTCAGATATAATTGGAATGAGGAAGTGCTAGCCCAGTTTCATGCCACTTTCTTCTATAGCATCTACACTAATGAGATTCACTGGATGACTGAGGGATGGCATTATAGAGTTGATTTTAAGACTTTTAGCCGGATCCTTGGTTTTGGAGAGGAGGAGCGGGGCTTCACTTATATTCATGATGAGGCTAGAGCTAAGATCCGTGATATTGCATATATGTGGATTGACAAAAGAGGAGCAGATGGGAAGGTCAGTGGCCTGAAGAGCTATTATTATATTCTGAATAATTTGATCAGGCACACTATCAATCCTAAGGATGGAGCAACCTCTGATCTTAATGGCTATGTCAGGAATGTGCTTGATAGATTTGCTCCTAGAGGTGACATGTTTAATGTCCCTTGCTTCATATGGCGTGAGCTAAGGAACGCCATGGAGGATGGGAGAAAGGGGATACCCTATACCCCCTATCTCATGTTTATAATTAAGAGGGTCACTAGCTATAGATTTAAGAAAGATAGTCTTCCACCGTCTACAAGATTGAGAAGACCCAAGCCTCAGGTGCTAGTAGGGCAGTGAGACACTCTCCATCAGTTGAGGACGTGCCTGAGTCCTCTCGCTTTAGGCCCTGCAAGGAAAAGAAGATGGAGAAGTTTGGGAGATGGATTAAGGCCATTTTCACCAAATGCACCTATGCAGCAAGGACTGCATACGAGGACCGGTTGGAAAACTATGAAGCCAACTGGGAGGCTAGAGAGCGTGTAGGGCTACCACCTCTTTCTCCAATTCAGTCACCGCCGAGGTTTGATGACCTCCCTAGCCTTTCTAAGATAGGTTCGGAGGAGGAGGAGCAGAAGCAGCTAGAGCTTAATCCTCACACGAGTTTGAGGTCCACCTTGCAGTCCCTAAGGAGGAGCACCTGGCGTGAGCGCCACACTTCAACCACTTATCACCAAGGGAGGGTGGCGGTGTCTTCTTCTTCTTCCTCCTCCGACGACAACGATGATGATGATGATGGAGAGGAGGACGTTGTAGGTGCTAGTGGAGCTGCTAGTGGGGATGATGTTGATTGGGACACGATCCAAGAGGATGAGGAGCGAGTGTTGGTCTTTCTTGTTTTCTTCTCTTTTTGGTGCTTTTATGCCAAAGTGGGAGAAAATTAGAGGGGTCAACAACTTTTTTGATGTCGTGGATGTTGCTACAGCTGGAGTTATGTTCCTATCTGTTTAGAGTAGTCTTCGTTAAGTGAGAGTTTGAGAGTCCATTAGAAACTCTATTTATGTAATAATGCTATTTAAGCACTTTATATATGTGTGGGATATGGACATATATTAATCTATGCTGTCGCTTGTGATACAATTGTGCTAGAATGTATATCTTTATATGTATTACATGATGTGTGGTGTCTGTTCTAATCTATGTTGTTACAGCAAATGCGGCAGTGCCGCACTCTAGTGCGGCGGTGCCGCACCAAGCTGCAATAGCAAACCATGTTGTGCATAAACTGTTATTTGTATCACATTTTACATACTTGACACAGTATGCAACACCCCACAGGAGCATGGATGTAGGGGGAGCCCCATCACTTTCACTAAAATGTGAATCTTGACTTCTTATGCCAATTTGAGAATTCAATTCTATATTCACATACTTAGGAGGAGGCTCTACACCCATGGCTCAAAAATCTCAGTATTTATTTCATATATTTTGTAAGATCTAATTGGGTTGTCATCAATCACCAAAAAGGGGGAGATTAAAAGTGTAATCAAGCCCTAATTGTGGGTTTTGGTGATAATGACCATGCACTAATGAGATTTATCGAGATGACAAGCAGGGAATTAATGTACAAGGATGCTACACGAAATGGAGGTGCCCCCAATTACAAAAGTAGATGGCTTCAAACTTAAAGGAGGTTTAAATTCTTTTATATTTTAAATTTGAGTATGGGAAAAGACGTACTATAAAGGGGGACATAATGCTTAAGCTAATATGTACTATCAAGTGCTCAAACATACACATGAATCCTCAGATTCATAGCCAAGACAGTCTACACTTCACTCTTACCCTTGCTGTCTTGCGTGGTGCAGCACTGCCGCACTTGAAGAGAGGCACTACCGTAGTGCGGCACTACCGCACTTGAGATGCGACACTATCACGACTTAAGTGACCATTAGGGGCTAGGGGGTATTTATACCCTTCCCCTTCCTCTCCAACGGCTCTCTGCCTCTTCTTCCTCACTCCAGCTTATCCTAAATAGAAAGGAGCCTCTCTCTCTCTCTCCCTCCATTGTTGACCTTGATGTGATTTCTAAGGTTTCTAGTCGATCTACTTATGTGTGGTGTTCCTACTACTTCTAGCTCTCGATCTGTGACTATCATACCTATAGTAAGCTAAGAAATTTCTCCGATCTAAGTTTCTGTTCACTGATTTTGAACTGTGACTCAAAGTTGTCTGTAGGTGCGGCAGTGCCACTGTTCTGGCCCGGCAATGCCACCCGTCAGAGCGACAGTGCCGCAGGGTGAAATTGATAAAAGTTTGAGTGTTTGTTTTGATAGTCCTATTCACTCCCCCCTCTAGGCCAACCAGAGATCCTACATCTCCTCTTTCAGGATGTGGAGCAATGGTCATAATGGTGAGTTCATCGATCCAATGAGTCAGGAGATCCTCGTCAGGTCTACAACCATAGCTATGCTGAAAGTACATGGGATTACTAAAGATTCTCCTCTTTTCTTTGTTATGATTAAGCTTATGTCTGAATTTGATAAATTAGAGGAAAGGATGTTTGGTGCTCCTATTGTTACTTTACCTCATGCTGCACATATTAGTGAATCGGCCCTAGCTTTTAGTCAACCTTATGAGAGGTCGTTTCACTACTATCTTGATCAACATGGAAGGTTTGTTTTTTATAATTAATCCAATCTAGCCTCTTTGGCGTCTAAAACCGATAGGACCAATTCAGGAGGAGCTAGCACTATACCTCCTGGTAAGAGGTTGTCTTACTGTTATATTGATCAAAATGGCAATCTTATTTTTAGGAAGCAACCTGAATTGGTCTCTTCAGCGCCTAAAATCGATAGGACCAACTCAGGAGCGACTAGCACTATACCTCCTGGTAAGAGGTTGCTTACTGTTATATTGATCAAAATGGCAAGCTTATTTTTAGGAAGCAATCTGAATTGGTCTCTTCGGCACCTAAAACTAATAGAATCAATTCAGGAGGGGTTAGATTGTCTCCAACAAGAGACTTATATGGACACCCAAACCCAAAATGGGTAACAGAGACCCAAAATCAACCTCCAACAGATTACCTATACGGGAGACCTATTTTGGGTTACTTGATAGACACAACCCAAATATGAGCATCCTCTCTCCTAGAAACCCATTTGTAGAAAGTATTCTCTTTTAGGTCCTATTGTTGGAGAAAATGTTGAATGGGTATTGAATCATTTGACTGTAGCGCTACCCAAAAATCAAATGGGTCTTATATTTTGGGTGTTGTTGTTGGAGATAGTCTTAGCACTATTTTCCCACTGCTACATACACACCCAATTCAGTTTGTACTTCTCAAAATGATGATGGGACAACAACACCACATGCTTCAATGCCTCATATTACGATGTTGTCTAACTCTCTAAAGTCATCAAGCATGGTTCCAATGCCTGAGGCCTCATGTGATGCCCCCAAACCGATTCGCGGAAATTTATTAATAGATTTTGGAAATCAAAAGAGGCAAATTTGAACATACAAGCTACACATGACGAAGACGCACATCCTTTACCATGCAAAAAGACGCTTTCCGAAACTCTAGAGATAAATAATCCAGCATTCTTGATTCGGCCGGAGCAAGCCGATTACACTATTGGAAAAAATATGATAATCAACGAGCCTAGAGAACATAAGAAGGGAAAGAAAGTATTAGATCATGAGGTGACGCTAGAAAAGTCCAATGGTAATCAGAAGAGCCTCAAGATCACTAGCAAATCTTCTAGGCTCGAGGGGGGGGGCAAGCCCAAACTCCCGTGGACAAGCAAGAATCAACCACTAACACTATTGTTCAAAAAGAGTCAGCTAGGCCGACTTTAAAAGTCAACCAAACTGATTTTAATGTTAGTGGATGTTGGCGGTCACTAACATCAATTATAAACCGTCAACATAACATGTATTTATACTTAATTCTATCACCAAACATAGGTGTAGGGGGTTAAACTAATAAATTCTATGAGTTTTGGTGAATCTATGTTTTCAGCAGGGTTTATCTAGAAAACCGTCAAGGGGGGCCTATTCATCAAAGGAAATTATGGAATTCCATCGCGTAATCGACGTGGGAAGACTCTAGAAGACTCCAGAAGGTGAATCACCGAAGCAGAGCCCATGTCTCTGACATGTGGGGCTAGCCGGCTGTGGCAGAACCTCCTAAGAAATCAGGCCCATGTGCACTTATCGTTGTCTCAACAGACCTCTGATAGCGTACATGAGTTCCCAATAACTTAACAGGTCTGTCGGGTGTCCTCGGGAAACCCAAATCATCCACGAATCTTTTTCGAACAGGATCCCGATCACAGACATTGCAGATTACAACAGTTTATTCAAATATATACATCAGAGTAAAATATAGCGGAAGTCTTAAGATAACATAGTTTACAAACCAGTTGTTTCAAACTTACAAAACCATAAGTGTCTTACAACCATAGTAGCGGGATAATATTACATTAATGTTATTTATCATACAAACTAGTGCCTTGTCCAAAGGCCATTCATCATTCCTCATCGTCATTGACTTCAAACATAGACATGCAGCAGGGACCAAAACAAGTCTGCACATGCGACTCACCTGCAACAAGGGTTAACAAACCCTGAGTACAAAAGTACTCAACAAGACTGACCCGACGTAACAGGGGGTGAAAGACTTTAAAGATGCAGGTGATGGGGCAAGGTAAGGATGTAGCAAGATTCAAAAGTTCTTTGCCAAAAGCTTACTATTCTTGATCCTATTTTCAAGTTTTTACTCCTAAGTCCTTTTAGTTCATTATCTCAAACTAAGTGTTCATATCCCATGTTCCAATCCTTCTCATTCCATTCCTTTTTCTCAAATTTTAGTAATTCACCAGTCCTACATTGCTTCTGTAATGAATTGAGTCTCCATATCCACGGAGCACAGGCAATTTGAATTGATTCAAGTCCCAGCTGGGGATTCCTTATCACACGACATATGTAGAACTTAATCTTGCATATATCAACCTCGCTACCGGATCCTCCTATACTAAGCCATCTCCACGCCACCCGAGAGCACAACACACCTCAAATCTGGCCACATTCCAGCCACGAGGGTACACGCTACTCCCGCCATCTCTCCACTCCTAGTGCGTGGGCATTCATCTGAGTATCGGATTAGCCGAAGTAGGTTTACCAGAGTATGTGACTAGTACTACAAAGTGTCTCGTTCAGAAGATCCACAATGAGTGGCCTTTAAGCGACATAGTCGGCAACCTTACCCAACGTTCAAGATAAGTCACCCGACTAGTCTCTAGTTCATTCTATCTTCTATCTTTCTTTGGCCAGGATGCCATCTTTGATTGTATCGAAACTTTTACTTTGAAAGCCTACCATAAAGCATACTAAGCATTCTACGCCTTTGTAAATGAAATCATCTTCAAGGATGGTAAACAATTAACAAGGTAGGCAATGCATCAAGTAGGTAACATTTGAAATAATCAACTTAATGCAATAGGTAACATAGGTGATAAACTTTTCAAAGTAAACAAGGTAAGGGTTTAATGCATAAACTGGGGCTTGCCTTCATTGACGATCTCGGGTTCCGGATCAGTACCACAAATATCGAATCCCGAGACAACCGGGGATTCTTCCACAACTTGCTCGACTAGGATCGGTTCACTCTCGGATTCTACATGAAATAATAACATATGCTTCAACATGATGCTTTCATGGTGCATGAAATATAATAACACCTTGAGTACAAATTTCCTTCATGGTACAGTTGCAAGCCAACAAAACCAACTTGCAATACTACCATCAAGGACCACACAAGTGACTTGACCAAAATGATTTTGAAACCCTACTGGTCACAAAACATGACCAAAACAAGATCAAACTCTAACCTAACACTTAGGGTTTACTTTTATTCATTTTTGAATTAATTTGGAAATAAGCCCAAAAATGAACTTGTTCCAAATGACCTAAAAATTTTATGTAAGCTTCCTCATGACAAATTAGTGTACCAAAACAAATTTCATAATTTTTGGAATTATACAGTGGCCTACAAAAATCATGGAAATTACATTTATCAATTAATTGAGTAATTTTTATCACATTCAAAAAGTACTGTAAATCCATATTTCATATTTTTCCTAAATAACATTCATCACAGAGAGGTCACACAAAAATTTTCATAATTTTTAGAGCTCTAAATAAATCTACACAAAAATAACAAAAATAGACACTATTTATCCATTTCTGAAAATAGAAAAATTCCATCTGAACTACACAGTCGCTGACATACGGGACCCACTTGTCATCCCTAACCTTCGGCCTTGACCGCGGCGATGACGGTGCTGACCGACGCTATCTCGCCGATGGTGAGCCCAACGGCGACGGCCAAAGTACCAAAACGTTCACAAGGACTAGGCGCATCGATCTGTAGCATTACGGAGGTTGATTATGACATGGAACAAGACTGACACCGACCATGGCGGACGCGGTGGCACGGCAATGCTACGCTAGCGAAACAAGGCTGGTAACGGTGAAACAAAGAGTCTAGGAAGCATCAGTGGCTCACCCCGAATGTGTTGAAGCAACGAGCGAGACCGGAGAAGCTATGGTGACACGTTTCGACGGTGACAGTGATCACGGTGGAGCGGACCTCGTCGACAACGGCGTTCTGGCGACTGCAGTGGGCAAAACGACCAAACAAGAGTGGATTAAGCACTACAGCATCGAGACGAAGCTATAGAGACAACAAGCAAGGGCAATGGCACACCAGATGATGCTGGCCGCGGTGAAACGGAGCTTCGGTCGAGGTCGCCGGCCGCGAGGAAGAAGAGTCGCTAGCGGCTGTTCTCGGTGGACTCAGACAACCAAAGTTGGTGGGATGGGTTCGCAAGGAGGAGACAGAGTTGGAACACTGCTTTGCCGAGGCTGGTTTGGGCTGAGGAAGCGAGGGGAGCTCGCCAGAGTTGAGGCGGCGGCGTCGAGAAACAGAGAAGAGAAAGAAAAGCAGACGACGACGTTGGGGCTTTATAGCGCGGCCAGGAGCGCGTGGGAACGACACGCAGTGTGCACCCCATGCCAGCGTGAAGCCGAGGGCGGCCACGGGCATGCCTAGAAGGCCGGAGAAAGGACGCCGGCAGTGGGGCGGTGGCGCCCTGTTGTCAACTTGATTTTTGAAATATTTACAGAATTGCCACTGAGTTCATTTTACAAATTACTCCCAAATTTTCTAAAGAAGTTGAAAATCTCCAAAAATAAAAGTTGTTCAAAACTCAAAGTTCTACAACTTTACTTGAATGAACATTTTCAAATTCTACCTCCATTTTGAAATTTGAATTTGGAGTGCATTTGAGCATTTGAATCATTTCAAAATTACTCCAAATTTTATATGTAAACTTTAAAAACTTTGAATACCAAAGTTGATCCTTATAAAATAAGCTTCAACTTTGCTTTTTGTCACACCCCCAAATTCCAAATGGATTTTGAATTACACCAAAGGGGCAAAAAGGACTTTTATGGTTTGAATTTGAATTCAAATTTGATTTGTTTTCCTTTTTACTTAACTTTGAGTTTTGACCAGTTACATGGCCCATTAGGGTTATTTGAGTCAATTGACACATGGTCTCACATGATCACATGAAATTTGACACTTGTGGTCATGATCTTTATTTAGAGTTTTGGATCACATACATCCCATGAAATAACAACTTATGAAATAAAGCTTATTTAGTGAATGCATTCAAAATTTTTCTACTTTATGAATGCTTTGCAATGCATATGATGACATGTCAAGTTTTAGTGCTAGGTCAAAACACCAGAGGTGTTACACTGGTCCTACCTAGAGGCTACCCGACCTATGGACCTCCCATGCCAGCCTCCCATTGTTATGTCGGTTCTCCACCACCTTCTAGGTTGCATCTGTGTTGTCCTTTAAGTCGATTTGATCCAAGGGCTCACGTTGGACGCTCTAGCTTATATATACCAGACCCTACCACCCTCCCTAGAGCCATCATGAAACCATAATTCATATTCTCCTCGTCAGGATTAGAGCCAGCTATCCAGAGAAGATTAGTCTTCTATAGGATCTAGTCTTATGAATAGAAATAGTGAGATAGACAGTGAGAGAAGAGTTTGGAGGAGGTGCTAGCCTATCGGTACTCTCTTTATGACTTGTACCTTGGTGGATCCAAGTTCTACTTGAGCTTGCCTTCGAGATATCTCTAGTAATCAACTTCTAATTCGAGTAAGCATCTTGTTTATATTGTTCATCAGGATCACGACTCTTTTGAGTGCTTTATTCCTGTTCCAGAGATAGTAGAGTATTAATCATAAGTGTAAGCATGGTGCTTAGACTTGGGTTAATCGTGGATGCACCCTGCATTCCTGAAGGTGGTAGATCACGTGAGTGATATAAGTTCTATGTACTATATAGCTTCGTTGATCCTTTATAGTCTAGCTCCTGTCTGTAGGCGCACGTTGGACGCGGATGCGAAGGAAAGCATCCTCTACTGGTGTCTTTCCCTAGTAATGTCCCTAGTTGAACAGTAGAAGGCATAGCTTACCTAAGTTAGAATTAGAGAACCTCAGTTATCCTCTCTACGCTCCTATTTATCCTTAGCCTTGTTGCTACTCCTAGTTAAGTTAAACCTTAACCTAGTCGCTACCCCTTATTAAGTTAGACCATAGTTAGTCTCACATGTTTCCCTATGGATACAATACTTGGAATACTTTCGGGTGAAAGCTAAAGTGGTATCCGTGCGCTTACAGATTTATCTGTGTGCATTAAATATACCAACAAGCTTTCTGGCGCCGTTGCCGGGAAAACGGTTGCTGAATTAACTTCGAGCCTAGCTTAACATTATATTTTACTTTTTCTTTTAGCATGGATTCCACTCCTATCTATCAATATGCTAAACCCACAAGCGCAAGCCTAGAGCGACCAAAATCTTCAGAGCCCATCCTAACACCTGGCTATGAGCTGCGTCCATATTTTATAAAATTGATTCAGGATAAATTCTTCTCGGGAGAAGGCGATGAAAACCCATACTCACACCTACAAGAGTTTGAACAGACTTGTGCAAACTTACGTATCGCTGGCATGTCTGATAAAACCGTAAGATGGAAGTTGTTTCTATTCTCTTTGACAAGAAGAGCTAAGCATTGGTACAGTCAAACCGTAGGAAGTATGCAAGGAGATTGGGAAACGTTATGCTCTAAATTTTGTTTATGTTTCTTTCCTATCTCTAAAGTAGTCAATCTTCGAAAAGAGGTTCTAAATTTTAGATAGCTAAAAGAAGAATCTCTTGATACATCGTGGGATCATTTTAATAAACTCATCATCACTGGCCTAGACCTTGCCATTCAAGACCTTGTACTTCTTCAACATTTTTATATGGGTCTTAGCGAGGATTCCATGGAATCCCTTAATGCAGCCTCTAGAGGAGCTTTCCTTCATCTGTCTGCTAATGAAGCAAGATCTATGCTTGATAGAATTAGTGGAAAGACTCCCTGCACTAGCATTCATAATAAACTTCCCGAGAAAGAGAAGGAATCATCTCCCGAACAAGAAGAGGAAGTTTTGATAGCCAAATCACAACCACTCCAGTCCCAAGATTTAGCTGCCAATTATGAACCATCAATACCCCAAAATCCTCCAAGGGAAGAAGAAATTCAACCTTTTGAAATTTCTTGTGAGGATGATCTTTTTTATGCTGATTTTAGAAAAAAAAGCTTAAACTTCTAGTTCCATAAGAGACCTTCGAGCAAATATAATTCAAATCCTCTCAAGAAGGGATCTCTAGGAAAGCTCCCTTATTCCCATATAGGACATTGAGAAGAATACAAGGGTGGCATGTCTAGTGAAACCATAGAAGGAGAGCCAAGCTATCTAGAAGCCATTCCTATTCTCTCCCCTTTTATGCCCATATTAGATGTCTCATCTAAACACATCTCTAAACCTATCCTTGACCCTGATGATCCCTCTTATGCTCTTTCTCCTAAAACTCATGATGATCCTAGAAATCCACCAAGACACCCTAAGCATGGGAGTCATGAAGGCCACAAGGATGACCAAAAAGAGCAACAACAATGGCTAGAATGTATTAAGAACTTATATGTCGTTGCTAAAGAATGGATGGACAAGGACGAAGCCTTATGGGTAGAATCCAAACTTGGCTTAGATCCAAACTATGAGCTTAAATCAATCTTTTTAACAAACATGACTCATCCAAGTTTGAAGGAGGCCTTAGACAAGATCAACCCGAGAGCCACCAATCCATGGGAAATCTTGGACAATAAAACATCCAATGAATGTCATAGGCATGCAATGATGGAGACAATGTTTTCGCCTATAGACACTCATGAAGAAACACCCTTAGAGCTTGAAAAGGAAGATAACATCAATGAGCATGGAAGTTATTTTATGAACACCTCATCAAATCCATGCTTGCATGAGAAATCTCCTGAATTAATTGGTCTCTCCAATATTGCCACACACGAGATCTTCAACCCCCTCATTCTCCTTGTTCATAAAGACTTTGAAAGGGTATTTGTAGATGCATATGTTTATCATAAATATTGCAGATCTCATTGTGTGAATCTTGAGATAGGTACACAAAGGTTGATGTTGGAGGGTTAACCACTTCACCAACTTGAGTGCAGTTAGAAGGTTTCCCAAGGATGAGCTTTTGTCCTAAAGCAAGAACTTTTGGGAGATAACATGAACTTTCACTTTTTGCTGTAATGCTCTTGTGAAGTGAGCATAGAAACATAATTGTGAAAATATTCCTTTGGGTATTTTTGTCACTAACCTTTCTAGGTTTGAAGCAAAAAGAATGAAGGATGACGACTCAAGGTATGTCCAACCAATCATCATGCAACATTGAATCACATCCATCCAAACTTGATTTTGCCTTGCAAAATTCAAGTGTGGAGGATGAACTTCTCTGAAAAATCTTATGCCATATTGCTAATTCATCTTGCTTGTCTCTACCTTTAAGCCATGCTCAATTTGCTAAATAACAATCATGCTCTTTCATCTCCATTTGAATAAATCTCTATAATGCTTTCATGCTACCTTTGTTTACTATAGTATGCTTAAGGTTTGGAGTATGTTCATATATCTTTTAAATTAAGCATGGAGCTTAGTTTAGGGGTGCTGATCGTACTTTCAAAGACTTTTAAATTAAGCATGGTGTTTAGGTTAAAATGCCTTCCTGAATCAAATTAGACGTAGTGTCTAGATTGATTTTTGAGCCGATAGTATGCCTTAGTAGATAGTGGATATTTTGTTGGACTAACCCTATGTAGGAAACTCTTAATTCAATATTGGTAAGTCATGAGATGAATTCAAATCGGAGATGAAGCAAGACACAACTCATTCATTATAAATGTAAGAACTACATACCTCATTCAACATGGATGAAAAAACTATAAGTACCAAAGTTCATTCACTTTGTCTTTTGCTACAAGTTACCTTTGCTGAGCCATGCTTGTATAAAACATGATCTCTATACTAAAGTAATTCCAAAACCATATTTCCATTAGCATAGAAGAAAATTACAAAATTCTAGACAAACAACCCGTGTTTCAAAATTATATATTCATTCGGGTATGTGTTGTGCACTAATCCTTTGCAGGCATAAAACAATTAGTGAGGCAAAAGGTCTAACAAGGTGTCAAAAGATCGAAGAGCAGAAAGATGGCATGACGAAAGGATGAGAAAGAAAGGGCTTAATTTAGAAAACAAGAAGCTCATGAACAGCTCAAGCTGCGAGACTAGCCGAATAAGGAAAACTTCAAGCAAAAGGGAAGGACCATCATGAGTTATCTACCCTTCGTCATATGGTGAAAGGTAACATCCTAAGGTAAATAGTTATTATTTAAAAAGTTTTTTCCTGATTCTAGTATGCACATAATAAAAATAAGAAATAAACATGTTTGAGTTACAAATTTACTTGATCCAACCTGATTAACTCAACATGTTTTCAAGCTTGTTCCTAGCACCACTTTCTTGATCTCGTAGTTTTAACCAAATGAGCTAAAATATTGCACATTCTAATGAGCTAAAATATTGCACATTCTATCTCTGGAAGATGATAGTCATATTCATATAAAGTTCGATGCATTATGTAAAGATAGATAATCCTTCCATAGGTTAAGCAATTCAACCCTTTCTGCCAAATGAACTTAAATGCTACATTCATACTCAATCTTCTGATCTTATCACACACGACATAATTGAACAAAGCACATAAACATCAACTTCATCTTATTCAATGTGCCTAAGGATAGAGAGAAATAAGTAAAGTTTTGGTTCTGTTGGTGTTCTTCCACCAACAGAGTCCATGTACTTGATCTCTCCCTTGTTTTATGAGCAGGACACACTTCAAGCAAAGTGTAGGAAAAAACATCGATTCCCCAAATTTCTATAAGTGAAGGTCCTGAATCTATCAAACCAAAATCAAAACTCACAACCAAGACAGGTTTGGTGGAAGAAGGTGAGATCACCATTAGAGGCGTCATCACAAGAATCTTTGTCTTCAGAACAAACCGAGGTACTTGATCAATGAACTTCACAAGGAGAAGTCTAGATTGAAGGAGTTACAACACTGAACCCTCAGTGAAAGAGCTACCTTGGGGGAGAAGCACTCCCATGTATCCAGTTAAGTATTATTTCCCCTTTTTGTCTTAATTTTAGTTTCTTTTCAATAGTTAAAAAAATTGATAAATGAAACAAAATAAAAAGTTATCTTTATAATAAATATATATAGCTATAGTAATAATATGTGATCTAGTAAAATTAAAAGCAAAATAAATGGTGTATTTAATTTGTTTTTAAGAGCTAAATAAAATAAAAAGGACTCAGAATAATCTCTTAAATAGAAATGATGAATAGTTGCTCTATCGTAATTTCTTTCAAGTACCTAGTTTTTAGCCTTGAATTCTCCTGAGTTTTGGATAAAATTGTTTTGATATACGGATTTACTCTGAACTTGAAACTCATGGGTAGCGAATGCTTGATCTAAGTCTAGGTAATTGACGGATATGATATGAGAAGGTCTGAGTTGTTGTTTATCTTGTTCCAAGTGACACTAAAGTTCTGAAGATTTATCTTTTGAAAAACATAAAAATGTTATATGATGAGTTTCTATATGACAAAGCTTGAATTCCCACCAGAGTCATACATGTTATTTAGGCTAGGAACACTTCCACATATATGTTGCTTGCTTTTGCATTAAGTTTTGTCAAGCTTTGTTGACCCTTATGAGAGGTTTGTCATGCTTTTAAAATCAAGATCACGTACACACCACATACACATATATCTGTTGCTCCTACACTAGGAGTACGCAAAACATGCCTTCCATCTAGATCCACCAAAAAATGTTCTACTCTTACACTGGGAGTGAACACCAAAAACATGCATGCTAGATTTCCCATCCACCAAATAAATGCTCTAAATTCTTGTTGCTGTCATTCAAAAGTTTTGTTGCGGAAAAGAGACATGGGGCTATGCAAAAGTTATTCATAAAAAGAAAGAAACAAAAAACAATTTTGAAAAAAAATAGACACAAAAGTGTCCGAGATATTTAAAACAATGGGTACTTAGATGCCCGCCTAAGAAAAAAGAGAGATGAATAAGATAGCCCCTGCTCTATCGCAAAAAAAATATTTCCAAGTTTCAAGAAGAGATATGTTTTCAAGGAGCAAAGTAGAATTAGGTTAGCCACCATATATATATCCACCATATATCCACACACATGTACATCTTAATTTGATTGTACGACTCAAATTTCCTTGAATCCATTGTTTGACTTTGCAACATGTGCATTACAAGTATGCTCTCGCTTTCTCTCTACCTATGAACTTCACATGAGCCATAGTGGTAGGAAGGAAAAGGCATAACATCTTTATTACCTTGGTGAGGATCCACAAATATCACATATATTGAGAGACTTGAGAGTGTTATACAATGGAATCTTTGAGTTTTATTTTGAAAATTTATAAAAAAAACTCCGGAACAATGGTAGAACAAAGAACTTGAGACATGCTGCTTGACTTGATCGTTCTATCTTTCAATTGCTTAAGACCCAAGTGAAGGTTAAGAAGCCCCATGGTTGAAGGTAATATGGGTAAGTTTGAAAGTCAGATCAGTTTATTCTAATCCGGAGGAGAATTTTTGATTGAACGCATGTGTATTTTTGAGGAGTGAAAACATTATAGCAACTCCTAATCCATTGCTGAGTTTAGCTTTCCTCAGAGACTGGCAAAGGTTGAGCTTGGGGGAACTTGTTGATGGTCACTAACATCAATTATAAACCGTCAACATAACCTGTATTTATACTTAATTCCATCACCAAACATATGTATAGGGTTTAAACTAATAAATTTCATAAGTTTTAGTGAATTTATGTTTTCAGTAGGGTTTATCCAGAAAACAGTCAAGGTGGACCTATTTGTCAAAGGAAATTATAGAATTTCACCGCGTAATCAACGTGGGAAGACTCTAGAAGACTCCAGAAGACAAATCACCGAAGCGGAGCCCCACCTAGAGGCTACCTAACCTATGGGCCCCCATGTCAGCCTCTCGTTGTTATGTCGGTTCTCTACTACCTCCTAGGTTGCATCAACGTCATCCTTTATGTCGGTTTGATCCAAGGAGCCACGTTGGATGCTCTGACCTATATATACTAGCCCCTGCCACCCTTCCTAGAGCCATCCTGAAACCCTAATTCATATTCTCCCCGTCAGGATCAGAGCCAGCCATCAAGAGAAGATTAGTCCTCCATAGAATCCAGTCTTATGAATAGAAATAGTGAGATAGACAGTGAGAGAAGAGTTTGGAGGAGGTGTCGGCCTGTTGGTGCTCTCTTTATGGCTTGTACCTTGATGGATCCAAGTTCTACTTGAGCTTGCCTTCGACATATCTCTGGTAATCAACTTCTAATTTGAGTAAGCATCTTGTTTATATTGTTCATCAGGATCACGACTCTTTTGAGTGCTTTATTCCTGTTCTAGAGGTAGTAGAGTATTAATCATAAGTGTAAACGTGGTGCTTAGACTTGGGTTAATCATGGATGCACCCTGCATTCCTAAAGGTGGTAGATCGTGTGAATGACATAAGTTCTATATAGCATGTACTATAGCTTCGTTGATCATTTGTAGTCCACCTCCTATCTATAGGTGCACGTAGGACGCGGTTGCAAAGGAAAGCATCCTCTGCTGATGTCTTTGCCTAGTAATGTCCATAGTTGAACAGTAGAAGGCATAGTTTACCCAAGTTAGAATTAGAGAACCTCAGTTATCCTGTCTACGCTCCTATTTATCCTTAGCCTTGTTGCTACTCCTAGTTAAGTTAAACCTTAACCTAGTCGCTACCCCTTGTTAAGTTAGGCCGTAGTTAGTCTCACATGTTTCCCTATGAATACAATACTTGAAATACTTTCGGGTGAAAGCTACAGCGGTATCCGGGCGCTTGCGGATTTATCTATGCGCGTTAAATATACCAACACTGGACAGAAAAAAACAGCAAGACCGATTTCCCAAAACGGTCAAGCTAGCTGTAAATAAAATTTGCAGCACACATTTATACATGGAGTGTGGATTCCTTACCCATTAATACATAAAAGTCCTCACCGGTGGAGGATGCCTGTTGGTTTAGCTCACAATGAGCAACGATGTGTCCCTTATTGCCGATTGAGGTACGACCAATCGAGCCCCAACAAGGCAGGACCGATTAAACCAGTTTTGGTTAAACTTGCTAATCATGTCCAACAGAAGTGTAAGGCATCAGCAGAGCAAGTGTATGTGTTGAGGGACAAGGAAGCTCTCACTAATCCCATAAGAAAGGCCGATGAGCAAATAATCATCAAATTTGGCTCTGCAGATGCTCCAATCAAAGAAAGTGAAGGACCAATTGTCATTGACAATCTGGACCAATCTGATGTGGAGAAAATATTAAGAGGCACTACTAACAATGATCATAAGGCCTAGAGTATCACATCGGCTCCCGAGAGGGAACGATCCCTGTCCCTGTCCCCATGTACCTGCCTGGTGAAGCACCTTACTCTGAATTGGGCCCTTGGCTATTAAAATCCTGCCAAAAGTTCAACACAGAGCTAGAGTAAGGCGCTTCGCCAGGTAGGATGTAAAGAATGCCGTCCGGATTCTACACGAGAGTTTTCCACGAGAATCAAGATACAACGAGGAATCAACTAAAACAACGTCATCCGGTAGCGATTTAAACCCTGCAGGAATTTCTCTTTACAAAATGAAGGAATAAGGAAAAACGTCGAGATTGAATGCCATATCACAACCCTACCGCAAAGGAAAGTTTAGAAAATAAATATCTTTCGGACATAAGAAAAACATAGAAAACGAAACAAGGAGGCTAAACCAATATTTAGTTTCGTATAAAACTCCTTTGGATTAGCCTAATCCATATGAATTCAAATGATCTGTCGGAAAGTATTCCTTAGTTTCATAGGGTCCCACGGGATTTTTTCGATATGAACTGAATTCTCCAAAACAATAACTATGTTTTCTATCCGTTCCAAAGAAGCTCTCGGGATATTTCATCTTCTTCTCACCCATCACTTTTTTTATTTGGTTTATGGGTTGGAACGAGTTGATCAATCACCACTTTATTTGTCACAAACTAATAATTAGTATATGCATGAGAAATATGATAATTCTATCAAAATTCATTGGATGGACTCAAGATGCATCACTAAGCGAGCTGACTCCACCAAACGAGCACACCATTCATGATTTCGTCCATTTCGGTGCACGAACTTTGAAAAGCTTGCTGCCAACCGATTGGAATCGTTGGACACTGTGCGCCATGACCACGTGCTGCTCCAGTAACCATGGTATGCTCTTCTTTCTCTGTTTTGTTGGCACATTGCTTGGAGACTGAAGAACACTGTCAGCAAGATGCATGAACATTGAACAGTAACTACCGCATCACAAATCAACCCTTGTGCAGCTACGTCATGCGCAACTTTTTCACAACAAGCATCTAGGAGCATATGCAGCACGTACAATCTTGTTTTCTTACCGGGGCTGCTTGATTGAGCTAAACCGGCCCTGCAACTAGCGCACAGATTCTACCCTTGACGCCCAAAAGGCCGCCAAAGCAATGGCAGCGAGAAAGCTAGCATGCAGACAGGATAGGTTGGGCCGAGTCTGACTCCATCCTCCCACAGCCCTAAACGTGTGGATTTGGAAGCCTTCGCATCCCGCCGTACTGTCCATATAGCTGGACACTAATCAAACGGGCAAGCTAGCAATGCTAGTACTCTAGAGTTTTTTCTCTTAAAAAAAAAACTACTCCGAGTTTTCTTTTGTTCAGACTCTAGAGCCTCGTGGCCTAGGCATCGTTAGCGCTAGACGGCAAAATATTGGGATACAAACATCTGAGCTCATTTACAAAAGCATACTTCCGTCGCTTGACAATTTTTGGAACGACGCATATTGATAATATATATTTATATATACTTTGTTTTTTTTTTTGCGCATAATCTATATATACTTTGTTGCAAAAGCTAAGTCCATAATTAGGATTTAGGGTTTAGGAGTAGGGGGGAAAATGTATGGGCGATAGGTACAGGTGCAGCACGTGGACGGCCATTCCATCGGGCGGCAGTTGTAAACGACCCGGCCCTGTGCTTTGCTGATGCGGAGCCGAGCCGTCTGCCCATGTGGAGCCGATGGCAAGCTGCCGTCCGATGGAATTGGTGTCCACGCGGCATCGATCAAGCTTGGGGTCGCACGCACCGTGCGCTGCACCCGTCGCCCATACAATTTTTTTTTCTAGGATTAGACTTTCAAACTATAGCTTAGGGCGTGCTTGGAAGTTTTGCCACGTTGGCTAGCATAGCCTTGCCCGGGCGGCGCGCTCCACGAGACGCTTGCTAGCCCGGGCGAGCCATTTTGGCTCTCCCGGGATAGCAAGGAAAACCTTGCCGGCACAGGAATCGAGGCAAGCAAGGTACACCAACTAAACAGCTAGTCGTGTCTAGATCCTTGCTGGGCTAGGCGACACAGTATCCGGCAAGATTACCAAGCACGCCCTTAGATGATGGCTACTGAATATATAGTCTTTAGAGCGGCCAAGGACCCCTGGTTGCATCTCTAAGGAACCTCGACACATTACATGGCCCAACAGCCCAAAATACAATGATACAACACCTAGCAGATTTTGGATGCCCACTTATTTTGATATTTTTTATAAACTCTGAGAAATTTTTAATGTAAAACCAGTGGCATCATCGTTGTTCATTAAGCGCATTGAAAGTAATGACATATAGATAGAGACAAATTCTTATATCGTTAGCCAAATATAGAAACAACCTCGTCTTGTTTTTAACTTTTTGTCCTCGTCACATGCCTTTAGAGTCTAGACTCTAGCAAAAGCTGATCCTCCCATTATTGTTTTGTTGTTTTTTTTAGTTGAGAAATGAAACAATCTCTTCTACTATACACGCGATGACATTTTGAGCAGCAAGTATGAAATTATCTGCATGTTTATGGTATACTTCTATAAAGGTTGTATCAATAGATATAGGGTTTGTTTGGATCCATAGCTAAAATTTCAAAGCAAAACTTTAGTCAGTTAAAAGTTCTTTAGCTAAACTTTAGCTGGGATATTTGGATCCTCCAACTAATAGACTTGGCTAAATGTTAGCTGGCTTTAACTGGATTGAAATAGCTAAACTCAACTAAACTTTAGCTAGGCCGTTTGGATCCCTAACAGCTAAATTTAGCCAGATAAAGTTTAGCTGGTGGATCAAACAGACCCATACAATCCACATATACCTTTTAATATAGTTTGATTTTGAGACATATAATGGTATATTGGAGGAGTAATTGATGGTCAAAGTATGATTGTAGAGAAACGGATAGAGTACCTATTAATAAACGTATCTAAGTACGTTGTCTTATAAAAAAAATAATCCGATGAGCGCTAGCAAACAAAACAAGCAAGAAGCATACGTGTACACTGAATGAGGACCATGCAATGCAAGTTCGTAGATTCAGGAGTACACAACATCATGACTTGTTAACTACTCATCTTTTTGGAAAGAAAACTTGTTTAGTACCGCTACATACTACTCACAAGCAGCATGGAATCTAGGCCGTTTAGTTTATGTAGGATACCAAAAACGGCTGATAGTCAGACTATCTCTAACGATGCATACCAAAATCAGCGACCCATTTCAGAAATTGGGTTCTATACCGTAAATAGGTCTCAGACCCAAAACCGTCCCTCTCCAACAGCCCACATCGCCTCCTCCGTCTCTCTCTCCCAACCCCCGTGCCTCCGCCCGCGTCGTGGCTCCCGTCCGCGCCCCCTCCCCTCCCGCCTCTCCTTTCTCTCTCTCCCTCTCCCTCGGCTTGGCAGCGCGGCGGGCGGGCTGGAGCGCCGCCTGCTCCTCACGCTGCGCGCAAGCCGTACGCCGGCGGCGGAGGCGGAGGCAGGGAGGACAACGCGAGCTGGGTGGAGCCGGACCCTGACGACCTTCTCTTCCCCGGCCGCGACGCTGCTCATCACCGGGGGGAGCGGTCCCAGATCCGTGCGTGCTCCGGCCCCGGCCGCCACCGTGCGGGCGAGCTCCGGCCCCAGGCTCACCGTGTCCGCGCCGGCCCCTCCACTCTCGAGCACCCCGCCCCAGCGCCCCGAGCACCCCGCCTCTCCCTGCCGCCGGCGCCCCTCCCCTCCCCTTCTTCTTCCCCGACGCTCCCTCCCCTTCTTCTTCCCCGGCCGGATCCGGCCCTCCCTCCCCTTCTTATTCCCCGGCCGGATCTGGCCTCCCTCCTGGCCCCAGATATTTCTGTCGATATATTTCTGCCATGGCTGCTCCGGCGAGGCCGCGCCCGAGAGCTCCGGCGAGCGGGCGCCCGCACGCCCTAGCCGCGCTCAGAGAAGCCGTCATGGCCGCCCGCCGCGCCGTCCGTGGCCCCGAACCGAGGAGCCCTACGTCGGGGCCACGCCGAGGAGCACCCCGACCGGATCTGGCCCTCCCTCCTCTTCTTCTTCCCCGGCCGGATCCGGTCCTTCCTCCCCTTCTTCTTCCCCGGCCCTTCCGGTGGCGGCCGGATCCAGCCCTCCCCCTCCCGGATCCGGCCGGTGGCGGCCGGTGGTGCGTGGTGGTGGTGGTGGTGGTGGTGGCCGGCGGCTGTGGTGGTGGTGGCCGTCGTGCTCTGCTTCTTCCACCCGCCCCCACTGTTGCGTCCACCCGCCGCCACCCTTTGTCGGAGCCAAGCGCGGCCAGAGCCGAGCTCCTCACCGCCGCCGCAGTGCTATGCTTCTCCTCCACCCACCACTGCTATGCTTCTCCGTCGGCGCCACGGTCCCGCCTCGCCGTCGTGGAGGCGCCGCGGTCCCGGACCAGCAGCAGCTCGCGTGGAGGAGACGCAAAGGGACGGAGAGAGAACGCAAGTTTGGGTACCGTGTTGCCTCCGACGCAAAATGCCTCCCGTGTTTGGGTACTCCGTTGGAGAGCTTTTTTACCGTAAAAGCACTATGCACTATGCATTTTGAGGATAGGTCACGGTTTGCCAACACCGTTGGAGACCGTCTCAGTAACTTTATTCTGGAGAAGGAGAACCAGTCTTGGTGAATCGCCGCCGTTGCAATCCACATCTTCTGAGAGAAGAATAAGTCTCTTCTGAGAGAAGAATAAGTCATAGGAGTACAACGCGTCCCCATACGCGGTTATTTAATTTGGTGCTGAATACCAACATCATGGACTCTTAATCTGTGAGCTACTACCCGTACGGCACCACGCGGCTATGGCCGTATCTTTTCAATAAAATAACTCAGTCGTTTTTCCGGCCAATCGAATAGGGCCGGTGGTCGCGACGGCGACGGCAACAAAATACGGAAATAGTAGTAGTAAGCGTCAAAGCGTGGTGGTCCTGGCGGGATGTGAATGTGCATGCTGGACACCGAAGTGAACGTGCATTTTTTTTTTTGGCTTTCAAAATGTTGATGAGGCGCATGCAGGCGGGCAGGCGCTTTCCCGCACGCGGCCGACGCCCTGCGCTAGCTGCAGATCGAGCTGGCCTCGGACCAGCGGATGGTGCGGATCCGCCGAACTTTTCTGCGGCGCGGGCGCTGACCAAGGAGCGCGCACGCCCGAATCGCCGGGCCCCGCAATCGCGGCTGCCGGACCGCGTCGGTCGCTGGGTTTTCTGCTGGATTTTGTGTGGTCGCTTTACGTTATTGACCGCGCGCGGCCGTTACTCGATCGGCTGGGTACGCTGCGCCTAGCCGCCGACACGGCAGGAACGGTGCGTCGACGCGTAGCGCTCGTGATCACTCGATCGACCTCCCAATCATGTGGTCTTTGGGGTTAACTGGGTGGCAGGTTTAAGTCGTGCTCGATCCACCAAACATAGCTTTGGGTGCTCCGGCGAAATTCGTTCGGCGCCAATTATTGGGTTTAGGCGCTCCAAGTCGCCACGTGGTACGCTTCTCTGCACGCATCATCGGAGTTTCGCTGAATTCAACCTCTTCTCACCAGTCATCACCCTCCAACGGTCCAACCCCTAGCTTGCATCTACTCGCTGAACAGCGCAGGCCCTCCTCGTCTCGTCTCATGAAATATGATTGGCTCCGTTCGCGTGTCCTTAAACTCGACTTGATCTGTTTTTTTTTTTCATCCGAAATAGTATTTTTCTTTCCCAAATTCCTCTAGATTCATTCAGATTCATCCAGATTCCTTTAAATTTCTCCGAGCGAACGGGGCCCATATGTGAATGCCGGCCGTTTGCCGCGTGCGAAGGCAAAATGCATGCGGCTGAATCGTACAGCAGCTGGCTGCTGCCGTTCATGTCTAGTGGCCTCGCTAACGCAAAACAACATGCGATATTGTCTGCAAGAAGGATCGTCCAGCCAAGGTAACGAAAGAGGATAGCTGGGGTGCTTGCCATTTTTCTATAATCCACGAGGAACGTACAAGTGTACAACGGTGAAACTTTGTCAGATCGTGTCCTCGATCCATACCCTGTTCGCTTGGCTTATAATCTATATTTTTTTTCAGTAAATAAATAATATTTTTCTCTCATAACAAATCAGTCAACGGTACTTTCAGCTATTGCTTATTAAGCGAACTGGGCTCTAATCCGTAACTACTGTAGGGTAAAAAAAACAAACACTCCATCGTACCGATAAAAAAATATTCCTTTTGCACCCATGTATACTAAGTGTTACCATCAATAAAAAAAAACAAACGCAGCGTACGGGGATGCGTTACGGTGACTGGATTCGCGAACTCCAGGACCCTTTTTAGACTTGTTTTGTTAAGTCACCTACGGCGTTTGTCTGCCTAATTGTCTCGAAAGCATGCACGCCCAAGCCCAAGCGTGTGAGTCATGGCACTGCAGCTGCAGGCACAGTGGCACAGTATTGCTAGATTTTCGTTGGCTCAGTTCATAGGGCCGGAGTGCTACAAACACAACCCACACAAGCGTCCGAGAGTGTACTTCTAGGGAAGAGTTTGGTCACAGCACTGTAGCACTCGCCAACTCTCTGAGAAAACGCTCGGAAATCACGGGAATTCGGCAAAACACCGCGTGTCAGGTGGAGAGAAAGAGAACCCAGTACGCAACGCCCGACCGACCGAGCAAAACCAACACGAAACGGCAGCCGGCCGGAGCCTGAACCGCCTGGAGCCCTGGACGCATGATGTCTCAGCACACGACGACGAGGCGAGGCGACGGACGCACAGGCGCGCAGGCGGAGAGAGGTCAGCCGTTACGGGCACGTTTGGTACAGCTTATAAGTTGCTTAGGGCTAAAATGAACCGAAATCAACAGTCAAATGCCATGTTTTTCAGCAGTTTATTCTGACCATGTTTATCCACGGCTCCCATTTGTATAAAGTAGAATCTGGATCAAACCAGCTTATTTTGATCGTCGCTTTTACTCTATTTGTGCAGCTTATCTGAGAAGCGTTTCCAGTCTATTTCCGCTAGCCAGCACAACTGACCCTGGCCTCACTCACCTCGTCATACCTCGGAAGTTGGGATCGGCTCGGCGCCGCGGTACGCGGGGCCCTTCGTTTTTCCCTTTTCCCAAAACGGCCTCCGCCACCCGTATTAGCGCCCTGCCCCAGGACGGGTCGGGGCCCCACCAAACGGCTCGAGAGCCGCAGCGGAGAGGCCATGGCCGCCGTCTCGCTGGTCTGGCGGGGCAACCGGGTGGGGAGCCCGTGGCGCGGTGGCTTCTGGGCTGTCACGGGGAGGGGACTAGGGTCACTAGGGAGAGCGGGGAGGAACCGAGCCGGCGCTCAGCGGGGACAGCGGACGGGAATCTGGGATTTCCAGAGTCGCCACGCCTCATCCCACTCGATATGATGTGGAACAGGGGAGGAGACGCGAGGTTTGATTTGAAGTGACCCGGCCAACAGGAAGACGACGTCAGATTTTGCGGTTTAACCCCCCTACGTGTTGCAAAACACATGCTTCCACTCATGTTCCTTTTCTTTTTCTTGTAGCCCTGTCCGAAAACAATGTACTAGGAAATAAGTACTTTCTAATTCAGCCTTCAGTCAAACTATCTAAAGTAAATAAGTTTATAGAAACATATCAATACTAATGACAACAAATAGGTACTCCTGCCATACTAGGAGTATGCTATGAAAGTATATTCCATGATGAGTCTAAAAATACTTATACTTTCATATTCCATGATGAGTCTAAAAATACTTTTTTAGCATCATATATATTGATACTTCTTTTATATAAAACTAGTTAAAATCTTAATGATTTAATTCAATATTGTGCTAGAATTATATTCTTTTGAGGATGAAGAGAGTCGTTCGGATAGTGTACTATTTTCTTCTCTTTTTGTGGGGTTTTGTGTTATAAAGATATACGTATGGTTCATCTAGATGTGGAAAAACTTTTGCTATTGATGTTTTTAAAAATGTTTGAGAACATGAACATGGTATGCACAGATTCATCTCATGCATACATTATAATGTATGTCATGGAAAAAAAACTAAAGTTAAAACATGTTCTAGAGCACGTTTAAACATATACCTTATATATGTCCAAACAAAACCCTACTATGTTTAATTGGATTGAAAAAACAATAAGAAGTGTCGGTCAAACAAATAATAGTAATATTTTTCTTCGCTATAGGGGTCATAACATATACATTGCACACTCGCACACCGCTCTATATGACTACATGGCTACCAAATAAAACCACCAACAACACTCAAGCTTTGATTAGTAGAATTATCATATAACAACACTATAACCTTGAAAAGGAACTCCAATTTTCCCTGTCAAATATTCTAACTTGAAGTTTTCAACTTAAATTCGAAGTATGAACTTAAGCTTTGAAAGCCCATGCAAATCAAAATCCAATAGTGACATAACTATTTTTTCCCACGAGTGCCTATGCTTGAAAATAGGATGCTTGGATTCAATTAGCAAGAAGAGCATCAAATTTCATGGTTCACAAAACACTAATATAATTTTCTGATGTTAAATAGCAAATTTCTTATGTTCAATGCAAGGCATTAGATAAGAAATTTTTAGGACATGTATATGATTTAAAGGTAAAAAATATATTTTGTTTTTATTTAGTTGATGGATCAATAAGTGTCTCTTTTCGCTTTGATACTTAGATTAGAGGAATTGTCATATGGCACTGTTATTACCAATAACATGTATAATCCATGTTATGTTGACAAGATACAACAACAATCTAGTATAATCACAAAAATTCTATTAGCAAGGATAAAAGGAATAGACGATTTGAGCGAGGATGGGACTTATGCTTGAATATTTTAGGATCCTAAGTAGCATGGTCTATTATTCATGTCTTAAATCGGTTATACCAAAATGATATTCTTAGTCGGGTTTCCACCAACATTAACATTATGACACCAATACATAATTAATGATATCAACAATTGTTATCGTTTAATAGCTTCCAGAATACTCCATATCTTTTAGTACTATCACATCTAAAATCACCTTGATAATAACAATTAGCAGCCTCCTTACCTCTCTACCTACTTGCTATAACACTTAGGAAACTCCTTACCTCTCTACCCTGTTGCTTTACTATCACCTGCCGCTACATGTTTTCACAGTCGTCAACATCCCTTTTTATTGATTCATCGATATATATGACTTGATGACGTCAACAAGAGACTAGTCATCTCTTTCTTTGCCAAGTAATTAATATTATCAACAGATGTAACAACTATTTTTCCAAGTAAGTATATCTTACTAGCTATTCATAAATCAATAAGCATAAAAATAATATAAACATGCCATCTCTCCACCACGCAGTCGTGTCGGTCTATATTTACGACAATACTCCGAGTATATCTTAAAAGGTATATGTATAGTACATATTTATAAACAAAACACTACTGATTTAATAAACACCGACTCTCCTTTTTACAGAAGCGTAGTTGCGTCTATTGGTATTTGTCACTTTTAGTGAAAATCCCAAAGGCCTAATTTGGAAACTCCAATCCCTCCGGGATCCCGGACTTTTCCCAGGGTGGATAATCCATGGGGATATCATTCTAATTGTCATTCTATTTTTTAGTGGGGGTTTTTCGTCCCTAGGTTTTGCTCCTCCTTTCAAAAGAGCCCTAAGAGCAAGTGGTAAATAGTTGAAAGTAGTTCCAAGAAGTAGCACAAAAGGAGAGGGCTAACACAGAAGAAGCATATACAAACATCAACATCCCCATCCATCCATCTCTACAACTAAAACATTCATAACTATTCTGTCCACACCTGTGACACCAAATTTTTTGAGTCGTCGCTCTGCCTCCCCGTGCGATCCCGCAAACGTCGGTCCGCCTTCCCCCGCCTTGTCCCCGTCGCCTCGACGCCGCCTCCACGCCCTTCCACGGTCGTCGCCGAATCGCCCCGCTCGAGTCTCCCTGGCGCGGGTCCGTGGAGGAGATCCCCAACCCTACTGGGCCCCGCCGCACCCTCAATCGGTGGCCGCCGGCACTGTTGCTGCACCAGGTGAAGGAGGAGCAGGCAGAGCGGGGATGCGGCGCGCGTGATCAACCGGTGCCCGTCGGAGTGGTACTTCCAGAAGTTCCTAAAGGAGGTCATGCATGATAGTGAAAGGTCCTAATATGGCTAGAGGGGGTGAATAGCCTATTTAAAATCTATAAATCAACTAGAGCAATTTGATTAGTATAACAAATAGCGAAATGCAAACTTGCTCTAGCTCTACAAGGGTTGCAAGCCAACTATCCAATAATTCTAGTTGTTATGATCACTAGGCACACAATCCACTAGGTCACTACTCACTAAGAACTCTCACAATTGCTACACTAAAGAGCTCCACTAGATGAAATTAATCCACAAAGCAAGCTTTCAATTCTAGCTACACTAAAGAGCTTGATATAGCTAGTTTGCGGGAATGTAAATGAGTAAGTGAGATGATTATACCGCCGCATAGAGGAGTGAACCAATCACAAGATGGATACTTTATCAATCACCGGGAGAATACCAAAGGGCAAGAGACAACAAATTTTCTCTCGAGGTTCACGTGCTTGCCAACACGCTACGTCCCCGTTGTATCGACCAACACTTGGTGGTTTGGTGGCTAAGAGGTGTTGCACGAACCTCATCCACACAATTGGACACCGCAAGAACCTACCCATAAGTGAGATAACTCAATGACAAGAACAATCCACTAGAGTTACCTTTTGGCGCTCCGCCGGAGAAGTACAAATCCCCTCACAATCACCGGAGATGGCCACGAACAATCACTAACTCGTACCAATCCTCCTCCGCCGCTCCAAGCCGTCTAGGTGGTGGCAACCACCAAGAGCAACAAGCGAATCCCGCAGCAAAAACACAAACACCAAGCGCCTCTAGATGCAATCACTCAAGCAATGCACTTAGATTCTCTTCCAATCTCACAAAGATGATGAATCAATGATGAAGATGAGTGGGAGAGCTTTGGCTAAGCTCACAAGGTTGCTATGTCAATGCAAATAGCCAAGAGAGTGAGCTTGAGCCGGCCATGGAGCTTAAATAGAAGCCCCCACGAAATA
Organism: Miscanthus floridulus; assembly: GCF_019320115.1. Lineage (NCBI taxonomy): Eukaryota > Viridiplantae > Streptophyta > Magnoliopsida > Poales > Poaceae > Miscanthus > Miscanthus floridulus. Next base: position 116,196,836 of record NC_089584.1, read on the forward strand.
GAGCCGTTGGGCTACTCACTGCACTGAACACGGGGCGGCCGGACGCTCCGGTCATATCGACCGAATGCAGGACCCCAGCATCCGGTCGTGCGATGCACGCCATGTGTCCCTAGTCTTTAAATACTGAGCGCCCGATCCCAACGGTTAAGTGATGACCGGACGCGCTGCTACGAAATGACCGGACGCTAGACCTCAGCTCCGGTCGTTTCCAGTAAGCATCCAAAAGCGAGAAATCATGAGCTCGACCGGACACACCCAGTGTCCGGTCACTCAACGTCATCATACGTTAGACTGACCGGACTCAGGCCCTGAGCGTCCGGTCATGAGACCGAAACAGCGCGCCCTCTGCTGCCACTGACCGGATACGCCGGTCCAACCGAGACCAGCGTCCGATCACTTACCGTGACCTCCGTCTTTTCTATATAGGGCGCCGGTGGCACCGTCGGACTGTCCGCACTCTATGGGCGGGCACTCCGCCGGTGAAGTTTCTAACCTTTGCTCAAATGTGACAATCACCAAGTGTATCACCTTGTGCACATATGTGTTAGCATATTTTCACAAACATTTTCAAGGGTGTTAGCACTCCACTAGATCCTAAATGCATATGCAATGAATTAGAGCATCTAGTGGCACTTTGATAACCGCATTTCGATATAAGTTTCACCCATCTTAATAGTACGGCTATCGAACCTAAATGTGATCACACTCACTAAGTGTCTTGATCACCGAAACAAAATGGCTCCTACCATTTATACCTTTGTCTTGAGCCTTTTGTTTTTCTCTTTCTTCTTTTCAAGTCCAAGCACTTGATCATTACCATGGCATCACCATCATCATGTCATGATCTTCATTTGCTCCATCACTTGGACTAGTGCTACCTATCTCATAATCACTTTTGATAAACTAGGTTAGCACTTAGGGTTTCATCAATTCACCAAAACCAAACTAGAGCTTTCAGATAGCCAACCCGTCCCCACCATCACCGCGAAGAAGGAAGAAGGGGAGCATGAGCAGAGTACCGTCAATGTGCTCCTCGAGGTGTTGCCCGACCGCCACGCATAGGCGACGGAACTCCTCTGGCTCCTGGTGCCCGCAGCGGCGCTCCTGCTTCTCCTCCGCGGAGGTGCTGGCATGGGGAAGACGCGCGCGCTCCTCCTCGCTCTCCGCCATGTGTGCCCTCACCCGGGCCGTGTCGCCTAGGCCACCCTGCGCTCCCTCCCGTCTCCTCGTGCACTAAGGGCGGCGAGCCGGAGCTCGGCCTAGACAAGAATGAGCCGTCGTCTCTCTGCCGAACGCCACCTACTGAAATGCTGGTTCGCAGGTGCTCGGGTCAACACCGTCCACGGACGTAGGAGTCCGGCTCGTGCCACCTTCCTCCAGCGGCTCCACGGCTAGGCCATCGGTCGTTTGTGAAACATGAGGTCAGGGTCGCCGCCGGCGTCGAACTTGATTTTGGCCCCGAGCTTGACATGGACGACGCCTACCATGCGTTCGATGAAATGCCTGCATGGTAATTTTTTTACCTCTCTTTTTTTGTTGATTTGTCCACTTTTTCTGGATTTAGGCGTTGTTGTCCTCTTTGTCAATGGCACTGCTTGTTCCCAGGTACTATAATTTTCTGGTAGTGTTTGGATCGAATAAACTGGTGAGGTTCAGACAAGAGCCTTTATAGGGTGTGCTCTGAAAAATGAATTGTGCAGGCCTTGAAGATTTGATTGGGACATGTTTCTTATGATGAAAATTTGACATTTGAAATATGATAGATGAAGTGGGGGGAACAGTCCATGAATCAACATTTTAAATATTTGATCGTGCAGCCCTAAGTATATTGATTTGGGAAGTTGGGACCGAAGTTTTCATTTAGAGTGATGATACTGGTTATTTCTTTCAGAAACGAGAAACCTGTGAAGATCTTGGTCTACTACTATGGCACTCTTATGATACAATGGCTACACTACTCCACGTGCGTTAAATACTTGCAGCCTTCTGAATTTAACTCAAGGAAACTTGTGACATCATAGTAGCTATGAACTTAGTATGTTGTTTGCATTAGTGTGGTGTACATGTATATTGTTTCATTTCATAAGAAATCAGTTGAGTCTTTTATGGGTTCTTTTCTGATTGAAGTCTGTATGGTTACTTGAAACATATGCAGGAAACTCTGTCAATTTATCGATCACTCTTTCACCCCTAAATTTATCGTTTGACCAATCAACTCGAGTCTGCAATGTGCTTGCACTCCTCCAGGTATGCTTTTACATCAGCAAGCAAAGTACTCATGGCACTGGAGATGCTTTAAAGCGTCATCTATCAGTTCATTTTGGTATTAAAATCTATCAGTATTATCAGGGATACAGGATATGTTAACTTAGCCATGATAATATGAAAAAGCTGCATACTGCAATATGGGGTTATTTTAAAACGCCATTTATTAGTTAATGCACCTCGAATTGGTTTTGTCCATCACTCTGTTTCCTTAATTTTTGCATTACTTGTTTCTGCAGTGTGTCACATTGCACCCTGATACTAGGATGCCATTCGTAAATGGTAATGACTGCTACCCAACCATTACTCAAACATAATATCTTTTATGTTTGTTTCTATGCTGACTACTCAGTTGGCACACTCCTTGTACTAGCTGCTTGTTTGAGGAGAGATGAAGATACATAAGCAAGCAGACCCTCGAGAAGTTGAGATTTAATCACTTGTTCTTGTGGTTTCTTATGCTAACACTGGTATAGATTCTAATATCTTTTTCTCCAATCTCATGCATAAATTTGTTTGCTTTCCATCGACATACTTGATTGTCTTTTAACGTTCAAAACAATGTAAATTTATTACTTGATTTGGAAAGAAATTATCAATCAGTTCTAGACAAATTTCTTGATCGGGTCTGTGATGCTATTCCTACAAAATTGAATTTGGTCATCCTCTGACGTTTCTCTTGTTTGGTCTACAGAACGAGAATGCTTCCAATCATTATATGAGAAATATGAGAATGAATCTACCAAATATATTATCTTCATATCTCCCTTTTTTGTAGTTGACATGAGAAAATGCAGTATTGGAATATGGATTTGCCGACTTTATGTTTCACTCCTTTGGTGAATTTTCATCTTCAGAGCTGACAGGAAGTGGTTATGCAGAACTCATAGAAATTTTCATCTTCTGAGCTGACACGACTTTATTCTTGTATTTGCTTCTTTGCACATTATAGTTTTGAATGTAAAGCAGAACATATACTCTGGATTTGATTCGCTAGCTGGAATTCGCTACCCGCGAGGATCTAGGTTGATGACTTTATGTTATCTCCATTTACTGTGTGCAGGAAACCATGGAAGAACATGTCCCCACCGGACAAACTCAAAGTCATTGTCGCTTGCAATAATAATACCAATGATTTTCTATATATTGCTGATGGTGAATTTTGCCACATATACTCAAGTGGATACCTTATTTTATAGTATATGTCTATGTAGAATAGACCTAAAATCACATATTTATATGGTGAGTATAACATACTTTGTTTTAAGGTTTGTGAGAGATTTTTCAAGACACGTAGTATTACTTATGTGACAGGCATTAATATTTATATATATACTCGAACCTATGTACAGGATGGTGTGGAGATATGGTGGAATTTATTCATAGATTTATTGACGCACAGAAAAAATGGATATCGAAGATTTCTTCCAGCCGAAAGATATATATAGTAGAGTTTGTAAGCTTGCAACACCACGTTCTTCGTGACTGTGTTAATTTTTCGAACTTTACTTTTTCGATTAAATGTCACTTTAATGTCGATGTTTAATTTTACAGTATTATTATCTTATCCTGTGATCCGTGTGTTTTTAGTAAAAAAAAATAGTTATCACATAGCAACTGACGGCCACGAACCTAACAGGTTAAAAGGACCAGCACCCGCACGACACCAAAGCTTCCCCTCAGAGGCTCAGACCCTCATCACCAAGTCCCCATCTCGCTCTCGGTCCTCCCTCTCCTCTCTCTCTCTCTCTCTCTCTCTCTCTCTCCTCTCCGCCTCCTCCCTCCCTCCCTCCCTTTCCAAACCCCATCTACGTCGGCGTAGGGCGCGGGGGTTGGAGTTAGAGGAAGCATTCGTGAAGACTCTGTGGCGATTTCTCCAGATCGACAGATCCGCCTTTCTGGGCGATTTGGAGCGAAGCCCCCAAGTAGTTTGTTGCAGAAAGCAGCCGCTTTTGCGTCGCTCCTGCCTCAGTGCCCCTGTTGTGTTCGTCGTTCTTGGCCTCGGCCCTCGGATCATATAACCAGCTAGGAAAAAGGGGCCACCTTTGCATTTATTCTTTGGCCCCTTCGGAGATCGCCCTCGTCAAGATTTGGTGGGAACCCAATTCGCTGCGATTCCCTGTGGAAAGGCGCCGCTTTGGTTCCTGTTTCCCCACAGCTCCCAACTCTATATATCTCAATCTCGTCTTCACCTACTTGCCTAACTTTCTTTTACTTCGATCCACCAGTTTGTGCTCTCCACCTCTCGGCATTCGGTCGTTTCTTGTTTTGACGCAAGCCAGATCAATCTGTGGCCGTTGTTTCCACCGGACTTGTTGTGCTTTGTCCTGTTCCTGGCCGGAGACATGGCCGCAGCGAACGGAGTTGCCGGCACGGGGCTGTTCAGCGAGGAGGAGCTGCGGGAGGTGAGCGGGGTGCGCTGGGGGGAGGACTTTGTCGAGGTGACGTGTGGATGCACCAGCCACCGCTACGGCGACGCCGTCGGCCGCCTTCGCGTCTGCGCGTCCGGCGACCTGGAGATCAACTGCGAGTGCACGCCCGGCTGCCGCGAAGGTCCGTGCCAGCCACCACTTCCATCCCTTTGCTTGTCTCTTCGCTCTTGATTTCATGTCCGTGCATCGATGCGCGTAGGCGTATGGTGTTTGATCTCTGGGTCACGATGTCTTGGCCCCGCAGATGAACATGCATGCAATGCCAGTGCACGCGCCACGGCGCTTCTTGTGCCCGGCATGGCCTGCTTCTAGTGCTTGGCACCATGCTGCATCCCATGCATCCCTGCCCTGGCCTATCTCATGTCTGTCGCCTGTTGATTTTTGCCAATGCCTTTTCTGCAATCTGAATGTTAGGATGGGCCAAACTTGTTGGGTTGGTGGTCATGCTCTCCTCTGGGAGTAATTAATATCACTTCTATCATTCATTCGGCATAACTGACCTTTCATGTTGTTGTCTCGGCACACCCCTCTAGCACTAGCACATGCAAGCATTTTGTCCTTGATACCTAATGCACGTCGATTCATTCTGTGTGCCCTTTTTGCATGCTGGTGGTCGTGGGATTTGCCCCTCTGTTCAGTCGTGTCCATCACAGCAGTACAACAAATTGTAACGTCTCTGTTCATGTTCAGGCTTTCGTTTGCATGGATTAGCACCTGTTCTCTTTTGGAGTTGCATGCTGCTTTCTTTTTGTAGATAAAGTGGAGGTGGCCCTTTTGATCTTAATATCGGTTACTTGTTTGCTACGAGTGAGTTGTAAAGACCACCTTGTCTCTGCTCTGTGCTAATACCTGGTGGCCTTAATAGTTCATCTCTGATATTGTAGATGATATTTTCTACTTCTAATCTGCAGTGTCTGTATCTCATTGTGCGTCTCTTCTAATCTGCAATGTCTGTATGTCAGTGTGTGTCTAGAGTATTGTAGGTGACATGTTGGCATAGATAGCATAAGTGTTATATCTGTGAGTTTTACTGCATACCATATACATTGGATGGTCTGAATCCGAGTTTTTGCATTGAACCTAAATTGTTTGAGAAGGCACATTTGTTTCTTTTGGAGCCTAATGGTCGAGGCAACAATTGTCTACTCAGATATGCAAGTCAATTCTCATTTGATTTGGCACCCTTCTCTTTTTGTGGCTGGCAATCATAGTGATGGTAATATGTCAATGAGATCGAAGTATGGGCATAGCAACCTCGGTATGGCTTGCCATATATTCCAAAATTCAGGGTTTGTTTATGAAATCTAGATATATATGTGGGATTTAACAAATGGGGTAGGCTCTGGATTCGAAATATGCAGTTCCTAATGCCAATAACTTATGGCAACCTGCAGCCTTCTATAAGATGTGTATAGATCTGGGGCTACATACACTGAAGTACTCCTCGGTGGAGTAATTAGGCACCCAGTTTTTTTAGGATAGTTAACTTTGTTTAAGTGCTGCTTGGCTCGAGTGACATCACAGATCATGAAACTTCAAATGGTTCTTGTTTTATATGAATGTGGACTCTTAAGACTGTGGGTATATCTTCTAATAAAAACTTTCTGGCACTTTATGTTGTCGTTATCCCGGACCTAGTTTTTAGTGTAATCATAGTAAACAGTGTTTGGAGGTATTTGTTATGTCAGTACATTTCTAGGGCATTTGATCATGTTTCAACGATGGAGATAACATTTGTTTAATCATCTAGTGAGCAGAACATTGTGTACTGATCGCTCACTTTCATGATGATTCAGGATAACCGTGTAATTTATAACTTGAAATTGCAGACAAGCTGACACCTGCTGCCTTTGAGAAGCACTCTGGAAAGGAGACAGCTGGAAAGTGGAGGAACACTGTCTGGGTGATAGTTCAGGGAGAAAAGGTGCCACTGTCAAAGACAGCTCTGCTCAAATACTACTACTTGGCGCACAAATCCGGCAATGGTTCTCACAAAGGTCGTAATGCACGTCCATCTCACCGTGACGAGTTCATCTGCTGCACAAGATGTGGCAAGGAGAGGAGATTTCGGCTCCGGTCAAAAGAAGAGTGCCGTGTTTACCATGATGCTCTTGCCAAAGTTAACTGGACATGCGCAGATTTAACAACTGATAGGTATGTGTTTACACTTTTGTCCACTGTGCCATTAATTCTGAACCTTTTGTGGTAATGATCAATGCTATAGCCTAGTTTTGTACGTTTTGACTTCCAGAGTTCCAGTTAGTCATCAATCTAAGCATTTCTGCTCTCTTTGTGTTTACTGTTTAGTATACTGATATGAACTAAGGGACTGTTTGCTTCACGCCTTCCTTTAGGCATCCACTCCCTTTAGGCTTTAGCTGCTGAAACGTCCTATTTTGTCCACTAGAATAGTGACAGCAAACACTGAAAGTCCAACTCCTGGCTCTACCAAGGCAAGTGGTTGATGCATATCAACTACATCCAAAAATACCCAAAATGCACATTGTTGGTAATGTCCGTTGTGGTAGCAGACCCACTGGTAAAGCACATTGTATAACTGTAGCATACTGAGGAGATGGCTGCCAGTATCGTACTGTAGGTAAGTACGTAGAAACTAGCGCCCTGTTCGTTTGGGCTGGTTTGGCTTATAAGCCATGGCTGAAAGTACTGTTGGCTGGTTTGGTGTAAGAGAAAAATATTTTTTGCTGCTTATAAGCCATGGCTTACAAACCGCACGGCTCTAGTACAATCTGTGAACTGTTGCCGTCCAAGTTTCTGGCCGAAAATTAGCATACCTCTGCTGCAGGTTCCTGTCACTGGGCACAGCAGTACACTGAGTGGCATTAGTGCTGCATCCCTCGGCTTGCCTGCAGGGATCAGGCAGAAAAAATTACCAAGGGTATCTGGCGGGCAGTTCTTGTCTACAGAACTGTATGGTGCTGCCTATTTAATCAGAAGAGAGGGAGTTGCTATATTTCAGATTCTTTATTCTTTAGAAATTTTCAGGCAACAATCTTACACAAGCAACTGTTAACAAAAAGGACAAGTTACAAGAGACACTTTATAATTCTTTTTCTATAGCCAAACAAGGATAAAATTGCATGTTGAATGAACAATAACACACACAAAAAAGACCCTTCGTGGTTGCTTTGTCCTGGGTATTTTGCTGTGCTATATAGTACTACATGAGTCATCTGGCACTTACGTTATTTTCTTCACCACCAGGGTCACCTGTGACGACGAAGAGGAGCGTGCAAGCCGTAAGGTCCTGCGGGGCTGCTCCCGCGCACCATCCTGCACCGGCTGCATGAAGTGCGTCTGCTTCGGGTGCGAGACCTGCCGCTTCAAGGACTGCGACTGCCAGACCTGCGTCGACTTCTACCGCAACTACAAGGAATAATAATAGGAGGAGGACTAACACCATTGGTTTGGTCGGTTGACTTGGTTCCATTGCCGAAGACAGCAAGAATGCTTCTCAACCATGCCGAGGTCGCAGAGGCTTTTAGTCGAGGTCAATGCAATTGCACCCAACGGTCTCGCCCACAGGACTGTAGCCGTAGGGCAGGCCGCTATTCTAAACAATTGCATTCCATTCACCTAGTATTTTCCATGGCTGGTGCTGTCCGTTGGGTAGCGAGGGATGCCAGCCAATTTTGGTACATACTGTAGTACAATCTGCCAACGGTTCCCATTAAAATGCGCATTACTCACATCGTTTTAAGATACCTTTTGTGCAAGTGAAATGTTCGGTTTGCTTTGATGCTCAGGTAGGACTGTAGGAGTATCAACTACGTAGTATCAAGTACTACTCCTGTGTACAATCAGCCCGTTCGGCTTGTTTTTAGCTTATTCTCTCATAGAATATTATTAAATCAGCTGAAACCAATCAAAACTAGCTGGTACATAGTAGTTTTGTGTACCAGCTGAACGGGCTTAATATGTCCCGTTTTTTTTTTAAAGGAGCTCTGACATGGTGGGCAGGGCAGCCAGCCAGCCACAAAGATTTGCCCTGTTCGTTTGGCTGATAAGTATGGCTAAAAATACTGTTGACTGATTTATTGTGAGAGAAAAATAATGTTCGTTGGCTGAAAAAATACGGTTTATAAAACAAGCGAACGGGGCGATTGACTTTTCCCGCCGTGGACTCCGTATGTCAGGATGCAGGGCTGTAGCTGTGTCTGGTAGAGTAGGAGTAGGAGTACTGTAGCTGTGAAGATGGTGATGGGTTGATGCCATGCGCCCATGCTCGACATGAGTACGAGTAGCTGTGAAGATGGCTATAGCTGTGTCTGGTAGAGCAGGACTACTGTAGGAGTAACATGTTTCCGAACGCGCTGCTACCTGGCCAGCTTCGGCGTTCGGAGTGGAGCGTCGGCACTTCCCACAATGCCGACTGCCGTTGCCGGCTTGAGTATCTTCGTCGCGCGGCGATCTGCGACCGGCTGGCCACCGTCTTGTTTTGCTGACAGGGTTTGCTGCATGGGCAGCGCAGGCGGACCGCGGGGGCCACGGCCACCCCGGCACCCAAGGCCGCACTGGGCACTAGCCACTGGCCACTGCTGCGTCTGCGTGCTGCTGGTACGAGAACAGTGGCGAGCGCGCCTGGCCCTGGACTGATCTGACGGTGTTTACGCCAATTGCTGCAGCAGGCGGCCGGCCGACTCGTCACGACAAGTGGAGCAGCGCGGTTTTTTTCCTCGCTTCTCATTCCATAAAGAGGGTACGGTGAGACGCCAAGGGAGTACGGTTGTACAGTATCGGTTCCAGAGTAAGGCCAGCGTCCAGACCTCCGGGCCCAGGCCCGTGTCCGAACGTAGCTCCCGCGCCCCGTACCCGCATCGCATCCCACGCGCTCCGTCCCATTCCCATCCAGTGCCAGCGTCCTGAATCATGGCCCGCGCCCATCCTGCGCCCCGCATGGCAGAACCACGCCCCCGCGCCCACACGGTGGAACCGCGCCCCGCGTCCGTATGACGGAACCGCGACCCGTGCCTACCTGCCACGCTTGTGGATACGTGCCGTGGAGGTGTCTGTAGGCCTCAGGCGTCGGCACATGAACCACGACAGCGCACCAACAACAACAGGTGAATAGCGGCCTGCAACACAAGATCTACTTTTGAAACATCCAGATAAAACATTTGCAACATACGTCTGAAAACAGATGAAACACTTGAAACGTGCGTGTATAGCCATTGCAACATGTGCGATACCAACTTTTGAAGCATCCAGATGAAACATTTGAATCAAACGTCTGAAACATATGCTTGCAACATGCGTATATTGCTATTGCAACATATGCAACATCCCAGAACGACTTTTGTAACATTCAGATGAAACACTTAAAACACAAATTGGAAACGTTTTGAACACTTCAAACATGGCGTCGCCGGCAGCGCCATGGCCTACGTGGTAGGGGACTGCGGTAACTAGCAAGCTTAGGTCCAGTGGGAACGCCGAGAGCAAACAACCCCTTCGTGTCGCGGAGACAAAGTTCGGACCAGCGACGACATCCTCCTGGTGGCGCCGGGGCGGCGGTGGCGTGGTGCCCGCCATGGCCGCGATGGGCGAGATGGACGGGGGCACACTGGTAGATAGGAGCGAGGCGTAGGATAGTGGCACAGCGCGGCCGATGATGGGGTGTGGCGTGGTACGGGAAAGGGTGCTGCGTGCGTGTGGAATGGACATGCGGTAGGGGAAGGGGCAGTGCGGCAGTGGATGCGCAGTGATGCCCCGATAGCCATATGCGAGTGCGAAGGGAAAGAGTACGTTTGTTGGGTTGTCCAGTGCGTAGGCCCATGAAGACAGCGTCCGGATGGGGGCGGACGCCTGTGGCTAACTATTAGCGACATACATACAGATATTACTAAATATATATTTATTTTTATATTTTTCTTTGGGTCTATAGTCGGATAGTTTAACGAAAACATGGATACGAATAAATGTACCGAATACGCAATGAAACATGAATACGAATAAGTGTACTGAATACCGTAATGAGTGGATGTGAATAATATCGGTCACGAATATTTCTTCCAATTTACTGAGTAAAAGCAACGGCCATATAGATTATATATATGTAATATGTTGCACTAATTCAATCACTCCATCCTTTGCATCTTTGCCGTGTGTGCCAATGTATAGTGATCCCAAACATTTGATCTTTGATTCTTATTTAATAAGGGACTAACAAAGGATTAAGGATTCTCATTCATATGTAGTGTGTGTGGTGGTGGTGTGTGGGTGGGGTGGTGGGTGGGGGGGGGGGGGGGGCAAAATTCATGTTGGTTAGGTACTCTTGCATATAATTATAACGATTTGCATGTTAGTCCTTATATAATGTTTAAATTTGAATGTTAGCTGGATATTGATTGGATATATATGTCTAACTAAATCATCAGATATCATATGGGATGGATAATAGTTAAATTCTACTTGTATTTGGTATTTACAATACATATCTATATTTGTTACAGAAAATAATCATAAATATCCACAAAAATATATTTTAAGTAACTATTCAGCCCTTTTCTTCGATCGTCCAGAAAATAAGCCTGTCTTTGATTTTAGGGTTGAAGGGGGTTGTGTTGGATTAAACCTATTTTTCATAATGTTTGATTTAGGGGCCAAGAGGGTTGGGTTCAATCCACAAGGAAATATTCCCTCTATCGGGGTTTATCCCACTCCTTCACAATGGACAAAATGATCGAATAGACTTCTTCCTCATGCGCGTGGGCAAGAGCTCAGGGGTGCGGCGCCCCGGCGCTCCATGAACGATGGGGGTGTGTGGAGCTCGAGGGCGCTGCGGAGCTTCGGGGACGATCCCGAGGGCGTGGCGGAGCTTCGGAGCAAGTGGGCGGAGCTCAAGGGCACAATGCTCAGGGGCGATGCTCCTGGGGGTGAGGTTGGAGGCGCGGCAGAGCTTCGGGTCTAGTGTCGGCAGAGCTCCGAGAGCGGCGAACGGTGACTCTAGGGCGTGGCGCGAGCGGTGGGCTCGGGTGAGCATGCATCCACGGTGAGCGAGCATAGGAGAAGAGAGTTAGTGAAAGAAGAGAAAGAAGATAATGCGGGCCCATGTGCCATAATCCTCTATTCACATTTATTTGTCTGTAGACCAAACATAAAACTTGAGATAATCACCCTGTTCGCTTGTTGGTTTCAGCCAGCCCAAACCAGCCAGCCAACAGTGTTTTCCTCTCACAACAAACCAGCACCAGCCAGCCCAAACCAGCCCAGAAACCAACCAGCGAACAGGCCGAATATATTTTTTTTTCGAAAGGTCAAAACCTGAGATAATATTATCTCTCTAATTAAACAGGAGATGAGATGAACTCAACCAAAGAAAATAGAACGGTACCAACCTAATGGTATCTCTACCGTTTACGCCCCAACCAGAGGGCAGAGGGCGCGCGTTGAGCTCGTCTTGTGATCCTGCACGACAACTATTCCAGGGAGTCGCGTCCGGTCTGGCTGGGAGAGCAAATACGACGGCGAAACGTGGAATTATTTCATGACACATTTATATTTCTTTATTAGGAAACATGAGTTGCATGCACCGCCATGACAAGAACCGACGTGGGTGGGAAGCGATATCGATGATGTGACGGTGACGCATGGCACAGTGGATCCATCAAAAGATTCGCTGGGCAAAGGCGACAAGGCTGGGCATGGCAAGATACGACGAGATCGTGCGGCGATCATCGGGAGTCCGATCTCCGATGCGGCCACGCCGACAGCTGACGTCGGGACTCGGGAGCTGGGACTGCGACCCACATGACTTTACTACCTGGGCCTTGTTTAGTTTCCATCAAAATTCCAAGTTTTTTCACTCTCTCTCCATCACATCAATTTTTAGACGCTTGCATGGAGTATTAAATATAGGTAAAAAAAATAACTAATTACACAGTTTAGTTGAAAATCACGAGATGAATCTTTTGAGCCTAGTTGGTCCACGATTGGACAATATTTGCTAAATAAAACGAAAGTAATACTATTCATCAGGTTGAAAAAACTTTCGATCTAAACAAGGCCCTGAGGCTTTTGGTGGCTCGCGGTCGCAGTGCAACTGTGCAAGCCCAGAAGGAGTAAACCCTCCACGCGCCGGCCACTGAAAAAGAGCATCGGCGTATCATCGCGCACTTGGCATTCACGTCTCTCCTCGGCGTGAGTAGTCGCCCAGGGGCTAGCATTTGCGATGCAGGTTTTAATGGGTTGACCCATAACCCAAAAGTTCTGGTGTTATTACATGTTGGGTCCACCCACTAGTTCTTGATGTTAAACGGTGTTTGTGCTCCGTGGGTAACCCAACCCAAACCCGCCATGCCAAGTCACCGCGCCACCCGGTCGCCGTCGCCCCAGCCCCAGCGTCGCCTGTCCGTTGCCATCTCAGCACTACCCGTCCGCATCAGGTCCACTCCACCCGCGCAACTCCCTAGGCCCTCCATCGACAGCCCTTCTCTGCATCGATCTCCCGACCATGTCTCTACCTCACGCGTCGGCGATGGCGATGCCGCTGCACCCAGTGCTCAACGTGGAGGTGAGTCTAGGTTCATCTCCTCTGTATGTGCAAATTTCTTGGTAATAGGCCTTGACTCCCTTGGATCTCTATATGGCACATGATGCATTTATTCTCTAGTTTTACTCAATTGAAAGTTGGGAGAATGGAGAATAGGAGAAGCGTGATGCACTTTTTGTTCTTGTGAACGCATTCTGAAGTCAGTTCTTTGTGCTAGATTGCTACTCACTACCTTGAGCCCTTGGTGCTAGATTGCTAGTGTGAGCGAAAAGCTTGCTAAACAAGCACTGAACTTGGCTACAGTGTCTGTCTGAAGTGAACTTGTGTTTTTCTATGGTTGTAGAGTTAGAAGATTTTAGGGTCGTTGGGTCTAGATTTTTCTTGTAGTTGTCGAATGGCAACAACTGATGGTTGAAGATGAATTTCCCGTGTAAAGAGATGCATTAGTTAGCAATAGGTAGGCCTTATTTCCCACACCACAAGCCATTGACTATCCTGCTATCTGCACGTGCATTTGCGATGAGACTCTTTCTCAAAATAAAGCCTCCTTGGAATTTTTCTTTTGGGGATATATATCCTCATGCTAAATTTTGTAAGAAAGTTGGGTCGTCACCATATATATACCCCAAAACTGCATGTAAATGTAATACTGTTCTCTAGACGATATTTCTCCTAGGATGAGCTTAGCTTATTTCCAATTGCAGAGATGGATGGATCAGTTGTGCTGAAAATTTACATATTGTTCATTATTAATATGTGTGATGATAGATGTGTCAAGAAATAAAATTTCGCCTCTCGCTGTCTAATAATCATGTCATACTTGTAGCGGGCCCTCTAAAGCTTGAGGTGGCCCACGTGTCACGCCCACCTTGCTTGTTTTGTACTTATATTAATTAGTACTCAAAAAGCCTAAGCAAGCAGATTTGATGTCGTTGAGACAGCTCTGCAATGGGAATGTTTGCCTTGCAAGTTGAGGATATCTGCTGCTGCACTTCATTAGTAGTTTTGTAGTCTCTGTAGAGAACTTCTTTTCTATTTCCATGTTGCTGCTGTCACATAAGTCAACCTTTTCTTTTTCACACTATAGACAGTTATTCGGTGGCTGCTCCTCTGGGAATTGAGTAAGGGTTCTCTGGTGGTTCTCCTTCAGCGAGAACTCCACTAGTGGAGGTCATAATGCTAGGGCCAAGCAGCCCTAAAATAAACAGCCAAGCGAACAAGAGAGTCAACAATTAGATCAACAAGACATGATCGAACGAAGAGAGCACGGTGTCTGGTTGGTTCTCCCACTGTTAGGATAATCAATCAGATTCAAGTGTCTCCAACACTAAGGTCCCCTAGAAGCATGACAACTCAAAATTCTCAAAATTCATGCGGTAAGTAACAATTTCTATTGTTGATTATAGTACTACTTTTGCAACGTATGCGCAAGAGGTCATGTCGGGGTCATAATTTTAGGGTGTCTCAAGGCATCGATTAGTTAGCAGGACGCGCGGTCCGCAACCCATCAGCTAACAAAGGCCAGAACGACCGAGACCCAGCTAAGCCAAGCAAACCAGACCGGACGATAAGGTCGAGGTTAGCTACGGACCCTTCCTCATGCCTTAGTCGCACGACGCTCAAAGGACGCACGACCTCTCCCCCGTCACGACCCCTAGAAGAGACGGGGAGAAGTCGATCGCCGCCAAGCCTGCATGCACTGACACGAACGAGCACGCCGCACTGACCTCGCAAGGACAGAGGGGACGGCAGTCACATCGGTCCGGTCAGACGCCATCCCTGAGTCACACCGCACAGACAAGACAATACCACCTAAAGCGGTGACGACGGGTACGATGACCACTGTAGCAGAACCGCCTAATCCAATGTCTCTCAGGAGTACTTGTCTTCCATTAGACACTAAGTACTCAAGAGAGGACACTAAACAACGCAGTTCTAACGAGCACACCCCAAGGGAGAACTCGAAAATCCATATTTTTCATCAGGATCATAAATGAGAGAATAAAGCTTACAACATTCTTAAGTCATTTCTTACATCACTTTGTTACAGTACCAGGATAATACCTCAATTTATTATAACAACGGAATATAACAATGTTATCAGAGTTACAGAGGAAGCATGATTAATTTAATGACATGGTGAAGCATTAACATAGTGGACATTTTTATACAAGAGATGCTAGCAAATTTTACATCTTTTCTTATAAAAACCTTTCGTGAGGGTTATAAATAAACACTATGGTCGTAGTGTGAAAGGAATCCTCCCTGAGCCCGCTAGGAGGTTTTTACACACAAGAGTCAGCTCTAAGCATCCTCCGATCACCTGCAACAGGGGAATAAAACCCTGAGTACTCGAATGTGCTCAGCAAGACTTACCCGACAGGAGGAAAATAAAAGACTCCAAGTATATGTAAGGCTATCTAGCTTGTGGGTTATTGCATCTGCGGAAGCATTACCAAACATGCGTCCTTATATTCAACTTCATTAGTAGTCATCATTAGTTCATTAACTAACAATTCTATGTAAGCGCCTATGCTACTTTCAAGCATGTGGTAAGCAATCAGAACCATTTTACCATCTTTCATATTCTAGTTCTTACTACGGTACTAGACCATAGCCAAGTCGATACCGTATCACACGGTGATTCGTGAACCAATGCATCTCAGCTGGGTACCCTAGGCACAAGTAAAACCAATCCACCACTCTCCTTTCAAGGGGTCCAAGTCACCGTCCAAACTTGGACTCTAAGCCCCCACTCCTGAGTTTCAGACTCAATATGGTGCTTATACCTCCAGCATCCCGCCTCCAATCAGTCGGTCCAGAAAGAGCCAGAACCCACGACAAGAGAGCAATGAGCATTCCCGCTCCCATAAGCACGTATGTGCTCATGATAATAAGTTTGTGACCTGACTACCATCCACAGCAACAACCTTTCCTCAATCGACATAGGCAGAACAAATGCAATCCAAGCCTCGCTCGAATGCCTAACCAAGTCTAGATCCAAAGTACCATTCCGTCCGGTCTTCAATTATCATTCATATATATTCCATGTGACAGTAACAATAATATCTTTCCTATCTCTCGCGAGTGATAGGTAATCACTCGACTTCTATCAGATCCTATAGCATAGCAATCTACACGATCCTGACATACTAGTAGGACTCATAGGATAAGGATATATATATATATATATATATAAAAGTAGTTTTCATTCAACTCCTTAAAACTTAATGCACAAGCATAAGATAAAGTGTAGAATAATAGGGGTTATGCTCCGGGGCTTGTCTAGGTAAGATATAACCAAAAGTTAGCATTCTATCATGATGACACGATCATCAAGGCACCATGTTTTTCGCTACTTCAGTTGACTCCCTGATCCATCATTGTTCATATTATGATATACGTTGATGCAATGCAGAGACGTAATTAATCAACGGTAGCCGCAACTCTTAAAAATACGATTACACTTCGCAAGCTAACGAGCTAGCTTAAATGACTAACGTACTAGTCTACGTATCCGTGTTGTCAAGTAAGGCTTTGTCACCGGAAAAATATTCTAGTTTTAAAATCCCAAGGTGCTTTGGCATTTAATTTATTAAATATATATTTTCGAACTAGAGCTCATTTAGCTACCTTAGTAAACTAATTATTATGGAGCTACGAAAATTACAGTGAGCACCTAATAATGTTAGAGATTTAATGTAAAAGTTTTAGAGCCAACACTATCACCAATTTATCACAAAAATTCCTTCAAGTTTATATCTTATAATATTAAGCATCTCAAATTAATTATATAACTCCTAAAAATATTATAAAACTATGTGAACAAAATATACTAGCAGATAGATCACAATTTTAGAAACCTAACAAAATTTATTTCACAATTTTTGGATATTTGTACGAATTTATATTAAATATACAAATCTAACTCAGAATTGAAATAGAAAAGCTTCACTAATTCGGCTAGAAAAAGAAAAAGACCAAAACAGCCCAACTCGGGCTTGGCCCGCGCGCGAAGACGGCCCACGCGGGGAGCCCACAGGCGCGCTGACGCTCTTGCAGAAAAACCCTTGGCTTTTGGACAAACCACCCATGGTCCATGCTACTATTCCTAGAGACAACACTTATGCACAAAGGCCCTCGCATTTCCTCTTCTTTACAATGGATAGGTCCCCGACACCCTCGCGCTCGCCGACGCGGCATCGGCCGGCATAGGGTGGTCACACTGGCTGACTAGGGACCTCCACGCCTCACCTAGAGGGATGATGCTCACCTAGGGGTCGACGCGTGGCACCGGGCCACGGTTCGGAGGCTGAAGATGAGGTACAACGGCTTCCCCCATGGCGGTGGGCAACCTGCAGCGGTGGCAGCCGTGTTTCGGTGAGCTGCTACACTTGGGGGGTAGTAGCGATATCGGGTGAGTATCAGGGACTCACCACGGCCCTGGTGGAGATGATGGTTTGGCTAGAGATGCCCTGAGAAAGGCTGGCCGCGTACGCGTGGTGAGCTCGGCGACGAGCCACGACAGACACGGCCACGTCCGTAGCGTTGGGACAGCGGTAGAGGTACGGCTCAGGTGTGCATGGCGAGGAGTGGTTCGAGTTGAGTCTAGCAGTGCAGCTAATTTAGCTCCAGGCGGTCCGATGGGAGCTGCCCATGGTGATGGGCGGCTCGACCTTAACGGCCCAAATTGGAGCTCGGTCGGGCACCAATCAAGGCGGGGTGAGGATAGCCATCTAGGCGGCTTGATGGCGGCGCCTGAGACACCATGACGTGACCCAAGATGACCTCTCCCTACCGCACTTAAAGTCGTGGCTCAGTCGGCCAGGGTGGGAGAGAGAAGAGAGGGGAGGGGAATACTAGAACTTGACGCGACATTGGCTTGGCGGGACGCGATCGACACAACCAGGGTGACACGTGCTCTAGCACCAAAGCCAAAATGTGCGCGTGTAGGCGGTGGGGTAGCACGGCATGAATGCAGCCGTAGTTCCATTAATGGCGGAACGTCGTGCATGGCGACAGGGAAGGAGAGGCAAGCCCACATGCGCAACACAACGAGGGAAGGGTCATAGCAGCTCAGCAGTGCGAAGCAGAGGCAGCACAACAGTGGTAGCACAGAGCTAGGTAGGGGAGCAGCGTGCAGGGAGGCAGTGGCAGCGGGGCACCGTGGCCCGCAGTCGACCGGTAGCAGGCGCTGTGGCCAAAGCGGCCAAGGCACAACCGAGCCACGACCAGGCCGAGACGGCCTTAGCCGGCCAACGCGCAGCAGTTCACGTGCACGTGGTGCACCCAAGCATGGCGACGCCGAGTTCCCGCACAAGGTGACCGTGCACACAAGGACAGCCAGCTCAAGGCATGCGACGTGCACGAATTTTAAAGTGTGTGTAGCAACTAATCCATGCGAGTTGAGACTAAACCACCTTTGCTACATCACAGAGAACACATTAGGCTATCAAAAAGAGACTACACATGACACCATTTTCTAACTAATTTTCTCAGAATAATTCCCCAAATGTAGCCTTGCCATTCTGTTTTTTAGACTTAGGAAATTGACTAAGTCTTGGCTGATGTTTGTTTTAAATTCGATTTCCAAGCTATTAGAAATATTAGCTAGCGTTATTATCTTGTTAAAACAAAAGTTGCACTATCTTCTACAAAGTGTGTACTTCAAACTTTATTAAGGTGTCACACATTGTTCTATAGCATTTTTGCTTAATAAATATTGGTTTTAGACCCTACTTGATATACATGAGCTATTGCATCAACATTGATTTAACATTTTTATTGATTATTTTAGGCTACAAGAATTTATCAACACCTTCTATCACATGCATTATTACATAAACACAATGCTCGTGACATGATTTAGTAGTTGGTTTAGGGCGTAACACCGAGGGTGTTACAACTCTACCCCCTTAAACAAAATCTCGTCTTGAGATTTGAAACATGAATCAAAAGGAGAAAAATACGATTACACTTCACAGATCTGAAATTACACGAAAGATTACACGATGTTGAATGCTAAACCACACAGGGATTTAAAGATACATGGCTAAGAGCAACCTAGTACAACCAAGGCTTAATCCAGAAGTTGAGATAGACGAGGACAATGGAGAAACAACAAGAAAATGATTATCCAAATATGGCATATGTCCAATAGATCCAAAAATAGGAGACCGAGAACTCAAACATTGTGAATCCTAAGACCAACTAACCAAAGGTGGACTTGAACTTCTTCGATAAAAAGTAGATCCCTTCTTCTTCTCGGATTACGCAATCACCTCAGCTAATGACCCTAGTTCCACGAACGATGACTGGATCTCATAGCTCTGCTTCGGATTCGAGGGGGATGGGGATGAAGAAGGAGAGCAAAGGCCAAGGGCATCTTATAGTGGTGAACGAAGGTGGTGGTGCAGCGCACCGGGAGTGAAGGCGGCGTGGATGGAAGACACTGATGGTTTACACAGTGAGAAAAAGGTCGGCCATGGTGCGCTCCCTACGCGACCTTGAGTGGAGGGAGGAAAAAAGAGAGGAGGGGGGTTCGCTCGACGAGGGAGGCATGCGGGTGGCCATGTCCCCAAAAGAGGAAAACAGGAGGGGGTCTGGTACGAGAACGAGGGCAAGGATCAAGAGCCGACCGGATGTTGGGAAAAGGATAAGCGCACGGTGCACGAGTACAGTGGATGCGGCTTAATGTCGTGGTTACGTGTGGACATGTTGCTAGTGGACCCTGACACTGATGGCGTCCACAGGGCACGCGGTAATAGTGATCGGCGTGCATAATGTGGTCGAGCTGTACACAGTGCTTGGGACATGACATCCACTCAGGCTTTTCTAATCACTCACTACTACCCGAGGGCTAACTTTTCCTTATTGTTTTTCTTTTCCTTCCCTTCCTTGTTCACCATATGCGCCACCCTTTTGTATGAACTGAGATCGCGACATACATGCTTCCTCCAAAACCACATTCTCTTGTTTACTTTTGGGGAACGCTATTTCATCAACCCATTGTGGATTTCCTGTTCGAACACCCAAATATTTCCAAGAAGAATATTTTGTATCAAAACCAGTACGGTGGTGTAACTTGGTAAAGGTGCTTGGTCAACAACCTTAATACCAGTGCATGCCGAGCAACGTCACCATGTGGCAGCTGTTCCATAGGGGCCCTCAGTTTCATCGTGGCACCATAAGCTATTAACCACGCAACTATTACCAACTTACCCGCAATGAAGGCGGTGGGGTCATAGACCACAAAATCAGAAGAATATTGCAAAGGAAGATTCAGACAATAAGAGTTCCTTTCGCAACAAGGGACAACAAATTCAAATCCCACAACGGATTTGATTTAAAGAGATTTAAGTGCTCTGCTAGGACATCCACAATTAGTTGATACAGTGTCCTATGTTATCTCATCATGGTCGATCTGCTGGCATCTAAATGGTGGCTCTCTTATAACCCACTTAACATCGTCCTTGAAAACCCTAAGCACGTCTAATGAGACCAAAGGGTAGATGGACGCAATAAACACAATGAAATAACATGCACATCCCAAACGTCCTTATGCTGGCACAACATGCATGCACTCACTCTCCCATTCTCGACACATCGTTCACCTTCCCTACAATCGGATGATCTCAACAACTACGGATGAGATACAATGGAAAGACTACAATACTGGAGGACAACTACGAAAGACACCACTAACTATGGGTATATCTTCCTATGTCAACTAATCTACTTTGTCAGACCACACATCTTCATTCCCAGGATCGGCAGATTCTTCTACCGCCTAGGCTATGGATTTACCTCCTCTCTAGGCAGTGGCTGAGTGAAGGAAAGCAAGGGCTCTACTTTTAACACTTCCGAGGGTGGGGGCGCTGGCGGTACTGCAACACCAGTTCTCCTTCTTTCCGGTGGGTGGATAGGGATTCCCTCCAAGATCAAGGGATCCTTCCTTTCAGCAGCCAGTGTCCTATGCTTGGCCCTGGTGACAAGGTAGGCCTCTCCCAACTGATGGGTATGCCGATCTTCAGCCTCCTTTAGGGCTTCCAACATGGCAGTCTCCCGACTCTCTACGGCTACCACACTGGTATGCGCTTCAGCAAGCTGCACCTGGAGCATCCTAGAGAAGATCTCAGCTTCCTTGGCTCGCTTGAGGCACTTCCTTAGCTTCAAGGCTTGCCAGTCATAGTGCTCATCTAGAGCAAGCAGGTACATGGTCAAGTGCACCATGGTTGGACTGTCTTCTTGTGCATCCCACCCCTGCAAACCCTCCATGTGAGCCCTCCATACCTGTCGATTCTTTTCCAAAGGTGGAAAGAACCTCATGGGGGTATGAGTAATGGGCTCTTCATAGATCTAGCAAAGATGTCGCAAGGCTTTGCAGGCCATAACTTGGTAGGTGTTGATGAAGCGAAATCCGGTTGCGGTCACATTCTAGGCTTCAGTGATGTCGGGGAACTCCTCACTCTTCCCAATATAGATGGTAACCTCACATCGCTCAGTGCCATGCTTTTCATACTCATGACCCTCATACTTAGGACGATCTTTGACTCTGAGTTTTTATAGGGTAACATACAGGATTTTGGGAAAACCCTCAGTGTTTAGGAAGTAACTACTAACCTAGGCTTCTGCTATCCCTGGTGGGTGGTTGCAAGGAAGGATTGAGCGAAAAGCTTGCTCAAAAGGAAGGGCTAGGTGAGCTGGAGTGCACCGATTGGTGGTACCAATGGCTAGGCCAGGCCCTGCTTGTAATGGTAGAGTGGTCAGTGGTCTTGGCGCAGTCATCCTTGGTTCCTGCATGAGGCCACTACAAATGAATTAATCGAATTTTTGCGCGCTCGAGGCGAGCGATGTTTGAGGCCATTAATGACTAATATGGCTACAAGGCAAGGAGCCGACAAGAGCATAGAAAACAATACGGGGAGATGTGGGTCACGGTCGGTGTGAACCATAGGCAAACACGGAACATGAAGTCACAGTGCAGTAATAACTCCAGAACAAGGACAGGTCAGTCATGCACAATACGACACGATGACTAAAGCGGTACCAACGCGACTGACGTAAAGATCGTATACTACATGAGAGTTAGTCCACCGAAGAGAACCTAGTTAAACCTATTCTGGATGCTTAAATATAGCAATAGGGCTACTTATATACTTCATAGTTAAACGCCCTAACTTTTTGCAAAAATAGGTTGTCAAATTTTAGTTTAGAAAAGGATTTGAAGCTTCATTTCCTTATTTATGCTCTGATACCACCTGTGGTAGAACCGCCTAATCCAATGTCTCCCAGGAGTACTTGTCTTCCATTAGACACTAAGTACTCAAGAGAGGACACTAAACTATGTAGTTCCATTGAACGCACCCCAAGGGAGAACTCAAAAATCCACATTTTTCCATCAGGATCATAAATTAGAGAATAAAGCTTACAACATTCTTAAGTCATTTCTTACATCACTTTGTTACAGTACCAGGATAATACCTCAATTTATTATAACAATGGAATATAATAATGTTATTAGAGTTACAGAGGAAGCAGGATTAATTTAATGACATGGTGGAGCATTAACATAGTGAACATTTTTATACAAGAGATGCTAGCAAATTTTACATCTTTTCTTATAAAAACCTTTCGTGAGGGTTATAAATAAACACTATGGTCGTAGTGTGAAAGGAATCCTCCCTGAGCCCGCTACGAGGTTTTCACACACAAGAGTCAGCTCTAAGCATCCTCCGATCACCTGCAACAGGGGAATAAAACCCTGAGTACTCGAATGTGCTCAGCAAGACTTACCCGACAGGAGGAAAATAAAAGACTCCAAGGATATGCAAGGCTATCTAGCTTGTGGGTTATTGCATCTGTGGAAGCATTACCAAACATGCGTCCTTATATTCAACTTCATTAGTAGTCATCATTAGTTCATTAACTAATAATTCTATGTAAGCGCCTATGCTACTTTCAAGCATGTGGTAAGCAATCAGAACCATTTTACCATCTTTTATATTCTAGTTCTTACTATGGTACTAGACCATAGTCAAGTCGGTACCATATCACATGGTGATTCGTGAACCAATACATCTCAGCTGGGTACCCTAGGCACAAGTAAAACCAATCCACCACTCTCCTTTCAAGGGGTCCAAGTCACTGTCCAAACTTGGACTCCAAGCCCCCACTCCTAAGTTTCAGACTCAATATGGTGCTTAGACCTCCAGCATCCCGCCTCCAGTCAGTCGGTCCAGAAAGAGCCAGAACCCACGACAAGAGAGCAATGAGCATTCCCGCTCCCATAAGCACGTATGTGCTCATGATAATAAGTTTGTGACCTGACTACCATCCACAGCAACAGACTTTCCTCAATCGACACAGGCAGAACAAATGCAATCCAAGCCTCGCTCGAATGCCTAACCAAGTCTAGATCCAAAGTACCATTCCGCCCGGTCTCCAATTATCATTCATATATATTCCATGTGACAGTAACAATAATATCTTTCCTATCTCTCGCGAGTGACAGGTAATCACTCGACTTCTATCAGATCCTATAGCATAGCAATCTACACGATCCTGACATACTAGTAGGACTCATAGGATAAGGATATATATATATATATATATATATATGCAAGTGGTTTTCATTCAACTCTTTAAAACTTAATGCACAAGCATAAGATAAAGTGCAGAATAATAGGGGTTATGCTCCGGGGCTTGTCTAGGTAAGATATAACCAAAAGTTAGTATTCTATCATGATGACACGATCATCAAGGCACCATGTTTTCCGCTACTTCAGTTGACTCCCTGATCCATCATTGTTCATATTATGATATACGTTGATGCAATGCAGAGACGTAATTAATCAACGGTAGCCGCAACTCTTAAAAATACGATTACACTTCACAAGCTAACGAGCTAGCTTAAATGACTAACGTACTAGTCTACGTATCCGTGTCGTCAAGTAAGGCTTTGTCACCAGAAAAATATTCTAGTTTTAAAATCCCAAGGTGCTTTGGCATTTAATTTATGAAATATATATTTTCGAACTAGAGCTCATTTAGCTACCTTAGCAAACTAATTATTATGGAGCTACGAAAATTACAGTGAGCACCTAATAATGTTAGAGATTTAATGTAAAAGTTTCAGAGCCAACACTATCACCAATTTATCTCAAAAATTCCTTCAAGTTTATATCTTACAATATTAAGCATCTCAAATTAATTACATAACTCCTAAAAATATTATAAAACTATGTGAACAAAATATACTAGCAGATAGATCATAATTTTAGGAACCTAATAAAATTTGTTTCATGATTTTTGGAAATTTGTACGAATTTATATTAAATATACAAATCTAACTCAGAATTGAAATAGAAAAGCTTTACTAATTCGGCTAGAAAAAGAAAGGGAAAATGATGTTCTTGCCCCTGTCCAGCAGTTCAATTGTTATTTTGCCTTTATTTTTTCAACTGTGTGATTTTGCCCTTGTTATTTCAAAACGAACCATCCGTTTGCCCCTGGTTTGGATGTCTGTTAGATGAACATGGAATAAATGAATTAAAAAAAATCAAAATCCCTGCAAACAGAGGCAAAAAGACCATGTTGCCCCTCATCTTATCTTCAACCTCCTGCTCGTCCAGCCACTCCAGCCATAGGCAAACCGCAAGGGTCGGGGATAGATCGAGCGGGGGTGCACACTTCTCCTCCGGAGTGGTTGGTGTCAACTTAGCAAGCATCGTGGGGCGTCGGTCGGTCCCAGCCGTGGGGTGCGTTGCGCAGGGGACGGTGGCACCTGGTTGTGGGGCACGACTCTCGCCCACAACCGCGGCGCATGCAGGGCAGCAGCGGTGCCCGACCGCGATGCTCAGGTCAAGGCACGGGGTGGCGGCGGCGCCTGGCCGCGGGTCACGGCGCTCGTAGGGCCTCAGCACGCGTAGGGCGGCGACAACGCCTGGTCGCGGGGCGTAGTGCTTGTAGGGCTGTGGCACCCGCTCTTGAGCGCGGCGCACGCAGGACAGCAGTGGCGCCCGGCCGCAATGCTTGGGTCAAGGCGCAGGGTAGCGGTAGTGCCTGGCCGTGGGGCACAAAGCTCGTAGGGCCACGGTGCCCGCCCGTGAGCGCATCGCGTGGGGCTTGGTGCGGGGGCGTGCGGGTGGCGCGTGGCTCGGCGCAAGGCACGCAAGACGACAGCCAAACGCGGGGTGTGGGTCATCTCTAGGAACGCCGGGGGATATATAGCCTCGGTGGGTGGGTTGGAAACAGAGTGGAGACTGGAGCGAGCGCGGCGTACAAGATGCTCTTTTCTGGGGACTGCCATGCCGTAGGCCGTATAGCCATACCGCTATACCATGTCTGCCTGTGCAGTGTGCAAATGGTTTGCGCCTTCATGGCCGTGTTTTGGGCTTGTTTTCTTGTGATATTTCCGGTGCTCGGAGATGTTGCTGTGTTGGATTGGACGCAAGTAATAATAAGTGCAAACCAATGTACTACCGTACCAGTAGATGAAACGTCATCAACCTTACCCCTCGTGCACGCGGCCGTGGCCAAGCTGCTACAGGGCGCATGCGCAGGCGCCAGACTGGCACTCGCGTACGCTTGCTCTTCCCCGCAGCACTGCAAGGATGGCCACGCCGGCACCTTGCTTCATGGCTCGTCGAGAATGGCCGATGACTTTCTGTCTTGCTCTGACAGCTTGCCCTTGAGCGTTCCGCACAGCTACAGGTACAGCCTCCTGGTCTTCCTACAGAGACAGATTGCGACACAGTTGAATATTTTGAATATTTATCAATATTAAATCTAAGTTCAAATAATTGCAAGTTGTGCCAAATATGTTTGACCAAATTTAATCAATTGTCAGCATACAATAAAAAAGTCTAATTCCAAATCAGGGTAAAATCATAATTAGGCATAACAAACAGGGGAAAAATTGCATGGGCATTCATGTCTTTTGTACAAAGTTTAACACCATTAGGGTGGATGACGGAGCAGGGGTAAACTGGTGCTTCGTGAATGGCACAATAGGGGTAAATTCACAAAGTAAAAAAAATAGGGGCAAAATAACAATTTCGATACAAAACAAGGGTACAAACGCAAGAGCCCCAAAAAGAAAAGGACCAAAACGGCCCAATGCGGTCCAACTCGTGCTTGGCCCACGTGCGAAGATGGCCCACGTGGGGAGCCCGAAGGCGCATTGACGCTCTTGCAGAAAAGCCCTTGGCTCTTGGACAAACAACCCACGGTCCACGCTACTATTTCTAGAGACATCACTTATGCACAAAGGCCCTCGTATTTCCTCTTCTTTACAATGGATAGGTCCCTGACACCCTCGCGCTCGCCGGCGTGGCATCGGCCGGCATAGGGTGGTAACACCGGCCGACTAGGGACCTCCACGCCTCACCTAGAGGGTCGATGCTCACCTAGGGGTCCACGCGTGGCACTAGGCTGCGGTTCGGAGGCCGAAGACAAGGTACGATGGCTTCCCCCACGGCAGCGGGCAACCTACAGCGGTGGCGGCCATGTTCTGGTGAGCTGCTACACTCATGGGGCAATAGCGATAGCGAGTGAGTATCAGGGACTCACCACGATCCTAGCAGAGGTGATGGTTTGGCTGGAGACACCCCGAGCAATGCTGGCCACGTACACGCGGCGAGCTAGGTGATGAGCCACGGCGGACATGACCGCGTCAGCAGCGTTGGGACCGCGGTAGGGGTATGGCTTAGGTGCACATGGTGAGGAGGGGTTTGAGGTGAGTCTAGCGATGCAACCAATTTGGCTCTAGGCTATCCGATGGGAGCCGCCCACGGTGAAGGGCGGCTCAGCCTTAACGGCATGGTGGCGGCAAAGCTCTAAAATTGGAGGTTGGTCGGGTGCCAATCATGGTGGAGTGAGGATAGGTGGCTAGGTGGCTTGATGGCGGTGCCAGAGACACCACTATGTGACCCGAGATGACCTCTCCCTGCCGCACTTAAAGTCATGGCTCAGTCGGCCATGGTGGGAGAGAGAAGAGAGGGGAGGGGAATACTGGAACTCAACGCAACGTTGGCTTGGCACGATGCGACCGATGTGACTAGGGTGACACGCTCTAGCACCAAAGCCAAAACATGCGTGTGCATGCGGTGGGGTAGTGCGGCGTGAAAGCGGTCCTAGCTCCATTAATGGTGGAGCATCGCGCATGGTGACAGGGAAGGAGAGGCAAGCCCACATGCGCAATGCGATGAGGGAAGGGTCACAACAGCTCAGTAGTACGAGGAAGAGGTAGCGTAGCAGCAGCAGCACAGAGCTAGGCGAGGAGTAATGTGTAGGACAGCAACGGTAGTGGGGCACCGTGGCCTACGGCCGACCAACAGTAAGCGTTGCGGCCGGAGCGGCCAAGGCACAACCGAGCCATGGCCAGGCTGAGACGGCCTCGGCCGGCGAACGCGCGACAGTGCACATGCACGTGGTGCACCCAAGCATGGCGATGCTGAGTTCCTGCATGAGGTGACCGCGCACACAGGGACAGCCAGCCCGAGACATGCAACGTGCATGAATTTTAAAGCATGTGTAGCAACTAATCCATGCGAGTTGAGACTAAACCACCTTTGCTACATCACGGAGAACACATTAGGCTATCGAAAAGACACTACACGTGCCACCATTTTCTAACTATTTTTCTCAGAATAAATCCCCAAACATAGCCTTGCCATTCTGTTTTTTAGACTTAGGAAATTGACTAAGTCTTGGCTGATGTTTGTTTCAAATTCGATTTCCAAGCTATTAGAAATATTAGCTAGCATTATTATCTTGTTAAAACAAAAATTGCACTATCTTCTACAAAGTGTGTACTTCAAACTTTATTAAGGTGTCACACATATGTTCTATAGCATTTTTGCTTAATAAAAATTGGTTTTAGACCCTACTTGAGATACATGAGCTATTGCATCA
This sequence comes from Miscanthus floridulus, assembly GCF_019320115.1. Taxonomy (NCBI): domain Eukaryota; kingdom Viridiplantae; phylum Streptophyta; class Magnoliopsida; order Poales; family Poaceae; genus Miscanthus; species Miscanthus floridulus. The sequence goes on from NC_089584.1 coordinate 116,224,961, forward strand.
ATATTGATTTAACATTTTTATTGATTATTTTAGGCTACAAGAATTTATCAACACCTTCTATCATAGGCATTATTACACAAACACGATGCTCGTGATATGATTTAGTAGTTGGTTTAGGGCATAACACCGAGGGTGTTACAACCACCGGCCAGATACGGCCCAACGAGACGAGAGTATGATCCTACCCACTACAGGATGGGATCCACGACGAGGACCTTGACTTAGAGGCCATCCAGGCTGGCGGCAACCATGACCCCAACAATAGGGATCGTGGCCCTCCGCTCCTTATGACAACAAGGTGATCAATGACCTAGGGGTGGCCACCAACTCTTGTACGATGCCCCTAGGAAACTAGGAGACGATGATAAAGACCATGGCGGAGTCCACATCACACAGGACGGTTGGCAAACTACCATCATGTCTACAGTGTTGACATGGCCGGCACAGTAGCGCCATGCCACACCATGCCACGACGTGGCCAGAAGACTATGATGACAACCACGCCCGGACATGTTCCACAAGGTGACGTAGCTCTAGCTCTTCATCCTCTTTCACCATTCTTGCACCCCTATTGTAAGAACTTTAGAGCATTCAAGCGAGGAACATGCACTTGATCATCTCTAAGACTGGACGTGGGGCTCCGATCTAAACCAGTATAAATCCTCGTGTCTTTTGGATGCTACCATCATCTTCCTAGAGCAGTGTGGCAATTGTATAAATTTACTAGTTCGGTTTATGAAACACCGATAGTTGGCACGCTAGGTAGGGGACAGTCACGCACTCTCGTTTGTTGAATAGGAAGCGATGGCTCCTCGCACTATCGATGGACTCACTCGTGGAATGGCCCATGACGGCCACATTCGCCATGAAAACTATGAGTTCACCAGCGTCCATGGGCCAGCGCCCACATCCACCAATAGCCACGGCCCAAACCTCCGCCATGGAGATCTAGGTCCCGTGGCCCATGGTGGACACACTCTCAGAACTGCCCCCGGCGGCTGCATCCTAGAGTTCACCTACATAAATGGGCCAGTACTCTCACTCATCATCGGTCGTGGCTAGGTCTTCCATCTAGGAGTCTAGAGGACCGCGGCTCATGACGAACTCACCTAGGGAATGGCCTCGGTTGGCCAAATCCTTTTGGGAAATCACTGGTGAACCACACTAAAGGGCCAGCGCCCGTGTCTGCCTTCAGTTGCGGCTCGGACCTCTGCCCTGGAGGTCTAGATCCTGTGATCCACGATGGACATACAATTCAAACTCCCCTTGGGGGCCACATCCTAGAGTTCACCTACATGGGGGGACTAGCACCCTCTCTCGCCACCGGCCATAGCCAAGACTTCCACCCAGGAAGCCAAAGGCCCGTGGCTCATGGTGAGCTCGCCCGAGAAATGGCCCGTGGTGGCCACATCCTTCTAGGGAACCATGAGATCACTTGAACCAACGGATCAACATCCATCACCAGCTTCGACCTGCTCTAGACTCGTCGTGTAGGACAACTAGACCCTATGGTAGAGCCACACCCCAGACAGCATCTCCGCCGCCAGTGGAACACGGTGAGCCAGGGCACACACAAGCGACGAAACTACCAGCCATCACACAGCATCGTCGCTAGTGATCAAAGGGCTAGCCGGCGCCACACCATGTAGGACCAAGCCTAGAACTAGAGCCTAGCCCTGGTTGACAGACCAACCACCCATCACACCTCAACGGACTATCAACTTTCACTCGGAGACACGTGCATCCAAGGAAGTGCCCCCCCTAAATGCACCGCATGCCATGATGAGTGGACCAAACCATGTTGCACTCATAACCCTCTTCCATAGTGATTGGTCACTTTAGTTCTTCATCAAGAGCGGCAATGGCACTTTGAGGTGTGGACGCGACAAGCACGATGTCATCGCATCACGAGAGCTTGAGCACCATAACGCACGGGCAATCCTAGCCAGAAGCTGCAGCGGCCCAAACATGAAGAAAACACCCTTGGGGGATCATAGGCCCGTTGAGGATGTTGAGCTGGCAAAGTTCAACCCAAAGCTAGCCAAGAAGTCGATATGTGTCGGCTACGACTATTCCTAGCACTGAAGAAGCACCCTCATCAGTTCACGGCCTAGAGACAACAATAACTTCTCCATGGATGGGCGCTCGAGGGCTCGCCACACCTCAAGCAATGGCGACCAATCCCACGACAGCCCCCGATACATCAGTCAGTCACATCCACTTTAACTCTAGCTGCTCTACCTAAACGCATCCACATACACATGTAGGCTCGCCTTAGCTCTAGAGAACCACAACTAACCCATGGAGCGAGCCACGAAACAGCATGCCCGTACACCTCGTCTTAGAGCCACTTAGATCCCTGGGTGACCCAATCCGACTCATGCTAGCAACCGGACATGATTCACTTGTGGAGGCGGCATATACATGTTCCACAACATAGCACTGCTTGTGACCATCTCAGCGACCCTTTCCCAAATGTCTTCTGATCGCTGCCCACGCTACGACGAGCAGGTGACCCACATCCTGACCTCATGCTTAGGTCACCCCGGCCGACCCAACAGAGCCGCTCCTAGGCAAGGCTAGGCACCCGCACACGAGCCTAAGAGGAAATGGGAAACTTGTTTGCTCAAGACCAAGGGAGCGAAAGAAAAGATAGCTCATGCCATTCTCTCACCTTCTTTTCGCATCGTGCCGGATCTACTATCATCCCTCGCCATTCTGTAGCTCCAACGTATCGCGCATGTTTTAGCCCTGTGGGCCAGTCCCTAGGTTAAAATACGCATTCATAAGCATAGGACTCAGGGGATGAGGCACCTTCAAATTTGAATGGAAAGTAAGTGAAATAACGACAGAATGATAAGCGAATACGACAATCACGCACTATGTGAGAAGAGCCCAAGCACCATCTATCATCAAACAAGGGATCTATTTCGAGCCTTTCCACGTGTACCCATGGTAGGGCAGAACGACAAACTATTTCCTAACCTCTTAACCGCAACAGGGCGCCTTCCAGACCAAGCTTCCTTGACTAGCTCTAGGGCAAAGTCGAGTACTCACGTGGATGAGTGTAGGGTCGAGATGGCGGACTAGAGGGGGGTGAATAGTCTTTTCTAAAATTAATCATGTCGGCTAACCGAAACAAGTGCGAAATTAAAACTATCGGTCTAGCCAAGACTACACCCTTCTATCTATATTCTCTAGCACCTTCCAAAGATACTAATTAAGCAACAAAGGTGTCGGGCTAGCTAGAGCTCACCTAACCAATTCTAGAAGCAAGGTCACACAAACCTATACCACTAGTACTTTAAGCAACAAGGGAGCTCCTACACATGCTAGTAAGCAAAAGCACAAAGCCACTTAATGCTTACTAACAATGCTCAATAACAAGGCAACCAATGCCAAATTAGAGAGCGTAATTACTTAGCTACACAAACTAAGCAATGTGACTAACAAGGTTACACAAACCAAATTAGCCACACAAGGGAGCTACTTCTATGGTACACAAGCAAGAAGGTAACTAGTAAGCTACACAAGCTAACTAATTATAAGAGCAACTACACAAGCACAATGTATATAAAAGTAATCACAAGCTTGTGTAAAGGGGATTGCAAACCAACGGGAAGAACAAGGTTGACACAGTGATTTTCTCCCGAGGTTCACGTGCTTGCCAACAAGCTAGGTCCCCGTTGTGTCGACCGCTCACTTGGTGGTTCAGCGGCTAATTGGCATCACCCGCCAAGCCCGCACGTCGGGCACCGCAAGAACCTACCCTGAAAGTGAGGGTAGCTCAATAACACGCTTAACTAGAGTTGCTCTTCATGGCTCCCGCAGGGCGAGCACAATGCCCCTCACAAAGCTCTTCTTCGGAGCACCGCACAAGCTTCTTGCGGGCTTCGACGGAGACCACCACCAGGCCATCTAGGAGGTGGCAACCTCCAAGACTAACAAGCACCCCCGGCTTGCAACTCGATCACCTAGTGCCACTCAATGCAACCTCACAATGCAATCGCACTAGAATCGCTCTCTCACACAATCGAATGATCACTATCAAGCATATGTGAGATGGAGGGCTCCCAAGCACTACTACATAAGCCACCAAGGCTCTAGTGTGCTTAGCTCTTGGCCCAAGGCCGACCATGGCTTCTATTTATAACCCCACGAACAAATAGAGCCGTTACCCCTTCACTGGGCAAAAGTCAGGACGACCGGACGCTCTGGTCCGATCGACCGGACGCTGGACCTCAGCGTCCGATCGTGTGATGCACGCCATGTGTCCCCTTCTTCAAACACTGTTCGCACGATCTCAATGGTCATCTGATGACCAGACGCAGCAGCTTGAACTGACTGGACACAGCAACCCCAGCGTCCGGTCATTTCCAGTAAGGTACCAGACATGACCAGACGTGTCCGGTCGGTCACAATCGGACGCAGCACCAGCGTCCAGTCACCTCCAGCAACACTACTCTGCCTACATCACCACACATCACCTTGACCAGACACACCCTGTCAGCGTCCGGTCACTTCCAGCGCGAGCGTCCGGTCAAAGACCGACGCCTGCCCGCTGACTGCCACTACTGACCGAACGCTGGAACCCAGCGTCTGGTCACTATGTGACCAGTGTCTGGTCCACTCTATGAGACCCTATCTTTTCGGAATAGGGCGTCGATGGCACCGTTGGACTGTCCGCACTCTACGGGCGGACACTCTGCTGGTGGAGTTCCGAACCCTTCTCACATCTGTTCCATCGCCCAGTTGATCCATATCAACTCCAACTTCATCTCATTTGTAAATGTGCCAACACCACCAAGTGTACACCACCATGTGTATGTGTGTTAGGATTTTCACAATCATTTTTCAAAGGATTAGCCACTCAACTTGCCACGCCACTCAATCCTAGCGACGATGAAAAGTTAGATCACTTGAGTGGCACTAGATGACCGATATGCAAACAAGTTTGCCCCTCTTGATAGTACGGCCATTTATCCTAAACCCGGTCATAAACTTCTCTACACACCTATGACCGGTGAAATGAAATGCCCTAGGTTATACCTTTGCCTTGCGCATTCCATTCTATCTCCTCCAATGTTGATGCAACACATGCACCAACATGATTAACAATGATATGATCCACTTCATATCATCACGTGATCATATTGGTTCATCGATCTTGACTTCACTTGCTTTTCACCATTGCCTTCGTCCATCGGCGCCAAGTCTTGCTCAAGCTTCACCGCCACGCGGTCCATCGCTCCAAAGCCTTCGACTTGCCCTTCACGCTTGCAACCAGTCCATCAAGCCAAGTCTTGTCTTGATCTTCTCCACCTTGATCACATGACTCAATGTCATGTCTCATGTGCAATGAGCTCCTTCATCGTCACATGTGTGAGCTTTGCAACATCTCCAAGCCATTTTCACCTTCATGGCATATGTTGCTCGCACATATGTACCTGTGGACTAATCACCTGTGTATGTCACATAAACACAATTAGTCCACCTAGGTTGTCACTCAATTACCAAAACCACACAAGGACCTTTCAATGAGGAGCGAAAGGAAGCAGAGCGCGACTCTGCTCAAGCGGGCAAAATAGAAAAATCGAAGCCTACGCCCTCTGCTCGTTTCCTTCTTGCATCAAAATGGATCGGTGACCTGACCCCGGCGCCTTAACCACAGCATTGGGCCACATAATGTTTAGCTCTATGGGCCAGTCCCTAGGCTAGAACACGCACCCGCGCCCACAAGGCTAACGGAGAAGGAGCACATTCCAACCTGAGCAAGAGGAACATAGGTGGCAATGCGACAAGATAAGTTCACACATTAGCAAAACCACATGTGGGAGCAGCAAGCTCCACGGCAACCAAGCGGCCCTCAACGCGCATGACGCTCGAGTAAACCGACCTCCTCAAGCCAGAAGCAAACTGCCATCTGCAGCCGATCCAACGTACTCAAGAGAAGAAGACCGAGCGAACGACCTTGGCAAGGACAAATACGCCACCTCCCTCGATTGCGATGGAGTATGCCATGGCATACAAACACAAATCACTATATCCCAACAACAACTCGACGATGAGCCTAACCGGGCAGAATGATTCATGAGAATCAACAACACAGAGACCTTTGGGGGAACCACCTCGTAGAAATTCCTCTAACAACTGAGGAAGAGGAGCCCTCATAGGAACCACCCCGACGCTGCTTCTGGTAGAACAGGGGAGGAGCTCCTAGTGACGAGCTAGTGAGCGTGAACCACCGAGTCAATGCTCGAATGCTCCTAGACCCAAACCTGGGAGCCACGTGCGCGCCAACCATGGGGGAGCCTAGCGTCCTAGGCCTCCCATGGCATCATTCCTCCCTATCTTTGTGGAACTTCCTCTAACACTTGTGGAGGATGAACGACGGCAGGGTGTGGCAGAGCCTGATCTCCAAACATCCCTCCCAGCAATGGTGAAGCCACCGGGATGGGCCGCGAACCATGGCACTTGAAGAAAACAACCATTCTCTCACTCGGACTGGACGTCGGGGAAACTTGGAAGTTGGGGAAGAAGTGGGGATGAGATGCGCAACCCTCCTCTCCCTTAGCTTAAATAGACGGCACAAAGACAAAGGCAAAGAAGATGGTGGTTGGCGTTCAAGATGGGTGCAAACTCCAAGACGCACTCATAATCAAGAGGCGAAAGGTGCGGCGGTTCAGTCTTCTAGGCAACATAAGGCCCGACAACGGTTGTAGGAGGTACATCGAACACTTGCATTTCCTACGGCATTTACTAACCGTTTTATCTAAGCACAGGGGAGATGACCGGATGAAAGTCTGAGCGGTGGATGCCAACACGGTAACATTTCCTAAGTAAGCCTCATACCCTTCATCTTCATTATCTTTCAATTCACGCGCTCGCATTTTATGGCGCACAATTGCTCATGAGAGGGCACCGTCAGGACGCGACATGGCTAAAGGAGGTCAATAGCCCCTAGGCTCACATGTCGAGCGACCCTCCGCATCCATGATCTCGTGTTGGGCTTAGGAAACTCTCTATTAGGCCGGTCCTTAGAAAGGCTCGAAGCCACAAAAGGGACAGGGGCAGGGAGGAGATGGGCCCTCGTGGATCTAATCAGTGGTACGGAGCCACATGACCGTCTCTCCCTGTGTTCGAGTCATCTGCTTCGAAGTCTCCTTGGTTGATCCCCTCTAGGGGAGGCATCTTACCCTCTGGCCATAGCAGAGGTAGTTGGAGACCAATGGGGATTGATGGCTGATGATTTATGGGATGTCTCTCAATGAGGCACAACTAAACTCCACGTCGATTAGGGAGGATATCGGGTCGTACTCAGATTATCCATTGACCCCGATGAGGCGCACCGCTCTGACCGCGTGCTTACGATGGACATGCCTCTCCCTGCGTGGGGCAAAACCAAACCCACCTAAGACAAGCAACACGACCACGACAAGGACACTAGGGAAAAATGGAGTCAGGACCCCATGACCTCGAAAGGAATCAAGGCCAAGCCATGACCAAGCTCTTCCCTGTGTCCAGGGTCCAAGACCCAAGGCTAGCTTTCAAGGCTCACAAATCGTCAGAGGTCCCTGACCTCTTCGGAGACATCGACGAGGTAGATGGCTGGTGTAACACAACAATGTGAAGCCCAAAGCGTGATCATGGCTCGATCACATGGAACAAAACCTAAGGTCCAAGACTTATAAGCCGGTGCATGATCATAAAAACCCTCGTGACCGAGCAGGAGAGGTTGGGGGAACAACTCCTCGTAAAATTACAAGAAAAATACCCTTATGGAAAAACTAGACCAGAAGACAAAACATGGCCTAGTCCTTCCTGATGCCCCAGGTCCAGGACCTAAGGCTAGCTTTGATGAACTTGTGAACCGATAGAGGCTCACGACCTCTTTAGGAGAGATCATCATGGCAAACGGCCAAGGTAAAACGACGATGCCACCTTCTCGAGGCAATGCAAAGCCCAAAAAATGCGGTCACAACTTGAACACACCTACAACAAGGGACATAAGCCTAAACCAGATCAAAGCCAAGAAAAGTCTTACAAAAGGTCAAGAAAAGTCACGAAGGACCTCCCGACTAGGGAGTGGCCACCCTTCCTATTCGGCAACCTTGTGTCAACGGCTCGGGGGCTCGCCGCGATAACAGAAAGAACCACAGCACGAGGGGAAAGAATTTGGCAAAATTCGAATACCCTCAAACCAATAGAGTGGACGAGCCGCTCACAAGATGGGGCATGAATAAAGAGGAATCTCCCTTTATCCACTGCCTAATGATGCGGTCACGCCGCACAAGGGGCACAAAATGCTAGATACCACCACGGGTGACGATGACGCCTCTCAGTCCACCGACTATAGAAGAGAGGCAAGACAAAATGTCTCATGGACCTCATCATGCTACCGCAGCCCATAGACCAAAATAGATAGGGATGGCAAGAGGAGAAGGTGTTAGGTTCCCAATGATTTCATGAGGAACTAACATCTTTGCCGCCTCTCGCCTCTCTGCTCGTAAATTCCCTTCTAGCACCAGTTGATGAAAGGGCGACACCGGCTTCGGCCACCACAGATGACCCTCAGAGGGACATATGATAGGAGCCATGTGGTTCTCCTCGAACTCTTCTCTCCCACTTCCTCACTCTCTCAGTAGGAAGGAAGGGAACGATTTGTGGATATATCCATGAGTGGCTCGAACGAAAGGAAGGCTCATATTTATTGGCCCAAGGGCAGACTAAATAGCCTGAGACTCCCACGCCATGTGGCGAACTGTGGGAGGTCACCGCTAATGTCAGATGCCCGCGTGAGATCAGGAAAATTGATGCTCTCACAAAGGTATGACTAGTACAACATCGACGAGACTACACGATCCCACCTGGGTCACGATCCCCGATACACAGCAAGGCTCAGCAGTCACGTACCACAACATCAGGGCATCCTAACAGGGCAAAGCACAGTAGTCACCTACCGCATTGAACACATTAGCCCATAGGGGGTCACACAGCGAAGCTCAAATAAGTCGCAACCACAAACCCGTGCATAACGCACACGCATCTCAGCACTTTCATGATCACTTTGTGATCGTAAAAATGCTCGGGGGCTACTATCGGGATCATAACCCTAGGGTATCTCAAGGCATCGATTAGTTAGCAGGCCACGCCGCTCACAACACATTAGCTAGCAAAGGCCCGAATGACCGAGGACTAGCTGAGTGAGGTAAATTAGGTCGAGCGATAAGGCTAGGGTTAGCTACAAGCCCTTCCTCTTGCCTTAGCCACACAATGCTTGAAGGGCGCATGACCTCTCCCCTGTCATGACCCCTAGAAGGGACGGGGAGAGGTCGAGCACCACCAAGCCTATCTGCTCTGACATGGATGAGCACGCCACACTGATGACACAAGGACCGAGGGGACAATAGTCATCTCGGTTTGGTCAGACACCATCCCTAAGCCACACCGCATAGACAAGACAATGCCACCGAAAGTGGTGACAATAGGTACAATGACCACCGGCCAGATATGGCCCGATGAGACAAGAGTATGATCCTACTCACTATGGGATGGGATCCATAACGAGGGCCTTGATTTAGAGGCCATCCAAGCTGGCGAGAACCATGACCCCAATAATAGGGATAGTGGTCCTCCGCTCCTCAAGACAACAAGGCAATCAACGACTTGGGGGCGGCCACCAACTCATGTACGATGCCCTAGGAAACCAGGAGATGCTAACGAAGACCACGGTGGAGTCCATGTCACATAGGACGGTTGGTGAACTACCATCGTGCTTATAGTGCCGCCACAGCCGACACAGTAGCGTCATGCCACACCATGCCGTGATGTGGCCACAAGACCATAATGACAGCCATGCCTAGACGTGTTCCACGAGACAACGTAGCTTGCAAGCCAAGTTAGCTAGGCCCTTCCTCTGGTTCATGACCCTTCGATCAAGAGAACCTATTGCTTTGTATGCGCCCTAGCCCTAAACTCTATATAAGGGCAGCTGTGACACCCATCTCGACATAATTCACATCCTCTACCATTTCATTCATTCTCTATAGTCATAGGGCTCCTAGAGCTTCCCTTCAGGCAGTCCATTTTTTATGAGGACATCACTCCTTCGGATGTACCCACTGATCCTCCAACCGTTATGCAAGGTCCAATGACCCGAGCTCAAATGCATCAACTCAATTTAGAGGTGAGCTCGTTCTTAAGCAATCCATTTCAGACTTTTGAGAATAGACTTGTTTACACCAAAATTTGGAAGGAGAGTCACAGGGACCCAGAAACCCTAGGATCATCAAGGGATCAGTTGCGAGCGGATTAGAAACAACTGATTTAGATGCGAAATCTAGGAATCGGCTTTCTTCGGATAGCTCCAGCAGATAACGGCAAGGCTGCGCTCGATGCCAGGACAAAAACATGTTGGACTCTACAAAAAGGAAAAGATTAGAGTCCAAGTTATCTTAAATTAGGAATTTTTTCATTTTTATGCCAAAGTCTGTAACAAATCGTGCTCAAGTAGGATTCATGTTTAGGCTCCAGGTATAAATACCAAACCCTAGCTATTGTAAGAGGAAACCAATCAATCTACAAGTCAATTACTTTTTTTGGCTCTAGCCACCCCTTAGGAGTAGGAGTAGAGTAGATCTCGGTGAGTTCTTCAGCGAGTACGGCTGCATCGATCCGGTCGACCTCCACTACTTGTTGTAAGTACCGTCATGGTTTATACCTCTGTTCGTATGGCTGCATCGATCCGGTCGACCCCCACTGCGGCTCTGGTATAAGCTAGTTATCGACTCTTGCCTAATTCAAGGATGGCCTGTGTGATTCTGCCTCACACCCCACTGCTTGAATTAGATCGAGGTCAAGTTATCGGCTCTACCTTTGAATGGCAGTCTTTGGTAGATTCATTAAGTTACCGATATTACTTATTGCTTTTATTGTTTATCTAATTACAGCAATATCACTCTGCCCGATTGAGATTGATCTGGATCGGCCTTATATCTTATTTAACCCATCGTTTGCTAATCTTAAACTGATCTAATCTACATCTTAAATGATGAGTTATGTTTTTATTGGTTGTTTTATATCAATCTTAATCGTGCATAGCGTGTGGTTAAGGCATGTTCGATCTTGAGTAGATCTATTGGTTAGCGAGAACCGTTCCATGGCCCATCATCACGGCATGTGGGATTCTGCCTCTCACCCCACTATTGGTACCGTGGAGTGGGGATCGTTAGTTGGTAGATCCGTTTCTGAGAAGGCATGACCTTAACTGTGTGCTATGCCTGAATCGGCTGTTTAGCCGATATCGAATGCTTTCATGAACAGTTCACATCATGAGATCATTGAAGTAGAGATAAGTTGAAAGATGTGTTAGCCCCATGATCTTGTTATTGTATTACGGCCTGTATGATTCTGCCTCATGCCCCACTGATATTAGTAATGAGTTAGGGTCGTCGAGTCTATTGTTGTTTCTACAGCCTACATGATTCTGCCTCATGCGCCACTGGTCATGACGATAGATGAGATCTAACATATTCATTAGATTTATCTTTATTAGATGGTTGAGCGGTGTTGAATTATTTCTTTACATAAACAGGAGTTCAGTTACTTATAATCATTGGCTCAGTATAAACCAATCATCATCGATATCTTATTGCCATTGATTAATGTTTGCTTAAATGATATTTATTCTGAATGATAACGGATTCTTCTTCACACGACCCCATGAACTCTAACTGACTTATTCTCATGAATATACTGGGATCGGCTATTTAGCCGATTTCCTTCCATATCGGCTCTCATAGCCATACTTTTGGAACTGTCTGGCAACACCGGCAAGTTCCGCCCTTAATTACTGATGAACTTTCTCTCCTTGTCAATTGCAGGGTCAAATTGACTAGCATGCCTCGAGAGGATTGCATGGGATCGACCACCCCTTCGCTGAAGCTAGGCGGATCTGCTCCATTGAGCGGACCCTTCCAGCTTGCTGCGTGTGTCCTCGGCACGGGATAAAATTCTGTGTCGACACACGTTTTGGGCACGCTCGGTGGGACACCACAATTATCATGGCGGTTCACAACAATGACAACATCCTTATGGTACATTATGAAGACCTACCTGATGAAGATAAGGATGCCATCAACAAAGCTACAGAAGAATTTTAGAAGAAGTGTTTGTTGTCCTACACCAAAACATGTGACAGCATAGTTATTTAGAAATTTCCACTACCAAGAGTTCTACTACATGGACAGACAGATATAGTTGAAGCTGAAGATAGGCGTTTCTTTGCGGAAGCCATAGACAAATCTATTTGTGATGCCCTATCAAGCCACAATGAAGCTTTCATTGACGCATTTCACAACGCCATGAAAGAGGTGATTCATGGAATTCCAGTTCGTCAGGTTGGATCGACTTGTTACAACATTCTATATCCGTTGACCCAAGGGACTAATCAAGTCAGCACCAACCATCAAGAAGCAGCACCAGCTGGTAATGGTGAAGTCCAGGCACTTCAAGGTTCATCTGAACAAACTCCAGGTATTGCTACAAATCAGATATGGTATAATCCTGGACCATCAGTACAGTGTGTGCAGCAGCCGACGAGGCAAAGTCAAAACCAGATGATCAATTTTGGCACATCAGGCCACATACCGTCGTCGGCTTAGAAGATAGCACCATCCGTTCAGAGGATCCATAGAGATATAGATCCTTATGTCTATAATCAGAGACTTCAAGCAGCAAGCCAGCAAAGGACCCAACAGATTGAGATTCCATAAGGCTATCATTATAGCATAGATTATAACACCCTCCACATGATACCAAATCCATGGTATCAAGGCATGTGGGATTTCAATCCATAGATGGGTCAGCAAATACCGAGAAATCCGAATCCACAAGCTGACGAGTTGCTGCTCAAGGTGACCGAGATGATGAAGAGTCAATTCGGTCGGAAGCCAAAAGGAATGACTTTTTCATATAAATGCCCATATCCATAATGGTATGATTTGGTCGCCCTCCCTACAAATTATAGGCTTCCGAAATTCGCCAAGTTCACTAGTCAAGACAGCACAAGCACAATAGAACATGTCAGTCGGTATCTTACACAATTGGGTGAAGCATCAGTTGAGGATGCTCATCGAGTTCATTTCTTCTCCTTGTCCCTGTCAGGGCCGGCCTTCACTTGGTTCTCGTCACTACCAGTCAACTCCATTGCCAATTGGGCTGACCTAGAGAAGAAGTTTCATACATATTTTTACACTGGGACTGGAGAGAAAAAAATAACCGATTTGACAACCATGAGACAGAGGACTAATGAATCAGGCACTGAGTTTCTTTAGAGATTCCGAGAGACTAAGAATCTGTGTTTCTCGTTGAGCTTGGTAGATGATCAGTTAGCTGCTTTAGCCATCCAAGGAATGCTGCCGATGTGGAAAGAGAAGCTGCTAGGACAGGAATTTGACAACTTGGGTCAATTGGCTCAACGAGTGGCAGCACTTAATAGCCAATTCTAGAGCATACGCAGAGATATCTAATTCTAGAAGAGTACTTCAGTAGCCGAAGCTTACGATCCATATTCAGTCAATGACGGCTATGAAGATGAAGAAGAAGAGGTCGCTGCAGCTGAATGGAATTGGGGCAAGAAGATAGTGATGGTGCCAAATCCTTGGGGAAGAGAAGTTGAGGAGAGTTATGACTTTGATGTTACCAAATTGGACAAGCTATTCGATTTCTTGCTTGAGAAGGAGCAGATCAAGTTGCTCGATGGTCATGTCATGTTGCCCCCAGATCAGTTAAAGAACAAGAAGTTCTGCAAATTCCATAACGCTACTTCTCATTCCACTAATGAATGCAGAATCTTTAGGCAGCATATACAGAGAGCTATTCAGCAAGGGAGGCTCAAATTCAATACGCCTCAGAAGATGAAAGTCGATGATAATCTTTTCCTAGGAGATCAGAACATGGTTGATGCTGGGCTGTTCAAAGGGAAAACCAAGGTCCTAACATCGACCAAATCGAGAGAAGCTAGAACAGTCGATCCTGAAATACAAATATCGGCTGATGAGTACAAAGAGATTAGAAGACGTCGTGCTGAACAAAAGAGCCGATACGAGCAGGGGAATACGTCGAAAGCAGAGACGTCAAAGCCGCGGGTCACATCTTGAATTCTATTGAATAAATGGCAGCGGCAGAAGGAAAAGGATTATCGGTGTTGGTCAAAAGATCAAGCATACCAGCATCAATTAGAAGAAGAGAAGTATGAAAGGAAATAAGCTGAATCGTACTAGAATTATTCTTTCTTTAGATACTGCTGGAATGAAGGTTTGAAGTTACCTACTAGATACGACTGTCCAGAATATAGCAATCAATATCGGGAGTATAGGCAATCTCGAACCAACCGCCGGTCTATCCATGCTCAGGATGCATATCATTATAACAACATGGATCGACACTTAAAAAACAAAAGTGTTCATGATCGATTGGGGAAAAGAGTCATTGAGCAGAACTGGGCTGATCATGAAGAGGAAGGCACTGAAAAAATATACACGTGGCAGGAAGTCCAGTGGTGCCTAGGAGATGTGACGAGAAGCCAAAAGAGGAGGGTGCAGCGCCTAAAGAACAGAGAGATGAAACAGGCTCAGGCACCCGATGAAACTCAAGTATGGCGTACCAAGCAGATAGCTGATAAGAGGCAACCATCAGCTAATATCCAAATGACTTTTCTATTGCTGTCAGAATTCAGAGTCAGTGGCGAAAGCCAATAGCCGATCCAGGCAGTTAGCTTTGAGAATCTAGATAATCCAATAGATGGCACAAATGGCAAACTAGGACAGGGCTTCACGTCGGCCGATGAATTGGAAGAGATAGATATTGGTCCTAGAGATAGACCTAGGCCGGCGTACGTAAGTGCTAAGTTGGATCCCGAGTATAAATGGAAATTGATTGATTTATTAAAGGAATTCAAAGATTGCTTTGCTTGGGAGTACTATGAGATGCCTGGTTTGGACTGATCGATTGTCGAACATCGGTTGCCAATTAAACCTGGATATCGGCCATTTAAACAAGCTCCAAGAAGATTCAACCCGAACGTGCTTGATGATATCAAAAAGGAAACTGAAAGGTTGCTGGAAGCAAAATTTATCCGACCGTGTCGATATGCGGAGTGGATATCGAATGTTGTCCCAGTATATAAGAAAAATGGGAAATTGAGGGTTTGCATTGATTTCAGGGATCTGAACAGAGCCACACCTATGGATGGTTATCCAATGCCGATAGCTGATATGTTAGTGGATGCAGCAGTCGGACACAAAGTTATTAGTTTCATGGACAGTAATGCAGGATATAACCAAATTTTTATGGCTGAAGAAGACATAGCAAAGACCGCTTTCAGGTGCCCCGGCACAATCGGTCTATTTGAATGGGTCGTAATGACCTTTGGTTTGAAGAATGCCTATGCAACTTATCAAAGGGCAATGAATTATATTTTCCATAAGTTGATCGGCAGGATTGTTGAGATCTACATCGATGATGTGATGGTAAAATTCAAGGGATACAAAGAACACCTAGCTAACTTGCGAGAAACCTTGGAATGCACGAGGAAGCATGGTTTGAAGATGAATCCTAACAAGTGCGCTTTTGGAGTATCAGCAGGACAATTTTTGGGATTCATGGTTCATGAAAGAGGAATCGAAGTTGGTTAGAAAATTGTAAAGGCAATTGACAAAGCAGTTCCCCCAACCACCAAAATAGAGTTACAATCTCTGCTGGGAAAGATTAATTTCATCCGAAGATTCATCTCAAATTTGTCGGGAAGGATCCTGCCGTTTTCTCCCTTGTTGAAATTAAAGAATGATCAAGAATTTAGATGGGGTGACGTACAACAAAAGGCGTTTGAGGAGATAAAAGAATATATGAAGCGTCCACCCGTGCTGGTCCCTCCTCAGCGAGGTAAGCCTTTTAGGTTGTACATATCAGCCGATGACAAAACAATTGGATTGGCCCTGATACAAGAATTCAAAGGAAAAGAACGAGTGGTTTTCTATCTAAGTAGGGGGCTTTTAGATCCAGAAACAAGATATTCTCCCACCAAAAAGTTGTGCTTGTGCTTATACTTCTCTTGCACAAAGCTATGGCATTACTTATTATCGGCCGAGTGCATGGTTGTTTCCAAGGCTGATGTGATCAAGCACATGTTGTCGATGCCGATACTAAATGGGAGAATAGAAAAGTGGATTCTCGCGTTGTTAGAGTTTGACTTGAGGTATGAATCGGCTAAAGCAGTTAAAGGGTAGATAATAGCTGATTTTGTCACCCAGCATCATAAGCCAAGCATGAATCATGTAGAGCCAATGCCCTGGACATTATTCTTTGATGGGTCATCATGTAAGCAAGGTGGTGGCATTGGTATTGTTATTATTTCACCTCGGGGGGCAAATTTTGAGTTTGCTTTTTCCAACTGAACCAGTGGTCACCAACAATCAAGCAGAATATGAGGCTGTTCTAAAAGGGATTCAACTTCTTCATGAGGTAAAGGCCGAAGCGATGGAAATATTTGGGGACTCACAGTTAATTATTAATCAGTTGATCGGCTTGTATGAGTGCAAAGAGGATACTCTGAGGAGATATTATGACGAGTGCCAAAGGTTGCTTAGGGAATTTCCTCATGTCTCATTTCAACACATTCTGAGGGCGCAGAATCAGGAGGCTAACCGTTTGGCTCAAAGTGCATCAGGTTATCGAGTGATTCAAGAAATCCTGAGTAATGAAGCCTCGGATAATGATTGGAGAATTGAGATAGTCGACTACCTTAGAAACCCGTCACAGAGAGTTACTAGAAAGCTAAGGTATAAATCAACTAAGTATGTTTTACTAGATGATCAGTTGTATTACAATACAATCGATGGGGCATTACTCAAATGCCTGAATCAAGAAGAAGCCAAGGTTTTGATGGGCGAAGTGCATGAAGGGATATGTGGGGCTCATCAATCGGCTTATAAGATGAAATAGATTATTCACAGAACTGGATACTTTTGGCTAACAACATTAGAAGACTGTTTTGAATACTAAAAAGGATGCCAAGACTATCAACGTTTTGGTAATGTCTAGAAATCACCTGCATCGGCCATGAACCTAATAATCAAACCATGGCTGTTCCGGGGCTGGGGAATTGATTTGATTGGCCAGATCTTTCCACCCTCAAGCAAAGGGCATAAGTTCATATTGGTAGCAACAGACTACTTCACCAAGTGGGTTGAGGCAGTTCCCCTGAAGACAGTAACTTCAAAAAATATGGTTGATTTTGTCAAGGAGCATATCGTGTATCGTTTTGGGATTCCTCAAACCATCACTATCGATTAAGGGACCATGTTCACATCAGAGGAATTCAGACATTTTGCTGCTAGTATGGGGATCAAGCTGCTAAATTCATCTCCTTACTATGCTCAAGCTAATGGCTAGGCAGAGGCATCCAATCAAATTATGATTAAGCTGATCAAGAAGAAAATTGAGGAATAGCCAAGGAAGTGGCATTCGACGCTTAATGAGGCATTATGGGCATACAGGATGGCCTATCATGGATCAATTTAAACATCACCTTACAAACTTGTGTATGGCCATAACGCAGTTCTTCCTTGGGAAGTTCAGTCTGGATTGAGGCGTGTTATGTTACAGAACGATTTGATAGCTGAAGTCTACAAAAATCTTATGATGGATGGCTTAGAAGACTTAAGTTACCTTCGGCTGCGCGCTCTCAAAAATATTGAAGCCAATAAACTGAGAGTCATGAAATATTACAATAAAAAGGTTAAAGATAAGCGGGTTTTTGAAGGAGATTTGGTCTGGAAAGTGAAATTGCCGATCAGGACAAAAGATAGCAAGTTCAGCAAATGGTCACCCAATTGGGAAGGACCTTATTGGATCAAACGTTGTGCTCCTGGTAATGCGTATATTTTTTAGACACTAGGAGGAGAAGAAGAGTTCGACCGAGCGATCAATGGGAAATATCTGAAGAAATATTATCCCAGCGTTTGGATTAACAGTTAAATAGCCGATTTGTTCGGTTGACAACTCTAATAGCCGATGTCGGAAAGGTATCACCTCCAGCACAAAAATGAACCCGAGGGGGTAAGAGCCGATACGATGTATCACCTATAGAAGCGAGGCAAACACAGACAGAGCAATGCATGCAAATCACGAAGCAAAAGAAAATCACTCAAGACGGGGAAGTTATTTGCTAAACATCACCTATTACAAGCTACGGGCTAGAGAATACTTTGCTTACTATATCATCAGATAGAGTATTGAAAGCTACAAAATTGTCTACATTCATAAAATCCTCAACCAAGCGCTCATGTTCCCCAGGATACGCTGCATCCGGAGTCATAGAGAAGGAGCCAGCGATCTTGGCCCGAACGGACTTGGACAGCAGCCAACACCATAGCTGCACCATGACGAACGCCGTGGAGGGCGGCCTCCCTAACGCTATTCGGAATGTCATGCAAGTGAATCATCAGAACGGCACCCCCAGGAATTCAGGGGATGGATAACGAAGAGATAGCAGACTTAGACCCATTGCTCCCCCAAAAATTGCGAAATATCATAAATGGATTCAAAGATTGACCAGAGATCAACCTATCAAAGCTTGTTTGGATTGAAGGGAGCCTGAATCCTGTAGGGCCAAAGGTCGTCATGACATGAATCGGCATTGGCCCGTTGTACCCAAGAAGAGGAAAAAACCGCCCGCACAGCATGTGATCGGCCGATTTCTCGGTGAAGCCATGGGGAAGAAGCCAGTAGCTTTCCCGGTGGGTGTTTAGCGGAACGACCAAGGGAAAGGTGTCCACGCATTTTAACCCTTGCAAATACTAGAACAGCTCTATGAGCATGGTGAGAAGACGCAAGTGATATCACAAGACTTTTTCTAGCCGCAGTAGCTGATTCTCTTGCTCGACAAGGCGCTAGAATGAGTGACACAATCACCCTATGCACAAGAATTCTCCTAACCGCTCAAGATCTACATAGTAGAGGGATAAACCATGGAGGATCCAGCGGGATCGGAGACACCCGAGGAAGCAGATAAAAGCAAAACATGGATGAATTGTTGAATTTGCTCTCACCAGGGTCGGATAGCTATTTTATAGCTGGCTTGGAAGGATGAGTCCAAACACCCGTGAAGCAATAATGCTCTAAAAAAGTTTTGAAGCATGGGCTCATATGGACGGCGACAAATAGTAGACCCCAAGATTCCTTATCCGTGACTGTGAGCCTATTGGGAGCACGGACGTGGTAATTTTGGAACAAAATTTCTTTTGTCCCAAAATTTGGGGGCATGTGTTTACACCAAAATTTGGAAGGAGAGTCCCAGGGACCTAGAAACCCCCAGGATCATCAAGGGATCAGTTGCGGGCGGATTAGAAACAGCTGATTCAGATGTGAAATCTAGGAATCGGCTTTCTTCGGACAGCTCCAGCAGATAACGGCAAGGCTACGCTCGACGCCAGGACGAAAACATGTTGGACTCTACAAAAAGGGAAAGATTAGAGTCCAAGTTATCTTAAATTAGGAATGTTTTCATTTTTATGCCAAAGTCTATAACAAATCATGCTCAAGTAGGATTCATGTTTAGGCTCCGGGTATAAATACCAAACCCCGGCTATTGTAAGAGGAAACCAATCAATCAAATACAAGTCAACTACTTTTTTCGGCTCTGGCCACCCCTTAGGAGTAGGAGTAGAGTAGATCTCGGCGAGTTCTTCAGCGAGTACGGCTGCATCGATCTGGTCGACCTCCACTGCTTGTTGTAAGTACCGTCACGGTTTATACCTCTGTTCGTATGGCTGCATCGATCCGGTCGACCCCCACTGCGGCTCTGGTATAAGCTAGTTATCGACTCTTGCCTAATTCAAGTATGGCATGTGTGATTCTGCCTCACACCCCCCTGCTTGAATTAGATCGAGGTCAAGTTATCGGCTCTACCTTTGAATGTCAGTCTTTGGTAGATTCATTAAGTTACCGATATTGCTTATTGCTTTCATTG
This sequence comes from Miscanthus floridulus, assembly GCF_019320115.1. Taxonomy (NCBI): domain Eukaryota; kingdom Viridiplantae; phylum Streptophyta; class Magnoliopsida; order Poales; family Poaceae; genus Miscanthus; species Miscanthus floridulus. The sequence goes on from NC_089584.1 coordinate 116,244,990, forward strand.
TTTATCTAATTACAGTAATATCACTCTGCCCGATTGAGATTGATCCGGATTGGCCTTATATCTTATTTAACCCATCGTTTGTTAATCTTAAACTGATCTAATCTACATCTTAAACGATGAGTTATGTTTTTATTGGCTGTTTTATATCAATCTTAATCATGCATAGCGTGTGTGGGGGTATGGCCCCCGGTATCTACAAGACAAGACATAGGCCGCACCATCAGAGGTGGCCCAGCCCACAAGATCAAGGTGTGCACGGCGCTGCTCGGCGTGCACCGCAAGACATTGTATAGTACCAAATAGGCTACTTTACTTGTAACCCTGCCCCTCCAGAGTATATAAGGAGAGGCAGGGATCCCTTAGTCGATATCTCCATCAGGATCCATGAGGATCTATCAGATCGGATCTACATACAAATCAATACAATACACCAAAGACACATGACGTAGGGTATTACATCGATCAGATGGCCCGAACCTGTCTAAATCGCTGTCTCTGCGCCTTATGTCACCATCCGGTTCCTGATCACGCGCACCTCCACCGACAAATCTACCATCGTGGGATACCCCTTGGTGGACTATCGAGCATATTCTATCGACAGTTGGCGCGCCAGGTAGGGGGTGTGCGTACTACTCTCCAGATGAACAAGATGGTCATCATCCCCGGTTTCATGGCTACGCCGAACGGCCTCACGTTCACCATCGGCCAGATCACCTAGACCACTGGCTCCGACAACTTCATCGCCATGACCACGGAGGAGGCACGGATCTAATCTGTGTCGACCACTACTTCATCAGCATCAGCTATGGCTCCAACCACGTTGGATCTGGCTCCGGCCACACCAGCATCGTCTTCAGCCACGCCGACAACCCGTCGTTCGCTTCCTCGCTACAAAGGGAGGCAGATCGACAACACCAACCTGCTCGACTCCATCGATCAGGATGACATCGCACAGACTACTTACTCCGACCACCTGCCGCATCGCAATGATGATCGCCACGAAGAACGGCGCCGTGACAACTGCGACTACCGCCATGATGATAGTTTGGAAAGCTCGAGTGCCGGGCAACTTCGTCAACGCCGACCAGATAATGCCATACGCCACCGACCAGACGTTCTATCTAAAGCTAAGTGACGCTTTAATATTTTTCTAAATATTCTCTAATCTTCGTATATCACCATAATGTTTCTCCGAGCTGTTTTCTCTATGTTTGCTCTCCAAACGTTTTTCTTTCATGTATACCATCTTAAAGATGACATACAGCTAAGTCTAAGGTGAACCCTCGAACAGTCACGTTGATGCTCGGATGCCTCCAGAGACGGCCCTATCTCCGGCTCCTCCCTACACGTGCACGAGTGTCTACCCTCTGCGTTATGGGTGGTCGGCAGCGGCTCCTTGATCACGCCCGTTCCTCCTACACGTGCACGGGCTCCGCGCTCGATGTTGTGGACTATGGGCTAGCTAGGGCTGGAGACTCAGCTACACACTAACTGTTCAGGCAGTTTATATTAAATATAAATATATTTTCACGTCAATTGATCGCCGAACTGCATACTCCGTTTCATCATCATTGCTGATTTTTCTCTGGAGTTTATTTATTTGTGCGTCATGTACTACCCGTTCTACATGTTTGCATTGCAGGATCATCGTCCAGGTGATCGAATCACCTGGTGCTAGGGCTTCCCCTCTGATCAACTGGTCGGACTGCTCGGTTCATGGACTCCGTCGCCGACCAGTTGATCGGACTATTCGCCGCACGTGCTTCATCGCCAGCTACGCCGGTTACTCCTCAGCGCTCGGATTCTTCATGCTCGAGGATTAAGTGAGCACACTTCACTGCACGGATGTCATCAGCTACGTCGGTGCTCGGACATTGCCGCCTACGATAGGGACTCCTCGGTGCTCGGACATCGCCGCCTACGCCGGGGACTCCTCGGTGCTCGGACATCGCCGCCTACGCCGGGGACCCCTCGTTTCTCGGTCATCGTCAGCGACGCCGGGGACTCCTCGCTCCTCGGTGCTCGGTCATCGTCAGCGACATCGAGGACTCCATGCTCCTCGGTGCTCGGACATCGCCAGTGATGCCAGGGACTCCTCGCTCCTTGGTGCTCAGTCATCGCCAGCGACGCCGGGGACTCCTCGCTCCTCGATGCTCGGTCATCACCAGTGACGTCGGGGACTCCACGCTCCTTGGTGCTCGGACATCACCAGCGACGCTGGGGACTCCTCGCTCCTCGGTGCTCGGTCATCGCCAGCGACGCTGGGGACTCCTCACTCCTCGGTGCTCGGTCATCTCCAGCGACGCCGGGGACTCCTCGCTCCTCGGTGCTCGGTCATCGCCAGCGACGCCAGGGACTCCTCGCTCCTCGGTGCTCGGTCATCGCCAGCAACGCCAGGGACTCCTCGCTCCTCGGTGCTCGGACATCACCAGCGATGCCGGGAACTCCTCGTGGTCATCGCCAGCGACACCGGGGACTCCTCGCTCCTCGGTGCTCGGTCATCGTCAGCGGCGCTAGGGACTCCACGCTCCTTGGTGCTCGGACATCACCAGCGATGCTGGGGACTCCTCGCTCCTCGGTGCTCGGTCATCGTCAGCGACACTGGGGACTCCACGCTCCTCGGTGCTCGGACATCGCCAGCGACGCTAGGGACTCCTCGCTCCTCGGTGCTCGGTCATCGCCAGCGACGCCGGGGACTCCTCGATGCTCAGTCATCGCCAGCGATGCCAGGGATTCCTCGCTCTTCGGTGCTTGGTCATCGCTAGCGATGCCGGGAACTCCTCGCTCCTCGGTGCTCGGTCATCGCCAGCGACGCCGGGGACTCCTTTCTCCTTGGTGCTCGATCATCGCCAGCGACGCCGGGGACTCCTCGCTCCTCGGTGCTCGATCATCACCAGCGACGCCAGGGTTCCTCGCTTCTCGGTGCTCGGTCATCGCCGCCTATGCCAGGGACTCCTCGCTCCTCGGTGTTCGATCATCGCCAACGACATCGGGGACTCCTCGCTCTTCGGTGCTAGGTCATCGCCAGCGACGCTAGGAACTCCCTTGCTGCTCAGATCTTGCTATGTCTCATCGGTGTACTATCAAGCTGCTCCATGCTATTCGGATCAGGGTGCTGATCTTGGGCAGCACGTCTGGGGTCTTAATACGCGCATGTCGGACGACGTTAGCAAAGCTTTCAGACTTCTTTTTCTTTGACTCTGCTACAAGATTCATTCTTCATCTTCCAGCAGGCTCGGGGACTAAGTGGGCACACTTCACCTTGCGGTGAATGTGCTTGTTCTCATCTCGAGGCTACGCCCGGGGACTGGCTGCCTACTTGGCTGGTCTTCTACTTTCTGACCCTGGCACCATGCGACTACGTCACCTACTGTCTGGCTTAGGGACTAGCTATGGGGGTATGGCCTCCGGTATCTATAAGACAAGACATGGGCCGCACCATCAGAGGTGGCCTAGCCTACAAGATCAAGGTGTGCACGGCACTACTCGGCATGCACCGCAAGACATTGTATAGTACCAAATAGGCTACTTTACTTGTTACCCTGCCCCTCCGGAGTATATAAGAAGAGGCAGGGGTCCCTTAGTCGATATCTCCATCAGGATCCATGAGGATCTATCAGATCGGATCTACATATAGATCAATACAATACACCAAAGACACAGGACGTAGGGTATTACATCGATCAGACGGCCCAAACCTGTCTAAATCGTTGTCTCTACGCCTTATGTCACCATCCAGTTCCTGATCACGTGCACCTCCATCGACAAATCTACCATCGCAGGATACCCCTCGGTGGACTGTCGACAGCGTGTGGTTAAGGCATGTTCGATCTTGAGTAGATCTATTGGTTAGCGAGAACCATTCCATGGCCCGTCATCATGGCCTGTGGGATTCTGCCTCTCACCCCACTATTGGTATCGTGGAGTGGGGATCGTTAGTTGGTAGATCCGTTCCTAAGAAGGCATGACCTTAACTATGCGCTATGCCTGAATCGGCTGTTTAGCCGATATCGAATGCTTTCACGAATAGTTCACATCACGAGATCATTGAAGTAGAGATAAGTTGAAAGATGTGTTAGCCCCATGATCTTGTTATTGTATTACGGCCTGCATGATTCTGCCTCATGCCCCACTGATATTAGTAATGAGTTAGGGTCGTCGAGTCTATTGTTGTTTCTACGGCCTGCATGATTCTGCCTCATGCCCCACTGGTCATGATGATAGATGAGATCTAACATGTTCATTAGATTTATCTTTATTAGATGGTTGAGCGGTGTTGAATTGTTTCTTTACATAAACAGGAGTTCGGTTACTTGTAATCATTGGCTCAGTATAAACCAATCATCATCGATATCTTATTGCCATTGATTAATGTTTGCTTAAATGATATTTATTCTGAATGATAACTGATTCTTCTTCACACGACCCCATGAACTCTAACTGACTTATTCTCATGAATATACTGGGATCAGCTATTTAGCCGATTTCCTTCCATATCGGCTCTCATAGCCGTACTTTCGGAACTGTCTGGTAACACCGGCAAGTTCCGCCCTTAATTACTGATGAACTTTCTCTCCTTGTTAATTGCAGAGTCAAATTGACTGGCACGCCTTGGGAGAATTACCACCCCTACGCTGAAGCTAGGCGGATCTGCTCCATCGAGCGGACCCTTTCGGCTTGCTGCGTGTGTCCTCGGCACGGGACAAAATTTTATGTCGACAAGACTACTACCTAATGATGTTATCTTGCTGAGGAACATAGGAGAGGGTCATGAGGAACTTGGAGAAAGGTATAGAGGTGGAGAAGACCAGCAAGGACGACCAACACAAGCTGGAGGCCCAGTCCAACTGAAGTTCGAGCCCATCTCGGGTTCCATGACTAGTCCGTCATAAAACTGGTCACATAGGCGCGTCTGGGCTCCGTTTTCGATGATCCACATATGGATGGAAAGCTAATTAGATAAGGAAGCCAATGCAAGTGGTCTCATGTCAAAATCCCTTTGGAATCAATGGTAATCGTCGAAACAAGTCAGTATCCAGAATCTGTCAGGGTGCTGCGACACCGTCTTTTGGTCCGTTGGACCATGTATCGTGTTTGGGCCCATTAGGGGGGCATCCAGGGGTCTTTGCACAACCCTAGAGTCTTTATAAATAGCCACCATCCCTCCATTAGAGTTTGGGTTTTGCTTAGATTAATTTGTCAATAGCAGTTTTGCCGTTCATCGGTTTGTGAGACCCCAACATTATGAGATTAATCATTCATCTACAATTTGGTTGTTTTCTTTCTTGCTCTTGCTTGTGTTCTTCATTGCGCAGGTAGGGGTTCGCCTTCTTGGTGAAGTCAACCAAAACCGAGTCTCGGTTAATAACTAGAGGAGTTGTGGTGCTAAGATTGCAGGGTTCGATCTTTCGATCTGAAGCCGGATCGATGTGTCATTCTCCACCACAATGATAGTTACCTCTACTTGACGGAAGATAGGGAACCCCGTCCCCATTAATTTCCTAGCTCTAGCTCTCCATCCTCTTTCACCATTCTTGCACCCTCCATTGTAAGAACTTCAGAGCATTTAAGCGAGGAACACGCACTCGATCATCTCTGAGACTAGACGTAGGGCTCCAGCCTAAACCAGTATAAATCCTCGTATCTTTTGGATGCTACCATTGTCTTTCTAGAGCAGCGCGGCAATCGTAACTAGTCCAGTTTACGAAACACAGACATGTCACATGATAGATTTTGACTTCAACTATATAGGCTCTATAGTAGATAGTACATATAGGAAACTGAGGTTTGTAAATGGTGAGGTCATTCAGGCCAAATGTATGCATTCTCATGTATCTAAGTAAAAAAACAAAGCATACGAACCAGTCATCTAAAGAAACATTTGGAATGCTGCAAACTAAGGTCTAGAGTCACTGAGTTGGTTGATAAAATCCGTGCTGGTTCAACTCCTAATGACAGTGATCTGTTGGATATGCATTGATACTTTCTTAATTCTCTTAAAGTTTTGATTTTCTTAATTCTGTTGTTGTTACAGTTGTACAAGACTTTGATAAATTTTGACCTAAGGAGGATCAAACATCTGACCTTACTTCATAGGCATAATGGTTAGCTTAGCATTCAAGGTGAGAACTATGATGCTCCAACATGACATGGATTTTGAAGTGAATTTGCATTGAAAGAAAATCTTATTGCATTCAACTTTAGTTAACTATAAAAGCACCATGCATGTCATTATGCTCAGTGTGTGGGAGTACTATGTTATTATTATTAAAAAATTCTCAACTGGTTGTGATAATTATATGCATATAATCTAGGACATAAGAATTCTCAGGAAAAAAACATCGGATATATATCTAATATGTTGGAGTTTTTATTTTGGGGGCATATATGAACCTGCATGGGAAATGTCTCATTCTTGAGAAATCCTATGGACACGAAGCGGCTCAAATGAAATCCCATGGACCATGGAGGTCAAAAGGCGCAGCCTATATAGTCCAACATAGTCCAGTCTTGGCTTTGTTCAGTACAGAGAGTTAGAGATCAAATTAGGTTAATACAAATTGAGTCAGTTTCAAATCCAAACCACTGTTGGTTTTACATAGGGTCTACAAAACCAACAGTAGAGTTAGAACCTGCCTTAGACTCGCACATCTCTGTTGTCTTTGTTGTATGCTTGCATTTCACAAGTGTGTGCAAAATCTATATCAAGTTCCATCTTTTTGCATTCTTAGTGAGATTATTTTGTTACAGGTTTACATATCTTCGATAATTGTGGACCTTGGGACTGTTGATCATAAGGAAGATCATTCAGAAGAGGAAGCTTTGTTTAAGTTGTTGATCATTCTCAACCCTAAGTGTTTTTCTTTGTGGATGCATATTAGTTTTTGTGTGGAGACAACAGAGACAACAGGCAAGGGTGTTGTGCAGTGGTTCAGTAATCAGTAGTTCAATAACTTGAACTATATGCAGATAACTGTATCATTTGGTAGCCATAAGTTATTAAACTTTATGCAGATAATTGTACCATTTGGTAGCCATAAGTTATTCAGTTGTGGACTAAACTCTTTTTATTTGTCTGAGATTGTGATATTATTCAAAGCTCAGTCTAACCGTGTTTGATATGATTGGCCTCTCTTTGACATCCATCGTGGTGGTCACCTTGAACACCTTCTTTTTAAGCGTATTATTGTTGCACACAACGTAGAGGCAGGTGACATAATACACAACGTTCGGCTTCTTCTGCCTCGTGCGGTCTGCCTCTACCATCTTCTTGTACACGTCCTTGGCGCAGTCCCCAATGGTGGCGTTCATGCCAAGGTGGTTGGCTATGGTGGCGATGGCGTCAAACCCTTGAACAGTATATGCTCGGTCCGAGCCAACGGTGTTGACCCGCATACTCAACAGCATATGGCCGCCCTCGCCCTACTACATCGTCTGTAGGTTGGAGTAGGCGATGAAGGTGTTGGTGAGAGAAGAGTCGTTGTCGGCGTACATGATTACCGGCTGGCTTCAGAGGTGAGCAGTGACCGGCTTTGGGAGCGAGCGTCGAGTGAGCTAGGTAATATACGAGCAAGAGAGACTTAACACTAGAGTTTCATGAACCATGTTGTAATGTCGTATTGATAATGTTACCTAGACTTGTGGAATCTTAGAAACATATTTGTATACATCGAATTTCATATTTGACATGTTTTTCATCAATTACTGATGTTTTTCATGCTTATTTTATAAAAACATTGCTATAGCTTCATAGCCGCTGAAAAAAATTATCACTATTTTCAATAGCCCGCTATTTTAAACTATGGCCGCGAGCGAAAGGAAGGATGTGATTCTCTACTAAAATTTTTTATTAACAAATATATATCTTTTATAATTCTAAACCTCACTAGCTATTTATCTCAACATGCAAGTTGTCCAACTAGGCAATGTCCTATCATATACAATTAAAATCCACAAGTACATGCAATTATAATGTCCACGTCAGCAAGACCCACGTCATTGTGTCACGCAATTCACTAATCCATAATTCCCGTAACAACGCGCGGGGATTGATGTCGATGTTTTACCACCGGCAACCCGTCACGGGGTACCCGGGACGGTGATTTGTTCGGAGGGGTATCGACGTTTGCAGGAACTCGATGGTGAACGCAGGGAGACAACGATTTATACTGGTTCGGCACGCCGGAAAGTCACAGCGCCCTACGTCCAGTGTGGTGTGGATAGTATATTGCGCCCTGCGCTATTTGTTGTGTTGTGAGGTATGTTGTGGTTGTGAGTTCTGTCGGTTATGTGTAGGTGCCGATCTAGGGACCCCTGCCCTCCTTTATATAGTCCAGGAGAGGCGGGAGTCCTAGTCGGTTACAAAGTAGAGATCCTAGTAGGATTACGTGTAACTAGTTCTAGTAGGATTACATGTAGGGAATCCTAGTTGGACTAGGTCTTCTTCTCTCTTCTCCGTGGGAAACCCCATGGGTCCCGCATCGACAAGCCCCCGAGCATTTCATGATTGAGCTTCAAGGGCCAGGTTGTTGTAGACTTGTTCCGGGTTCTTTCTTGAAGTAAAATCTTGAGATGGTCTTCTTTGTCTTTTCTCCGGCTGATGTGCACTTTTGGACAAAAGTGCACTTAGTGAGTGTAGCCCCCGAGCCTCTTGCTTGTTGGGACAAGAAGCCAGAGGGTCCCTTTAGTCTTCTGGGTTGCTCTGAGTTCTTTTTGGGTGGGTGCAATTTTTCGTAAAAATTGCACTCACCGAGTGTAGCCCCCGAGCCTCTTGCTTTTGCTTGCAAAGGTTGGAGGGTCTAGATTCTTGTCTTCAAAAAATTCTGGGGTTATTTATCCCGCAGCCCCCGAGCCTTCTCTGAGTACTTTTCTTTAGAATAGAAATCAGATGAAGGGTCTTGATGTGTTGTCGTTGTTGTAGTCTTGAGTACTTGTATTCTTGGTCTTTCGTCCTTGAATCCGAGCCCCCGGGCGTAGTTGAAGCGAATGCCGAGCTCCCGAGCTTAGTGTTTGACTAAGCCGTGATGCTCTTCCGAGTTGTTTTTTATTCATCCAGGTTGTTTTTGGACTTCTCTGGTTCTTTCTGAACTTGTATGTACCTCATCCGGGTTGTTTTCTGATCAGTCCGGGTTATTTCTGAATTTGTCTTGTTACTTGCAGCACCTCTTCAGGGTTGTTTTTTGATCGTTCCGGGTTCTTTCTGAACTTGTATGTACCTCATCCGGGTTGTTTTCTGATCAATCCGGGTTCTTTCTGAATTTGTCTTGTTACTTGCAGCACCTCTTCAGAGTTGTTTTCTGATCGTTCCGGGTTCTTTCTGAACTTGTATGTACCTCATCCGGGTTGTTTTCTGATTAATCCGGGTTCTTTCTGAACTTGTATGTTCCTCATCCGGGTTGTTTTCGCTTCGTCCAGGTTCTTTCTGAACTTGTATGTACCTTATCCGGGTTGTTTTCTGATTTGACTAAGTCGTGATGCTCTTCCGAGTTGTTTTTATTCATCCAGGTCGTTTTCTAGACTTCTCTGGTTCTTGATGTACCTCTTCCAGGTTGTTTGCACTTCGTCTAGGTTCTTTCTGAACTTGTATGTACCTTATCCGGGTTGTTTTCTGATCAATCCGGGTTCTTCCTGAATTTGTCTTGGTACTTGCAGCACCTCTTCGGGGTTGTTTTATGATCGATCCGGGTTCTTTCTGGATTTGTCTTGGTACTTGCCGTACCTTGTCGGGGTTCTTTTTTTATCAATCCGGGTTCTTTCTGAGCTTGTCTTGGTTCTTGCCGTACCTCATCGGCGTTCTTTTTTGATCAAACCAGGTTGTTTCTGGACTTGTCTGAGTAAAATAGCTCTCAAGAGCGTGTTTTTCCCGATCTCATGGTATAGATGTAGCTCCCTTGGTTCGTGGCCGTGTTGTTGATCGCCGCAGCCGAGTTGCTGGGTATTTCGGATGAGTAGTTGGATACCACGTCCGAGCAGTTGGTTGTAGACACGTCGAGCATCCGAAATTCGTCACCGACTAGTTTGTTGGTTCTGAGTAGTAGTCGAGGTAGTCATTAAGCATCGCGGCGGAGTCGGCGGGTTGTTGTAGTGGTAGCCGGAATCTGTCGTCGTCGTGGAGTACTCGGAGAGTGTTGTGCTATTACCGGGTCGTCGTAGTGGCCTGCTTGCTTCCAGTCGGATGGCTTGCTTGTTGGCCAGCTAGAACAGCTTGTCGACAAGAATGTACGTATCATGTATGAGCCTTGATATGTACGTGCGTGCACATACATAAATAGTGCACAAACGCCTTGGCCTTGCCTGCTTCTTTGGTCGTTCGTCTTGCTTCATGGTCAGTCCTCCGTATCCGAGTTGATCTTGATTTTGTACCGTTCATGCTGAGGTCTTCGTATCCGAGTTCATCTTAACTTTTTGCGTTCGTGCAGACTCGGTGTACTTTTGTCTAGCCTGCAACTTTGGGTTTTCTTGTGTGCCTTCCTCTTTTTGGCTTGGCTTCGGTATCCGAGTTGTTATGTAGATCGCGTGTTCTTCCTGCTTAAATCGTATCCGAGTACTCGGACTCCTCGACCGAGTGGTCAGTCTTGGCTTGCTTGTTATCTGTCTTGATGCACGGTTGGACATCTCGTGTGTTCGAAGTAGTCGGACATTCGAACGGACAGGTTGCTATCTTTGGTCTCGGACGGCTTGCTGCTCGTGGCTTGGTTCTGATTTGGCTTTGATATTTCGGAGTTGTAGATGTGATGACAGCCTGTATATGACTTGACGTGTGCTTGCACCTTGTTGGATCGTTCGTGTCCCATCATGATTTATGTGTCCAGTAAATTGATGGCTTCCTCATTTGCATGCATGCAGATCCGTATGTGCATGTGTATTCAGTGTATATATGCATATATCTTAATCTTTTGCTCGCTATTGCTTCCCGGACGTCATATGTGCATGTCGTGGTTGTACTCTGCCCTGTAAACAACTCTGTGCATTATCCTGACGAAATCCCTCGATTTGTCGAGTACTTTTCTTTTCTTCCTCTTTTGTGATCCGTCGAGTGCTTTGTCCGCGCTATGACTTGTTAGATGTAGATCTTTGTGTTGACAACCTTTCACCTGCGCTATGTAAAACGACTCAGCATAGAATGTTGCCTTGACAAACTTCGGCATCCGAGTGCTTTCTTGAGTGGCGCTTGTGCTTTTCTGAGGAAAAAGTATTCCTATCTGGATGTAGCCCCCGAGCCTCTTGCTTTTCGGAACGAAGAGCTGGAGGGTCTTTTTAAGCTTAATTTCGGTCGACTAGTTTTAGGTGTTAGCTTTTAGCTACCCTCATCGGCGGGCTCAAGCGTCTTTTCAGCTATTTTGCTCTCGGCCGAGATGCTCAGGCATGTTTTCAGCCATTTTGCTTTTTGTTTCGGGTGTTAGCTTTTAGCTACCCTCATCGGCGGGCTCAAGCGTCTTTTCAGCTATTTTGCTCTCGGCCGGGATGCTCATGCATGTTTTCAGCCATTTTGCTTTTTGTTTCGGGTGTTAGCTTTTAGCTACCCTCATCGGCGGGCTCAAGCGTCTTTTCAGCTATTTTGCTCTCGGCCGGGATGCTCAAGCATGTTTTCAGCCATTTTGCTTTTTGTTTTGGGTGTTAGCTTTTAGCTACCCTCATCGGCGGGCTCAAGTGTCTTTTCAGCTATTTTGCTCTCAGCCGGGATGCTCAGGCATGTTTTCAGCCATTTTGCTTTTTGTTTCGGGTGTTAGCTTTTAGCTACCCTCATCGGCGGGCTCAAGCGTCTTTTCATCTATTTTGCTCTCGGCCGGGATGCTCAGGCATGTTTTCAGCCATTTTGCTTTTTGTTTCGGGTGTTAGCTTTTAGCTACCCTCATCGGTCGACAACTTGCTTGATGTAGTCGAACAGCATGATGAAGTCGTCGGACAGCTCGTCCGAGTTGTTTGCTGATGAGTTTAACCAGACGAGTGACTGTCATGTCGAGTACTCGAAACAACTCGGAACGTGTTGCCGGGTTCCCAGAATTTGGTTGCTTGCTCGTGACTTGTCGGCTTGCTGTAGGTGGTCTTCTCTTTATTGACCGTGTAGCTTGTATTTCTTGACCTTCTCTCGTATGAGCATGTCGTATGTATAAATCAATGCACAAACACCTTTGGCTTTGCTTGCTTGCTTCCTTTGTTAGCTCCTTGCATGTCCGTGATGTATTCGTATACGAAGTTGTAGCAGTACAATTTGTTTCTGGATCAGAGTCGTCGGACGGATCGCTCGCTTCAGGCTTGGACTACTTCCGCGCTTGATGTAGTCGAGTTCTTTTGGTACGACATCGTAACCTGATCTTCCTCTGTTCTGCACTGATTCGGTACTTGTCTTGGATAGAATTGGCTCTGGACTTGTACGAACTTCTGTTGCTTGTTCGAGTAGGAGTAGGACTTGTTTCTGGGTTGGACTTGAATCCGCGTGAAGATGAGCTGTATATGTGCATGTCGTATGGATGGTGACATGTGATGTAATTCCTTTGGTAGAATACTTGCTTGCCGTGTGGTGCTTTCTTGCTTGCATGCTTCCTTCCTTCTCTTGCTCGTGGCTTCAAAGCAATTTGAAACGTATACGTATACGCAGTTGTATACGGTCTTGGACTCTTGGTGGTCATATCCGAGTGCGGCTCAAAAACTATTTCCATAATTGACGCTTGCTAATCCCTTTTGGTTTGTACGGTGACTTGGTTGACTTTTGCAGGAAATCCTTGTTTCTGCGTGTTTGCAAGCTTGTTGTTCGTAGCCTTACAGTGCTTGCGTTCCTTGACAGGTTCCCGTGTGGGTGCCACATCTATCTGTGGTCGTTGAGGCCGAGAACCCTGCATCTGGTGTTGATCGGAGTAGGACCGGTCGACTTTCTTCTTCGAACGATGGTGATGATGAGTGTGAACACGGCGAGTTGTTGACAAGATCGACTAGAGCTGCGGCGAGTTGTCGACGGGAGCCGACGAAAGTCGCGGTATGTCTTGATCTTAAGGTCCACCGAGCTCTCGAACGCAAAGCGCCGAGAGCCCCTACCTGGCGCGCCAGCTGTCGATGTTTTACCACCGGCAACCCGTCACGGGGTACCCGGGACGGTGATTTGTTCGGAGGGGTATCGGCGTTTGCAGGAACTCGATGGTGAACGCAGGGAGACAACGATTTATACTGGTTCGGCACGCCGGAAAGTCACGGCGCCCTACGTCCAGTGTGGTGTGGATAGTATATTGCGCCCTACGCTATTTGTTGTGTTGTGAGGTATGTTGTGATTGTGAGTTCTGTCGGTTATGTGTAGGTGCCGATCTAGGGACCCCTGCCCTCCTTTATATAGTCCAGGAGAGGCGGGAGTCCTAGTCGGTTACAAAGTAGAGATCCTAGTAGAATTACGTGTAACTAGTTCTAGTAGGATTACATGTAGGGAATCCTAGTTGGACTAGGTCTTCTTCTCTCTTCTCCGTGGGAAACCCCATGGGTCCCGCATCGACAATTGCTTCTACGGGGAATGCTTCTAATTTTATTGACAGGAGAAAAGAAAGCACAACAAACAAAAAAAGGTACAACGCTGTATTTATAAAGAGCTCGCCCTTGTTGTTGCTATCTGTAGAATTTTCTAGAACAAAAATATCTCAATGTTCTGGTATGTTGTATCAAAAATCCATCCTAATTTTATTAACAAGAGAAAAGAAAGCGCAGCAAGCTGTCCAACTCGACAATGCACTATGTAACTATCATATACAATTGAAATCCACGAGCACATGCAATTGTAATATCCACGTCAGCAAGACCCTCGTCGTCATGTCACGTAATTCACTAATCGCAATTCCCGTAGCAACGCACGGAGAATGCTTCAGTTTTATTGACAGGAGAAAAGAAAGCACAACAAACAAACAAAAGGTGCAACGCTGTATTTATAAAGAGCTCACCCTTGTTGTTGCTATCTGTAGAATTTTCTAGAACAAAAATATCTCAATGTTCTAGTATGTTATATCAAAAATCCGTCCTAATTTTATTAACAGGAGAAAAGAAAGCGCAGCAAACAAAAAAAAAAGTGCAGCGCTCTATTTATAAAGAGCTTGCCCTTGATGTTGCTATCTGTAGAATTTTCCAGAACAAAAATATCTCAATGTTCTGCTACTTAAAGTGTCATAGCTTGCATTCGCTCGTGCAGGATTGAAATACGATGCAACCCCCGACAACCAAACACACCCGTGGATTGCAACACAACTCAATGTATTGGACAGACACCTTGTGCCTACGGTTTCATTGTTCCAATACATATAGGGCCTAATTGATTTCACTGTTTGGTTGATTGTATCTTATTAGTCTAGCTGAGAAAATACATTGTTTGTATTGATTGCATGTATCAAGATATGTTGCGTGACATAAAAATAATACAAGGTTATGACCATAATTTTTATTTTTTGCACCTATACTCTTAAAGTACTTATTTTTATTTTATTGTGCCTTAGAATTCTTTAAAATATATTAGTATCATCTAATATGTACTAAACTGTATGTACTAATAATATCATTAGTTCGGTAAGCTCTTACATCAGCGAGCCATCAAAGATCACGGCTTCCTTCAGTCTATAGTTTCACTTGTATGCGACCGGTCGAACAGACAACCCCTGAGAAGTGGATCTTGCTGGCCAGGTGGTGCAAGGCCCGACAGTGACCACTACCAGGCAGTGCTCCTACGACTCTTACGAGATGCATGCATGGCCCCATCCCTTGGACCCGGGCCTAGCTTTGCCTGGCCGCGCCATATTTTTCAAAAAAAAAAATCCTCTCGCCATTGTCTGCATGAGCGCATCGACTTCCTTCCATCTCTGATCTCTCCCATAAATACTTGGCCACCGTCTTTCCTGGCTTTCCATTTCCAAAAAAAACACAAGCATAAAGTAGTGGATATTACCACTCCATCAGCCTGCTTTGCCTCGGCCGGCCGGCTGGTAGATCATCCCGGAGTAGTCGACTGGAATAACGAACTGGCGCAGGAGGCGAATGGCGACCATGAAGCTGGGTTCCAAGCCGGAGATTTTCGTCCTCGAAGACCTCACATGGTTATCTCGATTTTCTCGTTTTCTTTCAGTTGTGTATACGTCCTGCCTCCTTTCAAAATACTGGGATATGTAGGCCGGATTTCTACGAGAAATATGCCAATCACTTTTGGCACAGTAAACCCTAAATTATGTCCGCTTTTTTTTTATTGTAGCATCTCTATCCTTCTTGCACAGTAAACTCCTGATGTCACAGTATGCGGCGTTTCAATGAATTTTTTATACTGTCAAGTAACTGCATGTGCAAAAGTGGCCCATTTCTACCGGATCAGCTACTCACCCATGCATCTTCCTCGGATCGAGCATTCTTTCTTTAGAATTCAAAAAAAAATCACATTTTCACCTTGATCTCATATATTCCCAGGAGATGCACGACCGAGCTTGAGAGTGATGTCGTTGTGGAAGTAGGAGAGATGTCCTTTTACCTCCACAAGGTTAGTGCCACATTATTCTTGAATCTCGATCTCGGCTTGTTCTGAACCACCGCGCCTCTTGGGTATGCATGCATGCAGTTCCCGCTGCTGAGCCGGAGCGGCGTGCTGCAGCGGATGATCAGCGAGTACCAGCCTCCGGCGGACGGCGGCGGCGGCGGCATGTGCACGCTGCAGCTGGACGACATCCCCGGAGGCGCCAAGGCGTTCGAGCTGGCGGCCAAGTTCTGCTACGACGTCAAGATCGAGCTCAACGCGCTCAACGTGGTGTGCCTCCGCTGCGCCGCCGAGTACCTGCGCATGACGGACGACTACGCCGAGGGCAACCTCATCACGCAGGCCGAGTCCTTCCTCGCCGACGTGCTCGCCAACTGGAAGGACTCTATCAAGGCGCTCGAGACCTGCGAGGGCGTCCTCCCCACCGCCGAGGACCTGCACCTCGTCTCGCGCTGCATCACGGCGCTGGCCTCCAGGGCCTGCGCCTCCGACGCCGCCGCGCCGCTGGTCAGGAACGCCAGCGTCGTCGACAAGGACGCGCTCTGGAACGGCATCCGGTCGGGCGACACGGCGTCCGCCGCGGCGGCGGCGGCGGCGTCCGGGATGGACTGGTGGTACGAGGACGTGTCGTTCCTCAGCCTGCCCATGTTCAAGCGCCTCATCCAGGCGATGGAGGCCAAGGGCATGCGCGCCGAGAGCATCGCCGGCGCCATCATGTTCTACGCCGGGCGGTTCCTCCCGGGGCTGAAGCGCGACACCAGCTTCAGCAACGCGCTGGCCAGCTACGGAGCCGACGGCAGCGGCGGCGGCGGCGGCATGAGCAGCCGCAACATCACCCCGCGCGCCGCCAGCGTGTCCGCGCCGTCGGAGGGCGACCAGAGGTACTTCCTTGAGGAGATCGTGGCGCTGCTGCCGACCAAGAAGGGCGTGGCCTCCACCAAGTTCCTGCTGGGGATTCTGCGCAAGGCGATGCTCCTCCACGCCAGCCCGCTGTGCCGGGAGAACCTGGAGCGCCGGATCGGCGCGCAGCTGGAGGACGCGTCGCTGGACGACCTGCTCGTGCCCAACCTCGGCTACCACGTCGAGACGCTCTATGACATCGACTGCGTGCAGAGGATCCTGGACTACTTCATGTCGTCCACGGACGGGATCGGGACGGGGTACACGTCGCCGGCGCTGGCAGAGGAGGGTGGCGGCAGCCTCGGGATACCCCAAGGCGGGACGCCGTCGTCGTCGCTGTCGCCGATCACCATGGTGGCCAAGCTCATGGACGGTTTCCTCGCGGAGGTGGCGCCGGACACCAACCTGAAGCTGCCCAAGTTCCAGGCGCTCGCGGCCGTGGTGCCCGACTACGCGCGCCCCGTCGACGACGGCATCTACCGCGCCATCGACATATACCTCAAGGTAACATCGCTGAGCTGTGGGCATTCACGGTTCCTTTCGTGATCTTATCGGCATGCACCTGTACGTATTGCAGTCGCACCCGTGGCTGTCAGAATCGGAGAGGGAGCAGTTGTGCCGGCTGCTGAACTGCCAGAAGCTGTCGCTGGAGGCGTGCACGCACGCGGCGCAGAACGAGCGGCTGCCGCTTCGGGTGGTGGTGCAGGTGCTCTTCTTCGAGCAGCTCCGCCTGCGCACGTCCATCACCGGGTGGTTCTTCGTGTCCGACAACGCGGCGGGGGGCGACGGCGCGCGCCCCCACTCCGGCGGCGCCATCGTCCCCAAGGGCGCCGCGGCCATTGCAGGCAGCGCGCAAGCAGAGGTCGACAGTGACGTAGAGGGCGACGCACCCGGGGGGAAGGAGAGCATCACCGACGTGAAAGCGCGGGTGTCGGAGCTGGAGAAGGAGTGCAAGAGCATGAAGCAGGAGATTCGCCGGCTCGGGAAGCCCCGGAGGTCCTGGAGCCTCCTCCCAAAGAAGTGCGGTTTTGGGGCCAAGGTGCAACAAGCTCAGACCGCCATGAGCGGCAAATAGATTATTTTCCCACTTCATTTGTTTATATAATAGGCAGGAGCCTCGATTTCATTCCCTAAATCTTATAATCCGTTTGCTACAGTAACAGTTCTGATCTAGCTAGCCCTAGTGTTATGCAATAATTACGTGCGGATGATTTGCACGGGATGATAATAAACTTTAGCTTCAGCACAGCCAGCAATATCTTCTCATGTTTCTGTTATTACTGGAACTTCTGTTGCCTAATACAATATATCTGAACCAAACCTTGATAGAAAGATACAGTAAGCAAAGACAAAGAAAAACAAAAACAAAGAAAAGAAGATGACCTGAGTATGCACTTCAGAAAAGAACTTGACAAAGTTCAGAACCAAGTGGTTTCAGGCCGTGCAAAGAATCACTTGAGATCCAAAGAACAACAATTGTCTCGCGAGTGAAGAGTACAAATCAGGTAGGAAATGTATTAAAAAAAACCAGTTACCTATAAGCACATCTGAACCTAGGTAAGAGATCAAGCTCCGGTGGGTAGGCGGTATATATTGCATGAAGGCGAGAAGGCTATAAGCTAGTATATGTAAGTAATCTCTGAGACGAACAGCATATGTACATAACGCAGTTACCCATTGTCACACCCTGTCTGGCTCTCTTCCAGTCACCTAGGCCGCTCTATCAAAAGGCATTCCTCATAGCGCCACGGGCCGCCTCTCGCTTCATCTCTGCAGCTTTTCCACTTCCACGGAAGTACATGCATACTTGCTGTATTTCCACAAGTTCAGAATAATAATATCTCGGAACAGTTATCTTCTAGAATAATCGAAACTTGAAGAGAGATTATGATGCATGAGGCATAGACAGCATATTCCTAATGAATGTCCCTACACATCAGTTCTAGGGACAGCAAAAGGTAAAAACATGAAACCCACCTGAATAACAGCGATGCTGAGCAGTGATTCAAGGCAGAACATTCCAAATCCAATGAAGTAAAATATCTGGCAAACACAAATGTGACAGTATAAAATGAGTGAGCAGTTACCGGACCAGATGTGAATTTGCTTACTCAAGAATAATTGAATATATTGGATCAACCAATCAGAAAAAAGGCAAAGCGTCAGGTACTGCCAGGCCTAGGACTGGTGCAAGATGCAAGAGGTCCATCACAGATTTGAAGGTTGGAATGTTGGATCATGTTTAGCGAGGGATCCCCCATATATCAATGGTTTGCTGGTATTGTATAACTTCATATGATGATCCAAATTAACTTGAATCAAACCCCCAGTAAGTTAAGCTTAGACTTACCCCCACAATAGCACTCCTGCCTATGATATCAATAGCCGGCAAAATCCCACTGTACAGACAAAAATTGGAAATGTCTTTAGACATTAAATAATATGAGTGAGCTGTAACCTTAAACAAAGATAATAGTCAGAAATATAGTTGCTACAAAGTTCTTAGCATTTTACTGCAGCAATAGAATTGGTCTAGGTATACAGCCTAAATTTTAGCAGCACTGCCAGTACCAGGTGACCGTTAAAAGTAACACAAAACTAGTTTGACACATCACCAGAGTGGTACATTAAAATCCACTAAGGCTTGTGAAACATACGAAAAGGCCATGCAGCAGTAAATTTTGTCCTAGTGCAAAATGGCACTAGTAGACTCAAAATTCTTTCAGGATCCAAGGCTCCAAGCAGTGCCCTCTTATCCTCAAGTAACTATCAGATTTGTGCATGGCCTAATAAATAGTAACTTCATTTGTACTCCAAATCACATAACACTTACGCCAAAGATTTTCCTTTGAATGGAAATGGAGGAGCCACAGCTGACCAGACACAGAATAGTATATGGATCTGGAAGGGGTAAAGATCATTAGCAAGGAGTGAAAAGCCTTTTTAGTCTAATATATGACATGATGATAATCTTACCAGGTAAAACAAGAAAAACCACCCAAACTTCAAAGCACTTTCAGTCCTGTAATACAAATTTAAATAAACATAATGTGAAATGGAGCAAGGTACAATGTGGCAATGAGCGTGAATAGCCAAGGCAGAAACATATACGCAACCTCATCGCGTTGTAAAGCGGGCGATACCAAAGCACATAGGCCCCAGGGACACCAGAGATGAAGTAGATGATTGCTAGCAACCAGATCATGACACCTATTCAAGCAAGCCACTGGATTAGTTCCAAGTTGGTAGCAATTGGTTCACAAGATGTAGAACTGAAGTACTCTGCCATATGCCCACACCTTCTGATTTAATCCATGCTGCTGTAGTTGCAATGATGTTCCAAAAAAGGCAGGCTGTCAATCCTGCATAACATCAAACTTTGCACAATAAGGACCTTGGTCGAGCAATGCTAAGGAAATGCACAATGGTGTCTAGATCTCGTCTCCCATCTTTAATGTCTGCTAGCATGCTTGTCATCTGGGGCTACCACTATCCTGATTCCAAACTACAACTTGTGAGAATTGCTTTGGACATTGATCGTGATGATGAGAAATTTAAGCCATGCCGAAAAGGAGTAATATTGATTACATGTTGATCAAGGAACGCACAGGATTCACTATCAAGAACAGCATTTTGGAAATAAGGCCCAGGCTTGGATTTGTTTGAAATTCTCTACCTCAAAAGGTATATGCAGTCAGCACAGAGAGAAAATTGAAGTCAAAATTCAGATGAAATTTCTCGGTATTACAATGCCATTTCCCATGTGACAATAACAGTTTCAAATACAACAAGATAATGCTGTGATGCCATTTATTTCGACATAGTGGATGTCAAAAAATGAGGCTTACCAAGTAATTTACTTCTTTCATCAAGTTATTTCCACGATAGGAGAGCAACAAGTAATTGACACTTACCCAACAGTGAAGAAAACGCCAGGTACTGCATCCTTTGTAGGTGAATTGGTATCTCGTTTGCAATGTCATGATGAATAATGGGCATAAAGGGTGGCCAATTCTTATCTTCAATGACAATACCAGCTGCCAAAAGAAAGGAAAAGGGACATATTACTAAAAGTAGTTCTAACATGTAAAATTACTACAGCATGAGCAATAAGCAACACATTAGCTTAACTAGTTATTCTTGGTGAGAAGTGAGATGAATGAAGTGACTTTTGCAAGAATGGAGCACACAAAGTAACATTTCAAACAAAGGAGCCTTTATAAACCACCAATAAGTGGGAGTACTAACAAAAAAGAGTAAACTAAAGTCCTAACCTCTAAAGCCATAGAGCATCACATAAATGACTAGACCACTCGAAGAAACTTCCTATAAATCCCTCATTCACAAACTAACAGTTTTATACCATCACATGATTTATGTCTTCAAATATGTTCTGTTAGACAAGTCAACCCCAGATATAAGTAATAATCTACCTCTGGCTGCAGCTTCCTCCTTTCTTTTCAGTTCCTGAGGATCAAGGAAACAAAGGGAAGAAAATCAGGTCAGCATCTAAAGAATTGAAAATTTAGGTGTGAACTGTACGGAACTGGATTGTTCCAAATATATAAACATCACAGAAGCAACTGTTGATTCTGGGTAAAACTGGTCGACACAGGGCACTATTAGGTTCAGTATATTGGAACAACATGTCACAAAGTCTCTCATGTGAACAACACAACAAATCTTCTACAAAAAACAAGAACGAATGAGTAGAAGAACTGTTAGTAACAATGTGCAATTGGCAAATACATTGCTATCCTTCACCTAAAAGCACTATAAGTGGCTGCATGGAAATGCCATGTTCTCCATGTTCCTCATTCTTTAAAAGTTTCAGCCCAAAGGTGAACTTATTGATGATTTACTTAATGGTTAGGAGCGGTCTGTTAAGTGTGTCATGTCAACTTAAGCTGAGTAGCTACCATATTGCATCATGGTTAGTTAGTTAGTTAGTTAGTTAGTTAGTTAGTTAGTTACTGTTTCAGTAACTCTGGAAAAGTAAAGTAAACATAATACTTTGCTGGCTCTGTACTGCTATATACTTAAGCTCAATAAAATCACAATATCCAGGAGCCTTGCAAGATATCATCCTCATCCAGCGTATGCCATGATTTTTATCCAGGAGAGTAAATGACTATTGAATGCAGTAGGACCACTTCAAGAATTCGTAAACACATGGTTTGAATTTTGATTAAAAAAAACAGGGTACATAGGATAACATGCAAGTGCATATTGTGGTTTCAAGTTTCGATCACAAAGGCACATACCCTTTCCCGTTTGTTTAGCTCAGCTTCCCTTGCCTGCAGTTCTTTCTCCTTTTTACTTAGGTCCTACATTTATATACAAGCATCACATAATCAAACAACCATAAACACATCAATGAAAGAATATCTGGAATTTATTTTGAATCCAACATCTAAAAGTAAATAACATGACCTCCACCCTTGATCAATAACATTGTACATGACCTTCGGAAAAATTAATCCAAAAGGGAACACATATGCACAACAATTACATACTTAAGAGTGTTGGAATGAAAGATCATGGTAAGATTTTTTTTTTCTTAGGCAGAACAGATGATGTAAAATACAGAATCCCACAATAATAACAGAAACAATGGAAGTCTATTACCTTAGTTGAATCAAGAGGTATGTCCACTGTCGCATCACGATCATTGTAGAAGCCTGCTGGTTCATGAGGAAGAGGTGGCATCCGAGAATTAGAAGAGGGAGGTACACTTCCTCCCTGCAGAATAGGATGCAATTGGAAGATCGATCAAATAATAGTTCAAGAAAACAGGGGGAAGATTAGAACCAGCTGGAAGCTTGGCTTGCATTATCTAGAAGATATCAGAAAACTATGGCCCTAAAGCTCTGAATTGACAGTACTGTAAGTGTTAGATGGAGCACATCAAGCAGGCATACAGAGTCGCAAACTCATGATGCAAGAGCACAAGTAGCCACATGCCAATTTCCCAAGGAGAAAGAACTTTGGCAAAGACCTGATGCTACAAACAGCCCTCAATTCCCTTGTGCCATTAATAATTCTCACCCCCAAAAAAATATGCAGTCAGCCCTCAATTCCCTTGTGCCATTAGCATATTGTATAATATTGATGCCAATAGCCCTATGTGTAAATTTCCCCATAAAATAAGTTTTCACTCATCCACTACAATGAGTAGAGTAGGTCCCTAATATAACCCCAGAAATCCACGGCTGCCAACCCCACACCCTCCAACCCAAGCATCAATTTCCATGTTTAAGCATCATTTCTCCCTTGAAAACCCCAGAACAGATACAAGCACAGCCAAGCCCTATCCTTGCAACAACTCGAAATCAGCGAGCACCACGCAAGCATAAGCACAAAACGGTACCCCATAACCGAACCCGATCCTGAACCACCAATCCTAGCGCCAACTATTCGGCAGATCCGAGCATCCAGCACCTTCCACGGGTCCCAACGAAGGGTCAAGGCCAGAAACCAGCGCCAACGACCTCAAACCCGGACCCAAACCCAGCTCTGATTCTCTGCATACAAGCAAGCGCGGGAAGAAGCTTCCACAAGGCTACTAAGGGGAGCGATTGCTACCCAGCTACAACAAGTACAACGATTACTCACCGCAAAGGGGTTGACGTCGTCCTCCTCGAACGGGTTGCGGTCGTACCTCCCCGCCATGGTTGCCTCCTCCTCCTGCTGCGGCAGCTGAAGCGGCGGGGTCTCCGGCGGAGGAAGGCAAGGCGAAGAGCAGCACCAGCACGGGGGCGGAGTCCAACCTGAACGTGACGGTGGCGACCAACTGCTACGCCCTGCCGCTTTTAATTTAGCCGGTGTTGTTTACTTGACGAAGTGGGTTTGGAATTTCGGATTTGTTCCTGCTCCTTGTGCAGTGCAGGTCAGCATGCGCTGCGTTTGCGTCCCCGTGCTGCCGAGTTGACTGGTGCGATTTTACGCGTGCCGGTGTGTGGCCGACAGGTGGGGACGGGTTGGCAGCCGGGTGGCCCGGCAAGGTGGAACAAAATGGCGGTACGACCGCAATGGCGTCTCTTTCAACTCTGCAGGACAAGATAGCTGTTAGCGATTATCAACGGGTACTGGCAGGTTTAATTGTTCATTAACGAAAGAAGCTTCCAAGTTTACGTACGCTGGGCCCTGATTATATTGGAGGATATTTACAACTGGTAATGTTTCTCGCTAAGCAACAAGCAAACTGAATTTCCAGGCTAAACAAATGGAATCCCAGACGGAGCGTTACTTTGTCCTGGCACGTCATCCACAAACTAAACAAATATGCCATTGGACTGAAACCGTGGGGGGGGCGGGGGGGGGGGGGGGGGGGGGGGGGGGGGGGTGTATCATTTCTTGATACACGGCAGAACGGTTTGCATCTACCCAGAAAAGTCATAAAAATGTAATATAAATAAAGGAGAGAATGTGCTAAGGTTGTTTCTTGTATCCTTAAAATAATGCTGAAGACAATGCAAGGCCGGGACATATTCGCGTGCTAGGCCATGTAACAGCCAGTTTGGTATATCAAATCCAAGTCAAACCGAGCATTGGCCATTCCTCATTCGTTCAAACTGTACTGGGTTACGACTACACTGGAATGATCAATCACTACATGCTACATGAACCATCCTATCACCTGCGGCGTAACCAAAATGATCCCCTTTGTGATTGTTTCCTTTCAACTAGGCTTTGTTCAGGGCTGCCCATACAGCAGATGCGGCTAATTACAGACTGACGCACGGCCAGGCTCACATATCCAACAGGGGACCGGGCTGAATGCCAGCCCAAGTCAAAACACAATTACATGACCCACTTGCAAAGCTATGACAAAATACAAGCTACACAACTGTGGGCACTTTTCGCCAAAAAGAATGGTATCTACTCTGTCGTATACATGAACTTCATCCGACCTAGATCACCACCAAATTTTGCAATGAAAGACTTAGTTCTTGAGCAAGTTGTGCAGCTTGACCACCCCGCCTGTACCAAAAAGGAAAAGAACAACATCAGGGGGGGGGAAACAATGTCCCATTGCAGCAACTGATACAGAATTGAGAAATGGAGCGAAAGATGGTGTGTAAAGTGAAAGGGAAAGAGTTACATAATCAATGGATTCAAAGTTTGTTGAATATTTTGCAAATGGTTAAAGCACCGTGTGCAACGTTGCAACCTGCATTAGAAAAGCAAGGTTTAGTGACTTGTCTTCTATGGTTTGATTTAGTACAACAGTCTCTCATGACATCTAGTATAATCCAGCTTATAGGTGTGGAAGAAATAAGCTGGGTCCAGGGCAGCTTATAGGATTATATAAGATGGGGTGCCTGGATTATATAAGCTAATTAGAATGTTTGTTGATCACTTGAGCTTGTATAAGCAGGATTATACAAGATGGGAGTAAACAAGCAGGTCCTAAGTTTTGCAGCTAATGAGCTGACAATACCTCTGCTCAGCCTGAATGTTAACTCCAACACCTAAATTTGCTGATAATGTTGAATGAATTACTGGTCCAAAAATCTTTATAAGATCCAATAACATTTCCAAAGAAACCGTAGCATGCCTGCAAATTTGAGGCAAAGTAATGGCATTTTGTGAGACACGGTTACTGCTCAATCAATTGTTTTTTTCCCCCTAATGTAGGATGCCAATATTTGCATGAGTCAGAGATAATGAAGAATATTGGCATGGGATGTTCTCTCTTTCAAATAAGGATAGACTTACAATCAAATAAAACATCCAACACATTACCTTTCAGTCTTGCTACACAGTAACCCAGAAAGAACAGGCAGAAAGCTTGAGAAAATTTCCAGGTTGAAAAGATCAAGCTTCCCTTTGAGACCACTAACAACATCAGCTTGAACCTGTAATAATCTCAACAATCAGTAGCTAAAAAAGAAAAAAAAGATTAAGGTACAGCCATGCAAAATCATCATACATCTTAAAGAAACTTACAGCATTGTCAGGTACCTTTGCCACTGCAGCGATTGCTCCTTTGATACCACTTTGTTCAAAGACATGCCGCATCATCTGAGTACATAGAACACAAATTATATCGGTTCATCACAGAATAAATGTAGGAGGCTGATCAGCATTACTTCAAAAGGAGCATGCATATTCTGTACATGAGCCTAAAGGATGTGAAAGATACTAGACTATACCACAGAATAAGTTTACATGTTCACAATTTGCCACTAATGTCACACTAACATGTCAAACTTGCCTAAGGTAAAGTGTGGCTAGCAACCAAACACCCCCATAGATAACACATTTTGGTGTTCAACATTCTAATTATATTGAAAAACTAACCAGCATGATTTTTCCTTCATGACATCTTCTCTATTTGTTGGATGTAAGTTCACAGAGAATTCAATGAAGCTGTTATGGCAAGTGGACCGGTCCTCTACCGGTCTGCTCTCCATAACAGAAGCACATGAACTGGTAAACAGCAGTCAGCAAGTAAATAACAGGAGTCACCTCTAGCTTTGTCAACCGAAGTTTTACAGCATTTATGAATTCATCATGGTTCCGCACTAAATTGACAGGAGCCATCATCTCATCCACTGTTGACAGATCCTTTTCATATGTTGTACTTGGTTCTGCCTGTTAATTGCAATCATCACCAAATTTGAACAGCCAAAGATTTTTTGAGAATGTTACATAGCATGAACAAATAAAGGTTGAGCAAGTTGAACAATGTTTGAGTTGTATTCTGTACTAGTAGTTTATGAATGTTTCAGGATCACTTTAATCTCCTATCCAGTTCAAAAAAAAAACTTTAATCTCCAATGGGAATACGGGATAAATTCCCTAAACATTAAACTATTAAAGCGCAATCTGTCCCAGCATTCTGTATCTAGTTTGTGAAAATACTTTCTGTCATTACTTCTTTCTGTAAAGGAAAGTATACTTTTGGCCATCGAACTACCGCTCATGTCCAATTTTGGCCATCGAGTCCAAAACCAGACATCTTTGGCCATCAAACTATCAAAACCGGACAACTTTTCAAAGGTGATTTTGCCTATATATGTATTTTTCTAAATAAAAATATGGTTAAATCTCTAAAAATTCATAACAAATTCATTTTAAATAAAAATACAAAACAGGTACCAATTTTTGTTCTAAAAATACAATCTATCTATTGGTACTCTATTTAGAATTCTTTGGATCTGACTTGTTCCTGTTGCTACTGTTTTATTGCTCGTGGGCACAACCGTTATTTATTTAAATTATCATTTTGCGCTTTACTTTATGTTGATTGCATGATGTATGCGCACCTGCCTTATTAATTATCGTTTTGCGCTTTAATTTATGTTGATCACATGATGTTTGAGCACCTGCCTTATTTGAAACCTATGACCTAGTCAAGCGATCAAAATAAAGTACAGCACTAGCCATGCAGTGCCTAAATTAGGATCTATATGTGGTGGAACATGGCATCTGTGAGGTTAGTGTCACCTTCGAGAGAATCCATTGGATACTTTTGGTTGAGCTCCTGGTTTAATAAAGCACAAAACGATAATTTAAATAAATAGCGATTGCTACTACGAGCAATAAAACACTAGCAACCTTTGAAACCAGCCTTTTGCAAAAGTTGTCAGATTTTGATAGTTTGATGCCAAAGATAAAAATAGACTTCTTCCTTCTCTAAATGCATGTGGCAGTCGGGACTCAAAAGATTCAGAGTTCACATCATTATAACTAGTATAAAAATATGAAAATGAAATAAGATCCAATGTAGCTGCAAAATTACTATAGCAAGTAAAAATACGGAAAAAATAGATAAGATCCAGTGTAGCTGCAGTAGTTTAAGCAAAACAGTTGTAATTCTTAGGCATGGCCAAGACTAGGAGAGCACATAGGACTAAAGATACCACAATACAAGTGGATCAAGATGAGGTACAATCAACTATGAATAACTATACTCAAAACGTATGGATACATACCAGATGGGACGGAGGGTTGTCATTTCTTGATGCCCGATCACCATAAGAACCAATTTGTGGTGAATAATCAGTGCTAGAAGACTCTCTCTTTTCCCATCTCTCAACAAGAGACTTTGTTTTCCCCACTGGCACAGCAACTGAAAGGAGTTCACACTATCATTAGAAAGCTATTTTTAGGCCATGAAGAATCCTTGACAACATCAATTAATATGCATACGCACCTCCTCTAACATATTTGACCTTGCCAGTCTCTGTTGTTGAGCATGGAGATTCAAAGGCTGCATGAAACAGAGTTCTACTGTTACATTACCATACTAGCAAAACAGCAGGTCCATGTTTAAGAACAAAGAGAAAAGCCTATACATTTATCATCATTTAACTGCAGAGAATGGTCCAGCGACACCGTTCTGTCCATCTTTTCTGCTATTTGTGCAATACCTTCATTATCCACATCGCCAAATTCTTCTTTCTTGTAATATGGAGTTAGCCCAAAGGAGAATTTTAAGCCAGACAAACCCTCTGAGCAAACATCAGGTTCAGTGAATATTGATGAGCTATCACTATCAGCAGCACTGCCACTAAGTGAGGGCTTTCTTTTGTGAACAGGTCGAAAATCATCTGGGACTGCAGCTGTGTCTCCAGTCCCTCTACGAACATTGCTTACTGTTTTGTCCTCTAAAATGTCTCTGGGCACAACAACAGGTGCAGAAACAGCCTGAGACGTAGTGTAAATATCTTTCACTAAAGCTGATTCTGTAAGATTGCTTTTCTTAGCAGTTGCAGAATTATTAGCTATCACTACACGAGATGTTAATGAAATGTCTCTCTGCCCAAAATTACGTTCCACGATTTTTGGGTTGGTGGAAGGACTATCAACAAGCTTCATACGCCTCATCGGGGTAGAACCCTGAACAGATGATTTTAAAGACGAAGCAGGTCTTCGTGGAATAGTACTGCTCCTATCTTTCTTGATCTTATCTGTACTTGCTGGAGTCAAATGTGAACCACGAACCCTGCTTTCAGCTGCTATCACAGAAGAAAGAGAGGAGGGAAAGGTCGTCACTATGGGTGCCAAGCAGTAATAAGGAAAAAGAAAAATCTCAATACATATTAAATATATAAACAGTTTGAAACCTACCAATCCCAGATTCCTTGACTTTGTATAAACTTTTTGAATGTGCCATTGCTAAAGCAGGACGAGAATTTGCAGTGCTATCAACTGGTTTCGCAGGGTTATCATCCATAGACTGCACAAGCTCAGCAAAAAAATTTGCTTTGGGCAACACACCAAGAGCATAGGGTCCAATGAGCTGGATCAAACAATGGAAGTTAGAAGAGGCAGGAAAATACATATGGCATGGAAAAAATGACACTCACTGATATATCAGCAGCCCATAGACCAACACGGCGTTCATGGTAGGAGCATCCCAAGAGTTTCCCTTCATAAATACTAAGGTCAGCTAAGTTACTCCACCCCATGTCAACAACATCATGGCACCTTACTGGTTCCCAAGAGAATACCTGAAAATATCCATGTCCTCAGGTACCAAGCAAATAAACATCAATCGAGAACCTATGAAAATAGGACCTACCTTTAAGCTTTGGTCTAATCCACAGAAAAGGGTTTTACCATCTGGGTGAAAGACCATAGAACGTACACCGGTACCCTGGAGAGAGGAGTCATGTAAGCTATCACAAAAGAGGAAGATGGATGTTCTCCTCATGTGCGTTTAGAGTAAGGTTTAAGAAACAGCGAACAAGACATAAGTGAAGCTCAGGCTAGATGTCAGACCATCTCTTACAAAACTGAATCAACCGTAGGTAGATGTGAGCTAAAGTACTCTGAGAAAGCTCCTACAGTTATGATTTATAAGAAAGACAAAGATAGTAATACAAGGCCGTCAGCAATAATGTACTGTAGTTACCATGCCTATAGAATATGCACACTAAAGAATTAAGCCATAGTTTGTGGTCTTCAAATTATCAGTTTCATAATCATAAGCAAATCTAACTTGATTAAAACAACTTGCAATACCTCAGGTCCAGAAGAACCTATCAATTCAAAAGTTTCAAGATCCCAAAATTTCACCGTCCTATCAGCGGAGCCTGAAAAATGTCAGAATGATTCACTCAGAACACATTTCCACTTCTTTAAATTTCACTTACCTCAGATGTATCCAACAAAACAATTTCTTTTCTAATTAAAAAAAATGATATTTCTAACTATTACACAACAAAGATGTGAATCAAAACAAAGATTGAATTCACTTTTTTTCCTTGCGATTGCATTAGGTCATGCTTTGATAACAAAAGTGATGAAAAAAAAGATGCTACGTATAGATAGTTACCTGTTGCAAGCAAAAATTCTTGAGGGTGAAAATCAATACAGTTGATTTGTCCGCTGTGAAACTTGAAATCATGTAGAAGCTTTCCAGCTGTCAAATCCCACACCTTCACAATGTTATCTTCCCCTCCAGTGACAACCCATCGTCCATCAGGAGTAAACCTGATTGTTTTAATTGCTCCTCTGTGACCCTTATATGTGTGTATACATCCTTTTTTCTTTATGTCCCATATCTTCAGGTCTGTATCTGACGAACCAGATGCAAAAAACTCGCCAAATGGATGGAATTCAACCGCAGTGCAACTCGATCTGTGCCCAGCGAGAGACCGCACAACTACATTTCAATTAAAAAACATAAATCATATATTTATTTTCCCCAAAGCATGTCATTATCCATTCACAGGAAGCGTTACTATACATGGTTAAACTTGATGCAGTTGGACAAGTTTCTGATGCAGGACAAACTTACATAAATCCGAGAACGCTTAACAGAAATTGTTAAGACAACATTGGCAGGCAATACTATCAGCCTTAGCTCAGTAGAGCCCAACCCCTTTTTCATGGAACCACCAAAGCGCATACGTTAAAAGTGGCCATTCAAGACATTTTGAAATGACTTGGAGGCTTAACAAACATATAATCATGGTTCTACCACAGGCAACCAAAAATGAAAAGGTAATGCAACAGAACATTATCCTCATAGAGCATTTTCCATCTGTATAACTGTATCATAATAAATCTAAAATGAATTTGTGATGAGCCGACATAAAATGGCCGTTTTCATTTTATGCACAGACAATAAATTAAGTAAGAAACTATGTTAGGGTATAATCCAACTGCGGGGGGCTTATATAATTATATAACCAAACCTTTAGCTTCCTCCAAGTCCCAGAGCTTGATGGAACCATTTGATGAGCCAGCAAGCACAAGCACCTCTGCTGAATCAAACTGCACAGCTTCCACCGCACTTGTGTGGCCAGACAAGGTCTGTGCAAACAATTAGACACCCATTCAGAAATACAACATGATCAAATTTCAAGGTAGCCAAAAACGATTGCAGTGTTATTGACATAGGGGACACATACCAGAAGTGGAGTTTGCTTGCCAATGGCCCACAAGTTGACCTTGCGATCATTACCGCCGGTGATGAACACACGGCTAGACTTCTTGCCGATGGACAGGGACCTCACATCAGCATCGTGCGCCACAAAATTCTCTAATTTGGGATGCTGAGTTAAGGAGATGTCAAGTTTGAGCAATGCATACTTCCGGACAGTTGACTAGTAGTCGTGGTCCTAGTTACTATTGTTTGCATTGAACAAAAGTGGCTGAAGAATTAAATAAAACAGGACTGGACGCATGTACTTCCGTTACACATTACTCGTTTAAATAAAAGAAAAAACAGAGCCAGAAATAGCCGAATCATCATAAAAGATATATGCATTCAGTTAAAGCAAAGCAGATTTCGAATTGGCACTATAACCTAAATTGGGGGTAGAGGGGAAAATTGTTCACTGAACCAGTTCCAACCGCTTAAGGTGTAGCTTGGATGCTTAAAACGATTCTTTCTTGACGCCGATTGCCAACGAAGTACAGAGGCGGCGGGAAATTTCAAGAATCTACTACAGGAAACAGCCCAAGACTAAGCGAATACAAGAATCTGGGGGAACATATATTTATACTCGCACTCTACTGCCCGAGCAAATGCCCGCCCGGGTTGCTTCACAGGGCGGCGGCTTCTTCCTCCTGCGAGCCAAATCGAATCAAGAAACGGAGCGGCAACTCGAAGACGAAGCGAAAGGATACGGAGCTCGTAGCCGCGCTTCTCGGGGTCCATCCCTCCGGGCTCCCCAGTCCACGGCGTTGGGTGGCTGGCTCGCCCACGGGACCGTCGCGTCGTCGCCGACGTCGACGACGAGTAGGACTCGGATTGGGATCCGAGTGGTCTTGTGGAGCAGGGGAGTTGGCGAGAGCGCGTCCCCTTTCCTTTGGTTGTTTTTGTGCAGGGCAAGGGGCAGTGAAAACGAGAGGGGTGGAGCGGCGTGGGTGGGTGGGGAGTGGAGTTCTTGTCGTCTCCCCCGTCTCGCCTCTCCTACGCGTCGCTCCGCTTTTGCTCCCGACCCTTTTCTTCTGTACCGACGAGAAGGAGCAGGGGCTAAAAGCAGGAGAAAGATTCCCTTCTCGCAATCGGGAAAAAGCAAGGCTCACATGAATCAGGCGTACGAAATCAACCGTGGACCTTTCGTTGCTGCAAAATAAATCCAACGGTTGCGAGCAAACTCGAGATACAGGGGAAATGGAGACCAGCAGTAATGGATTCCTCCATCGGTAAAAAAAAATATATGTCGTTTTTGTTTTCTGATAACAACTTTGACAAAATATATATTAAAAATATTAATATTTATGATACATAATTAGTATCATTGAAAATATCTGTAAATCTAGTTTTTAATAAATTTATTTAAAGATATAAATGTTGCATATATTTTTTATAAATTGAGTTAAATTTGTAATTCGGAAACCAAAAGTGACAGATAATTCGGCGAAGAGGGGGTCAAGGTTGGCACGAGCCGAGGGGAAGCGGGCACGTCATCCCGATTGCAAGACAGCGCACCGCCACAGCAATTCCCATCAGGCTGGGCCCACTGCCGTCCCCTGGACAAGGGCTACAGTTAATGCAAGCGCAACTGCGCAAGGCCACCTCGCTCTGGTTTTGTTTGGCAGGGGGCAAGCCGCGAGCGCCGAGGGGGCCGTCTGGTGGGACGTCGCTCGCGAGCAGGCACCAGGCGGCGGCAGGATCTACTTTCCGGTCCACCTTCCCCCCTCTTTCCCCTACCGGACTCCCGCGCACAGACGATTCGAAGCAAGCAACGGAACAAGGAAAACACGCCATGCCCGCAGCGGAAGCAAGCGATCGCGTGGCCGCCAATGGGGACGGAGGCCGCGGCGCACGGGCACATGCTGTGCTGGTTTGGTGCGCCGCGGGGAGGACGGGCGGCGCGGGGTCCCCCCCAGCGTGCGTGGAGGGAGAGGGACGGCTTCCACCGCGGCATGTGCCGCCGGGGGCCGACAACCGAGCGGTGACACGTGGTGAGCACGAATGACAAATGATTGTGCTCCGCGTTCCCAGATGACGGCTTGACGGGTGGCCACTATGCCCTGCTTTAAAAAAATCCTCGGTATGACGCGACTGTGGTTTGTTAGGGCGTCCAACGGCAGCTAGGAAATCGCTAGCGATGTGGAGGTGAAAGAGAGTATCAAAGTATAAAAAGAGAAAAATACCGGCCCTATTCGCGTGCCCTTAAACTCGGTTTGATTTACTTTTTTTTTATCTGAAACAGTGTTTTTCTCTCACAAATTTCTTCAGATCCATTAAACTGGGCCACCAGCTAAGACGAGAGAGAGAGCGCATAGTGTCAGAGACTGTAAAATGGTTGGAGTCTGTGCGAGCCTACTGCTTCGGCAGTCGCTAGAGACTTCCAGCCTGTTTGTTTGGCTGTGGCTTGTCGTAAATAATCGTAAATTTTCAGCTAGAACGGTATTTTTCTCTCACACAACCAGCCAGTAGTACTTCTTCACGAACCAGCAACGATACGAACTAGTCAACCGAACAAGTTGTTCGTATTTTCGTCAACATGGAATAAAATAGAATATTTGCTGGCGAAGTCACCCACCGTAGATGATGTAGGGGTAAAAGACAAAAGCAAGGATTATTTATATATTTTTATTATTTTATGTATTATTAGACTCACACGTTCCTTACTTAGATTCTTGAATTACGTAAAATAGATCAGCTATTTATTCGTCACTGATGACTACTCTCTCCTACTTTTTTTCTATCTACGTCAGAATAGCTAGCTAAATAGCTAACTATTGGGACGCCCTTACAAAAAGATTCTAGTCTTGTTAGCATTGTTCTGTTTGATGTGTAGGGTTAATTTTTTTAATCCGCTATTGTTTAGTTCTAGTTTATTAAGGGCGTGTTTAGTTTGCACCTCCTAAAGTTTAGTCACCTAAATTAGCTCCTAAATTTTAGTCACTCATGTTTGGTTTGATAAACTAAAAGACACTAAAATAGGTCTTTTAGTCCCTTTTAGTCATGGTGTTTGGATCCAAAGTGACTAAAATGTGAGGTTTAGTCCAATTTAGTAATATTTGAGTGACTAGTTGGCTAAAGTCCATTTAGTCCCATTTAGGACCTGTTTGGTTACCCCGTACTAAAGTTTAGCTACTAAATTTTAGTCAATTTAGCTACTAAACTGCAAAATAAACTTACTAAAAGGGGACTAAAGTAGTTTAGTTACATTAGTCACCCAAGAGTAGCTAAAAGTGGGCTAAAGTGCCCAATAGAAAAGGGTTGTTGAAAGCTCTATTTTGGTTTTGGTTAATTGATGAAACCCTAAGTGCTAACCTAGTTTATCAAAGTGATTATAAGATAGGTAGCACTACTCCAAGTGACGAAGGAATGACGAAGATCATGACGATGGTGATAGCATGGTGATGATCAAATGCTTGAACTTGGAAAAAAAAAGAGAAAAATAAAAGGCTCAAGACAAAGGTATAAATAGTAGGAGCCATTTTATTTTAGTGATCAAGACACTTAGTGAGTGTGATCATATTTAGGATCGATAGCCGTACTATTAAGAGGAGTGAAACTCGTATCGAAATATGGTTATCAAAGTGACACTAGATGCTCTAACTCATTGCATATGCATTTAGGATCTAGTGGAGTGCTAACACTCTTAAAAATATTTGTGAAAAATATGCTAACACATGTGCACAAAGTGATATACTTGGTGGTTGGCACATTTGAGCAAAGTGGAAGGAGATAGAGATGAAAGAGGGTCAGTCTCGCTGATTCACAAAGTGACCGGACGCTGGTCTCAAGGGGACCGATGTGTCCGGTCAGGCGTGGTAGCGTAGACCCAGCGTCGGTCATTTGACCAGATGCTGGGTCTCGGACTGATCGGACGCTGGAAGGCAGTGTCCGGTCAGAACTGACATGGCAGTACCGAGATCTAGGGGACTGACCGGACGCTGGCAACGTTCGGTCAAGGTCGACCGGAGGCGTCTGGTCAAGGTTTGCCGTCTCTGAGAGCTTACTAGAAACGACCGGACGCTAGGGGTTCAGCGTCCAGTCACTTGTGCCGAAGCGTTCGGTCGTGTCGTGACCATTGAGATCGGGCGGCTTCGGATGAACGCAGTGTTACACGTGGCTGTCAACGGGCGACCGGACGCTGGGTCCAGCGTCCGGTCAACATGACCGGAGCGTCCGGTCACCCCGAGTTATGCCTAGTGAAGGGGTACAACGACTCTATTTTATGGGGGCTTCTATTTAAGCCCCATGGCCGGTTCAATCTTAGACTCTTGGCCATTTGCATTGACATAGCAACCTTGTGAGCTTAATCAAAGCCCTCACACTCATCTTCATCTTTGATTCATCATCTTTGTGAGATTGGGAGAGAATCCAAGTGTATTGCTTGAGTGATTGCATCTAGAGACACTTGGTATTTGTGTTTTGCTGCGGATTTCGCTTGTTGCTCTTGGTGGTTGCCACGACCTAGACGGCTTGATGCAGCGGTGGAGGATTGGCACGAGTTAGTGATTGTTCGTGGCCATCTCCGGTGATTGTGAGGGGATTTGTACCTTCCCCGATGGAGCGCCGAAAGGTAACTCTAGTGGATTGCTCATGTCATTGAGTTACCTCACTTGTGGGTAGGTTCTTACGGTGTCCAATTGTGTGGACGAGGTTTGTGCAACACCTCTTAGCCGCCAAACCACCAAGTGTTGGTCGACACAATGGGGACTAGCGTGCCGACAAGCACGTGAACCTCGGGAGAAAAATTGGTTGTCTCTTGCCCTTTGGTATTCTCCCAGTGATTGATTTAGTATTCATCTTGTGATTGGTTCACTCCTCTACACGCGCGGTATAATCACCCTACTCACTCATTTATATTCTTGCAAACTAGTTGTGGCAAGCTTTTTAGTGTAATTAGAATTGAGAGCTTGCTTTGTTATTTTAAGTTCTTCTAGTGGAGCTCTTTAGAGTAGCAAGATTGAAAGCTCTTAGTGAGTAGTAACATTACAAGTTGTGTGCCTAGTAATCACTGCAACTAGAATTGTTGGATAGGTGGCTTGCAACCCTTGTAGAGCTAGAGCTAGAGCAAGTTTGCATTTCACTATTTGTCATACTAATCAAATTGCTCTAATTGATTTGTAGATTTTTAAATAGGCTATTCACCCCCCTCTAGCCATATTAGGATCTTTCAGTTGTCCCTCATTATTGTTGGTCCCTCACCCTTATTTGGCATTTATTAGGGGTAGTTTGGTCTTTGTTGAACTGTTTTAATGACCTTTAGTCACTAGAACCAAACATGGGTGACTAAATTTAGTCACTGATTTTAGTAGCTAAATTTTAGTCAATGAGAACCAAACAGGCCCTTAATCAAAGTGTTTGGGTAAAAAGTAACTAAACGAGACTATATTTCAGAGGTGAAGAGTGAAGCAAATAGCCCCTAATTTGAAGGGCTTATAAATATTTTGATGAGTTATTTTTTTTAGCCAAGCTTCCAAGCTGTTGGCTAACTATTTTTTTTAGAATTGTTGGCTAACTAGTTGTGTCCCTATTGGGCTAATATTTTATTTTAGCTAATAATTAGCTATAATTAATCAAATAGGCGATTCGAAAACAAATTGACAACCAAATTTAGACATAATCGTACCTCAACGGAG
Organism: Miscanthus floridulus; assembly: GCF_019320115.1. Classification (NCBI taxonomy): domain Eukaryota; kingdom Viridiplantae; phylum Streptophyta; class Magnoliopsida; order Poales; family Poaceae; genus Miscanthus; species Miscanthus floridulus. Next base: position 116,281,390 of record NC_089584.1, read on the forward strand.
GACTTGCAACATGGTCCCGATCTACACACTTAGAAAGTACAACATTGCTCCTGTGATGAGTTTGTTAATCTCGTATACGTCAGCTTAGCTTCTCATATATATTTATAGAATAATGGACGTATGTGACTTTTTTTTAATAGGGGCGTATGTGACTTTCTGTACATGTAATAATGTGTTTTCATTGGGAAAATACAGATTAAGTAACGATGGGTTGCATGTTCTCGTGTTCGTATTGCAATTTACAAGGGTACGGCTGTTTTTCTAGAGTTGCAATTATATTATATATAAATACAACCTGGGCCGAACCTGCATTGGGCAGTGTTCTTGGACTGGAGTTTGTTTTCTCTTCTTGACAACCTCACGGACCCGAGTTCGGCTAAATGGACCGGGGTTAACTTAACAAGGCCGACAGGACTAGAAACAACTTTCCTTGGGCCGAAAATTTTGTCTGGCCCGTGCTAGAATCGGTCGTATACGCCATCTCCCACGCGGAATTTGCAGTTTGGCAGGCGAGGCCATGGCCGATGGGATGCTGAACCTGTTCCTAGGCTATGTTCTGTAGAGCCGTACCAGTACCGTGTGTCACGTATTCCTACAGTACCTTCGGTCTTCGGAACCGGAGGGGTGGTAAGCTAATGGGCCGCGGCTTTAATGAGAAACAAACACCCCTCTATGTTACGAGGGCAAAGCAATTTGGTCTACGTCTTATGGCCGAAAACATAGCTAAGGCACTCCCAATACTAAAATTAGTATAGTTTTTATGTGTATTAACTATCCTACTATGTAACTCTTTATTGATGTGACAAGTGATTTATATTAAAGAAAAACAAGAAAAATAGAAGAAACGAAGCCATGGTGTGCAGGTGCATCAAAGGTCGAAGAAACCACCTATATCGGGTTGGGGCGATGGTTTCGTTTTTGTCGCCCCCTCCTACAGATCTTGTGCCCGTTGTGCCGCTGTCAAGATCACCGCTTGTGCCGGCGAGAGTGTTCGGCTGGGAAGAAGCCGGCTTGTTCGGCTTATTTTTTCAGTCGGAGTAGTGTTTTTCTCTCACAACATTCCAACGTAAACAGTATTTTTCAGTATGAGCAGTAAATAATCCATATCAGCCGAACACTCTCGCCGGAACAGTAAATAATCCATAACCCCTGTTTCTGCGCACTCCCGTCTTCCCTGACCCTCGTGTGACTCTGAGAATCCCCGAGCACGCTGTTCTCCATTGGACACCGGTCGACGAGACCTCCTCGGCCCCCTCCCCCGGAAGAGCGTCCATCGGATCGAGCCGAACCGGCGGCACCCAGCGTCGAGTGTGTACACGCGGCGATACACGTGTTGCTCGGGCGCTTTGGCTACCTGCAGTTGTGGTTGTGCCGCAAGTATGGCGAGCAAAAACTGCGCGAAACTTTTGGTGAGCCGCGGCGCCGAAATGAACTAGCATCGCCTAAGCAAAAGTTCTACACGCCGTAACTTGGGTCACGAAGCAAACAATAGCTCAGGCTAAGCGCGCTGGGCTGTGGCGAGTCGAGGTAACGAACCAAACACACTCCAAATCCAAGGAGGCTCTCCAATCACTAGTCCCCGGCTATCTGAACAGAGTGTTATTGCCTCTATTTCAGTCTTGTCACTTTGTCTCTGAGCCCTTCTCTTTTGTGTTGCATTTGGATTGGTGGTAAATTTGTTGTAAAAACGCCTCAATATTTTCCGAACTTGAAAATTAGGTTGTCACATCACATCCATACTAGGTTGAACCGGGAAATGTGGCAAATTGTCAATGTCTTTTGAACTTAAAATAAGATTGCCACTATCGTACCAGGGCCCTGTTTGGTTGGTGCCGTAGTTTGCCACGATTAACCTTCGGTAACCGTAACTGCCATAGAAAGTGTAGCGAACAAAACCGAGTGGTGTTTGGTTCCCCGCCAGCACTCGCCACACCTAACTCGTGGCTTTCACGGTGTCTTGGCTGGTGTTTGGATTGCATGCAAGCTGTGGCACCCACACACCCTTTCCGGTTCATTTGTGCGTTGATTTTCATGACAGTTGTGGTGGCTTTTTTTTTCTTCGCACACTTCTGTGACGGCGCCACAACCTGCATGGTTGGTAGTGGCTAGAAACCAAACGGCCCTGAAGCCACACTCGTGGCAAAGTTCTGTCTTTCCATTTAGTAGGAACTCTGCTCTATCAGAGATGCTCTAAGGTCTTACATCAAAGTTAGAAAACCGAAGTAGCAAGGAGACAGATAGAAAAGCAGAGCATGAGAAATACAAGGACAAATAGGAATACAAATACATAACCATGCATAGCTGCACAAAGCTTAGGCCCCGTTTGGAGCGGCTCCGGCCCGGCTACCGTTGCAACACTGTAGCACGGAGCCGGAGAAGCTCGAAATCGTGGCTTCGTCAGCTCCTCCTCTCCCCAGTTCATTTTTTTGCCTCAATTTCCGAAACGGCTTCGGGCTACAGTGTGCTACATTGTGCTACAGTGCCACTGGGTGAGGAGTCGCGGGGGGGGGGGGGCGGAGCTGCGCCAAACGAGCCCTTAGTTTTGAAAGAGAGCTGATCTTGCTAGGAAGACCAATGTCTAATTTCGAAGCAATGGTCGATTGTTTTGACAAAGGTAACGTTGCTCTGATACTATAATGTATTACTATAAGATTCAGCAGTGAAGATGGTGCTAAAGTTGCACCATTGGCCTCTCTCAATCACATACTCCTACGGCAGAACCTTAACAAGTTCATTAATTTGAATATTTTTGAGCGATATTTCGTTGACTGGATTTGGTATGTTAGTACGAATTACAGTACGATGCATGCTAACTTCCGTCCATTATAAACAGGTCGCCACTGTTTCAAGCCTGTATCAACAGGTACTCATGTCAGACAATAGTACTGTACCTTGCTGGCCGCCTGGCCGGTTGCCCCTATTTCAAGCCAGCCAGCAGCAGCCTCTACTCGACCACCAGGAAAACCAGTCCCCCACGCCACGCTCCCATCACCATCACCCATAGCCTCCTCTCCTCCCGCTTGGAGCGCCCCGTGCTGGACTCCAAGAACCCGCCCATTGCTTTTCTGACTTCTCTCCCTCTCGCTGGTCTCCACGCACCACACTCCAGAGTCCAGACCAAGGCCACCGCGATGGCTGCTTAGTGCGTCCGCGGCAGCTGGAGACAGACATGGGCTGCTGCTTCAGCAAGAAGCGCAAGACCCGTCCGGAGGCCGGAGCCACTGCCTTCCCGCGCCGGTGCGAGCCCGAGGACCGCGACCCGCCGTCGCCGGAGGAGGAGACGGTCAAGGAGGTGCTCTCGGAGACACCGAGCGCTAAGCCGAGGGCCGAGCCCAAGCCCGTCGGCAATGTCGTCATCGTCCCCGCCGCGGACGAGCGGGGAGTGGAGAAGGCAAAGAAGAAGCAGGACAGCGTCGACGCCGCGGTGAGCGACCTCGGCAGCTGCGTGTCGCTGTCGCTCGCCACCGACGAGCGGTCCGAGGCGGCGTCGGAGTCGTCGGCCGCGACCAGCTCGGTGGCCGGGCCGGAGCGGTCGCCGGGGAGAAAACCGGCCAGGAGGCGCCCGGTGTCCGCCGATCTGGGCCCAGCGCGGCGCGAGCGCGACCGGGCCGCCGCGGCCTCCTCCTACGGCGTCCGCTCCCGCAGCGCGCGGGCGTCGGCGTCCCCGCCACCGCCGCGGCACGTGCCACGGGACCGCTCCGTCCGGCGTTCGCCGTCGCCGGCGGCAAAGCGGCCGGCGTCCGAGCCCCGCCGCGCCGCCAGCCCAACTGCGCCCGTGCAGGTGCAGGGGAAGCCGCCTGTCCCGGCAAGGCCGTCCGGCCGCGTCTCGCCGCGGCGGGCACAGGAGGCAGCGACGACTCCTCGCCCCGCCTCCCCGCCCTCGCTGCCGGAAGACGACGCCGTCGTCACCGCGGCAAGTGAGCCCAGCGTCCCGGACGGCAGCGCCGGTGGCGATGTTCAAGGTGGCCGCGGCGGCGACGACGGGAAAGAGTCGTTGGAGAACCCGCTTGTGTCATTGGAATGTTTCATCTTTCTGTAGCGCTGCGCTGATGCTGTGGTGTGATCTCGCGCTATTTCCCTTCGAAAGCCTTGCGCTAATCCAGTTTAGATGCTAGTGGAGCAGTTTGTTGTAGGGCATGGCGGTGCAGAGCTACTGCCGCTGCCACCTTCCGTTAACTTTTGTCCAAGGGAAATGCCAGTAGCTTTTGACTCTTCAGATTTTCAGAGCCGCGTCTGACGATGTGCTTTGGCATTTGGCGTGCTCGACGTATTTTGCAGAGTTGTTTCTGTAATCGTCATGTCTTTTCCTCTGATCGTACTCTGCTGTCTTGCTCCATTTCACCTACGAGACCTCCACAAACTATATGGTGGCATACAAATTCTTGCGAATTTCAGGGAAAATCCGCATTTGTTCATGACGCTGCTCTTTGCACGCTGCCTGACCAACCATTTTCCACAAGTCATACCCTAGCTAGTCCGAGAAAGTGCCGCAGCAAATGCGCCATCACATGCTCCGTAGCTTGCTTTCATGGTTTGATCGCAGCAGCCATACTTATTAGTTATGATATAGTATTTTTTTTCTCATAACAAAACAACATCGGCCGATTTATAAGGCAGAAACGATTAAGTGAACAGGGCAAAATTGCTTCCAATACACTTCAGGGTTCCCAGGTCAGACTCACACAGACATTGGATACTTCCAACTCTATAATGCCCCATACCACGTTGCCACCCACCGATGTTTCAGAACTCAGGAACATCCGAGCAGCTGCTTAGGGAGTGTTCGGCTGCCATAAGCCGGTTTAGTTAGGATACAATATTTTTCTCTTCCAATAAATTAGACGTACAAATCAGCACGAACGGTTTTACGATCAGCCGAACATAGCCTTACTTTATGATCCCATCAGATTCGTCAAGAATCAAATCCGCGCCGACAACGAGCTCATCCATCTAGGAAATGTGTGGCGGCTGATTCGCATCCGAGGGGTATGTGCGGCGGGTGCGACCGAGGCGCCGATAGAAAAAAAAATGGCGAGGCTGCCCATTCCCGGTCGCGTGCGCGTGGCATCAGCGAGCGCCGCGTTGGCACAATGGCACTGCACGATCTGGCTTGGATCACGAGACCGCCCACGTTGCTGTTTGCTGATTCGCATTCGCTTGGGAGTGAAGGCCACGACGACGTCTTTCCGTTGTCTCTTGGCGGCTCTTGCCATGCTTGCGCTCGCGCTGCTCTCGTATGTACTACACACGCACTCGAGCGCACAGGCGCAAGGCTCGGTTCACGTCTCAACATCAGCTGCAGTTGCTGCTTTGCAGCCTTGCCCATACGAGACCTGGTGGCACATGGCGGTAGCCCACCACCACCACCACCCAGGAGGCCAGGATCCTTGCGCAAACTCCATCCAGTCTCCTGCCTGGCTTAGTGGCATGTTGTTTGTCTGTGGGCGGATTTGGGCTCTTCGTTTGCTCCTACCATGAGACCGGACGAGATGGGCGCGTGATCGCACCAACCAGGTCGTTGGATCGTGATGATTGGTGACGACTGCCCCGGCGCCATCCCAATCATCGTCATCCTCTCGGCTTTGCCTCGCTGTAATGTAAAGCGCGGGACACTGGGACGAGAGAGCCGTCACGGATCAGCCGGTTCACATGGACATGTAGGACTTGTTTCTCACAAGCCGGCGGCGGCGGCCGTCCGAATGGCCTGTGACAAAAGGGCAAAAGACAAAAGGGCCGTCCTAGCTGAGCGCCCAAGCGTACAAATCAGCGCGTCCCCTGATTTTGCGGCCGTGGGAGATCGAGAAATTGTGCACCTCCCGTCCCAATTTTTTCCTCAAAAGAAGTGCGGCGGCTTCTTCCTCGGCCGTCGGGTGCCATAAAATACGGTGAAATCCACGCATAGGGCGTTCCAAAGTCCGTGAACAAGAATTTGGTCCAACGTCCCCAGCCCAAGACAAGCGAGAGACTTGGTGGGCTTTGTTCGGCTCCATTTTGATCCTCTTTTGTTGATGCAGAGACTTGGTAGCCCACGAATCTTGTGGAGTTGGATCATGGCCCAACAAGATCGGCCGCAGTGTACGTCCAACCCAATAATCGGAGGTTTACAAGAACAGGCAAGTGCGTATTGGCTGGAAACTTCACTGAGCTAAACAAGAATTTTACCTGCAAAAAACGTACCAGTACGGCAGTGTTTCCTGAAACGCGTGTGGTGCTTCCCGTTCCTCGTATTTGTTTCTCAACTGGTCCTCACCCCACGCAGACAACCGTAAAGAACCGGAAGGAAGACTCCACGACGATCACGCGGGGAGACGCTTAGCTTGACTTGACCTGAGTCTTTCTAGATAGTACCTATATTGTGAGAGTGCATGTGTAATTTGTCGGTGCAATCGTGTTGCGCAGGCCTTTTTTTTATCCGTTTTATCTTTTCCTTCGAGAGAGTGAGGATGCCGGCTTTGCGTTCACGCGACTAGCGACTACTATTGGTTTACGTCTTGCACTCTTGCGCTCTTGCCGGCATAGCATAAACGTCTCCCTCGAACCCATAGGGACTGACGACTCAGCGCTCTACTACACTATTGTAGGTTGTATTTGGCTGTGTTTCTCCACAAAGCTTGGCTAGAAAAATAAGCATGTCCAGATCAATGCAATCTCGCAGTATTTGGTTGTCATGTGCTAGCTAAACCTGGCTAAGTTTGCTTCTGTTTGGTTGCCTGGATTATTTGGTTCTGTTACCTTTTCTCTACAACGGTGACCTTACCTCCATCGATTCATCGTCGCCATAGGATGGGGCTGATTCCGGCCGGCCAGTGGCCACGACGGTGAGAACGGGGACCGCTACGACTGCGCGGTAGCAGGCCACGCCCGCGGGTAGCCTCAGCCCAGCCAGAGGGAGCCCGTGGCCTCTTTGCCACGAGAGCCCGCGCGCGGCGACGCCGCTGCAGTAGAAGGCGTGCTCGGTCGGCGGCCACGACTGTTGCACGGATCCGGCGGAGGAGAAGCGGAAGTAGGGTGTGGCGACCGGCGGGGTGGAGGACAGGAGGAGGAGCACGGATCCCCGACTGGTGGGTGGAGGAGGAGCACGGATACAGCGACCGGGGCCATGGGAGCGAGCAGAGGTGGGCCCCACACACGTAGAGGAGCACCAGATGCGGAGCAGGAGGTGAGGAGCGAGCCGGGGCGGGAGGTGAGGCGGCGCGGGTGGGAGGTGAGGGCAACACCGGTGTGGGACGTGAGGAGCTCGTCAAGCGGGAGGTGAGGAACTCCTGTTGCTATGAGCGTGAGGTGAGACGACCGCTAAGCAGAGGCGTGTTTAGTTGCCCCTCCTAAATTTTAGTCGCTGTCTCATCGAATGTTTGGACATATACATGAAGTATTAAATATAGACTAATTACGAAACTAATTGCATAGTTTGCGAGATGAATCTTTTAAGCCTAATTAGTCTATGATTTGACAATGTTTTGCTACAGTAACATGCGTTAATGATGGATTAATTAGGCTTAAAAAATTCGTCTCGTGGAGTACTGACGGATTATGTAATTTGTTTTTTTATTAGTATCCGAATATCCCATACAACATCCTCTCGACATACCTCCTAAATTTTAGTCAACGAATCTAAACACCCCTAAGCCTGGCTCCACAGAAACGCCCGATCCCCTCGTTTTCAGTAAGCCAGGCTAAAGGTTAGTAGGTAAATTGGTGGAGCCAGGCTACAAGCAACCAAACAGGGTTGAAAATGGCATAAGCTTCGGGTAATTTGGCGAAGAGCCTGTATTCTTGGAGCCTGGCCAGGAGGTAACGTAGGGTGTGCTTGGTTTCTGCCTTAGCGGGAGTCTGGCTATAATTAAAGCCTAGTTAAGCTAGGCCTGTCTCCAGCAAACCAACATACGCCTTGTTTAGTTCCACCAAAACTCCTAACTTTGATACTATGCAAAAAGAAGATTCCCCGTCACATCAAATTTGCGGTACATGTATGGAGTACTAAATGTTGACGAAATCAAAAACTAATTGCACAGTTTGGTTGTACTTTGCGAGACGAACGTTTTGAGCCTAATTAGTCAACGATCGGACAATTATTATCAAATAAAAACAAAACGCTACAGTGTAGCTACAGTGCTGAAAATTTTGCCTGCGCCGGTTCAGGAGGCGAACTAAACGCGGCCATAAATGTGTTTGGTTGGACTACTATCCCTAACTTTATTTTATGAGAGTTTATTTGATCGTTTATTTTGCTTTGCATAGAATCACCGTATCTTTACTTTGTTATGGTTACCTTCTTTAAAGCATTCATCGAACAAGCGGTGAGCTCGTCGCGGCGGTGCTGCCTGTGCCGCTCGTTGCCTCCGTTCCCACAGCATGTTCGTTTTGCCGTGGCTTGTCGTAAACGATCGTAAATTTTCTGTTAGAATAGTATTTTTTTTCTCACACAAATTAGCCAACAGTATTTTTTTACGAACCAGCAACGATACGAACCAGCCAACCGAATAGGCTGCCAGTCTCTCTGCCTCCCCTGCTCGTCTCCATTCCCAATATCTCTGCCTCCTCCGCTGCTTCTGTCCAAGAAGAGCTAGCTCGCCGATTCAAGAGCAAGCAGCTGTACGTTGAGGTTACCTGATTTTTTCGGGTCGGTAATTCGAATAATTTAAAATTCGAGTAACGAGAACTGCTACCCGATATCACTCTAAAAAACATTACTCGTAATTTCAGGTACCCGATAATTTAGGTTCGAGTTCGGATTCGGATATTTTCGATATACCCGAATTTACAAAAAAAACAACAAACTACACAAATATTCAATAGCAATTTATATATATAATTTCAGCAACAATTTATATAGAATTTCAATAGCATTTTATAGAGAATAATGTATTACAATGATCAAACAGAGAGAATTATATTCTAATAAAGTGATAAGTTCAAGTGTTCAACTAACAACACATGATAGATACAGAGATAGAGATAAATGTTTGGGTAGTTTGGTGCCGGAGGATATTACTCGAATTACCCAAACTAATTTCGGGTAATCAAAAGCGCTATCCAAATTTGGGATCGGGTACCTTGGGTTCGGGTAATTCGGGTCTGAGTTCGGGTAATTCGGGTCTAGGTAATGAGTATCGGGTATTTTGCCCAGACTTAACTGCAAGCTCGCATAGCAAAAAATGGAGGAGAAAGTGGTGGACGCAAGCAGCTTGCAGCTCGCCGATTCAAGAGCAAGCAGTGGCAGCTTGACCGATTCAAGAATGGAGGAGAAAGTGGCGGACACGGCGGCGGTAGCGGATCAGTACGACACGGTGTACTGCAGTGAGCACCCGTACCCGCCAGGCGCGACCGCGGCGGACCTTTTGTCTGCAGGAGAAGCTCGGCATGCTGGTGTCGTCGTCCAAGTCCAACCCCTTCCATCCGTGCTCGCCTTCCTCTCCAGCGAGAAGGAGCCCATGCTCTCCTACGTCTCCGCGGCACCTCCACCTCCACCTCCGGCACCGAGGTGCTCCGCGGCGCTTCCACCTCCACCTCCGGCACTGGGGGGCTCGCGCGGTGCTCCCGTGCTGGCCGGCGGGGTCTCCGGCGGGAGTTGCAGTGGAGTGGTGGCCGACAGGAATCAGCGGGGTGGCGCCGTCAGCCTCGACTTCCTCGCTTCTGTCACGCACTCACGGCAGGTGACCCGAACGCCCTAGGGAGGCTGGCTCAGGCCTGGCTCCAGATGAACAACCGATTCGGGCATTCAATCATGCTAAAGGGGTACGGATGGCTAGCCCTAGGTCTCAGCTCACTTTCAGGCAATCAAACAGGCTAAAAGTGGCTTCAAGGAGCGAGACTAGAGATTGATCACCTAACCAAACACACCCTTAGAGCCAAACAGGCTCGTAGTGCCCTCTCGAAGAAGTAGCGTATATTCTTATCGGAATCAGGAATGGGCTCGTCCCCTTACCTGAGGGGAAAGGTTTTGCAACGGTCAGGTCAACCAAAAAAAGGATCTGCTTTGCAATGCACCGACGCAAAATCAAGCGGCGCGAGCCTTCAACGCGTCATGTTCGGCTGGCTCAAAAACGGCTTACGCTGATGCTGATTTGTTGTGAAAAAAAACAATGTTATTTTACTAAAACGGTATGATTTCAAGCGAACAGAGTCCAAGCCCCTGTTTAGTTCCACCCCAAATTCCCAAAAAGTGCTACAGTACCTATCACATCGAATGTTTGCGGCCCGCGCATGTAGCATTAAATGTAGACGAAAAAAAACTAATTACACAGTTTGGTGGAAAATTGCGAGACGAACGTTTTGAGCCTAATTAGTCCATAATTAAACACTAATTGCCAAATAAAAATGAAAGTGCTACAGTAACCTCAAATTCCAACTTTCTGAAACTAATCGCGCGCCAAAGTTTCAGAGAAAGAGGAACGGGGTAACTGAAAAGACAACAGCAAGCGCGAGGTATTTTCCCTTCGTGTTTTTTTCTTGCGCAATTATCCAGCGTGCAGAGGCCTGGAATTTGTCGGCATCACGCCCAGTTTGTAGCGAGGATGGAGCCCGGTCGTACTCCGATGCCTGCTGGAACGCGCTGTTTCTTTGACCTTATGCTATGCGACTGAGGCCCTGTTTAGATCCCACCTAAAAACAAAAAATTTTCAAGATTTTCTGTCACATCAAATCTTGCGGCACATATATAGAGCATTAAATGTAGGTAAAAAGAATAACTAATTGCACAGTTTGTCTGTAATTGACGAGACGAATCTTTTAAGCCTAAATAATACATAATTAGACAATTTTTACCAAATACAAACGAAAGTGCTACAGTAAAATTTTCGGAACTAAACGCGCCCTGACTCCGTCACAGAAAACCCCTGACAAGGGAGCAGGGAGGTCAGTACTAGCGCGTCTCCATGCCGGTGCGGGGTGTGAACAAGGCGGGTCTGGCATGGACTTTTCTTGTCGCGGGCGAGGGTCACTGCTTCTCCTAGTTCTTCCCGTTATCCCGTCCTCGAGTTTCCGTGGAATTTACCGGTCCCCGGCCCCGCTCCGGTGACGCGGCGGAGCCGCGGCCCGCGGAGGGAAACCCGCGAACAATCAGAATCAGCGCGTCTTTAGTTGCGCGAAGTTGGGATTCTGGGTAACTATAGCACTTTCGTTTTTATTTGCCAATTAGTATTTAATTATGAACTAATTAGGCTCAAAACGTTCGTCTCACAATTTCCAACTAAATTGTGCAATTAGTTTTTTTTCGTCCACATTTAATACTCCATACACGTATCGCAAGATTCGATGTGATAGATACTATAACACTTTTTTGGGAATTTGGATGTGAACTAAACACGCGCTCAGAGACAGCGCTTCTCGTCAGATCGCACTTGTGCCGCGCGGCCCTGCGCGGCTGCGCCCCTCCCGGCCGCCGCTGCGAGGCTGCGCCGGCAGAACAAAAGGGGCGTGGAATTGTAGATTTCCTTTCTACTCTTCCGCGCAGCCCCCTGCCAGGGGAGGAAATCGCTGCGATTTTTTTTACGTTATTACAATTGAAAGAAGTATCCGGTTTTATCTTCGTCAAAGAGAAATCAAATCAATTTATTTCAACCTAAACGGTCATAAATTTTTGACAAAACAAACTGAAGACCTAATTCTAAATTTTAAAGGTCATCCGAAGGATGCAAAGAGGCTCAAAGCTGTAGTCTATGAATTGGCGACGCAAATCACGCTACGCTGAAGGCTGGACTGGCGCATTGCATTATATATCTCCGATCTCAGTTCATCTATAGATATCTAAATTATCACTTGTTTCTTATTTAGGGCCTATTTGGATTATGAATTTTTTTCTTGTTTATATGTTTTTCACGTGAAATCGAATTGATTCCTCTGAAATGCGTTCCAAATGTATTGACACTATTGACCTCATCTTCAAACATACTTATTATACCTTAGTATTTGGCCATAGAAATTATGAAGGCGATACAAAACTAAGCCTTTAAATCATCTAATTTTATCATTATTGTAATAAAACTAAAATAGACCTTTAAATGTACACCTAATTTACTCACATTGCTACCATAAAAAAACAATATAGTTTATATATAAACTAACTCAAAGTAAGCGTACTTGATGTGTCCCACCAAGTAGATCGAGTAGATATGTATGCATGATTAAGCATATATTTCTATGGTTTAGCAATGATTAAAATGTTTATGTAACTAATGACGGTAATAGATTATGTACGTTGCAACTTTAAGTAAGTTCATATATTTTAAAGGACACTAGAACATATCTAAATTAGAAATTTAATTTTGGTTTGTCCACTTCTATAAAAAGATATACTACTGTATTGATAGTAGTTGTGAGTAAATTTGGTTCGACACGGATTGACCTGCAAGCCTTAGCGGATAGATCTCCATTAGCAAGTCCACAACGGGTTATATTTTCACTCTCACTGGAAGAAGCAATTTTTTGGAAAAGCTATAAACAAAGTATAACGTCGATGATGCAAGTTGAGATTATTGCCCTTTTTGAGTCAACAAGTCAGGCAGTGTGGCTTAAGAATTTGGCCCCGAGCTTAAATGTTATTGACATCATTACGAAAACGACTTACTTTTGTACCGCACAATCAAGATGCGTTATTGTTTTGAATAACCATAGATCAAATGCTCGTACATAGAATATTGAAATTAAGTATTATATTATGGAATATAAAACCCATGATCAAACTATAAGAGTTGAGCACATAATCACTAAGTTGATGCTCATGGATCCATCTACTTAAAGTTTACGACATAACCTATTTATACAACACACAATGCAGTGCAACGTGGATCCCATATGCCAGTGAGAGAGAAGGTAGGAAAGAGGATTGAGAAAAAAATCTTCCAAATCCTGTCTATTTGAGTAAGAGATGGGATATTTTGAGGTATCGAGAAAAACTTTTCTAGAATTAATTAGAGCTATGTTTTTTCCTTCTCAGTTCTCTTTATACAAGAATAAGGAAAGTGTCGGTGTTTCGAGTAAACACCAACTAGTAAATTTATATTATTGCGCGTTAGACCCGGATGGTGTGCTAAAAGACACAGGGTTTATACTGGTTCGGGCAGAATGTCCCTGCGTCCAGTTTGCGGCTGATGCTCGTGTTATTAGCACTGAAAGGTTTGTAGTAGGGGTTATAAACGGCCGAGAGAGGGACATGTCCCAAGTCTCTGATGAAAAGGTTGACAGGACGCTAAGAGCTTTGTTGTTGCTCAGCTGTCTGTTATGTGATGCGTGGTGTGTTCTATCTCTCCGTCCCTTTAGTGGGGTGCCCTGCCTTCCCTTTTATAGACCAAGGGGAAGCACGGATTGCAAATGGAAGAACGAAGAAAAACCAGAGGCAAAGAAGGTCCTTCGAAGGTGCCAGGTCTTTCTTTTCCTCTGAGCGAGCCCTGCTGACACGACAGACGGTGCTAGGAATAGCTCCATGCTAAGCGTCTGTTTGCTCATGATGTCGTGCTCTAGCTTGATCAGCAAGTGGTCACGTCCCATCCCGCCCCGGCGGGCGGCGCGACGGACCAGGGTGTTGATCCGTGTCCCTACGGGGAGCGGACGGCGCAGCGACCGCACATCCGTCACTATAGAGGATGTGAGTCTCCTCCTGGACCGTAGTGGTTGTCGTATTCTTCCGTCAGGATCCGCGCCCGAGGGCAAATGGCGGCGCCCACAACACTGTAAGACAAATATTGACGCCCACAACACTGTTTGGGCTCTGACATGTCCGGAAGGGCTTTAAAGCGCCAGTCTTGTCATATCCTGACGGTACTTTTCTACAGGCGCGCATGGTATGGTCCTCGTTATTTCGGTTGACTTTGAGTATCATGCCTTATATGCGCGTGTAGTTATGAAGGAGCGGCGTGCAGATGTCGGTGAGGCAGAGCCTGTTCCTGGACGTCGGGCAAGGCAGAGCTAGCCTCTGGATGTCGGGAGAAGCGAAGTCTACCCTCAGACGTCGGGCGAGGCGGAGATAACCCCCGGACGTCGGGCGAGATGGAGCCTGCCCTTGGACGCCGGGCGAGGCGGAGTCAGCCCTCAAATGTTGGGTGAGGCATAGCCAGCCCCCGGATGTTGGACGAGGCGGAGCCTACCCTCGGACGTCGGGCGAGACGGAGTCAACCCTCGGACGTCAGGTGAGGCGGAGTCTGCCCTTAGATGTCAGGTGAGGCGGAGCCAGCCCCCGGACATCGTGCGAGGCAGAGTCTGCCCTCAGACATCGAGCGAGGTGAAGCCAGCCCCCGGACATCGGGCGAGGTAGAGTCAGCCCTCGGACATCGGGTGAGGCGGAGTCTACCCTTAGACATCGGGCGAGGCGAAGCCAACTCCTGGACGTCGGGTGAGGTGGAGTCTGCCCTCAGACGTCGGGTGAGGCAAAGCCAGCCCTCGGACGTCGGGTGAGGCAGAGCTAGCCCCTAGGGGTGGGGTGAGGTGGAGCCGACCCCCGAACACCGAGCGAGACTGAGCCTGTCCTCGAATGCTTGGGGCGGGGCCCATGGTCCTAGTGGACGGACGAGGAGTGACCCGATAAGCGGTGTAGTCACGCTCTTGATTGTGCAGATGAGTCAATGTTCGACGGTTGTTAGCCCCTCCTCTTCGGGCACCCTAATATTGGTTCCTGACAGTAGCCCCAGAGCCCTCGGGTGATTCGAGCAGAATTATCTAGGGGATTTTTGACTTGCTAGAGGGTGCGCACGAGCGCACCTAGTGGGTGTAGCCCCCACGTCTGCGGAGGAGTAGGATACTCCTTCAGAGGATTTTCTGAAAGAGAGGATTCTAAGAGCCCTGGCCCTCCATTATTGCCCATGGTGTGCCCTGAAGATGCAATTTCTTCTTTGTCGAGGTCGGACCCTTCGCAGGTATGGTCGTGGGATTTGGTGGTTGTTTAGCCAGATAGCTCAATTGGGATCCTGACATCCCGTTCATGGGGATCCGATCAGAGTCAGTCCCGCTGAGACTCGATCACGGGCCGAGACTCCTGTGAAGTTTGTGCGCCTGAGTTTTGGCCAATCGCGGGCCCATCCTTTGTCGTAAGGGTGCCTTAGGATGGCTGTCCAAACCATTGATGGGCCAGCCCTCAAACTCCTAGGCCTAACCGGGCTGGAGGAACGCTTTTTGACCTGTATCCTTTTGCTGGTAAAGAGTCCTAGTTTCTTCGGGGAGGTGAAATGTTCAGCACGACTTTGGAGGGAAATGATAGGAATTGGGGGCGCATATCCCGCATGGTGACGTGGTGGCGAATCATGGTAGGCATGGAGATCCAGGCAGACGATTGCCTTCCTTGCATCCATCGCCCCTATAAAACCAAAGGGTTCACCCCCCAGGGTTTCGTACATTGCCTCCTTACCTTTGCATGTACAACTTTCACCGCCAATCGCCTAAGCCTCCCACATCCGCATCTTAGCCATCGTCGAATTCGCATCCACTCACCCCAATCCTCCAATGGAGCCACGGTGCCGCTCCAATATCACCCTCCAGCGCCTGGAGGGCCTCGTTCTATGTGGTTTTCTTTATGCGCGGACTGCCACCGAGGAGTGGCGGCTGCTCGGCGATGAGGACGCGTCGTCGCCGCCCAACGGGTATGTCGTATCCTTCGCTTAATTCCACGAGTGGGGATTCACCACCCCCGCCCATAAATTTCTTCGGAGATTGCTACACTACTACAAGGTGGAGCTACATCACCTTAATCCCAATGGACTCCAACACATTGCGGCATTCATCGCCCTATGTGAGGGGTTCTTGGGGATTAGTCCCCACTTCGACCTGTGGTGGTTCTTCTTCGCCGTCACCCTCGTGAAGAAATGGGAGAAGAAGCAGGAGCTGAACGTGCTGATACGATGTGCCGGCATTCAACTACGCAACAGCCGAGTCAGCGAGTACCCACCGATGTGTTTGTCGACCTCCAACAAGGGGTGGCATTTGCATTGGTTCTACGTCAAGAACGACGCAGACGGCCCCATGCCAGAGTTCACTGGGCACCTCATCGAAGAGGTCCCGGAATCGTGGAGGGGGTGGGGAGTCCCAGAGAAAGACAAGACAAAAATCCAAGACCACCTTTTTGCCGCCCGAATTCTAAAGGAGAGGGGCGTGAAGGGGTCAGGGATCATCGGCGCCTACCACGTGTGGAGGGTGGCGCCGCTGATGAGGCGCGCGCTTCCCCTGCACACGATGGTGCCCGAGGCATCATTCGATGGAACGACGCTCGCCGAGGAAGCACTCTCCCCCTCCAAAGTGGCGCAGCGCATCAAGGAGGCGATGGAGCCTCTGTGGGATGATGCCGGCGTTGTCCTTGATTTCGTATATCCAGTGTTAGGACATCCCCCAATGTGGCCGGAACCAGGGTACATTATCTTTGTAAGTTTTCTTTCCTGATGCCTCTTTTTAATCGAACTCCCGATCTCTTGACGCTAATATTGAGATAGGGGGACCAGCCAAAGAAGCTTGTCCTTATGGACCTTCTGGCTCCGCTATCAAAGGATCCAGTCATGATGGCGGCCAACCATGCCATGGCCGAGCAATAGTGGAAGGCAAAGGAGGACGAGAGGAGGAGGAAGTAGCAGAAGCTGCACACATGGGAGTACGGGGAGGAAGCCAACAATGATGATGATGATGGCGAGGAAGAAGACGAGGTAGTTGCCAACACTAAGTGGGGTGACCTATTGAGCGAGGATACACTGACAGGTATCCACTCATCCATGCAAGGACCCTTCCCGTTTCATGTGGGAGGAAGTGAGTCAGTGAGGACAATGGAGGCAGGCTAAACCATTGGCCCGTCCTCAGAACAAGTAGGGGTGGGCTTATTAGCCACCGCACATGAGGTGTCAGTGCAGGGGAACGGCCCTGCCACCATGCCTCAAGAGTCAGCGGGGGCGGATGGATCTGCTGCCGCGCCCGAGGTGCTAGTGGGGGTGGGTGGATCTGCCGCCGCACCCAAGGTGCCAAGGGAGGGGGATGGATTTGCCGCCATGCCCCTAAGTGCAAGGGAGATGAGCCCCTCGGCCTAGGAGCGGGGGCGAGCTCCAAACAGCCCCGTCCTGAGGAGGCGGAGTAAGGACCTAGGGGTTCGCCCTCCAAACGTATCATACGCCCAACGACACCGATGTAAGTCATTGACTTCTCTGTTTCTCTCTGTTTTTAGCATGACTCACGCCTTCTATTTCTCACAGCATCCTAAGACGGGGCCACTCTTTGGTGCTAGCACCCAAGAAGAGTGTCGCCATCCAAGCAAGACGTCCGCCGTCACCCGATGTCGCTCTTGCTTCGGGCGGGAGCGGAGCTAGCGTCATAGCCTCATCGACCGGTCAGGTGCCGCCCGCAGTGGTGCCCGTGCCCTCGGTGGGACAAACGGTCGCTAGGGCTGAGGGAACGCCCTCGGAGGTCACCGAGCAAACGACAACGGAATAGATTCTGTTGCCGATGTCGGAGCGGATGGAGCTACCGCTCGCACTCATGGCACCGACCACTGTGGGTGTGATGCCACCGGTCGAGGCCCCTCTGATGCAACTGGAGGTGGCAGTGACTATGACAAGCTAGGCATAGCTAGACACAGCCGCGGTGGTGCCTAAGGAAGCGGCGCGATCCATGCCACTGGTGGCCTAGGTGATGACGCCCGACGTGGGCCGGACGGAGGGGGACATGGCCGAAGCGTCCCTAGGCATCATGGCGGTGGTGGAGAGGACCAGTGGGGGTCGCCCTTGGCCCTGATGTCGGGGGATGGCCGCTCACCCACGCGGGGTGAGTCGCTACTCTAGTGGATGGATCCGCAAGACCCAACGTTGATACTCTTCTTGCTCGATGATGCTATCAAGAGCATAGAGTGGGAGAGTCTCAACGAAGGGATCTCGGCTATGCTGGAAGTCCTAAACCAAGCCAGGGGTGTCCTACGCAACGTCGTCGTCCCTACTGGTCGGGTATCCACTTAACCTCTCCTCTTGCTTTCTTCTTTCTTTGTGTATTTTTGTGTTTTGACATTGATCTTCTTTTAGTCCCTTATTGCTCGTAGCCAGGAGAAATCCTAGTTCCTCCACAAGCAGAAGTAGAAATGGGACTGCCTCACCGAAGAGGCCCAGCTACGCAAGGATGTGAGCGCCCAGCTTGCTGTCACCCAACAGAGGGTGGCCGATCTGACTCCCCTGGCCGAGGAGGTGGCTAGTCTCTCGTAGTGGGAGGCCGAGGCACGTCAAGATGCGGAGGATGCCAAGAAGGCGTTCTAGGATCTATTGGTGAGGGCATGGCAGGATGAGGAGGAGGCCGCCAGAGTCTGAAAGGAGCGGGACGAGCTACTCTAGAAGGATGTCGAGGCCCGCAAATGGGTCTTGACCTCCTAGCCGAGGTGGAAAGGGAGCAGGAGCTCATGCTAGGAGCTGAGGAGAGGTCTACGACCTTGCAACAGAGGGTGAACCTGGATACCGAGGCGATTGCCCAGCTATGTAGGGAGCGAGATGAGCTACGCTAAACTATGGAGAGGCTCCGCTCAGAGCGAGGTGTGGCCCGCGGAGAGCGTGACTAGGCCATCCGAGAGCATGATGAGGCACAACAGAGGATCGGCTCCCTGCATGTTGATCTTGGAACTGTGGAAGCCCAAAGGCTGGAGGCTAAGAGCGTCTTCGCCAGGCTAGTCATGGAGCTTGCCGAGGCACGGAGCATCCTTTAGGTGGAGAGTGATGAGCATGATCTCTTGTGCACTGCCGTCGGGGTGGTCTTCGATGACCTGGAGGTGGCACAGTTAGGGGGAACCAGCTTGCTTGTGGCCCATGCTATAGATATCACGACCCTAGCCTTCGCCATCACCCACTCCCACTATGCCGACAGTATTCCGACTCTTCTATGCGTTAAAACCATGGGGCCTGAGGTGTAAGGGGAAAACTTCGATCGCGCCGATGAGGAAAGACACCATAGCCACCGAGGCATGGCTGTTTTATAGTTCAACCAGACATGACTAATTATTCATTTCCACAAAACTTGCCACGAGGCTTAGTGTGAAGAAGAGGTCGGACGCAGCGACTATTTTAGAAGAGGTATACTTATACCTTCATCAGCCCCCGAGTGAGGTCCGACCCTTTTGCTGCTGCTGGGGTCGGATGTCACTGAAAATCAAGGGAAAGATGGCAAAACTTAGGAGAAAGCATCTCTCGTATTCGCACATACCCTCTCCCTAGGATCTTAGCTCACATTATGCGATTGTGCGTTAGGTCTCCTTGTAAGCCCAACCTTCCTTGAGCCCCCACGCATGGCAGAGATTTGGTCAAGGGTCAGCTTGTTTTTGATGACTATCACCCCGTCCATAGTTTCCACAACAGGAGGGGTTGAGTTAACATCATTTGCCTTGACGGCTCGGGTGACGCGCTCGATGAGCTCGCTGACGAGCGTATTCAAACATAATTCAGTTCCATTGCTTGTAATGGGGTCAGGAAAGCCCTCGAAGGGCATTCCGTTGCTCCTTAAGCCACCTTCCAACAGATTCCCTCTCAATGGAGAGTCTATGGGATTAGCTAGAGGTTTAGGTCGAATGAGAAGGTTGAGATGACCTTGTTCGCTTCTAGGCGGGACGGGCGATGGCCACTGGGGTTCATCTGTGTGTTTCTCCCCTAGATCTGTTTGACACGAGGCGGCCTTAGGCCCTTCGTGGGCGGCCTTCAATCCTCGGTCTCTTGATCTTGGATCGAGCGGCTTGAGCCCCTAAGTCCTATGGGATTCGAAAGGGGTCGACCGTGTTTCATGTGTCACCCCGTCCTCAGTTTCCACAACCAGAGGAGCTAAGCTAATGACACTTACCTCGATGGCTTGAGTGTTACGCCTAGTGAGCTCGTTAACAGGCATGTTCGAGTGGAATCTGGGTCCATCATCTGCTGACGGGGTTGGCAGTGCCCTCATGTGGCATTCCACTACTTCTTAACCCGCCCCCGACAGATGCCCGAGCCATTCAATAGGCTCGGGTGGCCCATTGGCCTCTCCTTGATTGGAGATATGTGGGTTTAGCTCGAGGTTAGAATCGAATGAGAAGGGTCGAGATGTCCCAATCTGCTTTCGAGCAGGATCAAGCAAGGCTACTGGGGCTCATCTCGGTTTTCTCCCCTGGCTCTGTTTGACATAAGACAGCGTTGAGCCCTTCGTGGGTCGGCCTTCAAACCTCGGTCGATCGCCGTTCATATTGAATGAGACGACTACTACTTCGCGACGCGACACGAAGCATTGTGATGTGGCAATCGCATGTGCCATGGTCGGATGTACAAGATGATTGAATAGACGAATGTATAAGTGATCATAGTTTAAGAAAAAATGGGGGTCGATAATGTTACCTTGATGACACAAGTAACAGGTTCTAGGAGCTCTTTACCAGATATGTCCATGTGGGGTTCGGGTCCGATGTTTGGCGTACACTGTATGAGACTCCCATTCCTTCGTATCTATCATTTGGCAGCGCCCAAGCCATTCAATCGATTTGGGCAACCTGATAACCTCTCCTTGACAGAGATTCTATAGGTAGGCCCCTCCAAGTCCTTCTCGAGAAGGTGGAGGTTAAGGTTTGGAGTGCGGAGACAAAGACTCTGATCGCGTTGGTGGACCAAAACGCCATAGCCGCTGGGGCGTAGGGTCCTAGCGGTCCGACTAGGCCAACTCAAAGTTTGTGCCCGCACATTGTGCCTCTAGTTTCTTAAACATAAGGAGGGGTCGAGCAAAGAGAATGTCTGGCGAATAGACACCCTTGCCAGCCCCTAAGTGATCCCCGACCCTCTGCCGTCGCTGGTGTCAGAAGCTTGGTAATGAAATTAATATGTAAAGTAAGCAAGTGAGAATGCTTATCTTTCGGAAGCGGTCTTGTGCCGTCCGATCGACCTAGGCACCGGGTTTACCTCGATGGTAAGTGTGGTGGGTTCGGAAAGCCTCCCCCTAATATGAGCATGACCATGATTGCTCCTTATCCATTTCTTGTTAGTGGTCAAGCCGTACGATCGACTCGCGTTACCTATTGAGACAAGATTTCCCTACGGAAATAGGGGATGAGGACGTTCTATGCAAGAATTTAGTTAGGTAAATAAGCCAAGCGTCGAATTTGTGCAAAAATGGATGAGCTCTTCGTTATAGCAAACGATTTTTAGCTCTTCTTTCTCTTTTTGTAAAAGAGGTTTAAGTGTATTCCACCCTTCCCATAGTTGTTGTCATAAAGGCTAGGAGTGCGGGTGAGTTACCTCTAATCACGCCGACGAGCAAAGGTGCCATAGCCATTGGGGCATAGGTTTCTCGTAGTCTGCCCAGTTTTACTCAGAGCTTGTTCCCAAAAACCTAGCTCCTAGGACTTAACGTACAGAGGGCAGGCACAAAGAATTTTTAAAGGATAAATGTACTTATTCAGCCCCAGAGTGAGGCCCGACCCCTGGTGTTTGCTAGGATTAGATGTCATGAAGGATCAGGGAGTTTTGATAATGAAACTAATAAGTAAAAAGTGTGCATTTATTAGGGGTAAAAGCGACGTAGCTGCTCGATGTTCTAGGCATTGGTGAAGACCTCACCGTTGATGGTTTTTAGTTTATAGGCGCCTAGCCGGAGTACCTCCATAATGACATATGGTCCCTCCCACGACGGGGAGAGCTTGTGGGGGTCTTTGGTCCTCTAGGTCCTCGATGTTGAAGGCTTAGCCCTGCACCCATCGGCTGTGGTACCATCACAACGCCTGTCGGTACTTGGCCGAACGGAGGAGGGTGACATCGCACGCTTCATCCAGCTGGTCCATGGCATCCTCGTGGGATGCCTCGGCTCCCTATTCATTGTATGCCCTGATTCTTGGCGCTCCATAGTCAAGGTTGGTTGGGAGGATGGCCTCGGAACCGTAGACCACGAAGAAGGGCGTGTAGCCGATGGCTCGACTAAGGGTTGTCCTAAGGCTCTGGAGTACTAAAGGAAGTTCGACGACCCAGCGTGCGCCGAATTTGTTCAATTAGTTGAAGATCCTAGGCTTAAGGCCCTGTAGGACCATGCTGTTTGCGCGCTTGACCTGCCTGTTTGTTCGAGGATGCGCGACGTTGGCCCAATCGACCTAGATGTGGTATTCATCGTAGAATCAAAAGAACTTCTTTCTAGTGAATTGTGTGCTGTTGTCCATGATGATGGAGTTTGGGACTCCAAAGCGATGGATGATGTCGAGGAAGAACAACACGACCTGCTCGAATTTGATCGCGGAGATCGGTCGAGCTTCTATCCACTTTGTAAACTTGTCTATGGTGACAAGCAAGTGGGTGTAGCCTTCAGGCGCCTTTTTGAGTGGTCCAACTAGATCGAGTCCCCAAACTACGAATGGTCAGGTGATGGGGATCGTCTAGAGTGCTTGGTCTTATAGGTGAGTATACCAAGCTTAGTACTGGCACCCTTCACAGGTGCGTACGATTTGCTCGGCATTGGCTACCATAGTAGGCCAGTAGAAGCCCTATCGGAATGCGTTTTTGACTAGGGTTCGAGGAGCAGCATGGTGACCGTAGACCCCACCGTGGATATCACTCAACAAATCCTTCCCCTGTTCGAAAGGGATGCAATGCTGTAGGATCCCGGTGTGGCCTCACTTGTAGAGTTCGTCCTCCACAAGAACAAAGGACTTAGCATGACGTGCGAGCCATCGAGCCTCTGTCCTATCTGTCGACAGTGTGTCACGGAGGAGGTAGTCAAGGTAGAGCGTTCTCTAGTCAACCAGAGGGTCAGGCTCTGTTGTTGAATCCTCTTCGAGCTCCATAACTTCAGAGCCGGATGTAGCGGACGGTTGTTTAGCCCCTGGGCTAGGATTGGATGATCTGTCAACGCCCTCTTCTGACTCCTCATAGGAAACTGAGGGCTTGTGCTGGTCGCTAGTGAAGATGCCCGTTGGCACTGGCTCTCGGCCGGATGCAACTTTTACAAGCGCGTCAGCTGCCTCGTTGAGCCGTCTCGGGATATGGTTGAGTTCAAGGCCGTCGAACTTGTCCTCCAACCGGTGGACTTCTCGATAGTACGCGGCCATCTTGGTGTCATGGCAACTTGACTCCTTCATAACTTGGTCGACGACCGGCTGGGAATCCCCTCAAACATCGAGGCATCGGATGCCCAATTCGACGGCAACGTGTAGGCTGTTGATGAGCGCCTCGTACTCAGCTACATTATTGGAGGAAGGGAAATAGAGACAGACCATGTACCTCATGCGTATCTAGAGGGGCAATACAAAGACTAGCCCCACACCAGTGCCCTTCTTCATAAGCGATCCATCGAAGTACATTGCCTAGTACTCTTGATCAACGACCGTTGGTGGCATTTGGACCTCGGTCCATTCCACGATGAAATTAGCCAACACCTAGGACTTGATGGCTGTCCAAGAGGCATACACAATGCCCTGACCCATCAGCTCGAGCGCCCACTTTGTGGTTCTCCCTGTGGCATCCTGGTTTTGGACGACCTCACCGAGGGGGAAGGACGTCATGCTCGTCACTAGATGTGACTCGAAGTAGTGGCATAGCTTCCTCCTGGGGATGAGGACAGCATACAAAAGTTTCTAGATTTGGGGGTAGCTGGTCTTCGAGTCAGATAGGACCTTGCTGATGAAGTACACTGGGCGCTGTACTTTGAGGGCGTGCCCCTCTTCTTCCCACTCCACTACCAGGGCAGCACTGACTACTTGTGTGGTGGCCGCGATGTAGAGCAGAAGGGGTTCTCCCTCGGTGGGAGGAACTAGGATTGGGGCCATTGTCAGGAGCTGTTTAACCATGTCAAGTGCTTCATGGGACTCAAGTGTCCATTCGAAGTGATCGAACTTCTTCAGAAGTCGATAAAGGGGGAGACCTCGTTTGCCGAGGCGTGAGATAAAGCGGCTGAGCATGGTGAGGCACCTCATAACCCGCTTTACCCCCTTTATGTTCTGAATTGGGCCCATCCTCGTGATGGCTAAGATCTTCTCCGGGTTGGCTTCAATGCCATGCTCAAAGACGATGAAACCAAGCTGCATGCCCCTTGAGACCCCGAAAACACACTTCTTGGGATTGAGTTTGATGTCGTTCACTTGGAGTTTTGCAAAGGTCTGCTCAAGATCGGTGATGAGATGGTCGGCCTGTTTAGATTTGACCATGATGTCGTCAATGTAGGCCTCAACGGTCCACCCGATGAGATCCCCGAAGCACCTGAGCATACAACACTGGTATGTAGCCTAGGCGTTCTTCAGACCAAACGACATTGTGACGTAGCAGAATAATTCGAAGGGGGTGATGAACGATGTTGCGAGCTGGTTGGACTCTTTCATCGCAATTTGATGGTACCCAGAGTATGCATCAAAGAAGCAGAGGATTTCACACCTCGAGGTAGAATCAACTATTTGGTCTATGCGCAGCAAAGGAAATAGATCCTTTGGGCATGCTTTGTTGAGACCCGTATAGTCAACACATATCCTCCATTTCCCACTCTTTTTTCGTACAAGAACAGGATTGGTCCACCACTCGGGGTGGTGCACTTCCTTGATGAATCTGACCACCAAAAGCTTTGTGATCTCTTCGTCGGTGGTCCTTCGCTTCCCCTCATTGAAGCGACGCAGGTGCTGTTTCACCGGCTTGGAGCCTAAATGGATCTTCAAGGTGTGCTCGATGACTTCCCTTGGGATGTTTGGCATGTCCGAGGGTTTCCACACAATGATGTCTTTGTTGGCATGGAGGAAGTCGATGAGTGTGTTTTCCTATTTAGAGGAAAGCACGGTGACAATGCGCACCACCTTGTCATCGGGGCTGCCAGGATCTATGAGGACCTCTTTAGAGCCTTTCATAGGCTCAAATAAACCGGTCGACTTCTTGGGGTTAGGCACTTCTTCAATGACCTCCTTCTTGATGGCAGCGAGCTCTCCGAAGGTGATGATTATTGCGGCGTGATTGCAGCACTTGACCTCACACTCATAGACATGCTAGAAGGAGGTGCCAACGGTGATGACCTCATCAGGGCCCGGTATCTTTAGCTTGACATAGGTATAGTTAGGGATAGCCATGAACTTTGCATAGCACTAACGTTCCAGGATGGCATTGTAGGTTCTAAGGAACCCAACCACGTCGAAGGTGAGGGTTTCTATCCCATAATTGGATGGATCCCTGAATGTAACAGGTAGATAGATCTGCCCTAGTGGCATGGCCTGCTTTCTAGGCACAACGCCGTGGAAAGGTGCTCTGGTGGGGTGGACACGTGTCCGGTCGATGCCCATTTCATCAAGCGTCTTGGCATACATAATGTTAAGTCTGCTGCCTCCATCTATCAGTATTTTGGTGAGCCGCTTCGTGCCAATGATCAGGTCAACCATGAGCGGATATCTCCCTGGATGTGGGACACTCTCTGGGTGGTCGGTCCAATCGAAGGTTATGGTGGATTCTAACCACCGGAGGAAGGCAGGTGTGGCCAGTTCTTCCGTATAGACCTCACGGCGTACGACCTTCTGACGATGTTTGAAGTCGTAGGCTGCCGATCCTCCAAAGATCATGAGGCAACCGTCTGGTGTTGGAAAGCCACCATCCTTCCCCTTAGTGTCGTCTATGGTGGGTTCAGGGTCCTTCCCGTGCTCTCCTTTGTTGGAGCCTTCGGACAAGAACCGCCTCATGAGGCTACATTCCTTATACAAATGATTGACCGGGAAGGCATGGTTCGAGCATGCCCCCTCGAGTAATTTTTCGAAATGGTTCGGAGTGCCCTCCATGTTCAGAATGATGATATACATGATAGATTAGGGGTAGCACCAATTGAAGAAAGCTTGTCCAACACCAATTGAGATGGTTTGGACATGTCCAACGGAGACCTCTAGAGGCATCGGTGCGTAGTGGAATCCTAAGCCAGGATAGTAACGTGAAGAGAGGTAGAGAAAGACTGAAGTTGACTTGGGTAGAGGTAATAAAAGGAGACTTGAAAGGATGGAATATACCCAAAGACTTAGCCCTAGTTGGGAGTGCTTGGAAAATAGCTATTCACGTGCCTGAACCTTGATTGCTTCTACTGGGTTTCAACTCTAGCCTACCACAACTTGTTTGAGACTTAAAGTCTTTGTTGTTGTTGTTGTTCAGAGTGCCCTTCATGGGCTTCTGACCACTCCTACGGTCAGCAGCGGCCATGAGTGAGTTCTCGCATTGTTGCTTCTTGTTCTTCCTTTTGGCAGAACGATTAGAGGCGCCTTCGCCGGCACCGTCATCCCACCTTGCCTTGCCATCAAGACGATCGAAGATCGCTACTGCTTCTTCTCCTAAGACATGGCTGGTGACTATATCTAGGAGTTCATTGGTAGTTCACGGGTCCTTACGTCCCAGCTTATGAACCAGAGACTCGTAGGTAGTCTCGGACAGGAAAGCTCCTATAACGTCGGCGTCGACGACGTTAAGTAGCTCATTGCACTATCGGAAGAAGCGCCGGATATACCCATGGAGGGTTTAACCGGCCTTCTGTCAGCAGTTTTTGAGGTCTCATGGGTTCCCAGGGCACTTGTATGTGCCCTGGAAGTTCCCCACAAAGATCTCCTTTAGGTTCGCCCAACTCTGGATTCTGTTGAACGATAGGTGTTCCAACCACGCTCGGGCCAAATTGGCCAAGAACAATGGAAGGTTGCGGATAATGAAGTCATCATTATCTATGTCACCAGCTTGGCAGGTGAGCTGATAGTCTTCGAGCCATAGTCCAGAGTTTGTTTCCCTAGAGTACTTTAGGATATTGATTGGTGGTCGCTACCTCGGTGGGAAAGCAGTGTTGAGGATGTGACAGCCAAAGGCCTAAGGCCCCGGCAGGCTGGGGCTCAGGCTCAGGCTTCGATCCTCGCCTGAACGGTCCTTGTATGGTTTTGGTAATTGAGTGACAACCTAGGTGGAATAATTGTGTTTATATGAGATACATAGGTGATTAGTCCACAGGTACATGTGTGTGAGCAATATATGCCATGAAGGTGAAAATGGCTTGGAGATGTTGCAAAGCTCACACATGTGATGACGAAGGAGCTCAATGCAAATGCGACATGACTTCGCTTGATGGACTGATTATAAGCATGAAGGGCAAGTTGAAGGCTTTGGAGCGATGGACCGTGTGGCGGTGAAGTTTAAGCAAGACTTGGCGCCGATGGACGATGACAACGGTGAAAAGCAAGTGAAGTCAAGATCGATGAACCAATATGATCATGTGATGATATGAAGTGGATCATATCATTGTTGATTGTGTTGGTGCATGTGTTGCATTGACATTGGAGGAGATGGAATGGAATGCGCATGGCAAAGGTATAACCTAGGGCATTTCATTTCATCGGTCATAGGTGTGTAGAGAAGTTTATGACCGGGTTTAGGATAGATGGCCGTACTATCAAGAGGGACAAACTTGTTTGCATATTGGTCATCTAGTGCCACTTGAGTGATCTAACTTTGCATCGTCACTAGGATTGAGTGGCGTGGCAAGTTGAGTGGCTAATCCTTTGAAAAATGATTATGAAAATGCGAACACACATACACATGGTGTTGGCACATTTATAACGGAGATGAAGTTGGAGTTGATGTGGATCAACTCGGTGAAGAAACGGAGGCAAGGGTTCGTAAAGTGGACCGGCGCCCTATACAAAAAATATAGGGTCTCACAAAGTGGACCGGACGCTGGTCACGTGGTGACCGGACGCTGGGGTCTTATGTCCGATCAGTGGCAGCAGAGAGCGTGCTGGCGTCGGTCTTCGATCGGACGCTGGTACTAAAAGTGATCGGACGCTGGCATGGTGCGTCCGGTCAGGCTGACGTACGGTGACATAGGCGACGCAGAGAAGTTGGAGAAGGACCGGACGTTGATGCCACGTTCGATCATGACCTACCGGACGCGTTCGGTCGTGACTGGAACCTTACTAGAAACGATCGGACGCTGGGGTCCTGCGTCCGGTCACTTTGAGCAGCTGTGTCCGGTCATCACTTGACCGTTGAGATCAAGGAACTGAGGTTGAATGGAGGCAACACGTGGCGAGCATCTGTTGACCGGACGCTGAGGTCCAGCATCCGGTCGATATGATCGACACGTCCGGTCAACCTGAAAAACACCCAGTGAAGGGGTAACGGCTAGTTTAGCCCATGGGGCTATAAATAGAAGGTGGTCTTGGCCATGGCTAGGGCTGAGCACCTTGGGGACTTTGTGTTCATGCTTGTGAGTGCTTGGGAGCCCTCCATGTCACATATGCTTGATAGTGATCATTCGATTGTGTGAGAGAGTGATTCTAGTGTGATTACATCGTGAGGTTGCATCGAGTGGCACTAGGTGATCGAGTTGCAAGCCGGTAGTGCTTGTTACTCTTGGAGGTTGCCACCTCCTAGATGGCTTGGTGGTGGTCTCTGTCGAAGCCCACAAGAAGCTTGTGCGGTGCTCCGGAGAAGAGCTTTGTGAGGGGCATTGTGCTCACCCTGCGAGAGCCACGAAGAGCAACTCTAGTTGAGCGTGTCATTGAGCTACCCTCACTTTTGGGGTAGGTTCTTGTGGTGCCCGATGTGCGGGCTTGGCGGGTGATGCCAATTAGCCGCCGAACCACCAAGTGAGCGATCGACACAACGGGGACTAGCGTGTTCGCAAACACGTGAACCTCGGAAGAAAAATCACCGGGTCAACCTTGTTCTTCTCATTGGTTTGCATCCTCGTTACACAAGCTTGTAATTACTTTTATATACATTGTGCTTGTGTAGTTGCTCTTGTAATTAGTTAGCTTGTGTAGCTTACTAGTTACCTTCTTGCTTGTGTAGCAGAGAAGTAGCTCCCTTGCGTGGCTAATTTGGTTTGTGTAACCTTGTTAGTCACATTGCTAAGTTTGTATAGTTAAGTAATTGTGCTCCCTAATTTGGCATTGGTTGCCTTGTTATTGAGCATTGCTAGTAAGCTTAGATAGCTTTATGCTTTTGCTTACTAGTTTGTATAGGAGCTCCCTTGTTGCTTAAAGTACCAGTGGCATAGGTTTGTGTGACCTTGCTTCAAGAATTGGTTAGGCGAGCTCTAGCTAGCCTGGCACCTTTGTTGCTTAATTAGTATCTTTGGAAGATGCTAGAGAACATAGATAGAGGGGTGTAGTCTTGGCTAGACCGATAGTTATAATTCCGCACTTATTTCAGTTAGCTGACGCAATTAATTTTAGAAAGGACTATTCACCCCCTCTAGTCCACCATCTCGACCCTACATTGCCGCTGTCATAGCATCCACCACGATGAGGGTGATAGCCATGTCTGGCTCCCTCCCTCGGGTTGTCGAAGGCATGTCTGTGGGCGTCGACGGTGTTGCGTGCGTCATGGTTGTGGCCGAGACACTGATGCACTGTTACTGTGGTGCGCTGCCTACTTCCTCGTGGCTCCTGGTGGACCGACGTGTCCCTGCTGGGGTGCTCTAAGGGCATGCACTGGCTGGCGTTGAGCTCACATTACCGAGACAATGAGCTTTTGGCCTGCTGTGCCACCACACGCTCGAGTAGCAAGGGAATCTCGTGGTGGGCCCAATGGTCCTTGGGTGTCGTGGCCTCTAGAAGACCATGGAGCAAGGCTACCGCGGCGACAATGTTCTGGCTCACACGGACGAAGCGAGGGAGGGCTTCATCGTCTGTGATGATCCTCTGGTTCACGTCACGGGCCATGGTGCGGGCGCGACCACCATTTTCCACGGCGCTCGATCTCTCGATCGAGCTCCACGTATTCCTGCTTGAGCTAGAGTTGCGCTTCCTCGATCTCTCGGTGTTGGGCTTTTAGCTGCTCCACCGACATGTGTGGCGGAGCCGTCGTCTCCCTCTCAGCTTCGTCATCGAGGTCATTTATTGGGGTAGCCTCCCCCTCGTGGACGCTTTCGACGTGTCCCTTAGGGGTACCCATCATGAAGCATTCATGAGAGGGGTGATGGCTGCCCCTGCAAGAGACAGAGCTAGTGGGCGATTTTGGCTCCTAGGCTAGGAGGTCGTGGAAGGATTTCACGACATGTTCGATCACCCCCACAAATTCATCATTCGTGGGAGGTGGAACCATTCGTTGAGCCCCAAGATGGCTAATGGTCGCCGTGGCGTTGCGGAGAATGAACGGAAGCACTGTCGGGGCGCTTCGTAAGTGGTGTTCTGGAGAGAGGAGTTCGCCTCCGGTGAGCCATGCCATGACATTGGCGTCAGAGGAATCGAGGCAGCGCGGGTCTTCCCTAAACGGCTGGGGTCCTAGGGAGATGCCGAGCTAGCGCTCAAGCCTCCCGAAGTTGAGGCCGATGGAAGAGATAGGTTGGATGGCAGCGTGAGCCAACGCCAACTCTCCTCCCACCGTGACGATGAAGTCTAGGTCCTCAAAGCGTACGTGTGCTCCTGGGACCTAGCTGATATCATGGCTAGCCATCCATTGCCTAATGTTAATGTCAGAACGCGCAAAGGTCCCCTACCTGGCGCGCCAACTATCAGTGTTTTGAGTAAACACTAACTAGTAAATTTATATTATTGTGCGTTGGACCTAAATGGTGTGCTAAAAGACACAAGGTTTATACTGGTTCAGGTAGAATATCTCTACATCCAGTTTGCGGTTGCTGCTCGTGTTATTAGCACTAAAAGGTTTGTAGTAGGGGTTACAAACGGACGAGAGAGGCACATGTCCCAAGTCTCTGATGGAAAGGTTGACCGGACGCTAAGAGCTTTGTTGCTGCTCAATTGTCTGTTATGTGATGCGTGGTGTGTTCTATCTCTCCGTCCCCTTAGTGGGGTGCCCTGCCTTTCCTTTTATAGACCAAGGGGTAGCAGAGATTACAGATGGGAAAAAGAAGAAAACCAGAGGCAAAGAAGGTTCTTCAAAGGTGCCGGGTCTTCCTTTTCCTCTGAGTGAGCCCTACTGACATGGCAGATGGTGCCAGGGATAGCTCTATGCTGAGCGTCTATCCGCTCATGATGTCATGCTCTGGCTTGATTAGCAAGTGGTCACATCCCATCCAGCCCCAATGGGCGGTGCGATGGACCAGGGTGTAGATCTGTGTCCCTACGGGGAGCGGACGACATAGTGACCACACGTCCATCACTGTAGAGGATGTGAGTCTCCTCCTGGACCGTAGTGGTTGTCATATTCTTCCGTCAGGATCCACGACCGAGGGCAAATGGCAGCGCCCACAACACTGTAAGACAAATGTTGGCGCCCACAACACTGTTCGGGCTCTAATATGTCCGGAAGGGCTTTAAAGCGTCCGTCTTGTCATATCCTGATGGTACTTTTCTGTAGGTGCGTAGGGTATGGTCTTCGTTATTGTGGTTGACTTTGAGTGTCCTACCTTATCTGTGCGCGTAGTTATGAAGGAGCGGCGCGTAGACGTCGGGCGAGGTGGAGCCAGTTCCCGAACATCGGGCGATGTGGAGCCAGCCCCCGAACGTTGGGTGAAGCGGAGCCAGCCCCTGGACATCGGGCGAGACAAAGCCTGCCCTTGGATGCTGGGTGAGGCAGAGTCTGGCCTCAGACGTCGAGTGAGGTAGAGCCAGCCCCCGGTGGTCGGGCGAGGTGGAGCCTGCCATCGCACATCAGGCGAGGCGGAGTCAGCCTTCGGACGTCGGGGGAGGAGGAGTCTGCCCTTAGATGTCGAGCGAGGCGGAGCTAGCCCTCGGACGTTAGGTGAGGCGAAGTCTGTCCTTAGACGTCGGATGAGGCGGAGCTAGCCCCCGGACGTCGGGCGAGGCGAAGCCATCCCCCGGACGTCGGACGAGACAGAGTTTGCCCTCAGACATCAAGCGAGGCGGAGTCAGTCCCCGGACGTCGGGTGAGGTGGAGCCATCCCCCATTGGTGGGGTGAGGCAGAGCCAGGCCCTGGATGTCGGGCGAGACTGAGCCTACTGTGGTAAAACCGCCTAATCTAATACCTCACAGGAGTGCTTGTCTTCCATTAGACACTAAGCACTCAAGGGAGAACAATAAATTACTCTGTTCCATCGGGCACACCCCAGGGAAGAACCCGAAAACCTATATTTTTGCCATCAGATCACATATGAGAGAATAAAACTTACATCATTCATAACCATTTCTTTCAACACTTTTAATACATCAGAGTATAACATTCATTATTATAATAACGGAGTGTAATCATATTATCAGAGTTATAAATAATTTAGTGGAACAACGGAATATAAACATGTGAACAGAGTTACAGTAGAAATATATATCTATTCATGACATGATGAAGTATTGTTATATAAGCTATGACAACAGGTTATACAACTTTTATTTATAAAAGCATTTGATGAGAGTTTTAAATAACAACTACGGTCGCAGCGTAAAGGAATCCTCGCTGAGCCCACTAGGAGGTATCCACACACAAGGGTCAGCTCTAGCATCCACCTGTCACCTGCAACAGGGGGAATAAAACCCTGAGTACTCAATTGTACTCAGCAAGACTTACCCGACAGGAGTAAAGAAAAGACTCCAAGGATATGCAAGGCTATTTGGCTTGTGGGTTTATTGCATTTGCAGAAAGCATTACTAAGCGTGCGTCCTTATATTCGATTTTCATTAATAGCCGCATTGGTTCATTAACTAACCAATCTATGTAAGCACCTGTGCTACTTTCAAGCAGGTGGTAAGCAATCTGATTTCCTTTGTCCATCTTCCATTTTTCATCTTTCAGTTCTTACTACGATGCTAAACCATAGACAAGCCGTACCGAATCACCCGATGATTCGTGAATCAATGCCCCCAACTGGTTACCCCGAAAACACACGCCCCACTTGTACCCCAGGCATAAGCAGGACCAACCCATCACTCTCCTGTCCTGGGTGTCCAGGTCCCCGTCCAAACTAGGAGTCCAAGCCCCCGCCGCTGAGTCCCGGACTCAGTACGGTGCAAAGACCTCCTCCACCAAAATAAAACCCTAACGGTCGGTCTGGAAAGAGCCGGATCCGCGACAAGAGAGCAACAAGTCTTTCAAGCGCCCATACACAAGTGTGTGCTCGAGATAATAAGTCTGTGACCTGCCTAGAGTCTTATGCAACGATCGGTCCTTAACCGACCCGATAGGGAAAAACAGTGTAACCAAGCCATGCCCCGCATCCACGGCGACACAACCTCTTACATCCACCAATACCCAGACCATATTCCTGCTCAGTCATCATTTTCCTTTCCATCATTTATATTTTCCAAGTGATAATAATACAGTAATATATTTCATATATCTCACGAGCGACAGACAATCACTCGATTTCTACCGGAGTCCTGTAGCATAGCATTCTACACAATCCTGTCATACTAGTAAGACACATAGGATAAAGAAATATATGTGCAAGTGGGTTTCATTCAACTCCTTAAAACTTAATGCGCAAATATAATTTAAAATGCAGAAAAGTAGAGGTTATGCATCGGGGCTTGGCTGGGTAAGATATAATCAGAAGTTAGCTTTCCATCATGGCGACATGATCTCCACAATTACCATTTCTCCAGCAACTCCCGATGACTCCGTGATCCATCGACGTCCCTATCATGATATGCAATGTAACGCAATGCAAAGATATAATCAACTGACTGCAATCGTGGCTCATATAAATACGCTTTACGCCTCTCAAGTTAACGAGCTAGTTCTAACGACGACCGTACTTAGGCTACATATTCATGTTGTCAGATAAGACGCTATTTCCCCAACAATTATTGCGTTCCATAAACTCAAGTTGTTGCTTTATTTTATTTTATCAATTTAACCTTTATTCGAAATGGACATCATTCTCTATCTAACAATCAACTATTCTGGAGCTACAAAATTTATAGTGAGTACCTAATATTGCTAGGAGCCTACTGTATAAATTTCAGATTCAACAATATTACCAATTTAGCATGAAATTCCTACAAGTTTATATTCTACAACATTAAGTACCTTAGATTAATTATATAGCTTCTAAGAATAATATCACACTATGTGAACCAACTATAATAGCAGGCAGATCATAATTTTAGAAGACTAACAAAACTGGTTTCATCATTTTTGGATCCCTATGGTATTTTATATTTATTTGACAAGTTTACTTCCCAAACTAATTTATCAAGTGCTTTAGAAAAACAAAAGGGGCCAGCTGTCACCAAAACGGCCCACAGCAGGCGCGACCTCAGCGTGGCCTGCTTCCGGCGCGTGCGGCTCGGCCCGGCAGCGTGGCGCAACCCATAGGGGCGCGCACGGCTAATGGCCCAGGCATGGGGACAGGGCGCGTGGCGAGCAGGCTAGCCCACAAGCGCGACTGATAGGCGGCCCAGGTGGCAAGCAGCTACGTGCGCCCTAGCACGACGACACAAACCGGCCCAGCATGGCAAGCAGGCAGCCCAGACATGACGCGAGCGGCCCAAGCAAGCTGGCCCACGTGGCCATGAACCAGAGAGGGGCCGTACATTTTGCAGAAGTGACCCTACAGTTCTATGAAACTGCTCCGTAGTCCAGTATACCCTATTCATCAGAGCCTAGCATTTCACGTTTAGATCCGAAGAAAAACTCTATTCCCGTTCCTCACCTTATCTTCTTCTTTTGATACAGAGTAGAGGCAGAGGAGCTGAGGAGGCCAGCCGCTGGCCTCGGAAATGGCTCGCCGACGGCGGTGCTATCGTGGGTCAGTGCGTGGGACAGCGAGGGCACCAGCCGCACCCGAGGGCGTAGGCGTCACGGCCAGGGACAGCTCGAGGCGGTCCAACCGTGAGCACAGGCGATCGGCAGGGGCGCACAGAGGCAGAGGGCAGCGGCGGAGACACTGTGGGTCGTAGCGAGCCAGGACCACGTTTCTGAGTGGTGCGCGGGCCACGACGAGGTGGTGGTGCGGAGCACGCAGGGCTCGGGCACGCTATGGGTGGTGCTGCGGCTCATGTGGCGGGAGCTCACAGGTCACGGCTGGCGAGGCGAGCTGAGAAGGGGGGGTGGCGCCGTGGATCAGTAGAAACGGCGCGGCAGTGGGGGCTCACGTGCTCGCGCATGGTGGCAGGGGCGAACTGGCTTGGCAGCGGGACGCTCCGAAGCGCGGCACAGAGGTGGAGACACGTGAGGCACCGTTGGGTCCGGCGCAGGACGGCGCTCCAAGACGACGTGGCGAGGATGATGCGGAGCCATGCACGGACGTCAGCGGGACGACCTGGTGCAGCGGCGCTCGCGTACGGTCACGCGGGGGAGGGGCACTAACGCCGCGCGAGGCGCAGAGGCTCAGCAGGGTGCGGCGCTGGGGTGCCGAGCGGACACAGCTTGGTGGTGGCACGGGAGTGAGGTGCGACTGCGCGGGGTGGGAAAAAAAGAGATGCGCCGGTGGCACGGGTGGACAGCGCAACCCAGAGGAGGGAGCGCGGGCGTCGAGGAGACGGAGGTCCAGCGTGGCCATGGGCATGCGTGCTCGTGCACACACGCGACAACGAAGGAAAGCGCGGCAAGCAGCGTGCCCTGGCACACGGAAGGCAGCGCGGGAGGAGAAACGAGGAGGGCGCTGGTACGGCGTGCAGTGGAGCTGTGGAGGAGCAGAGGGAAAAAGAAAGCAAGAGCTGGGGCTGCATCCAGCACGGGGAACAGAGGACGCGCAAGCACGAGGGGAAAAGGGAAGAAACGACAGGCGGGCGGTACCGGCCGTGGCCCAGCGGCCACGGCGTGTTGCGGGACAGCAACGTGATGTTGCGGTCCAGAGCGGAGAAGGACGGGGAGGACTTGGCTTGGTCCAAGGTGGCCGGCAGAGCATGTCGGTTGGCACGGACAGCTCCAAAGAAGTGCGCCTGCGCGTGGTCAACTACAACAGCGATGCGGCCGGCAATGCGACGACGTCGAGAATAGGCGAGGTAGGCGGGTCGAGTAGCAAGGACGAGTTCAACATCGGCCAAGGTGACAAGATGGCCAGGACACCGACCTCTGCCGATACGCAAAAGCAGCGTCACCTGGGTTCGTCACACAGCGCGCCAGTTCACAAACAGAGCACCGAACGTAGTTCTTCGTGCGTTCTAAGAGCTTGGGCAACTTTTGGGATAACCTCGCTACGCTAGACCATTCTACGAACCACTCCACGCCAAAGTACTCTGTTTGATGCAACTAGCGATACAAGAATATAAAGTTAGTGTTTAAGAAATTTTGCTAGAATTTAAATGCTAACACGTCATCGTCTATCGTTTCCGACTTAGAAATTATAACTTTTAGTTTTTAACTACACCCAAGAACTGCTCAACTAGTTAATTCAATATAACTCTCCACGAGTGATTCCTTTAAATATAAGTTAAATTCTAAATTCCGAGAAAATCGTTTTCAGAAATTTTCTCAGGCCTAAAACGCGGTGCTAAATAAGCTCGTAACACTAGGGGTGTTACACCTACTCTCGGACGCTTGGGGCGGGGCCCATGGTCCTGGTGGACGAACGAGGAGCGACCCGGTAAGCAGTGTAGTCGCGCTCTTGATTGTGCAGATGAGTCAATGTTCGACGGTTGTTAGCTCATCCTCTTCGGGTACCCTAATATTGGTCCCCGACAGAAAGATTATTTCTTTTTTCAATCTGGTGGAGTTACTATAAGATGCATTAATTCGAGATGTGAGGATTACTATATACACTCACCGAAAATACTAAAATAAAAACGCACATCCTCTAGAGATGCCACCCGCACACCGCACACTCATCTTCGACCTTTCCTCTCTCGTCTCTCTCTCTCCGACGAGCACCTCACTAGCGGCCTCCTCCCCACGCCCGCGCCCCACCGGCTCCCCGTGCCCGCGCCCCACCGCCTCCACCGCGCGTGGCCATGGCGGATGCGGCGGTGGCGGTGGATCCACCAGATCTGTCGCGCGGCAGCAGCGGATCGTCCACGCCAGGTAGGCATCCTCGTCCTGGATCTACTTTCTAGGGTTCCGGTGAGCTCCCCTTATCTTCTCCAACTCCGACGGGGTATAGAATGGCCGGCCGAGGGAGGTAGTAGGCCAGGCGGTGGGGATGGTCGATGGGCGGTTTAGGGGAGTTGGCGATGGCAGGAGCGGTCAGACTAGATCGGGGCGGGGGAGTTCCGGCCATAGTGGTGGCGGCGGCCATGGTGGCAATGGGAGGGGAGGAGGGGAAGAAGGTGGCGTCGCCGCCCCGCGGCGAGGGAGCCATAGTCGGAAAAGACGTGGCTGTTGTGTTTTTTTTTCGACTACAAAATGGTGTGCATGCTGAAAAGTCCAGATCACGCGCACGCTCTAGCAACGCCCTATACACTACGTGTCGAAAGCAAGGAAGACAACCAGTAACTTGACCGTCCGAGTCCATGAGGGCCCAAGTATAATGCCGACATTTAGTAAAACCATATCTCCCAGGGACTCACCTGGAAAAGACCGCTCGCGCCACGGGTAACGTGTGGCACACGCGCCCGTTCACGACTCGGAACATGGCCTCGTCCAGTCGTCCGCCCGGACCACACCACCGGCCGGCCGGCCGCAAACGAGCCAACCGTCCCGGCTGCACCGCCTCGTGAGCACATGGCGATCACCACCAGGCACCAGTCCACCACCCACCCCATATCACCCCATCACCCCGGTCCGCCTCCGAGAAAATAACGATTCCGATTCCGGCTCGGCCATTCCGAGCGCCAGAGCACGCCGACCCGTTCCTTTTAAAATCCCTACCCCAAGCGATTTTTTCGCCTTCGACCACTTCGGTTTCGTTCGACGGCCGACGCGGATGCCATTCTTCTTTTTAGCCCCCCTCTCCGTCGCCACCACCACCACAGGTCCACAGCCGCCCGCCCGCCCGCGCTGATTGGAAAAGGAAAGGAAAAGGGGTTTCGCTCTTCCGGAGAAGGCAAGGCGTTTGCCTGCCGCCGTGAATCGTATGGTCGAATCGCGCGGCGGGTGATGGCGGAGGAACCGGCGGTCGGTTACGATTGCTTCGAGGCCGCCGGCGATGCTGGCACCGGTGGCGCGGAGGACAACCTGTCGATGTCCC
This sequence comes from Miscanthus floridulus, assembly GCF_019320115.1. Lineage (NCBI taxonomy): Eukaryota > Viridiplantae > Streptophyta > Magnoliopsida > Poales > Poaceae > Miscanthus > Miscanthus floridulus. The sequence goes on from NC_089584.1 coordinate 116,319,227, forward strand.
TCGGCGACTTCATGGCGTTCCTCGAGACTGAGCCCGCGCCACCCGGGGAGGGCGGGGAGGAGGAAGAGGAGGAGCAGCTGCAGCCTGGGGTGAGTTGCCTCTCGCCTTGCCCTAATTCGCTTTGCGTCGGATTTCGCGATGTCGGATCGGATTTGCTGGGATGGGGCTGCGTTTAGGCTAGGGTTTTGGGCTGCGCGGGGACCGAATACGTCGAGTTTTTAGTTGAATTTTTGCGCTCGGCCTTGCCGATTTTGGATGATTTGGGCCTTAGAGTATAGTGCTTCGGTCGTGTTGAGGTGTCGATGAACCGCAGGGCCAGGCGCGATCGAGGCATCGAGCTAAGTGATTAGTGCGACCTTTTATTTAGCGACTGTTTTTTTGTTGTTGCTGTTCATCACTTATTGGATTTTCCTTGTTCTGCTATAAATGCTTTTTTCGAAACGATAGCTATATGAATGCACTGTTGTTCGGGAAATGGACACCATGTGAGCGTGGTTGCTCGTCAATTATTGGACTGTGCCGTTTTTCCCGTTTTTTCTGAACACGAAGAGGTTCCCGTGGTTCCCTGTGTTGACAGATTTTGAGGGCCGATGGCTGGTGGCACTGTCAGCTATGGACAATGGTGTCTGCCAGTGAATGTTTCAGGGTTAGAGATGGTTGCGGTAGCAGGACCAGCTTGCAGCTAAATTGATGTTGGGGGTGAACCTGCAATGATGGTGCCGGCTATGGTGGGTTCTTGGGCAAAGTGCTATTCATGGTCAACAGTGGTGCCGTTGGGCTGTGTGCTGTTGGGCGAGGAATCCTGGGTAGGAGAAGGTGATGGTAATTGGTTTTGGGTACTGGGTGGTGGTATTGCAGTCCTGGCGTTGGATGTATGCGACGAAAGGTTTGGTTTGTGATAGAGGCAGTGTATTGTTCTAAAAATTCTAACTAGCAGATGCTGCATCTGGCAACTCGCAACATTTTTGCACAGCACAGGCCTTGAAATCAGACTTACAAGCAGTATAGATATATGTTAATAAATGAATATTCATTTGTAGTGTAAATTATAAATAAAATCACACTAAGTCGAGGCAATTTGATGCTGAATCTTTCAGTGTCAATCTAAAATTTTAAAATTGAAGTGGTATAGTAATTAAAAAATGAATATATGAATATTTAAATGTGCAATGTGAATTGTAAAAATCATATACCTTAAACAGTTGAGTTCGAAATACATCATTATAGTGTCTCCCATTAGGGTATGCGAACTTCCAGTTCCAAGAGATGTAAGGAATCTTCTCGAGAAAACTGCATAACAGAAAATCTTTCCTTTTGCTAGAAATTAATACCTCTGCACCATTTAGTGGTCCACAACCACACTACACTGGCCTGACTGGATTCTTAAATGTTGAAATTTTACTGCTATGCTGGTATCATCGATTATGGCATGACCTTGAGAGTGGCCACTATCAAGTTAATGAGGGATGCTATCAAGAAGAAAATATGGTGCCTTATTGGTGAGCAAGTGCCTTCATTGGCTGCCTCATAGTGGCCAAAATGGCAAGGGTTACAAAGAGGTGGGGAAAAGACAAAAAGAGAGGAGGGGTAGTTAGATGCATCTGCCTTTCACTTTTCCACAGTCTAGGCTGTTGCATAAATGGGAGGAGGAAAAGTTTAATTTTGTTGCAGCTACCTGTCTAACCTAGTAGTATTAGTTATGAAGGTTGACAATAATAATAATTGTTTTTCATTGTTCAGTGGTGTTGTAGGATAGTAACTCACAGCCTGTTTTGGTTGAAAGGTAGATGAATCAAACTGATTTGATCTGGTGTTATTGTGATGGTTGAACATTAAATGCTTTGTGTGAGTGCTGTGACAATGCAAATCTGTTCATTGCTTGTAGGTTTGTGGGAGCTAATGTTATTGATTAATCTTTGTTTTTTTTCTTGATCAATTGATCCTCAATTTTCATATTTCTATGGAAAAATAGATAGAAACCTGTAGCATTAATTGCTTATGTTTGTTTGGCAATATAAGTCTTTGGATGCCTGATTCAACTTGAGATGGTGATATTTGTATTGTTCGACCAATGCCCTTATTTTTTGTACTAGGAGTGGAACAGAAAGGAATTTAAGAGTTGACATTAATTTTTTCAGTTTTTTCTTGCATATCTTGCATTACGTATTGCTTTGTTTGTTTGATCCTAATTGGTCATTTTTGGGGGTGTAAGCAACCAGCGAACCGTATCCATGGTATGCCTCCAGCCCACCACATAGCACTTGTGCTGTAACGGCCTGTTTGGTTCAAAGCTTCCCAGGCAGCTCCGTTGCCAGGCAAGGATGTCATCCCCAGGCGCCCAAAATCAGACGCCTGAGGACACCCACAGCGCCTGTCAAAGCTGCCTGGGAGCAAAGCAAACAGGTCCTAAATGTTGTGAGAAAAATAGCATATAGAATATTTTCTTTTGTGTTTTGAGTCTTGTATAACCTTAGGTTGTCAGTATTTCTTATGTTGCTGAATACAGGTCAATCAAGGTTGTTTTGAGATGCCTGTTAACACTGATGGTTCTGAAGATTTATTCCAAAGCCGTGAAGGTATAATGATCTGGCCATTTTAGCATATGATTTTGCAGGATGCACAAATTTTCTTACCTATAATTTTTTATTTGTTGCTAATCTTGTCACTTTGTGAGACTGAGCAGAAATGTTTGAGAATGCAGAACTTTGGTCAAACTACTCCCATGTGGACACTTCGGAGTGCCATATGGAGCTCAGCGGAGGAGAACAAATGATTGATCACACAGAGGCTAGCCCTTATGAATTGTTTAGCAACGGTGAGAAATACAAAGGTGGCTGTAGATGAAACTGAATTGCTGTTAACTTTTTCATTGCTCACTGAATAGCAAATATATATCTTAGAATTTACAAAAAAATTTGGTTATCGCTTTGCAGATCTGCAGAACCAATCACAAACTTCCAACTTGGACAATGAACATTTTCCAAGGGATGCATCAAACCATGCTAATGTTGAAGAAGCAACTGGACCTCCATATGAAGATCTCTCAAATGGTTTGTACCTTCGACAGCAAACTATATACTCTGGCCAAACACATCTCCAAGTGGAGAACAACATAGAAGGCATGGAGACACAAATGAACACTTGTATGCTGTTTTCCTCTTAAAAAATATATATTTTATATATCAGTTCCGAAAAGGAACCATTAATTAATTAATATATCTGGTGCAGATTTCTCAGGTGGTATATCCATAGAGCACTCAGATTTGAGTGAAATTAAATGGGAGAGTACAGATGAGATGCTTGGTAATACTGGTCAGGATGGTGACCATTTCACTTCGATGGGCATGTTTTCTCTTACCCATAACACAGATGTTCCTGATATTTCTTGCACCAAGTTCAACATGGGCGAGAGAACTGAAAGCATTCGCAATGGCAACAGTAGTTGCCTTACTATGCAGGAAGAACATTTACAGGCAGAATGTGGAGGATATCCTCATCCAGATTATATATCTGTTGATATGGTTGATGAAAGATCACTGCATGATTTGCCACATGGGTTTTCACAAAACAATGAGCAATATGAGATGGAGCAGTTCCCACAGAGTATATGTGAAAGCGGTTCTATGCAGATGGGCTCTCCAGACCAATATTGTGATGATACATCTTTATCAGATCTTTACATGGATGTATCCTCCCCAGAGTCAATATCCTGTGAACAGAACCAGTCTGAAGATATTTGTTTCAAGAGTGAGTCTAGCACTGACTCTTCTCCAATACCCTCTAGTAGAAATTCCACCACAGAGGATGCTGATAAATACTTAGGTCAAACATCAAAACAGTTGCTGGACTCCAAAATTGTTCCTTTCAGCAACCAACACACATTTAAGAACATGGGATATCAAAAACCTCTGGCATTGCATAAACAATATGCATATAGAAGTGACAACTCTTCTATTCACAATTCATCAAGAGCTTGCTTCAATAGAGATGGGGACAGGGGCTTCTGATTTATGTGTGCTCGACGGTAATAGGAATCTTGCTCCTGATCACCGATTGCTTTACCAGGGAAAGTTCCATCATAATTTTCAGCAACCTATGTATGGCAATTCCGTGATTCCTGCATTTGGTGGTATGAGATACAAGCCACATGATGAAAGAATCACTCTGCGCCTCGCATTGCAGGTCATATAGCCCTCTAGACTGTTGCTTGCATATTTTTCCCTGCTTAATACTTTGTTTAGCGTTCTCATACTAATCAGGCTGCAGCTACTATTTGTTTAGCCCTGTTGCTGAATGGTGACATATAATGAATACTTATTAGTAAAACATTCTGTGAAAGAATGAAATGCTAAACCTTGGTTGAATACATCATTTTGTCTTTTTGTTGATGATGTTTGACCTTTTCATGTATTGTGTTTCGTGCTTTAGTTTAGGTTAAGGAAAGGTGATGTCTTGATTTTTTAAATCATTATTATTTTTCACTGTACTAACTCAACTCGCTACTAGGGTTACTTGGCTCTGTCTAAGTCTTACCTTTTCAAGCTTTGTAGTGCTCACTGCTCTGATAGCTTGATGTGTCAAACTGTCATAAATCAACAAGCTGAGTTAATGTTTCATGAGCTCACAAATTGCAACCAGACTTCTTGGTTCGTTGACATCTCAAAAGCTGGTAATACTAGGTTTTTTAAAGTAGGGCTTCCGTCTTCAATCAATTTAGTAATTGGCATATAGACACACTTATTTTTCTATTTTTAGTCACAGGTGCTAATGTCTTCAATCCTTTTGTGTTTTTCCATATTCTTATATACTATAAAACATTAGCTCAGAAGAATTAACAGCATTGGATTTTAGTGCTATCTTTCTTTTTGCTTCTTCGGCACACTTGACATATTTGGTGATTGGCAGGATATTTCACAGCCAAAATCTGAGGCTAACCCACCTGATGGGGTTTTAGCAGTTCCTTTATTGAGGCATCAGGTTCGCCTTGCAGCTCATGTTGTGTAATTTTATGATGAAAATAGTATTACCACTCCTTGGGTAACTGTTATTACTTTGGACAGAAAATTGCCTTGTCATGGATGGTGCAAAAGGAGACAAGTAGCTCGCATTGCTCTGGTGGAATTCTTGCAGATGATCAGGTATACTAGTTAATACCTTCCATGTTGCCAAGAAAAATGGTCAATTGTGTCTTAAGGTCATTCGGTACTTTTCAGGGCCTGGGTAAAACGGTATCAGCCATATCACTGATTCTTACTGAACGCTCACCAGTTCCACAGTCATCTACTATTAAGAATGAGCCATGTGAAGCTGTAACTCTAGATGACGATGATGAGGATGATTGTATTGAACCTCATCCGAAAAAGCTGATGCAGACATGTATCTCTGAAGTGACAACTAACACTATGAAGCAAGAAAATCCTATTGTAGCGGTTAAGACAAGGCCAGCTGCTGGTACTTTGGTTGTTTGCCCAACAAGTGTTTTGCGACAGTGGGCAGGAGAACTGAAGAACAAAGTTACAAGTAAAGCTAATTTGTCTTTTCTGATCTATCATGGTAGCAATCGCACCAAGGATCCTAATGAACTCACCAAATATGATGTTGTGCTTACTACATATTCCATAGTAAGCATGGAAGTACCAAAACAATCAAATCCTGATAGTGATGCTGAAGAGAAAGGGAAGCCTGACCGATATGGTGCACCTGTGTCCTCTTCAGGCAGCAAAAAGAGAAAGTCATCCTCTTCTAAGAAAATAAAAAGTAAAAGTGCTGCAGAGAGTTGCTTGCCTGAAAAACCTCTTGCGAAAGTTGCTTGGTTTAGGGTTATTCTTGATGAAGCACAAAGTATTAAGAATTACCGAACTCAGGTTGCCAGGGCTTGCTGGGGTTTGAGAGCCAAAAGAAGATGGTGTTTGTCTGGGACGCCTATACAGAATGCTGTTGAGGATCTCTATAGCTATTTCAGATTTCTCAGATACGATCCCTATGCTGTATATAAGCAGTTTTGCACTATGATAAAAATTCCAATCAGTAGGAACCCAACTAATGGTTACAAGAAGCTTCAAGTTGTTTTGAAGACAGTAATGCTACGCCGGACTAAAGGTCAGTAAATAGGTTATCATTGTCCTACTGATCTTGCTTATCCATATGTGACACCTTAGTCGTAGGTTGTTTTTTGTTACCAATAATTTATGGAACCGGAAAGCAGCTATTGACGTGCCTGACTAGGGGCTCATGTTGGGTTTCAACTCTAGCCTACCCCAACTTGCTTGGGACTAAAAGGCTTTGTTGTTGTTGTTGTTGTTGAATAATTTATGGAACCTGTGCCATGATTTCAGTAGTTACCATATCATATTTATGTTGAGCTTAACCAATATAATTTGAATAGATGTTAAGCAGAATAACAATTATGGGGTAAACATTCGCTCTATTGTTCAGATCTCATCATGTTAATTTTAGTGATAAGCATCTAATTTCCTCCTCACTGGTGTGTTTGTGCTGACAGCATGGTTCTGTTGTTTACCAAAGCAAAATATCCTATATTTTACTAATGCCCTTTCAAAATCAACAGATTAGAGAAACTAGTAAACATTTGTCAGTGTGGACAGAATGTTAAACTATTATTGAAACTTCACATTTTTGACCAACTGGTTTTGTAGGAATTTTTCTCCCAGAAAACATTAGCATATAGCTCCACATATTACTTGTGTTGATTTTCAGGTAAAAATCCTTGTCTTAAATTAACACCTGTGTCATAGATAGTTGCAAGGGCCTAATGGGACAACTTTGTATTACTAAGGGGCTTAATTGAGGAAAATTGAATACAGTGATTCAAATCAACAAGATTAAATTTGATGGGCTTGATGCATAAATGTAGACTTTATAGTTTACATAATTAAAATTAGACAACTTTATTTCACAATATGGTATAGGTTGTGGGCTTATAGTGCAGTTTTTCTTATCCTGTGGAAATTTTCCTGATTGTGAGTACTCGTATATCTAGGTTGGTCGTCGACTTGTCAGAACCAATGCTGAAGTCCTTTCTCAACTGTGTGCATAAATTGTTATTGCGCTAGTGCTCTTCCAGTGCACAAAAAATATTCTCCATTGCCAAATTGTTATTATCTTCGCAGTTGTCATTGAATGTTATATTTGTTTATCTTTTGTATTACTCCCTTCATTAAATATATGACATTTAGGATGAGCTAATTTTGAACTGATTAGCTTGTCTTAAACATCATATATTTTAAAACGGGAGAGCATATGATTTGTTCATCTCTTAAGCTATGATTTGTCATTTGTGATCTATCATCTTGTAGCAACCATGCTTGATGGGAAACCAATCATATCCTTACCGCCCAAGACTGTTTCACTTAAGACAGTGGACTTCACTAGCGAGGAGCGTGCTTTTTATAACACTTTAGAAGTTGAATCACGAGAACAGTTCAAGGTCAGTTCACAGTATTTGATTAATAGCCTTGTTTCTTATGTTCTTCTGTTTTGTCACTCAGCTTGAACTTTGGATATTGCATTTAGATATAGGGACTTTTTACATGGGGCAAAATAATCAATTAGGGAATGTTTGCATGGCCGCAGTGTGTGGTAGGTAGTTCGACATTATGTTGCTGGATTACAAGTGAACTTTAGAGGACTATGACGCATATGGTGTGTAACATGATTGATTGCTCATCCAGTTGCCTGTTTAGGTCACTCTAAAGTTGATATATTGATGCAAGCTTACCCGTTTCATTTGCAACTATTAGAAGGCTATGCTCACTACAACTGCTTTTCAGGAATATGCAGCTGCTGGTACTGTAAAGCAAAATTATGTCAACATTCTATTGATGCTTTTACGGCTAAGACAGGCATGTGATCACCCTCACCTAGTTAGAGGCTATGACTCCTCTTCTAGTTGGATGTCTTCGTTGGAGATGGTGAAGAAACTTCCCATGGAACGGCAGCATGAATTACTTAATTGCTTGCAATCTTGTTCTGCGTTATGTGCTCTCTGCAATGTAAGTGAATTCCTCTCATTTTTTTTTTCAATTTTCACGTCATTGTGTGTGGTCTTTCTATACATACCTCGCATATGAATTATATCTGAGTATTTGCTATCATGGTCTGGACTGATGTTCTTTATTTGAGTACCCGTTGCGACTAACAACAACAACAACATAGCCTTTCAGTCCCAAGCAAGTTGGGGTAGGCTAGAGTTGAAACCCACCAAGAGCCCCTAAGTCATGGTTCAGGCATTTCAATAGCTGCTTTCCAAGTACTCCTATTCAAACATATATCTCTAGGTATATCCCAAGCTTTCAAATCTCTTTTTATTACCTTCCCCATGTCAATTTCGGTCTTCCTCTACCTCTCCTCATATTATTAGCTTGGCTTAGGACTCCTACAATGCACTGGTGCCTCTGGAGGTCTCCTTTGGACATGGCCAAACCACCTCAACCGATGTTGGACAAGCTTTTCTTCAATTGGTGCTACCTCTAGGCGATCACGTATATCATCGTTCCGAACTCGATCCATTCTTGTGTGACCGCAAATCCATCACGACATACGCATTTCTGCAACACTCAGTTGTTGAACATGTCGAATATTTGTAGGCCAACATTCTGCTCCATACAACATAGCCTGGTCTAATCGCCGTTCTATTGAACTTGCCTTTTAGCTTTTGTGGTACCCTCTTGTCACAGAGAATGCCAGAAGCTTGTCGCTACTTGATCCACCCTGCTTTGATTCTATGGCTAATGTCCGCATCAATATCTCTATCCCTCTGTAGTCGATAGTATCGACCGAAAGGTATCCTTCTTAGGCACTCCTGGACCTTCCAAACTCACATCTCCCTCTTCCTGTACAACTCCGCCAAAGTCGCATCTCATGTATTCGGTTTTAGTTCTGTTCAATCTAAATTCTTTAGACTCAAGGGTCTGCCGCCATAACTCTAGTTTCCTATTTACTCTCGTCCTGTCTTTCGTCCACTAACACTACATCATCAGCGAACAACATACACCAAGGAATATCCCCTTGTATGTTCCTGGTAACTTCATCCATTACCAAGGCAAAGAGATACAGGCTTAAGGCTGGCCCTTGATGAAGTTCAATTTTAATCGGGAAGTAATTTGTGTTACCATCGTTTGTTTGAACACTAGTAACAACATTGTTGTACATGTCCTTGATGAGGGTCACGTACTTTGATGAGGACTTTATCTTTGTCCAAAGACCACCACATAACATTTCTTGGTATCTTGTCATAAGCCTTCTGCAAGTCAATGAAATCCAAGTGGAGGTCCTTCTTCTGCTCTCTAAACCGCCCCATAACCTGTCTTATTAATAAGATTGCTTCTGTGGTTGACCTTCCGGGCATGAAACCAAATTGGTTTGTTGATATCTGCGTCGTTCCTCGCAGGCGCTGCTCGATGACTCTCTCACAACTTCATAGTGTGGCTCATCAACTTAATTCCCCGATAATTAATACAACTTTGGATATCTCTCTGGTTCTTGTAGATTGGTACCAATATGCTTCTTCTCCACTCTTTATGCATCTTGTTCGATCGAAAGATATTGTTGAACATCTTGGTTAGCCATACTATAGCTATATCCCCGAGACATCTCCACACCTTGATTGGGATACCATCAGGGCCCATCGCTTTGCCCTCTTTCATCCTTTTCAAGGCTTCTCTGACCTCCGATTCTTGAATCATCCGCATAGAGCGCCTGTTAGTGTCATCAAACGAGTCGTCCAGCTGAACGGTGGTGTTCTCGTTCTCACCATTGAACAATTTATCAAAATACTCTTGCCGACTAAGCTTGCATAATTAAGTTTGTATTGGCAGATAGACTCTGAGCTATCATTACCACGTGAACATAAAATTCCAGAAGTCTAGCTTGTGTCATATGACCAACAATTATTAATGCTTGTCCCTCAAAAAAAAAAAACAATTATTAATGCTTGTACTCATCGCGCTGGATGATGGTTTTCTGTGGCTGACAGCTTTCCAACCTGCGTGCTGATGACAGGGCCTCTGGCCTTGTGTTGGAAGAAGCTTAAGTAGCCGTAGTTGGGTTGGTTTTTGCTGGCAAATTTATTTGTTTTGCTATCTTGCTTGAGGGTTTCGGTAGGGCCAGTGCTGACTGATCCCTTAGTGATCGGACTATCAGAGGTGTGGGGAAGTTGGCGGCAGGAGGTTCTATCTGTGCACTTGCGAACTTTGTAATTTCATTGCTGAGGTAATGAAATTCAGTCTTATCGTGGTGGAGAAAAACAATTATTAATGTGCTGTTGTGCTGGTGTGTGATATATATTGCAGTTAATGGTCAACTTCTTAGTATTAAGTTTGTGTTCTGCCAATGCAGACTTGAGTTTTTTAATTGCCATCTAGCCTGAACTGAGTCGGAGAAATTAAATCTCAGCTAAGTTTATACTTTTTTACTAGTTAAGTTTTCTTGATACCAGCTTGATAGTCGATACAGGGTGCCTAGGGCCCTGGGTCATATCCCAATTGTAGTGGATATTCTGCTGTGGAAACACTTCTGGTTCTTAACATATGTGAATTATGCAGGACGCGCCAGAAGACCCTGTTGTCACTATATGTGGTCATGTTTTTTGCAACCAGTGCATACTGGAGCAACTCACTGGTGACGACAGCGTATGCCCAGTGTCTAATTGTAGAGTCCGACTAAATACAACCTCACTATTCTCCAGAGGCACCCTTGAATGCTCTCTGAGTAGATTGACCTGTGATTTCAAGTCTGATGATACCTGTGTGGAAATGATACATGCTGAAAAGCGCCCTGGGATAGATTCATCCTACGCTTCTTCAAAAGTGAGAGCTGCACTAGATATTCTTCTCTCATTGCCCAAAATAGATCCCACCCAAATGACTGATAGCAAATGTTTAATCGGGTTTGAATCTGAGAAGTTTGATGGAAAGGTTACTTCAGAACAGACTGACACCAAGTGGACAGAGAAGGCCATTGTTTTCTCTCAATGGACTAGAATGCTAGACTTGCTTGAAGTCCATTTGAAAGCTTCTCATGTGACATATCGAAGGCTTGATGGAACAATGTCTGTTGCTGCACGGGATAAAGCTGTGAAAGACTTCAATACGGTTCCAGAGGTTTGCATTCTACAACTTCTGGCATATGAAATACATAATGTTTTCAGGTATATGAGTTCTGGTTTTGACTTGCACTATTGGCAGGTTACTGTTATGATCATGTCACTCAAAGCTGCAAGTCTCGGCTTGAACATGGTTGCTGCTTGCCACGTACTTATGCTAGATCTTTGGTGGAACCCGACCACTGAGGACCAAGCCGTTGATAGAGCACACCGTATTGGCCAAACACGGCCTGTCACAGTATCACGATTAACTATAAAAGACACCGTGGAAGATCGTATTCTGGCTCTCCAGGTAAGTTTGAATTTTTCTTGGCTGAGTTATCTGCATTTATATTCATGAGCAGGCATTGAGCTCCAGTTTGGATTCTGGCAAGAATCTTATCCAAACCTTCCTGGAGGTCAATATTGATAGAGCAGTGTGAAAATTATAATAAAATCTCTTAGTAGTTACTCTCTCCGTCCAATGCAATTCTAGAACAGTGATATGTTAAAGTATGTCAAGTTTGACCAAATTTATATAAAAAATACTAATATTTATCGTACTAAATAGGTACCATTAGAATCGTGATGGCATATTTTCCTAATTTTGATGTCATACTACACCTTGCACTCTTTTTGGGATGGAGGTAGTAAGTTCATACCATTATTCTGTGTAACTTTTTCTGTGGTGATTTTAGATAGCAATCAGTTTTTTTTTTCATGGACATGAACTGGAAACTATGATTCAGAATATGCTTCATCTGAATAATAAAACATAGCTTGCATTTCTTCAGCCTGTTCGCTTGGTCGTAAACGATCGTAAATTTCCAGCCAGCAGTAATAATCCACGATCGTATATGACCGTTTCAGCCCCAGCCGAACAGGCTGCTTGTCTCGAATACCACTTCCTGGAGTTTTATTGTCTCAAACCTTACATTTGCAAAATTTACATTGGCGAAATCTTTACCTTGTTTATTTTTGGTCATACAAAATATAAACTATTGTTTTGTTGTTAATTTGGGTGGTAGTATTAACTTTGTAATCTACAGTCTCTTGATGCTTACCTAAGCTGTACAATGTCTCAGGAGAAAAAGCGGGAGATGGTTGCTTCTGCATTTGGGGAAGACAAATCTGGTTCCCGACAGACTCGACTGACCGTTGAAGACCTGAATTATCTGTTTATGGTGTAGAATCTCTCCTGAGAGTTAACAGTTTTGCTCATTGGATGGTGTTAGACAGTGGTAGACAAAAAGGAACTCCAAAAAAATAACAAAATGCTTTCATTTAGGGACTATTAGTTCTTGTAGCTTGTACAGTTGCAGAGATTTAGGGGTTATTAGTGACATGTCTTCCAAATCTTTTTGCACGGAAAGCAGTAAGAGATGCTGAACTAGGTGAATTCTTCAGATAGCTGCAATAGTGCCTGTTGACTTAATATCATGATGATAACGACAGTCAAAGCTAACATGGTAAAAATATGTACATATATTTTGTCGGCACGTCTGACACGTGGGCCTCAGCTTCTGGCAACAGTTTGTATGCGATAAACCATCGAAAATATTGAGCTTTTTTTTTAGCCTCAACTCTTCGAGTACTAGTTGTATTTGAACATACACACTAAATCACACCACTACACGCATATAAACTCACACACACCCACACTAGTGTGCATGGTAGACCTACACGAAGAGGTTGCACGTGACTTAGAGATATCCGAAGTCTACCAGGCTTCGCACGTGACGGACATGTCACACCGACTATTGTGGCATATTTATGCATGTGGCTGTAGGTACACAGTACCTATAAATTTATTTAACGGGGAAAACACCGTGGGTGCGAGACCGAAAATTCTGGGTTGGTCACATTGACTTGTGGTCGCAACTTGTTCTCATTGGTCGCGTGTTCTTTTATCTTAATTCTTAAGTTTGAGGCGGCACTATCTGAATCGCTCCGGCAGCTATGATATGCACTTCTACTTTGGTGGTTTGTGTGTTTCATAACTATAACACCAAGAAACAACTCGAGCAGCTGCGATACGCACTTCTACTTTGGTGGTTTGTGTGTTCCATAACCGTAACACCGTGAAACAGCTCCAGCAATAGAGATCAGAGCCTCGAGGGTTTTCTCTAAAGGCTAGTATCTTCATTTTCTTTCACCAGATGAGTGCCCATGTGTTGCAATGGGTGCAACATAAATTGAATGAGATGTTTGTTAGCCAAGTTAAAATCAAGAATATATCAATTCAAATTTTCACATGAATTATACCATGATAATGTCTAGAAATACATTCATTATCGTAATAAATCTGAAATAAAAGTTAGGCTTGGAGCTTGTTGTCTGAAAGTTATGACAAACATCAGTTGCCTCAAAGGCTGAAAATTTATTGCTAGGCATCGAATTGAATTTATCCATGCTCTGCCTTGTCTAAAACATGTATACTTGGACTTACAATATCCTAGCCCGCATGAGGCATGACAACAATTCATTTTTTTGAGAAAAAAGTATTTGTTGTCAACACGCAACGGGAAGGATGACGAACGAGATTTGGATCACGATCATGATCATTGCATGGTGATATTCCAATAAATTCATTTCTCTTCCCATAATTTTCTTTTCGTTTTATTCCATTTTATTTACTTGCCTTCCGGTGTCTTCACGCGGTGATTATTTGCTTGCCGGTGATTCCGTGAGTTTTATTCCATTTTATTTACTTGCCTTACAGTGTCTCCATGCGGTGATTACTTGCCTACCGGATATGGATCGCATAAGTGTTTTTGTCCTGCCGGATAGATGTTGACAATTTGTATGTTTTAGTTGTAGAGAGGACGTGGCATGACTCCTAAATTATATTTTGACAATTATTTTATTTTGTTTTATTTTATACTATTTATGCTTATAAATTTATGATAATTGGAGTGGATACCAAGTTTGTATTATAATAGTTAGAAATTGTTAGTTAAATTATTGGTAACTTTTAAAAGTTTGAATCCTGATATGTACAAAGAATGTGGAGTATGTTTCTTGGCCTTTAACTCTAGCAGTAGCCCTAAAATCATGGCCTCTATTTTGGTATTGTCTGGTAGAACTCCACCAGCTCATTCAGAAAAGTAGATCCAGATTCATTTTTTCATGCTAAACACTTCTAGATCCATTAGCTCATGGATCTATCTCGTGGAAGATTTTTTTTCCCAATTTGCCCCTTGGATATTTTCTTACATTGCATGTGAGCCCATGTTAGAGCCGGAGCTATACCAAATGTTTGGATGAAACCTAGATTCACGGTAGTGCTGCTCCACGGTGGATCGGGTAGATTTGGAGCTACTGGAGCTGCAGGCCCGTTCCATTCTCTCTTTTCTCAAATTCTCTTCGGCATGGTTTGTTAATAGTTTGTACAATTGATAAATATTCAAATAGATAATTTGAATTTAAACATCCTTCATGTTTCACCAGCTAGTGAAAAAGTAAACTTCGGCATGGTTAAAAAACCTTAGGATTTCTACAACTTTCCTTCAAAATTTCTATATTTTCCATTCCTCTATTTTACAACTGCATTTCTATAAAATTCTAATGATAATAATTTCCCTATTTATGTTCCAAAAGAGCCCTAGCAGGTTATCATCAGTATTTCCGACCTTAGAGCAACTCTAAGAAACTCTCCATTCTTTGTTATGTATTCTAATTTAGAGAATTTTGTGTAAAATAAACCTCCAACAGACTCTATCTTGCTCTCTAAAAATAGATACGGGCTATTCCTCTTTTTTTCGCTCGCCATGAAAAGCGAGCAGGCCTCGCTCGCCAAGTCCCGTGAATCTCGCGGCAGCAGCCTCTCCTACGCGCTTTCGGCCTATCCCGCATGCTCAATCGCCCGTTCCCGCGACCGAACGGCCAAACAAGATAGGCACCTGCCGGGCTTCCGCGGCGGTGGCGGCGCCGGGGCCGAGGGCTCCCTGGTGAGGTGGAGCACATCTGCATGTGCACTCCGGAGGATGATGTGTTGGCGGTGGACGCGCACTGCTTGCAGTCGTAGACTCGTAGGGCACCCAGAAGAGGTCGCTGCCGGTCTCCAGCGCCACTAGGAACGTCGCGTTCGGCCGGCGTCGGCGTGCCAAGTTCCACCTCCCCCGTGTAGTACAGCCTGCAAAAGTGAGGAGTCCTCCGGCGCCACATGCAAGACCGTGGCCGGCGAGGAGGGTGCACAACGTGTTGTCGCACGTCACTGGCTTGCTCGTCGACGACCGCCGCGTTGCCCTTCTGGCCTTGCGTGCAGGGCCCTGCTGCTGGACTTGAGTTCCAGGCGGCAGCGAGAAAGTCTACGCGATGAGAGCGGACGGGATCGTGTTGGATCCGAAGACAAAAAAAAAAAAAAAAAAAAAAAAAAAATCCGGGGACATGGCAAGTTTAAATACGGAGAGTCTCGATTTAGACAGTGTAGTCTATGCATTTTAGGAGAGATTTATTTTAAAAAATAGTTAAATCACTATATTTAAATATATTTTTTGACTAATCTCTTGGAGATGCTCTTGACACGTGAATCTCGTAACATAATCAAAACTACTTATGATGGCAAACTTGTAATGCAGAGACTACGAGTGGTTTCTATAGCCTAGGACTGTATATCAAACAAAATAACTTCACAGTCCATTTTTTCTCCGCTGGAGTCCAAATAAAAACTAGTTTAATGCCCGTGCTAACGCAACGGCAACATTTCAGGGATGCACACGACAATAACCAAACAACTATATTTTTTCCTAAGAAGCAACCAAAGTGGTAGGAAGCTGAGTAAAGCACCAATTTTTTTCATGTAAAAGAAAAATTACAAGATTGCAATTGAACAATTAGGACAGCTTTCCTGACATCACGAATCATTAGTTCTTGTGGCATGATGGATGACTTCAGAGTAGAATAACAGGGAATCACATCACAGACATACAAATGCACATGTCTCAAGAACACGTCAAAACTACACTAAACATTTGACGATTTTTTTGATAATTCCTAGCAACTATTTCAGCCTTCAACATTGTCTCCCTGGTAGATCAGATGTCTTCCGTCGATTTCGTCGATGGAGACAACGACCAAGCTTATTTGTTGTCACCTGTCTACTGTATGGTTCTTGGAGCTGCAGGCAAATGGACATAGTTCAGAACCATACAAGAAGTATTATAGCTAAATGAAACAATTCACCAAATTACAGATTCCAAACTGAAGTTTCAGATTCAGGCACGAAGACAGGAACTGTTAGCTGCAATATATAATCATCTGATTATTCCATTTTTTTGTGCTCTGTTATCAGCCAAGAGAAATGATCTATGCATACAAGCTACAATCCGTTTGCGGCCAGGATACAGTTGCACCTAATAGGGATGACTTTGCCTAACTTCATGTCTCATTTCTGCAATATAAATACACGATAGATCCGAAAGGAAACAAATCATACCCCTAAATTAATGAGCCTACAGTATCATAACAAAGTCACCTCGATGAAAACGGATTGGATACGGACGGATATCACCGATATTATATTTGTTTTCATATTTCTGTCCAGATTCGGATTCGAATACGGATAGTGTCAACTATGTCGGATAGGATACGATTGGATATCGACATCATAAATATGCGATTTGAGTATTTGGATACGGATACGGTATCGGATGTTGGATATCCGGACTCGGATACGGACAGATCTCAACCCCTCTAAACGGATTCGGTTTCGAATACGGTCGGAAAATATCCGTACCGTTTTCATCCCTACCAATGACCACACGAACTGGAATGTCAAACTAAGCAGGTAAGCTACTTTACCACAGATTCTGGAAAGCCAGAAGCATGATACCTTTTGATACTGGATGGATGTGGTCTAGTGCGGATTTCCACGAGAGCAAAAAATGAAAAGATAGAAATGCTCATCGCCAAGTAACTGGTGTGATTAGCTTGGACAATTTCTAAAACCTCCTACATCCACAATCACAAGCAAATGGAAACCTTTCTTCATATATTTAAACACCAACTAATAATATTGTGAAACATGTACCACCCAAACATTTAGGTCCAACAAACTAAAAGAGTTAGCACAAAAAGGGGAAGGAAAACTAAGTATCCACCTTGCCTGTTTTCCCCTATCAAAACCAGAGGGTTCAAACCATTTGGACCCGAAGAAATGAATCCATTCTTAGACCACACCAAACTGTTTCCTCTTGCAATCCAAACTGAACCAGTCCATCAATAAGTGCAGCCCATTTGCATCCAAACTAAACTTGACCCAGCAGAAAAATGAAATAAGCAAAATTTTCATTGCACCAGTCACAAATAACTTTTTTCAAAACTCGATGCCGAAGTGTCAAAAGGCCAGCTAACATATCATTTTGATTATAATAAAGTGCAATCTAGCAGAAGAGGAACCTCTCACTTTGCTACCAGGAACTGTGTCCTCTTCCAGACAGAAAGATGCCAAAAAAGTACTTATTGATTGGATGCCATTAGCTAACAACCATGCTTATGCAATTCACAAACAATTTGCAGCTCTATGTGGCCACGAATATTCAACTAGAGTAAACATTTAATTAGATCATGCTGCTCAACCATGGATTATACACTTCTGTACCAAATATAATATTGTACATTTTTTGTAGGAATAGTACATTTTTTCCTTATTGTTGACCATAAACAGAAGCATTTAGTGGAAAGTGTTGCCCTGAAACTTAAAATGAAGTTTGTTTGTATAGCAATGTAACTCCCTAATGAAAGTTGACTCGATACAGTAACTCGATAATATCTGCTAGGAACCTTTTGACATAAATTTATCCATTAGTAGTAATAAAAATAGGAGACTTTGAACCATGCAGATAAAAGAGCATCGGATAAGAATCAGCATTTCTCTATAATACATGTTGCTACCAGTGTTCTGTTTAGTTTTAGATTTCAGCAGTGTCTAAAACAAGCAGGGAAAATGCATGGACAATTGGACATTATGACAAGAGAGAATTACCAGCTACAAAACCGCTTGACACATCAAGGGCAAGGGATCATTAAACTTAGCAAAAGAATTAAAAGCTGAAGCAAAAATTGCAGTCAATTCCCATCAGATTAAGTAACATGATATAAATATTCATATTCAGGCATCAAGAGAAACCTTTCTATTTTATACATGTTGCCTTGATTCTCTCAGCCGCCTACTTCCTTCTGGGTGCTGGAGGCTAGCGCAGAGCTATAGGGCGCCTCACCGTGACACTAAAATTCATCGTATCACAAGATTCTATTTACCACTAACTATTTGGCTTAATTAAGCAAAAAGCCTACTTTTGACTAAAAGAAATCAGTAGCCTAGAAATCACACTGGGAAGAATATTCAATTCATAAGACATGGGAGGATAGATTAGCGAGAGGTGTGAGGCACGACAGGAAAAAAAGATACAGCCTGAGGGGGATGCTGCTCTCCTGGATGACTTCGCTGCAATGGCAGGTCCCGTAACTGCTCATCCATCGGGCAGAATGTGTCGATTGCCTGCCTCTGCCTAGGCCGGATCCTTCCCTGCACTCCGTCAGAGCAGCCACTGCTGCAGCCATCAGTGGAGGTGGCGGCAGGGAGATAGCTCGTGCCTGCAATGCAATCAGAGCATAGGACTTCAAAATTCACACCTAATATACTACTCATCCGTACATATCAGGACATCGGGACATAAGAACAATCAGTGATGAAACCTAAATCGAACATGTCATGGAGACCTGAGTCCAATACATCATGGAGAACCAAATCGATTCCGTCTAGATACGGGAGGCCGAGACGGATGTGCCTCGCGTGCGAGGTCCGGCAAGCAGCAACGCCACCGCGGCGGAGGAGGGAGCAGGGCCATGGACGGCGACCTCCGGCCGCCGGGAGGCCGAGACGGATGGGCGCGGCGGGGGAGGGCGCGTGTCCGTGGCCGACGAGCGCCGACCGCCGGCTGACGGGTGACCAACGTAGACGGGCGCACGTACCTGTGGCAGCAGCCTGTTGGGTTCCGTCGCCGGGATTTGGACGGAGCATGCCGGAGTACTCGAGCAGAGCGGTGAGCGCCGCCTGATGAAGCTGGACGCCGAGAAGTGCACGCCGTACCTCCTGGACGGCACGGGCGGCCGGCTATTTGCCTCGTCGTCCGGCCTGGGTGGCCGCGGCGGCGGTCTGAGTGATGGCCGCGGGGTCCGCACGCGCCGGCGGAGCCTCGGAGGCTGCAGCGTCGCTGGGGCGGGGGCACGATCTCGCGTCGGGGTGCCGCAGCTCGAGCACTCCTTGCCTGCGGTCGCCGTCACTGCGAGTGGGAGCACCGCCGCCGTAGCTACGAGTGAGGTCGCCGTCGCTGCTACGGAATTTTTTTTCCCCGCTCTTGCGTGATTTCGGGGAGGGGTTGCGGCCTTGCGGGGAAGGGGAGCGGAGACGCGTGCGACGCCTTGCGGGGAAGGGGAGCGGAGGCGCTCTGGGGTGGGAGATCCAACGAATATCGGCCGTCGGATGTGTAAGGAGAGACAGGATAAGTGAGACTTAATTTGGTGGGTATGTTTTTTAGTTATCTTTTTCTATGTGCGTTTTGGTGGGTGAACATAGTATAGATTATGACTGTAGAGGTGATATTTGTTTGGTGGCTGTAGGATAATTTGAAGTGGTGTATTATAGGGGTAGAGAAGAGATATGAACTATCATTCATCGGATCCTTTGCTCCTCCATTTGTTCGTGCAACCCGGACGTGTAACTGTGCTGCATGAACTCGCGGAGCGAGCCCCATGCGGCGACGGGGTCCCTGTATCGGCCCTGCTGGAGCGCGTTCCAGGCGGCGGGCACCAGCTGTGCTTCTGCAGGCCGGCGAGCAGTAGCGTCTGGACAGCTTCCGCGGTGACGTGCTTGCCGCGATTTGGAAAAACATACAGAAGTTTGAAGTACACGCACTTGCAGTTGCTGGGGTTGGCTGGCCAGAACTTTGCCGGCTCTTTGCTGCCTCCGGCGTGAGATGGAGAAAAAGTAGTAGCAGGCTAGCAGCAGGTGGCCTTGCGCGAGTTGGAGTAGCGCTGCTTCTCTGCGAGCGCCGAACGGGCCATGGCGGAGGCGGCGGGCTTAGGGAGCACCAGGCCGACGTCCTTGCCCCTGGTGCCCAGCGGCCGCCTCTCATGCGTCGTCTTCCTCCGCGCGGACGCCGACCGGATTGCGCGCATCCTCGCTCGCCTCGATCACCTCCTCCGTGGCGACGGCGAGGCCCCGGGTAGCGTGGCCGCCGTTCTCACTGCGGGGTTGCAGGCGGTACTTCGACTCTCGATCTCCGCGAAGACGTCGTTTCTTGTTTTTCCTTCCCTCACTTGTGCGACTTTATTAAAGCCGGCTGATAAATCGATCTTGGCTGATTTATTGTGAGAGAAAAATACTATAGATTTTAGCTGATAAGCCAAACTATGATGATTTGTGTATTGGGACTGCCCTAAGTAACACAGGAGAAATTGTTTTTGTCACCCTTACCTATGAATCAACAATTAACACATTTCGATTATATACAACTGAATCTCAAAATCACATAATCACTGCCTCGTGTATAAAGTAAAAAAACACCATCAGCACAACAACATTTTCCTGTTGGGGTCCGCAATGTTTTTTTTTGGTTTCAGCTTCAGAAAGCTCTGTCATGGGCTCATGGCTCCAGCAGCCTATCCCTGACCGATGAAGCTTTACCTGAGGATCCATAATCACTAACAACTGGATCCTCGGTGGCGCTCGAGGTTCCCGCAACAGAAATCGAAGCAACCAAATCAGGCAAGGGAAAGTACGTCGGCACCGGCATCTTCGGTGGCAGCGCCGGCAATGGTGCCTCGAATTTAAGCACGTTCAGGGCCTGCCTGATGCTTGGCCTATGCGCATAGTCAGGATGAGCACACCACAAACCCACAATCATCAGGCGCTCCATCTGCTTCTCATCGAACTGCCCCTTCAGCCTCCAGTCTGCTGCTTCAAGGAAGGCGTTCTTGCCATACAGCTCCCACACCCACGGCACCAGTCTCGCCTTGCTTGGCTCCTCGTTGAGCTCTGCCGGCCGTCGGCCGCACGCGATCTCCAAAGCCACGACACCGAAGCTGTACACGTCTGACTCCCGGCTCGCCTTGCCTGTCATCACGCACTCCGGCGCCAAGTAGCCCAGTGTGCCCGCCAGGACAGTGGTGTACGGCTGGCTGCCATGTTCCACGAGCTTGGCAAGGCCAAAGTCCCCGAGCTTCGCGCTGAAGGTGGAGTCCAGCATGACATTGCTCGGCTTGATATCCCGGTGGACGATGCACTGCAGACACTCCTCGTGGAGGTAGAGCATCGCCGACGCGAGGCTCAGCGCAATGTCGTACCGCATCGGCCAGGTGAGGAGCACGCCCTTGCCGTAGAGGTGGTGGTCGACGCTGCCGTTGGGCATGAGCTCGTACACGAGCAGGAAATCGCCCCGGTGCTCGTGGCACCAACCGACGAGGCGGACGAGGTGCCGGTGGCGTAGCTGGCTGATGATGCGCACCTCGGCGGCGTACTCCTTGCGCCCCTGCGTCGAGCCCTTGGACACCCTCTTGATGGCAACCTCCAAGCCGAGCTCCTTCAGGTACCCCCGGTACACGGTGCCGAACCCGCCTTGCCCGAGCTTCCGGTCCTCGGCGAAATTCTTCGTGGCCGCCGCCAATTCGGCGTACCTGAACCTTCTCGGGCCGCTCTGGACAACGAACTCGTCCGCGAGCTCGTCGTACTCGCCTCCCATGACGTCGTCGACCTCGATGTCACCGTCGTCGAATTGTCCTGCCTTTCTCCATTGCCTGACGAACCAAACGATGCCCGCGCCGACGAGTACGAGCGCACAATCCTAGCACCACCCACAGGACCACCGTCTCTTCCTTGGGGTCAAAGGTGGAGGTGAACTCCCAGTACAGCACCTGGTGCAGCTCCGCGGCCTCGCCCGTGGCGGCGGAGAAGCCTACGGCGACGGAGTCCGGCAGGTGGTCCCTCAGATCGACGGCGTACCAGAGAAGGACGTCGTCCGTGGCGTTGGGGCGCGCGGAGCCGTAGGAGAGCGCGACGGTGAGGTTCTTGGCGCCGCCGTCGTACTCGACGCGCGCGTGAGCCGTGCGGCCGTCCTTCATGCTGGTAGGCCAGTCGGCGGTGGCGGCGGAGACGATGCCCCCGAGATCGACGCCGACGTGGTCGCCGCTGGGGTCCCACTCGTTCTTGTAGGTATCGAACTCGACGGCGACGAGCGTGCCGGCGCGGACCGAGGAGGAATTGAAGAGGCCGAGGAGCCCCCCCGCAGAGGATTCGGGGAGGACGGAGGGGAACGGGGAGAGGAAGAAGGCGAGCCCGTCGCCCGAGGCGGAGGCCGGGTCGGGGGCGGCGATGGAGAAGGCGAAGGCGGTGACGAAGGAGGCCGGGCGGCGGGAGACGGGGTCGGCGAGCGGGACGGCGCGGGAGTAGAAGGCGCGGCCGGTGCTGCTGGTGATGGGGCCGAGGCGCTCGTCGCGGGTGAGGCGGATCGCCTTGTTGTAGAAGGCGTCCCCCTGGAAGGCAATCCCGGGCGGCGGTGTGTCCGAGGGCGAGGTGAAGTTGTATGTGAAGGAGAATGGCGCCGCGGGGTGCGGCAGCAGCAGCAGGAGGATGAGGATCGGCAGGGCGGCGACAGCGGTGCCGCCGGCGGAGATCCCCATGGGGAAGGGGCGCGCGATGAACCAGTTCAGCCGCGGAAGATGAGCAAATGGGGACTGGGCCTAGGGGGTGTTGACCTCCAATGAGGTGTCCAGGACTCGGGCTGGGATTGGTGTATTGTGCCATTTCTGTGTGGACGTCGAAGAGGAATGTTCCACCACGATATGAACTGTAGGGTTATTTCTACGCTCAAAATACAAGACTTATTTATCTTTTAGATAGCACTATAAGTAAATAATTCAATATATATCTGGTATCTTTTTCAACAACAAGATTTAAAAGAGAATTTTTTCTGCAAATAGGTTCCATGAGAAAGAATACCCATATTTGGGTTCTACTCTTAGGCAACCCAAAATAGATGTCTCGTATAAATACTCTTTTGGAAGCTAATTTTGAGTTTGTTACTGTCAATTTTAGGTTTGGATGTCCATATTAGTTCCTTATTGGAGACGATCTAAGACCATTTGTAACGCGTATTTTTCCTAAAAAAAATTTTGTAACGCGTTTTATTTTTAAATGAGCTGATTCTTGTGAAACTTTTATATGATTATTTTAAAAATCTTGCGTTTTTCAAAAAGGACTTAAATGTGAAGGTAGGATCACAGTTGGCTTGAATTATATAGTGATTAAAAAAAGGAATAACTGTCATCGAAATGCTCTAATGTAATGCGCTTGCATATCTGGTTGTTCCTTTCGGTGAGCCTGTTCGCTTGGTCGTAAACGATCGTAAATTTCCAGCCACAACAATATTTTTCTCTCACAAATAATCCACGATCGTATACGATCGTTTCAGTCCCAGCCGAATAGGCTGCTTGTGTGGTTTATCGAGGTTCGCCGACTCCGACGAACTTTGTAAATCCTATGGAAAATTACTGTCCAAGCTCAATAAAATTTATATCATGTCATGAACTCTTTTTTTGTGGGTTCATGTCATGAACTTAACTTCAGTAATCAATGATGTTTTTAGCTAGATTCGCCACCGAGACAACACAAATTTTTAGCCAACTTGCGTAATGTGACTGCGTCTCTGTGACTCTGGAGCAAATGTTAGGTAAATGATTCAATACATATTCGGCATCTTCTTCAACAACAAGATTCAAAAGAGAATTCTTTCTGCAAATGAGTTTTAATAAGTGAGAATGTTTATATTTGGGTTGTACTATCAGGCAACCCAAAATAGATGTCCCGTATAAATACTTAAATACTCTGTTGTAAGCTGATTTTGGGTCTCTTATTGCCTATTTTAGGTTTGGATGTCCATATTGGTTCCTTGTTAAAGATGGTCTAAGGCCATTTGTAACGTGTTTTTTTCCTCAAAAAAAGAAAAATTGTAACGCGTTTTTCCCCTGTTTAATATGTTTTATTTTTTAAATGAGCTGATTCTTGTAAAACTTTTATATGATTATTTTAAAATTCTTGCGTTTTTCAAAAAGGACTTAAATGTGAAGGTAGGATCACCACTACTGGACCTAGGGTCTTTGCCGAGGGCCGAGGGCAGCCCTCGGTGAAGAACCCTCGGGAAAAAAAATGTCGGCGAAGGAGTCTTTGCCGAGGGCCTTTTATCGGGCACTCGGCAAAGTATTTGCCGAGGGCTAACGGCGGCCCTCGGCAAAGTAAAGTAGCCGTTAGGTACGCGGTTATTTTCCACGGCGTCTTTGCCGAGGGCTGACATACAGGCCCTCGGCAAAGAGCTTTTTTTTGAAATTTATTTGCCGAGAGCTATACCGCAGGGCCCTCGGCAAAGACCTATTTTCTTTTTTTTTCTCGGAATTTCTTTGCCGAGAGCTATATCGAAGGCCCTCGGCAAAGACCTACGTTTTTATTTTTGTCTCGGAATTTCTTTACCGAGGGCTGTGTTCAAAACCCTCGGCAAAGACCTACTTTTTAATTTTTCCTGGGAATTTCTTTGCCGAGGGCTATGGTTAAGGCCCTCGGCAAAGACCTGTTTTTAATTTTTCCTGGGAATTTCTTTGCCGAGGGCTATGGTCAAGGCCCTCGGCAAAGACCAGTGAAAATTTTCAACATTCCACCTGTTTCTTGCTTTCCATGCAGACAAAAAATATATATATATATTCAACAGCAGAAATATCCCACAAATATCACAATCATCACATATATCTCACAAATATCACATATATCTCACAGATATCACATAGATCATCACATGTATCATCACAAGTCCAAATTCAACAATTCCATAAGTCCACAATCTAACTCAAGTGTCAAGTCCACAAGTTCAAATCCGACCGAGGCTGGCCAACCTCTCCAACCGTCTGGCCTCTGCGTCACCAACCTTCCCAACCGTCTGGCCTCTGCGTCGAGGGTGGTGTAACGAAGCCTCCAGAATCAGGTGACGCACGAGGGGGGTTATTGGAACCCACCGACTGAGGCTGCACAAACAATTATATGCTTATGTGAGATTGCAGTAATTATTCTAGGACTACAGTTTTAGTATTTAGACAGAAACCTATCAAATTTTTTATAGCTAGTGTTGTCTGGGTTTCTATGTCATACAAGCAAATCAGTAGCTAGTGTTCTCTGGGTTTCTATGTCACACAAGCGAGAAGTGAACTTTAACGCTTACAGGAGTAGCTGCAAACGCGTGCGGCACCTGAGGCGGAGGAGCTGACATCTGCACAGGCACACCCGTCTTCTGCCCAAGAGCTTGCATGATTTGCATCATTTCTGCAATCCTGACCTCCTGGGCCTCCCGAGCGGCCTGCTCAGCCTCCAGCCGAGCAGTGAGGGCCGTGATCTTCGCCGTCTTCTCGTTGTTCTGGGCCTGCAATATTGCACTCCAATATTTCAGTAATGCAAATCTAACTCAAGTGTGAGAATATTAATTTACGACGAGTAAAACAAGAATTACCTCGAGCGCATCGACCCGCTGCAGTGTCGGAGTAGGCCGTGAGCGTATGGGCTGGCTGGAACTCGTGCTCTGTGCTCGGAGCTGGCTCAGAGTGGGAACAGTGGTGGGGTCGATGGCGGCGTTCGCAATCCACGTCCGGCCGTGCTTCCTGCCGCCACCGAGCCTCATGATGGCCTCGGCATCAATGGGCTCAGTGCGGACGTCGTACTCTGGCCCGTGCCGCTGCTGTACCGCCGACGTGTACTCCTGGACTTTAGTGTACACGTTAGGGTCGGAGTATGCCTCGCGAGGGGCAGCCGGGGTCCCAGGTGACGTCGCCGGCCACCCTGGTCTGGTGGGACATAGCCCACGCCGTGAACATCGAGACATCCTCGTCCGGGTGCGCAGCCTCCTGCGAGAAAGGCGGCAGGTGGTGAGCAATCAGGCATACGTTAAGCGTGAAACTAAATAGAAGAAAAATCACTTACATATGCCGATTTGAATCCGGGGAGACTCCTGCTGCCTTGATGGTGAGTGGCAGCTGGCCTGAGCATACGCAGTGCCCGCTGAGACTCGTGCTTCTCTATGTAGGCCGGCGTGAACCACCTAGCCACGATCATTGTCCAGGCGTCGGCATGCGCTCGGCACCACCAGGGAATCACCTACAAGTCAACGAGTGTTTGACATATATGAAGATGAAATTGAACATATTTAATTCAAAAACAAAATAATATCAATGTTATTCATGTACCTCAAGGTACTGCTCCTGGGTCAGCATCATCTGTCGAGCCTCCCTCTTGGTGACTGTCATTCTACGAGCCGACGCGTAGTAGTCTATGTGGGCCTGGACGCGCGCCTCGTGAAACATGTCGGTGACATACTTCCTACAGGCTGCATGCGCCACATGATCAGCGAGGCCCTCGGTTCCTTCTTCGGCCCTGAAAAACCTCTGCATAAAAGATGATATATCCAATCGTTATTTGAAAAAAATAGAATTCAATGTGAAGGATTGATTAATGTTGTGCGAGAGGAACTTACCCAAAACTCAGCAAGTATCCGCTCCTGCTTGTTGCGGTACTGGTCGTCCTCGCCCAGGGCGTACCTGTCCCACGTGTAGGCTGGCTCTCGGGCCTCCGACGGCAACTCCACAATGCCGGGGAACCACTTCCGGCACAACACACCCAAGACGGTCGCGGGAGAGCACAGAGGAGTACCTGACAACACCTCCCAAGCCCTGCACAAGTAAGAAGAAAATTTATCAGTTTCTCTTTCGATTTCAAACATATCATATGAAGTAGTTGTGATATCATTTATATTTACTTACTTGGGCGGCACAGGGCGAAGCACTAGACGGTTCTGAGGAAGCGGAAACGAAGGGAGCGTCGCCGGGCCTCGCTGGTAGACACCCGACGCCTCGCCTCCCTCGTCCTCGAGCGCCGCACCCTGCTCCTCCTCGACCTCCTCCTCCTCCTCGTGCTCCTCCGTCGGTGGCACGGGCTCAGGGGGCTGAGTCCGCTGCCTCCTACCACTGCCTCCTGTCGTCTGCCTCCCCCTCCTCCCGCGGCCTCCTGTCGTTGTCCCTCATCCTCCCGCTGCCTCCTGCAACTGTCCCTCGCCTGCCTCCCCCTCCTCCGGTGGCCTCCTCGCGTAAGCCGAGGGTGTGTCACGTCGTGGCCGGCTGCTCGCCATCTTTGATCAATCACCTGCACGCACGAAGAATGAACAAGACTTGTTAGTACACATATTAGAGACTGAAAATAAATAAACAAAATATAAATGAAAATAAATAAACAAGACATAGTATTACATGTATTACGAATAATCTTCATGATTGGGATTATAGGTCTCGTCATCACTGTCAACATTATCCAAATAGGCAACACTATCCGAAGGTTCTATGTTATCGTCCTCGTCACTTGCTACAAGTAATCGCTCAAGCATTTGTATGTCCTTGGCATTTTGCACCACATCTCCATCGTCCTCGTCATCAACTGTTTCGTTGTCTACTTCCATTTCGAGGGCCTCGGGTAGGACTATCTGAAGCATCCCCGGTAGCCCATCTTCCTGATAGAACTCTCCATCATATGTGTTTGTGTTAAAGTTGTAATCGTCATCGTTAGGGGTTGGTAGTTTGCCGTGTGGAGAAACCTGGTGCACAATAGCCCAACCCTGAAGCTCCTGTTTGGCTTGGTTGGCATATCTCGTGTAATACACCTGCACGGCCTGTTGAGCCACAATGTAGATGTCTTTTCCCGGATAAACGGAATCTTCTCGCACCTCGACTAGCCCAAGATGAGGGGTCAGTCTCGTTTCGCGAGGATTGAACCAGTGGCATTTGAACATGACAGGTTTAAGAGGTTTGTCACCATCAAATTCTAGTTGGTAGATCTCCTCAACTCTTCCATGGTAGTCGAGACCATCAGTGCCAGGCGTACAAACTCCGCTATTTGTGGTTTTCCGATTGGGCCGGGTTTGCTCGTATCTTGGTGTGTGGAAACGATAACCATTCACGTCATATCCGGTAAATGACTTCACCCTAGCTTGGCAGCCGTTCGCAACTTGTTTCAACTCATCACTCATGGACGAATCGGTCTGGGCCTGCAAGCTCAAACATGTTTCAAGAAGTCATCTGTCCTCTTCACCCAATCCACGTCGTAATCGTTTCGACTTCTTCGCCCCGTGTACATCCACTGACGGTCCTCCATCCTTTGACAAATACATCACCGAGTAACGTAACCATCAACTACACCTAGCCGATGTTCCTACTGTCTAATAGGTGAGGATAGATCCTAATCCCACCCACGTATGCGTAGATGAGGTCAGTTTCCATGCTCCGCTCCTATCCGAGACAGAATTTCGGCAGCACCTCTCCGATGTTCTCCCAATACACGTCCTGCAAAGAAGTTTGTGTATTCGGAGAACAATGGGGAGGTGCTGCCGAAATTCTGGCTCGGATCGGAGCGGAGCATGGAAACTGACCTCATCTACGCATACGCGGGCTGTCCAAAAAACGTGGACAATCCGAAACAGATACGGTCAGATACACACAGTGATCTGCATGCCTCCAACCGTATCTCTTTCGGACGGGAGACGCCTAACTGGTTTACGCAGTCTACGACAAAGATACAGGAGTAGAGGTTGTTTATACCTAAGGTGGCGGTGGAGACAGGGTAGCGGGGCAGTGGCGAGTCGGGGCAGTGGAGAGTCGCAGCGCCGACGAGGACGATCGACTACTCTGAAGCTCCTTTGACGTCCTCTGCTCTGCAAAAAAAAAGGGTATAAGTTAAAAATTTCGGCAGAACCTCCCCTGTACGGGGAGGTTTCCAAAACCTGCAAAAAAAATCGGCTCGATGGCCAACACCCACATTCACGGCACAAAGGCCGACACATCAACAATGGGAGGCACGAAGGCCATCCACATCAAAAAACGGCGCGATGGCCGACAACCCATGGTTTTACCTTCTACTCGACCGAGGGACGGGGAAGTGAAGGTGACGGCAAGGTCGTCCAGACGAGGCCGTTATCCAGAACCACCTGCATTGCATGCCCAAGTAATTGCTTCAAAACATGACCCGCTTAGACAGTGAATAAAACAAGTGCAACTGCAGAAAAGTACTGAACCAGTAAATCCTAAATTTTCTGGGCCGTAAGTAAGCACATTACACTTTTCTCTTCCTATAGGAGTTAATTCCATTCATACTTAATAGCGAGCATAAATGTTGTTATTCAGATTTTGCTAAGCTTTGTAGTAGAATCATTTCAAACGTCCCTTTACGGATCAGTTATGCAGAAATAATCATCAGTTCACTAGCAACAAAGACTAATCCATGCAAAAGCAATACAATGATGCGCAATAACAACATTTCAAGGTTTCAGGTCAAGATTGCGAAATCAAGGTGACTTTGTAAAGAAGAGACTGGGGAGGGAGCAGAGGCACCGAACCTTCCGGGCGACGACGGCGGAGGACGCGGCCGGGGCGGCGGCGGGCCGTGGGCAGGCGACGGGGCGAGACGACAGGAGAGGAGGAAACGGGGGGCGACGGGGGAGGGGCGGCGGCGGCCTGCGCGGCGGCGGCGTCCGCGCGGCGGCCGAGCGCGCCGTGGCGTGCGCGGCGGCGGCGGGCGAGCGCGCGGCGGCCTGCGCGGCGGCGGCGTCCGCGCGGCGGCCGAGCGCGCGGTGGCGTGCGCGGCGGCGGCGGCGGCGGACCAGCGGCGGCGGCGGCGGGCGAGTGGCGGCTCGGGCGGGCGCGGCTTGGGATAAGGCCGCCCGCCCGGCCGTTCCCTTTTTTATATGGGGTCCCCTCTTTGCCGAGGGCCTAGATCCAGAGCCCTCGGCAAAGATTTTTTTATTTTTTTTATTTAATTTCTTTGCCGAGGGCCAACATCCAAGGCCCTCGGCAAAGATGTTTTCTTTTTATTTCCGCCGGCGCCATCCCGTTCAAAATATTTGCCGAGGGCCTGTACAACGGGCCCTCGGCAAAGAGTTTTATTTTTTTATTTCCAAATTCTTTGCCGAGGGCCTAACGCCGAGCCCTCGGCAAAGGCTGACGGCCGGTGCCGCCGTCACGCTCGGCCGAGGTCGCCGAGAGGCGGTACTGTGACGAGGGCCCGGCCCTCGGCAAAGGTGGGCCTTTGCCGTGGGCCGTTGATTGCCGAGGGTCCGGCCCTCGGCGAACGAGCCGTTGCCGAGGGCTAAGCTTCGCCGAGGGCGGCCCTCGGCAAAGAAAGGATTTGCCGAGTGCCCGAAATCAGGCCCTCGGCAAAGTCTTTTGCCCTCGGCAATGTTGCTGTGTCCAGTAGTGCACAGTTGGCTTGAATTATATAGTGATTTAAAAAAAAGGAATAACTGTCACTGAAATGCTCTAATGTAATGCGCTTGCATATCTGGTTGTTCCTTTCGGTGAGCTTGTTCGCTTGGTCGTAAACGATCGTAAATTTCCAGCCACAACAATATTTTTCTCTCACACCAAGCCAGCCAGTAGTAATAATCCACGATCGTATACGATCGTTTCAGCCCCAGCCGAATAGGCTGCTTGTGTGGTTTATCGAGGTTCGCCGACTCCGACGAACTTTGTAAATCCTATGGTAAATTACTGTCCAAGCTCAATAAAATTTATATCATGTCATGAACTCTTTTTTTGTGGGTTCATGTCATGAACTTAACTTCAGTAATCAATGATGTTTTCGGTTAGATTCGCCACCGAGACAACACAAATTTTTAGCCAACTTGCGTAGTGTGACTGCGTCTGTGTGTGACTCTGGAGCAAATGTCAGTTTGCTTTGGTGAAAGTTGTGCTGCAGTTTGTTGGATCTGGTAGATCAATTCCGTTCAAGCGCCAAGCTGTTTGTTTTGCAAGTAAGATATGTCGAAAAATGGAACAAAGAGGCAAGGTACAATGGTCAATTCAGCCATCATTCTCTCTTGCACCTGCTCAATCACATAGAAAGGACAAAGGAGAAGCGAGTAGAGTTTTTACATAAATGCAAAGGTTCACCACACTGTTTCTTGAAGGCCATTTCCTCCTTTGTTAGAGCAACCACCTGAGAGGGTGATAGCAGTTTCGCGACGAAATGCACATATGAAGACGATGGTTGCTGCTTTGTCTCTAGTTCTTGTAACCAGAAAAGAAGCCCATCACTCAACCGTTAGCCACCTTGATCGCATCGTTCGTCCATCCAAGCCCATGCCTCGTGCTCCCTGCTCTTGCAAGAGGTTAGCCAAACGATCTTCCAGGTGACAGGATCAAAATTCACTTCCACGGTTTCGACAGCCAGCACAACCAAGTTTATTTTGCTACTTTGATTCTCCCAGCCATAAAAACAATATTTTTTTAATAAAATTCCACCAAATTTAAAATACCAGTGTGAACAAGAAAAGTGAGCACCATATTTTCATGGCATCCCAGAGGCAATGCCCCTCAGTAACTGACACGCAACATAGCGCTTCCTATAGTCAATTTTACAAGACGGACGGACGTCCCAAGCGATCAGTTGGGGCCCTCCACTCCACTTGGCTCGGATGAAACGAGAGGATAAGAAACGCCGCCGCAAAGTAGCAAAGAAGCTGCGGGAGGATGGAAGTACGTGCTTGTGCAGTTGTGCTCTACCATCTACCACCATCCTGTCCGTCTGTCTGGGCCCGGTCGCGTGGAAGAAGCCAAGAACCAAAGCAATTCAGAACGCCACGGCCGCGCACCCCTCCTTACGCGATCCCAGCCGAAGCCGACGCCGCGCGCGCCACGCTCTCCTCTCCCGGGCGGCCACGCACCCCACCTTTCCCTCCACGTCACACCGGCTCGCAAAACCATCGCCGGCGGGCTACCATGCCATACCAATACCATACCACCCTGCCCACAAATATTCCCCGCCCTTTTCCCCACGTCTAGTCATCTCCCACCACCTGAAAACGCCGGAACCCGATTCCATTCTTCGGCGCCCTCTGTAGTATAGCCGGTGGAGCTGCCGATCGTCTCACCTTTTGTAACCCAGCAGCATGTGCCATCCGGGGCTGCCGGCTCTGCCGCCGGGCTGCGCGGTCAGGCGGCGGGAGCGGCAGGCGGCCGTGGCACCGTCGCCCTCACCGTCTGCGCCACGTGCCCATCAGGCCCAGGCGGCGCCGCACTACTACTGCGTGTGCTCGCCCACGGGGCATCGGGGCTCGTTCAGGTGCCGGTTGCACCGCAGCGGCTTCGAGTGGGGGCGCCGGCGGCCGTTCGCGAACACACCAGGGCGTGCTGAAGCCGGGACGACGACGATGCACGTGCGGATGGCGGCGCCTTGACGGTTCTCGGCCGGCGTCAGGCGGTCGGGCACTGGCAGCCAGGCTCAAGCTGTATATTGGTGTGGTGTGTAGAAGATGCAGTGTGTTCTGTGTTGGTCTCTCGGCTCCTCATGGCGCCTTCTAGTTCTTAGTGCACTGTGGACATGTAACTGTACAAACTGCATAGCTGTCAGAAGAAACGCAGATAGACATGTGATTATGTGAACATACATGACTTTATACAGCTCCCTAGATTTGCCCAGAAAGTGACGCTGTCGTGCATTATTGGTTAATAAAGCCAATCAGTGAAGAATAGCATCAATCGTGCAATCGAATCTGATGCAGGATTCAGAATCGAATTCATGCGTATGCACAGGTTATTAAACTAAGTACAGGAAAACTAAGGAATAGCTGCATGATGGCTGTCAGTCCATGGTGATCCTGCCCGGACCACCCTTGAGTGAGCTGTACAGCGGCCTCGATCGTTTGAAGCCGAATATGTCAGTAATTCTGTACATTTTGGGCGGATCAGCTTCGGCGATCGCCTTCTTGAATTCTGCCGAATGGTTGCCGCCGAAGACTTGCACGCTTACTGTCCTCCTTTGAGGTGCGTCCACTTTTATGTACTGATCGAAGTACTCAATGAATTCTTCTTTCTCGAGCTCTCTTAGCATTGCGACCTGTTACATTTGTTAGCGAATGTCATACATCTTGACAATTACTGGCACAATCTTCTTATTTCTGTTTCCTCTGAATATAAGATAGTGACAATTATAAATTTCGTGATAATTTTCAACTATTACAGTATTATGTGTTTTACTTGAAAGGCTACAGCCTGTTTGCTTTATACTTGATACAATTTCCTTTACAGGCATTGTTGCTGAAAGGAGAACACTTACCTCAGACTCGACTCTATCAAACTTCAGAGTTCCAGCCTCAATCTCTCCCCAGTAGAAATGAGATTCCTCCCATAAGTTTTTAAACTTCTCCAGTTTAGAATCAATTAGTGATTTCACATTTCTCTGAAATAACAAAGCCCATGTCAATGCTTCAAGCGCAAAAGATCTAGTCCAGTGATATGAATTAAGGTCCTTTGGTTATGAGCATACAAATAGTCCAATATTACAGGAAAATAAAAAAAATGAGGATAAACTTAGACTATGACGTCATATTTCTGATTTTTTTCACCCATAGTTTCCCATCCTTTTGATCCACTATCTAGGTCCACATGTTCTCACCAATAATGAGTCCTGTGGTAAATGTGGCTTCTTTCAATCCAATGGTGGTGATGTTAAAGAGCGTCGCATGGTGTACTTACAAAAGGAACAACAATTTTGCACTGCAGAGCACATGGTTTACTGGAAAAATTCATTAGGCCTTGTTTGGATGCATGTGTATTCATCTCAATCCACATGTGTTGGAGTGGAATGGAATGGAACTTAGTTTAATTCCACTTCAATCCACTTCAACACATGTGGATTGGGATGAATACATGCGCATCCAAACAAGGCCTTAGGTGCGAATGGAAAATCAAAAGCACTGACCTTGAAATCCTTGTCGGAGAGTTCATAGATTTTGCTTTCAAACATCTTAAAGAATTCATCAACTCTAACATCAAGGTATGAAGGATCCTAGGCATCCAACAAAATATCAGCAGGAGCAACAACTACTGTAGGTTCTTTTCAAAAAAGAAAAAAAGAAAGAAAGAAAGAAAGAAAAAACTACTCTAGGTTCACGTGTACCTTTACTGTGGACTGGATAACAACCTGGAGTGCCAGGACTCCATAGTCGAATCTGTAGAATGTAGCAATCATTGTAAGCTAAGATCTAAATGATATTTCAATTTTCAAATGTGAACTAAATCTTCATTTTATTCCTAAAAGGAGAAATTGACAAGCAGTACATGTAACAAAAACCTCAAGCATATACCTCAGAGAAAGACTTGTTATATACCCAAGTTGTTCAACAGTTCGTAGCTGGTTGAAGGCTGGCTGGCTTGCTATTAGAGAGAACAGCTCAAGTTTGATATTCAAAATGGCGTCATCCTGATGCACCTGAATATATTAAAGATACTTAGTATCTTGGAATGCTTACAGTTAGTTTGAATGTCCCTTAGCAAGGTACATTCCATATATAATCAGAAAATCAGATATAATGAACCAGGGAGAGTGTTTAATTCTTATATTGACTATGGGTCAGAGAAGACTTAATTCATTCCGACTTATAAATAAATTCTTGTTGAGTTTGAGTATTTGATATTAGTTTGCATGTAAGCAGAATATTGTATCACAGAGCTTTAAAATGTTAAATAAATGGGGTAAAACTTGCTGAATCTAATGAGTTTCACTGAGTGCACAACTCAGTGATAACCAGTGAACCACCAACAATCCTCTCCACAATATTTAAAGGTACAAAGTACAAACCACCAATCACTTAAGTTTTGATTAATTCTCCCTCTGTTTTCAAATATATGACGCTGAGGACAAGCTATTTAGTTTATTTTTAACTAAATAGTTTGTCCTAAACGTCATATATTTAAAAATGGAGGTATGATTGCACTTAGGGCTGTTTGGTTGGGAGCCTGGCCTGGGCAGCACCAGCCAGGCAGCTTCATCCAGCCCCGCCTGGGAGAGCTGCCTGCGCCAGACAGGTTCAGTCCACAAAGCAAACAGGCCCTTACTGCATGGAAGGACATAAGACATCTATACCTTCTTTAAAAAAAAAAAAAGACATCTATACCTGAATATATTGGATAACTGATGAATTCTCATTCTTCTGGTTTAATCCCTCAGTTTGGTAGTAGCATTTCAACTCATTTTCAAGCATGATGACCCTTTTAGTCAAATATTCTGATGGAGACATGGATTTGAACAAAGAATTGGGGGCATTAAATATAGTGTTTTCGATCTCTTCTATGACAGATTTTGCTTCACTTGGTTCAATGTTCCCTACAAGGAGAATTGTAAACGTGCAATTAGAAATATTTTCCACTCAAGACTCACATAAATAAATTAACACTATGATCGGTACAAATGCCAAACCTTGAACATAACATTCCAAAAATGTTTTCGACAGTAGGTGTGGTACAAACTTTGCAAAAGAATCTGATTCAAGCTTAGAAAGAGCTTCAAGTTTCTCAGCTACAGGCCATTTTTTATCTTCCAATATCAAAGAGACATAGTATGAAGCTTGAGAATAAGGTTGTCGGAAATTGAAATTCTGGTAGTCCTTGACAGAAGTTTCCTGAGATTTAAGATGTTGGTCAGTAATTACTCATAAGAAATAACGATAATCCTTAGCATCACTGACTTTTCGAAATGTGCATATTGCTCTATTTCATCATAATCATGATGCAATGTGCCACTTGCTATGCATGAATGCATAAAAAACTGCACCATCACAAAACAGTTAAACCTTGGAACTAGACACAGTTGCGCGATAGCACCAGCCCCCCCAAAATTAAGGACCCCCAATCACTACTTAGTCACTAAGTCCAGTTATGTCAAGCCTAAAATTTGCTCCAAGTATGGGTTAGGTTCCACATACGGCCAAAGCCCACATTGTTACTACTCTGGACAGTGTGTAATATCTTTATGGCTTCTTGCCTTCTGGATGTGGATGCTTATGGCTTCAATTCTATTGACCTCGTGTCAACAAATTCGCATCAAGGTTTGATCACATTCAAAATTTACATCCTTTATTGGTTACCATGAACTTCACTTTATTATTAATTTAGCTTTGTTCTATTTGTGAAATGTGAAACAAAGAAGTTCATTACTTTTCCACGTCTTGTAGAGTTAGAAACTACATACCAACTATTGCAACACCAAGGCCTCAAAATCCTAGGTATGGGCTTGATTAATAGGATATATGCTTAATAGCCTATTTTTTTCCTGCACAAATTGTGGTGTCTTTTTGTTAGCTAATCCCTCCATCCCAAATTATAGGTCGTTTTGGCTTGTCTAGATGCATAGCATTTGCTATGCACTTAGATATACGATATATCTAGAATCTAGATACATAGTAAAAACTATAAAAAAGGGCGTACCCAGTGCAGAGAGCTCCCGCTCTGTGCGGGGTCTGGGGAAGGGTGTCAGTGGCAAGCCTTACCCTCGCCTGTGCAATGCGAGGAGACTGCGACTTGAACCCGGGACCTTCCGGTCACAGGCGGTAAGACTCTACCGCTTGCAAGAATTTAGATACATAGTAAAAACTATAGATCTAGAAAAGCTAAAACAACCTATAATTTGGAAAGAAGGTCACATTTGTTAGCATCTCTAATATGTATTGACTAAGACAGTAATACTGGATGGTTAGGTGCATAGCTTAGACACCAAAATAAAGACAATTTGTTTTTCTAAAAGAATTATGTTAGATCGCTTCATTTGTATAAACTAAATTTAAGTATGAAAACCTTCTATTTAGCTAGATGATTTTTGGAAGACTGCCATAACTTCCATATAACTTGTAAGCTAACAAATATATCTCAATAATGAATAAGAATAACACATGCAGAGCACAAGGTCCATGGAACCTTGGTACTTTTTCAGACTCCCAAATATCATGTCAACAACTCAAATCTGACATAACATATCAGCTGTAAGGTTAAATGCGGCTTAGAAATATTATGAAAGAGAACAATAACGAAAGTAATAAGATCCACATATTACCTTCAGGGCAGAAAATCTGTTTGGCTTAACTTCAAAATTCGCAATTTGTACTAGTATGGCATTTAAGAGAACTCTCATCTTGTCATTGTAACCACCTAAAGAAACCTTTAATAAACATTTAAAGTTAAATGGGAGAGTTCTAACAAAAATTAGCATAATAGCAGTAACTTCACATTGCATCAGAACTGCAACAGTCAGCATGATAATTATAAATGCGAAGCATATAGCTGCTAGGAGCACCCACTGTGTGCACTGAGGGATATAAGCAATCATAGTAACTAAAAATACCTGGAATCCAGCCGAAGTAAGATATATTGAATAGAATAAACCAGCAATTTGAGCATCATAAGCTGCAAAAAAGGCAGATAGTATACATGAACCTTAAGTTGGCAGTACTCTCTAAATTGATTGTTATGCATGGGAAAAATATAAAAGTACACCAAAGTTACAGATTCGTGCTTACCATAAGCATTCAAATAATCTACTAACAAATCAACAAAGAGCTCAGTAGCAACAACTGCTTCAGGGGAGTGGCTGGATAATGGACAGTGGAAATCAATGATAATATGAACCTTTGGTGTGGAGAACAGCATATCAGGCTTATACCACAACTGTGAAAGTGGGCTCTTCCTTAACACTGTTGGAAAAGTAACCTGGTAAAACATTGTCCTTTTCGTTAGAGTTATTTACTACACAAGGTCCCAACAATTTCATATGAATATGAGTACACAGATGATTCTCCTGCGTGTTCGAGTAAAAAAAAATACAATGATGTTAGCATTGAGGTACTCTAAAACTGACCTTTTCATGCACTTCTTTAAGAGATAAATCTTTTGGTATGAAGATATTAGGTTTTGGGAGATGGAGTTTCTCAGTAGGAGCTTTTTTAATCCATTGCTGTCAAGTAGAGAAAATCAATAACAATATGTTAGCACATCAACAGGTTAGGTGAAATAAGATGGAATTCAATAAGATGAGGGAATACAAGAAAACGGGGCTTTTGAAAAGGTGAA
This sequence comes from Miscanthus floridulus, assembly GCF_019320115.1. NCBI lineage: Eukaryota > Viridiplantae > Streptophyta > Magnoliopsida > Poales > Poaceae > Miscanthus > Miscanthus floridulus. The sequence goes on from NC_089584.1 coordinate 116,357,295, forward strand.
CCTGTATCACAGAAGGAGTGACATTTTCAACTGAATATGGTGTGTTATACCAGGGCTCAACAGAACTCGTAGATCCTTCAAATTTTTTGGACTCCCAGAATATTCTAAATAAAGAGAAAGAAGTATTGCATAAAAGAAAGAACAAATGCATATGGTATAATGGGCAAAGTAGATAGAAAATAAATTCGATTATATGAAAGTAAAGCGGAATAATCAGCTACTGGGATTAACATTTTAACTACCACCTATGAAAGAGTTACCCAAATTGTATGGACTATAAGAGTCAGTTGACTGAGGTCAAGTCCTCATCGAGGCAAATTTGAGTGCCTATTTTCTTCTCTTAATATAAAGCCACCAAGTTAGTCCATGGTTGGTCTTTTCTTTGGGGGTGGGTGGGTGGGTATGGATTACAAGATAGCTAGGCCAACACGTGCTTACACTAAGCATGTGGAGCTTCCCAGATCATGATTTTTCCAAAATTAAACACTGTACATCCGAGCACAGTTCCATCAACTCCCAGCATTTCTGATACATATATGCATATGTGAATGAACAAAATCATAAACCGAGATTATCAAAGAGCAGCTATATTTGAGAAGAGTGAGTAGGCTGTTGTATTTGCCCCCCAGTGACAGAAAGGGAGATTTCACAAGATTTGCCAGAGTTACTAATGTATCTCCTACTGCTAGCTGAACTATGAGATTGAAGAAGGGACTCTAGTTGACAAAGTTTATTACAGCTTTGCTGCTCTTTTCTTTTGATCTGCATACTCATCAGTAACTGAAGTGGCAAAAGGGAAGATAATTTTGATTCTATTGCTTGATTTACAAGCTCTCCCCCTTTTTATATCTTAGAAAAGAACCATTTCATGTATATGTGTTTACAAGGATAATGATATAGATGGCAGACTGCAGAGCATACCTTACTGTTTCAGGTGATAGTTGATCGAGTATCATATTTATTCTTTGTGGTGCATACTTTGATGGTAATGCTGCTCCAACCAGCCATTCTTCTGGTGGGAACAACTGCAATACAGCTTACAAATATTTGAAACTGAAGTCTAAGGATAATAAGGAACAGATGAAGTTACAGTTCAACAGATTTCAGACACAATAAAGAAATTGTACTCAGTAGAATGTTTGTTGATTAGTGTTGTCAATGAAAGAGAATACCACAAGACAATATATTACCTATAAAGATAAATTTGTATTAGAAATAACTGCAAAAGCTGGACCATGCTATAGGTTGTAGCGAAATATACCCGCATAGTTGAGACAGTATGCATCACATAGTTGATTGGATGGACTTTGTCTTGATAATGGAACTCCATTTCATTTATCGCCACAAGCTAGAAAATGACAATATTAGCATTTACTTTTTGTGTAACTGAATGTAAATCAATTCATTTGTTCCACAAGATGCTAACCACATGTAGAAGAGTTGATATTATGACTTATCAACCGGTATTGGCAACAAACAACCTCTAAATATTTTGTGAAAGGAAAATATAACATGAAAACAAGCAATTCATCGAATATAATATTACTTAATATGTAAACCATGACCCTTTCCATTACCTCATTAAATATCCACTCATGGACTCCGTCTTCTTTTAATAGATGAAGATATTTGAAGATCAACCCAACAATATCCTCCATGTGTTCTACAATGTACAATCATTGCAGCATAAAAGGCTTAAGTAATATCAAAGTGCTTCAAATTAAAATAGTTATGCTAGTTTAAGTAAGCAAATATGTATCAAAACTGACCATAACCAGCATCAGTGAGCCTCATGCTTACTGAGAAAAAGGAATATTCATTACTGTCAGTGCTCTCTCCAGCCATTAAGTTCATGGCCCATCCTACAGTAGCCAGATTAGATATGTTACAGGTTGACAAGTAAAGGATGACATGACTATATCTCGAGTAGATAAGGTCAGTAAAACAACCAACTGTGGAAGTAAACTTACCTAGTTCCTTTATAATATGGAAGATGGACCCCTCGCCTTCATGCCCAATGAGGTGACTCAGATAACGGCAAGGACCTTCTTTGTAAAACTGGATGCTAGGTGTAATTGGCCATATAATTCTTAGATAGTCCCCTTCTTCTATTGGTAGTGCTTTGACAAGAAGCTGTATAACAGAAATCGCCCACATTTGCCATCATTAAACCAATTTTCTCTAACAAATAGAACTGAATGCGCTGACAAATAGAACTGACAAGCATTCCATCTTCTACCTGCAAATGTTCCTCTGAAAGAGGATGACTTGGACATTTGAAACTTCTCTGATCAGTGTTTTTTATGTCACTAAACATACGCTCAACCAAGCCCTGAATGCAATCGAGGCTCTCTACAAAATCATTTTATCAGTAACAAATAGGCTTATGTACTCCAATGTACTAATTTGCAATACTTACCCTTTCCATAAACAACAAGGTGCATAAGTTTTGCTGAATAATTCTCGTAAAACTTCAGAAGTTCAAGTCTGATATCCAGGCCCCTCACTTTTGGTTTAGTTTCTAGTGTTTCCCAACTTCCTGATATATTAAATGGAAAATTAGAAAAATCAAAATGACAAATCCAAAACTTATTACATATTTGGGATTAAAAATTCCCATGAATACACAATAATGCATGGCCAGAAGATGTCCCTAGATTGCTAGCTTGAACTGAGTTGTAACAGTCTGAGATCTATGCTTCTAATGCAATGAATAGCAGCTGTGTTTGCGCCAGAGAGAGAGAAAAGGTACTGATAGAAAGTTGGTTACTGTAGCTATGTTGATTACTGAAGCAACCAGACCTAAATGCCTATATAAGGAGGGTACTACCTCCATGTATGAGTAACCTTTGTGAGTGATTGAAAAGCAATACTACTACTAGCTCCTTCAGCTCTTCTCTTTGCATAATTCTTGCTTCCCAAACTAGTTAGGTCCAACAACTAGCAAAGATAATAAGCTGCCAAAATGAGCACCCACTGCAACTATCTGAACATAGAGCATTCTTACCTGTACTGAATTTGTGGTAAGGGTGATCCTTTGAAGCCAGATGCTTTTGAAGCTGTGAGAGGAACAAAAAAAGAAAGAAACTGAGGCCACAAGTGAGCTGGTAAGTTTGAAAACTTAGATAATACAAAGTATGGTCGATTCTTGTTCCAAAGTGAGTATAATTGCTACAAAAAAATTACAGTGGTGTTCTCATAATATGGAAGCATAACTTGTAAGATTAATTTGATAAACTAGGATATTTAAGAGAACCAAAACTTTGATAATGCAAACTATGGTTGATTCTGTTTGTAACATAATTATGACTGCCTTAAAGATTTAAACTGTTATTTTATTTTAATATATAGAAGCACACCTTACAAATAAGAAAATTGTGTACTCAAAATGCCTTTATGCACTACTGACTGCTGTTTCTGATAGACAGATGACACAGAATGCAAAATTATTAGCTGATGTATCTTTAATTGACAATGCTGAACTTCCAAGTACCTGATACATTCTCCAGCCATCAGACAACAAATTTTTCTTGTGTTCTGTAAGGTCAATAAAATAGACAAATTAGACAGGACGTGGAACTCTTTACTGCAAATAAAACATTTGCAAATTATATAGTTATTATGGTTGTTAACTCAGACTAGTATAAAAATAATCAACCATCAAAGCTAGTTGCTTTGAGACATAAGGTCATTTTAATTTTGCCCTATGTCAAACTTCTCTAACTTTAAGCAAGTTAATTGAAGAATACACCAACATCTGGGACATCAAATTAGTTTTGTTAAATCCACCATGGAATATGTCTTGGTAGTGCATTTATTTGATATTTTAGATGTTGGTGCATGTTTCTGTAAACTTCGCCGAAGATAACGAAGTTTGATTTAGGGCAAAACTAAAACGACTTACATTTTGGAACCAAGGATTACTATTTATTTTATTTGGAATACAAATAGAAGGATATGCCTTGTCAAATGCAAATAGAGTCACCATGCACAAAACAACTGCTCACCAGAATCAACAGCTTTTATCTCTCTAAGAACAGCATCCTGTGACATCAGTGGCTTAATGAAGAACTGAGCAAATCTGTGCACCAGGAATAACCACATTTTTACTCAATGAATAACCATGCAGTAATGCAGAACATAACTCAGAAGCTTATCCAACATACATAGATAACTGAGAGCAAAATACTGCTCAAGAAACTTGCCTGTCTAAGGCTTCTTCAAAATTGTCCACATTGACATCGAAAAAGAAATTCGTTGTCTCTGAGCTTGTATATGCATTGTAAGAGCCACCATGCTGATATTTTTACACCAAACCAAATAGTCAAAGTTGTAACCAATGTACACTGAAAGTGGCCAGGAATATTATTGAAAAAATATAAGGTGCCCAGTCAACTTCTAAACAAATCATAATAACAGAATTCCAGGCAGGAAACTGTCCGAGGTGTAGAGAGCTTAGCAACTCATTGACTTATGAAAGGAAATTTGTATTGCCTTTTTTCAGCATTTGCCATGCCATGTAAGGGTAACAAGACACCACCAAAATATCCATACAGAGACAAGCTGCAGAGCTAAGTGTGTTTTGTTCGAGATCACGACAGGCTACAGATTTGCATTACTCATGTATGGTAAGACTGGTAGGTTGAACCATTTGACTGTACTCTAACCACCATGCCCGTATGGCCTTTTGGTACAACCTTACAAACAGTGTTCCCCGAACAATGCACGAGTCAAAAAAGGCCACCTGTCTAATCAAAGCATTTCCCCTCGTCTTTTCACTAACTCAGGTCTCACATTATGACAGGCTCAGCTTCTAAAATCATATAGTCGAACTCATTCAAATCTATATGGTCGTGTGATTTGTGTTAATTGTTGAACTCAGAGGGTGAAATTTTTTGGCAAAATGAAATGAGAATGAATCCCCACTCCCCACCCCCCACCCACCCACACACACACTTGGATTGGAATTGATGAATAGAATGTACCTCTGTGATATATTTCGTGTACTCATGTTCTCCAGGATATTTCTCGCTGGCATAAAATAGCATGTGCTCTGTAAGCAAGACCATGGTAATAACTCAATACCAAGACAAGGAAGAAAACAAAGAAACAGATAGTGTATTGTCAAGATTACAACAGATGGTAAGAAATCATGACTATGATTAGAAGAAAATGAATTTTGGTTCAATGACACTGGTATCCATCAAACATCTTTTTAGACGACTCGGCCCCGTTCGGCTTACCTTATAATCCACACTATTCAGCTTGTTTTTTCAGCCGGAACAGTGTTTTTCTCCCACAACAATTCAACCAGAACAGTGTTTTCAGTCAATTCAGCCAAGTTTTAGCAAGCCGAACAGGGCCAACTTAAGATTACAGCAACTCTAGCGTAGACTGTCAGGTTGCCTTGCATGCATGGCAAATAATAGGTAGTTGGGCACAGTCCTGCAAGTGTTCAGTGCTTGCGTAATTGGTAGTCCCACGTGTGTACCACAGTGCTACGTTACTTTGTGCGGTGACTAGTGAAACTCACCCGCCCGCTGCAGTCTGCACTCTGCACATAAAGATCTGCACGGACTGTTGTGATCGTCCCCCATCCATCATATAAAACAGGAGCGAGGAAGCTGCCAAGGATCCTACCAGGCAGCAAGGTCCAGGAGCAATTTGGATTTATTTGGAAAACACGGTCCTGTCCTGAGTAAACAATTCCTGAATCGCTCCATAGTATAGATGCGATTCAATAGTGTCACCGACCTGGCGACTTACGTTAACCCAACAATTTTAAAGACTTGTGAGAAAAGTGGTGCATTGCCCCTGGGTCCTGGCCAAAAAAGCTTGGGACACAAAGGGATGCCAAAAAAGCTTGGGACACAAGGGATGCATGTACGGATCCTCATGGACGCTCTCAAAAACAAGCACAGCTCTCTTGCTCTGATTATATCATTATGCTGTACATCCAAACCGTCAATTGTTTGATCCGACGGACAGAACACGCCGAGCTACAGAAGGAACATCCATTGACTTAGACTGAAAGTACGCAACGTCATCATTTGACCGAGGAAAGCACCACGAACAAAGGCAACTCTAGTAGCCAAGTTGGCGTCTCCGTGATTCGCCAAGAGGCAATTCGAGACCGCAGCCGGATCACAAAAGGGGATCCACGCCAGGCCCGCACGCGAGCGATCGAGCGAATCGCAGGGCCAAAGTGCCGCGCTGGGGCCAGGCGCAGCTTGCAATCCCCATCCAATCATTGGCTAGAGCCCTAGACCAGATCCTCACTCCACGAAACAACACGAATCCGACTGCTGATTCGATCAGCACGAGCACGCAACGAATCGAAGGAGAAACCAAAGCGTTGGAAACGAGCAAAGCGAGATGAGCGAGGGGATGGGAGGCGGAGGGAGGACTGAGGAGAGGAGTGAAGTAGTGAACTCTAAAAAGTAGTGAACTCACCGAGGAAGTGCGCGAGGCCCTCAAGTCCCTCCGGGTCGCTGAACGAGCCCACCTCGACCTCCATGCACGCCGCCGCCTGAGCAGAGCGAGAAGCAGAGAGAGAGGTTAGCAACCAAATCAATCGCGCAAACAAGATGATCCGTAAGCCTTCGGCCCACGAGCATTCCTCGCTATCGCGGCGCTACGCGGGAGAGGAGCAGAAGAGCAGGCGAACGGCGGCGGCCGGAGACGGGGGCTGACCTTGTCGGTGTCGGGGTCGCTGATTAGTAGGATCTCGAGCGCGTTGGCGAGCACCACGCGGCGGTACTCCCGCTTGTCGCTGCGCGCGCGGATGAACTCGACATTTCTGCTTCCCGCCGCCACGGCCGCGGCCGGGGCCGCCACAGCCGCCGCCATCAGCCCACGCTCACAATTCCACGCCTCCGACCCTTCTCCTCCGCTTCGCTTCGATGATGATCTCTCGCAATGGTGGATGCAGGATTGGATTGGGGGACCAAGACAGGACCCGGTTTGGGAGACTTGATTAGTCTATCTCTTGTCAATCAATTTTTATAGGCCTGGTTTAGGCGGCGTTGGGTTGCCCCTTCTAAATTTTATTTCCTGTCTCATCGAATATTTAATTCATGGAGTATTAAATATAGATTAATTATAAAACTAATTATATAGTTTGTGATTAATTTGCGAGACGAATTTTTTAAGCCTACGTAGTCTATAATTTGACAATGTTTTGCTACCGTAAATATGCGCTAATGACGGATTAATTAGACTTAAAAAAATTCGTCTCGTAGAGCACTGACGGATTATGTAATTTGTTTTTTTATTAGTATCTGAATACTCTATGCAACATTAATATCTCCTAAATTTTACTCTCTCAATCCAAACACCCCCTTAGTTTACTCCATGTCCCATGGAATATTAAAAAGTAATAAAAAATTAATTAATTATATAGTTTGCAACTAATTTGCAAGATGAATCTTTTAAACCTAATAGTCTATGATTTGACAATGTAGTGCTACAGTAAGAGATGTTTGGATTCACCTCCTAAACTTTAGTCGTTGTCCCATTGGATGTTTGGACACATAGAGTATTAAATATAGACTAATTACGAAACTAAATGCATAGATTAAAACTATTTTATGAGACAAAATTTTTAACCCTAATTAATCCACAATTTGACAATGTGGTGTTACAGAAACATGTGCTAATGATAGATTAATTAGGCTTAATAAATTCGTTTCGTGGATTACTAACGAATTCTATAATTTATTTATTTATTAGTATTTGAATACCTCATATGACATCCTCATGTGATACCTCCTCAACTTTAGTCTCAGGATCAAACATCCCCTAACACATGTGCTAATAACGGATTAATTAAGCTTAATAAATTTATCTCGTGGATTACTAACGGATTCTATAATTTGTTTTTTATTAGTATTCAAACATCTCATACGACACATTATGGTCCCGTTCGGCTGGCAGAATTTTGACTGAAACTGACTGAAAAACACTGTTCTGCCTAAATTATTGTGAAAGAAAAATATTATTCTGACTGAAAAAAGAAACCGAACAAATTAAATATGGAATAAACCAAACAAAACCAATATAATATTCTATGTTACACAACTTTTTACCCTATATTTAAACAAGACCATAGTCATCGTGGACTCAGGGGCCAACCGCCCCCACGGGCAGAGAGCAGGGGCCAGTCCGTCAGGCCCGGGTGTCTTGCAGTTGCGGCGCCAGCTGCAGAAGTGCTCTGCTACGACGTTCTCAAAGAGGACGTGCCAGGTAACCGTTCGCTGCCGCCGCGAGCCCAGTTCAGTTTTCTTATAATCCATTTTTTGACTTATTTTTTTAATTAAAACAGTATTTTTCTCTCAACGAATCAGTTGAAATATTTTAACTTATTTTTTCAACGAAACGAGCTGAGCCAAAAAGGCCTTTCCACGCTCGCGAATCACGTGACACGCTGCCTGCGACCGGAATTGGCCTTTTTCCGGCGGCGGGGACTAGGGCCTGCCGCCTCCTGGGCGACGGACGGACGGAGGCTCCGGGACTCGCCGACTCGGCCTCGTGCCACCGGGGAACCACAGTGATTCCCACGAAAAATCTGTGCATCCATCCACGCTCGGCTCCGTGCCAGCAGCAGCAGCAGCAGCAGTGCATTACCTTGTACAGCTGACGTGCCACGACCGGTGGCAGTGGGAACACGTTTCATCCTTCATTCTTGGCAGGTCGTGGCGTCGTGCATAGCGAATCTTCGAGGAAACTGCTGGTGTTTTGGAAGTGACCTGATGTGAATATGGAGTACACCGTTTGTCCTTTTCTTTTCTTTTCTTTTATTTTATTTGATGCGTTTTCTTGAATACGCAGAAGAGTTGTGCATTTTTATAAACTATATATTGAAAAGAAAACATGGTTCGTCTACACGATCAGCCCTTTTTAGGGAATACTCCAATAGATTACAAGAACAGGCCTGGTAAGGCTAAGATCTATTTATCCCCTAAATTGAAAAGGCAACCTAAGTGCGATTCTTATTCTTGCAATCCTCCCGCCCTCTTGCTTGATTGTCGACACTCGACAGAGACTGATTTGCTTGTGCTGCCGCGTTTCTGAAGATGCCCGAATTTTGTTCCTTCCAAGTTCCTCAAGTGATCAGCGCGAGCAAAGTAGTTGAAACCACCCTTTGGCTGCCAGCAGCTAACGCTGGAGCGCCGTGGACCAACTCCCTATAGTATGAAAATTGTCTGGAAAACAAAAACAAACAATGACGCTTAGACACGGCGTCTGGAAAAACAAAAACTGCAATGACGCTTAGGCACGGCATTAGGTAGCGATCGCTCTTTTGTATTGGTAGCCTTTTCACACAGGACTACTCGAACAGAAACTTTTTTATGCATAGAATGACTCTGATCGGAGTCGTGCTAGAAACGCTTGGTAAACAGGGGATGTGGTGTCTTCTGTATTCGCTCCTCCCCGCGTGAGAGCAACTGCTAACTTTGGAAAATTTTCATTCATCTCTGCTACAACTTTCGGCGTCGTGCCGCACTACGACTGCCAGTAATATGTCACGCGCCTTCTATTTGTATTGTATCATATCGCAGTTGTTTGGTTCCATGGAAGTAAAGGCCTTCGCCTCCTTCTAACAAGTCCCGGCGGCAGTACGTTGACGTACAGCACAAAAGGTTGAGGTACAGTTTGCTTAGCATGGTGTTTGCTGAGGTGTAATCGCACTCCTGACACGAGAGATCCAGACTCCAGAGCACTTGCCGCTGATTGTGGTACTCAGCAATCCATTACTGAACGTTGAGACGAATGCCCGCTGATTGAACGACAGAGTTTTTCGCTGGTCTGGACTCTGGTGAGATGACGAGCTTTTCTTCATTTCTTGGTGGCAGCCCTAATTCCGGTGCAAATGAACGACAGAGTTTTTCGCTGGTCTGGACTCTGGTGAGATGACGAGCTTTTCTTGATTTCTTGGTGGCAGCCCTAATTCCGGCGCAAATCATCTGTGGTACTCGTACTTTAAATAACACATTAGCTATCATATCCATTAGTGCAACATGATTCGTATTGTTCTGCCGGAGACTATTCAACACCTGCTCCGGAAGACTTGGTACCGTAGGGCGGAGCTAGCAAATTCGATTAGGTGCGCTTGCTCTTGCTGGCGCCAATTGCAAACCAAATGCAGACAGTAAACTTGACACAATGATGTATCATTCACCCTATTCGCTTATGCTAAAATTTGGCTTATGCTGATGCTGAAATGTTGTGAGAAGAAAACACTGTTCCATAGCTAAAATGTTGTGAGTTGAATCCTACCCGGTTTCTATTGCATTTCAAGTTCCCAAAATAAATAGGAACAGGTATGAGTGAATACATCTCGGCAAAGCCAACCGTGGTCCATAAACAATCCCTACTGTTTATCCGTGTAGATGTCCGAAAAATAAACAGAATGACTCCTCGTGGAACTGCCAGTACAGGCTCAATGACAAAAGGTTGCAGCCATCACCTGACAAGTTAACCAAGCCCATGTTTTTGTTCACTGTACAGATGAATAACTACTAATACTAATTGTTGGAACTTGAAATCATCTGCAGGGGCTTAGCCAGGAGTCAAGGCTACAGAGGAGAATCTTTGCAGCTAGCAGTTGTGAATAAACACCGCTAGCTGCGCCACTAGTTAGTTTTAGAATGGTCCAGGAGTGGGGAATCGGAAATAAGTTCCATCTCCATATCCTGTTGCTTTTTGAGATAATCCTGTGCTGTTGACGTGATTATCTTAATGAAGAAGTTCAGAAGCACAAGCCACACTATAGAGTTCCAGACAAATGTAAAAGAGAAATTCCACTGTTTCTCCTGTACAATTATTGAACCAATAAGAAACTGAGATGAATAATTACGGGCAGGTAAGACAGGTCATTCAAGCTCAAACGGTCAGAGATTTAAACTGAAGGTACTGACCTCCATTTGTGAGGACATTGAGACTGGGGCTGGTGGTGATAGATACTTGTCCTTGGCAGCATGGAGTTTGGCAATCACAGATGGAAGGGTGGCAGAAAACCCAGGAATGTGACCAAATATCCAGATTAACTCCTTTTCAATAAGATACAAGAGCTGATTGTTGCACAGTGACACGATAAATAGTGTCTGCGAGAGAAGGAAAAATGATGCATGTTAGACCGGTAATGGAGTCAAAACCACCTGACAAAAAACAAAATGACTCAAAAATTCAGGAAGTCAGGTACCATAATAAGCTTAACCAGAGAACAACAACAACAACAACAACAACAAAGCCTTTAAGTCCCAAACAAGTTGGGGTAGGCTAGAGTTGAAACCCATCAGAAGCAATCAAGGTTCAGGCACGTGAATAGCTGTCTTCCAAGCACTCCTATCTAAGGCTAAGTCTTTGGGTATATTCCATCCTTTCAAGTCTCCTTTTATTGCCTCTACCCAAGTCAACTTCGGTCTTCCTCTGCCTCTCTTCATGTTACTGTCCTGGCTTAGGATTCCGCTACGCACCGGTGCATCTGGAGGTCTCCGTTGCACATGTCCAAACCATCTCAACCGGTGTTGGATAAGCTTTTCTTCAATTGGCGCTACCCCTAATCTCTCACGTATATCATCATTCCGAACTCGATCCTTTCTTGTATGACCGCAAATCCAACGCAACATACGCATTTCCGCGACACTTAGCTGTTGAACATGTCGTCTTTTCGTAGGCCAACATTCTGCACCATACAACATAGCAGGTCTAATCGCCGTCCTATAAAACTTGCCTTTTAGCTTAACCAGAGAAGTATCACAATTAATTTTAGTGAGCGCTTCAGGAATAAAAATTCATTTTAAACTTCGGTGGTTTTATATTCTCTAATTTGGATAAACAATAAACCTACAGAACCAAACCAAATCCAGATCATCACATTGTATTCCATTACTGAACTATAATTAGTTTTATTATTGCAAGTAGGAATTCAAGAATTAATTAGGGGATAGAGAAATAAACAGGACACGACTCACTGAGCGCTCATCCTATTAATAGATCAAAGCAACTCATGAGAATCCTGACATAGTTTGTGCTGAAATCATGTCTAAAGGGCTAAGCTTTCAAGGCCTAACATAAACAAGACTAGCATGCAGTCTAAATCTAATTATGTTGTTGGCTTTTTCTCAGATAAACAGTAAGATTTCAAAATTTGAATCCAAGTCAATAAGAATGATGGCATACAAGCATATGAAACTATGCAACATGGAAGAACATTTCCATCTAATTAAGTTACTAAATGAATGTCTTCTCAAAGATTAAAAAGACCACTAACCATCATTGGAAATCTCTCCAAATGATTGAACACGCGCTAACAATAAAGTGTGTGGCAACAAGTAGAACAAAGGCACACACAAATCACAATAAACATAACTACTGGCTATTATATTATAAGATAAAACAATATGAGATCTGATACCTCACCTGAATATGAGTCTTGATGATGGCTTTCCCAATCAAAGTAGCAAAAAAGAACTCCCAGAAAGGCACACCAAATTGCCCACACATAATACCAGCAAGATCAAAGAGTGGATTCGGAACCTAATAAGAGCATCAAAATGAGGCAATTATTTAAAAAAAATAGAATAAAAATCCTTTAAAGCAACCTATGGTAACTGCTGTACAGGGAATGTTCCATACGCTTATTTGTTGGTGTCATTTTATCTAGACAGCTTTTAAATGTGGAGCTAAAGCTTGCACATGGTACAAAGGTGCAAAAAAGATTAATTGTGAAGGCACAAAGTCAAATGGTTCATAAATTATGGGTGTAAAATATCCACATTGAAGAACTTGGTAACAAAGGATGGAAGACGGGAGACTAACCGAAGCAAGTATCAAGATAGAGAAGAAACTGAGATGTTGAGAGTGAGAGAGAAGCCAACGCTTGGTTCGATTAAGAGTGGATGCTACTGGCCCATCTTCTTTGGAAGTAGCGGCATCAAGCTCCTTAACAGCTTTTGACTCGCTACCTGATAAGCGAGCTGCAACATGACACAACATCCATTTAGGTTAGGCAGATTAAACTGATTAAAAGAACAGAAACAGAATGCCACAACTAGCCTTCCAATTCTTCCCAAGAACTTACAGGCAACATTCCTCTAAATAGTTATTTCCCTAAAATCCATCACACGATTGAAGCTCCACAGAACCTCAAATGCTACCTAAATAATCAGCGTGGGCACAGCCTTATGCACATTGATCTATTATTCAGTTATACGATGAGTTTTATGAATTTAAGGGGAAAAAACTCAACATAGCAATATAGCAAATACTAAAAAAAAAAAGGGCGTACCCAGTGCAGAGAGCTCCCGCTCTGTGCGGGGTCTGGGAAGGGTGTCAGTGGCAAGCCTTACCCTCGCCTGTGCAATGCGAGGAGACCGCGACTCGAACCCGGGACCTTCCGGTCACAGCCGGTAAGACTCTACCGCTTGCACCAGGCCCGCCCTTCAATATAGCAAATACTAATTATGCAAAATATTCAGGGGCCTCTAAAAGGACATGAAGTCAAAGTTAAATGAATGCAGTGACAGCGAACCAGCATGCTACATAGTAAAACTGTAGGAAAGATGTATCTGTTGTTGTTGAAATAATTCAGTTAGAAGCAATACAGAGACTAGTAACACTTCTGTACAGCGATTGGCAAAAGTTGTCGAGGAATATAACATAGAATATCACTGAACAGGCATAACACCCAGTGATGAAAGTTCACGCAAAGGTAGGATTTGGGGAAGGTTTCTAGACAGCTCCCTTGCCAATTTTGCATTGAGGCTGGTTCGAACCTGAGACCCCAGGCCCCAAGTGGAGGATCTACCACTGCACCAGGACCACTCCTCTATATAATAATATCACTACTTAATTTTAGACGGAAAAATAAAGGCATTGCAATTTTACCTGCTCGTGATATAAAATAAGGGGGGAGCTCGCCAAGCGCAGTCCCAATTCCCCAAAGAACTGCTTCCAGCTGTATCTGAGGTAGTAAGTCGAAGACTGGGATCCTAACTGAATGAGCTGATGCTGGATACATAGGCGGTCCAAATTCTGAACATTTCTTGTCAAGCCATGATGGCCCAACCTTTAGCTGTATGGTATCATATGGAGCCATTTTCAGATCAATTCGACCACATTGGACAGCCTTAATAGTGAACAGAGCAATATGAGGACCTAGATACAGCACAAATGTATGCAAACCAGAACCTGCATTTAAAATTTCAAATCATCAGCTTAGAAAATGAGTTTTCTTCTCTGTTGCAGCAATAAAACATTCCAAATTTACAGGTCCCAGTTTCCAACTTTAACAAGCATTAATTGTAGGCAGTCAAATCCGGATAACAAACAGACCATGCTTAGCAAAAAAGGCATGACTACTTGCATTGATTTAATAACGTTACAGAAGCTTGACAGAATAATGTCTCAAGACTAACTGGCCATAAATAACCTTCCAAATAAGGGAAAGAAGGCATCAGCTTTCTGCATACTTATTTGATGTGGCTGCTCTGCATAGACAGCTAGGTACATGCAGCAAAAAAAAAAGGTGCCAGCAGCCCAGCACAGTAAATTGTTGTAGGGTAACTAAATCTAGTGTACTGAAATAGATGAAGAACCAGTTACAGATGAACCATTCACACAAAACTGGCAAGGATCTGGATCATGTGACAGCTAGATATTGAGAAGCAAATAATTATAGCATGAAAAAGGCAAACAGTGAAGCCACTATTCACTGCAAGCTAGTGCCAGTTATTTCTCCTGTTGTCTGTATTTGATATGTAATCTGGCAATTGGTGCCCACCTTCAACTGTTTTCTTTATAAAATCCTAATATGGTTGCAAACACGAACTAAGCAGGAATAGGATGGTCATATCATTCCTTTAATACACTAATTCAGCAATGAAGACCAAAATAAAGTACCCTTTTTCTGCCTAACTAATTTATTGAAGAATATATGTTTCAAAGCCTTCAAGCATACCACACTGACTATACAGTTAAGACATGATAACCAAATATTTATAGGACTCCAGCGAAATTTTATTAATTTGCTTTTATTTTAAAGTCCGCAATGTTGAGAGGTGCGAAAATACTACTTGCCTAGTCCAATTGACGAGGCCACACCTAATGAAGCCCACCACAACACAAATTTAGCATAACTAAGGAATTCCTGCACATGCTGCATACATGTCAGCCAAACAACATTAGTGTTCAAAACTTCAAATACATTACCAAGATGATATAAAAAAACAGTAACATGCGTTCTTATAAAATGACTATCCATATCCCATAGATTAAGACAAAGACATGAGAAGGACATGCAACACACCTTCTTATTCTGGCCATCCGAAACGACGAGTAAGATTCCAGGAGCTACCAACAAAACAATTAGGAGAAAGAAGAAACCACCCTTACTCAGGATATATGTCGCTAATCGTTTCAAGTATTGTAACATGGCTAACAGGAAAAAATGCAATGTTCTGAGTGGCTGTTTTGTCAGAGTCAAATTCTCCAAGTCCATTTTGTGTTTCGCTCGAAGTTCTGCAAAATAAACAAATACATGAGATAAAAGGAAAACAGACCAACAGCACCTGTCGTCAGCTAACTAAAAGCTAATAGGGTGTTTGGTTTGAGAAATGGGTTAGTCCATCTTCTCATTCCTCATCTTCTCACTCCTCTTTTTTTAGTTTGGTTTGTGGAATAGAATGGGCTATTCATCATCACCTCAATCCTTACAAGCTAATAATTCATTCCTGGCAAGCTAATAATCCATTCCTCACAGATTAATAATTACTACTACGAATGGAATCATTCCACCAAATTAGTACTACGAATGGAGTCATTCCACCAAATTTGAGGAATGGACTCATTGCACCACCTCATTTAGAATGGTCGAACCAAACACCCTTAAATTAGCTGGACATGAAACCAAGCCGATCCACAACACCTCGCAGCGCCTTAACGCCACACATGGAACAAAGCCACGGATCTCACCGGGGATGACGCTTCCGCCAACGTTGGACCAGCTCCGAGACGGCGGTGCCGCCGCGGACATCTTCCGGCGCCCCATCGCTCCCAGTCCCACTCTGCGGCGCGCGAAAACCCTACATCACGCGGCTCAACGGCACCGGAGCCACCCTGGGCCGCCCGCCCGGATCTGACTCGAAGCTCCAAGGGCCTCGCGAGCTGACGCAGGGAGCAGCCGGGCCGGACCGCGCTCGAGATTGGAGAGGCTGTGGGCGCGGAGGCGCCGAGACCGGTGGCAGTTCCCTCGCGTCGCGGGTCGCGTTGTTCGTTTCAATTCATTTTCTCTCCCCCTTTTTGCTCTCCTCGCTCCGGTTGGTATTTTGGGGGGATGAGCAACGGGAGCCGTTGTTTCCGTTGTTGCGGCTTGCGGGTGCGGGAAGGAAACAAAAACCGGCTCGCTTGTGGGAGGCTTCTGACTCTGTTACACGGGGCCCACAAATTGTCTGGTAGATGGGTCCGCCGTGTCGGTGAGCATGGTGGCCTCGTGGGTGAACGATTAGACACTAGAGAGAGCTGAGCTGCGCACCGAGATGCTGGCCAAGTCGGAGACGTGCACGAGAGGAACGAAAGAGTGCGGTGCGTACGTGCGTGGGCGATGCCTTGTTTGTTGTCGTTGCACTGCGAGCGATGCCTTCCCAGATGCGTAGGCAAAAAGAATAATATACTGATGAGCGTACCGTTTCGACGAGGAAATAATGTTTTTCTCTCCAAATAATTCAGCAAACAGTATTTTCAGTCGTGACTTTTCAGCGAAGCGAACAGGGCCTATAGCTTCTGATCCTGTTTTCGTAAAACAAATGTCTATTCCCTCCGTCCAAAAAAGAGTGACGTTTTTTTACTTTCAGACGTCATGTTTGACCATTCGTCTTATTCAAAAATTTTATATAAATTATAAAATAAATAAATCATTATTAGAGTATCTCTAATAATAAAATAAGTCATAACAAAATAGATGATATTTATATAAAAATTTTGAATAAAACAAATGGCCAAACAAGATGTCTGAAAGTAAAAACGACACTCTTCTGGAACGGAGGGAGTAACTCTTATGATAGGATAAAAGGTGGTCCTGTTTCAAAAAAGGACAAAAGGTGGTACGGATTTAAAAAGTTTTTTTTCCATGAACTCACATGGATAGAGAGAAGCATGTCGAAACCTCTCTGCAGTATATTTTGGAGGTTGTTATCGCACAACCCGTCTGTTCCAACACTCGCCCCACCCCGACACCTCCTTCCTCGCGCATCCACCACTCGTGGCCGGCGGCTCCCGCAATCTCGTCGTCCCACCCACCTCCCGTCGCCGCCTCCTCAGCCCCGCCCTTCTCTAACCACAGGGCAGCTCATCGACAGCAGCACCCTTGTCCTTGTCCTCGTCTCCGCCCTCGGCTTCCACCACCGGCCACCGGCAGCTCCTGCCGCCTTTGCCGCGCTACCCACCTCCCGCTCCTGCTCCCCTAATCACAGGGCAGCTCGTCGACGAGCACCGCCACCGTAGAATATGGGGTCCCAAACACGCACAATGCCCATTGTCCAGAATATAAGAGGTAAAAATTATTCCTTTTACATGCTTTTCACTAAATTATGGACATCCAACATTTGGCGCACCTCCCTCTCGACAAGTTGCGGTGGCTAAGGGGCATCAGACTTTCTTCAGCGCGTTACAGTTCGCAAGAGTGAAGCCAAGGTATGGTGAGCTGTGACTAGGTGAGAGAACCAGACAAGAGTGAAGGTAATGTACGGCGAACTGTGACAAGCGTGTTCCAGACAAGAGTGAAGGTAATGTACGGCGAACTGTGACAAGCGTGTTCGGCTGATCTCCTCTCAGCTTGTTTCAGCTTGTTTTAACTTATTCTCTCTCACAGAATACTATTGAATTAGCCGAAATCAGTCGAAATCAGCTTGTTTCTAGATCAGCCGAAATAACGACATGGAGGTACGGTAGTGTATTGATATTAGTTCTTATTTAAGGGGAAATGCTGAGCTCTTCAACCTGATTAAGGGTTTGTTTGGATATAATGGCTGATTGTTAGCTAGCTAAAAATTACCTAAAGTTTGATATTGTTTACTTGTTAAACTAATAGATCTAGAAAGTTAATAGAAGAAATAACAACATTAAATTTTGTCCTTCTCTCATTTCCTATAATAGCTTTTCTAAACGATTTTGCATTGGGAACTCCGAAGTATTTCTAACCAACCAAATTTTTTTAATTGTTTCTGTCTCTTACCACTTTCTCATCTAGAACCATTTATTTTCTTAATAATTTAATCATGATTACAATTTACTCCGACCTCCCAAGAAAAAACGTCGAACAAGAGGAGGGGTATCAGGGTTATAACCCCGGGGTGTCTCAAGCCACCGATTAGTTAGTAGGCCAAGCAGCCCACGACACATCAGTTAGCGAAGGTCCGAACGACCAAAGCCCAGTTGAGCCAAGCAGAACGAACCTAACGCCAAGGCCAGGGTCGGCCATGACCATTCCTTCCGTTTTAGCCCTATGACGCACGAGAGACACACGACCTCTCCACCGCGCCCGACCCCTGGGAGGAATGGGGAGAGATCGAGCACATCCAAGCGTGCCTGCTCTGACAAGAACAAGCACGCCGCATCGACCCCGCAAGGACCGAGGAGACAGCGATCACATCGGTCCGGTCAGACGCCACCCCTACGCCACGCAGCTCAGATAAGACAACACCGCCTAAGGCAGTGACGACCGGTATAATAACCACTGGCCAAATATGGTCCGACAAGACGCATGTACGATTCTATCAACTACGGGATGGGACCCACGACAAACGTATCAACTTAGAGGCCATCCAACCCAACGGAAGCCACGACCCCAATGACTGGGATCGTGGCCCTCAGCTCCTCAAACCAGCAAGGCGATTGATGACCCAGGGACGACTACCAACTCCTGTATGATGCCCCCAGAAACCAGGAGGCGATGACGAAGACCACAATAAGGACTATGTCGTACAGGACGGCTGGCGAACTCCTATCGTGCCTACAGTGTCATCACGGCCGGCACAGTAGCACCACGTCACACCATGCCGCGACATGGCCATAAGACCATGACGACAACCACTCCTAGACGTGCTCCCCAAGACAGCGTAGCTTGTAAGCCAAGTTAGCTAGGCCCTCCCTCAGGCTCACGACCCTTCGGTCAGAAGAACCTACTGCTTTGTACGAGCCCTGGCCCCAAACTCTATATAAGGGCGGCCAGGGAACCCATCTCGCGCATCCAATTATGATCCTCTACCATTCTCTCATTCTCACACCGTAGAAGGGCTCCTAAAGCTTCCCTTCGGACAGCCCGTCTCCAAGCTCTAGATCTCCTACCTCTTTTCACCATTTTTGCACCCCTCCCCATTGTAAGAATTTTAGAGCATTCAAGCGAGGAACACGCACTCGATCATCTTTGAGACTAAACGTAGGGCTCTGGCCTGAACTAGTATAAACCCTCATGTCTTTTAGATGCTACCATCGTCTTCCTAGAGCAGCACGGTAATCGTATAAATTTACTAGTTCGGTTTACAAAACACTGACAGTTGGCATACCAGGTAGGGGACAGTCGTGCACTCTCGATTGTTGAGTAGGAAGCGATGGCTCCTTGCATCGTTGGAGGATTTGTTGGTGGAATGGCCCACGGTGGCCACATCCGCCATGAAAACTATGAGTTCACCGGTGTTGGAGGGCCAGGGCCAGCGTCCGCCTGCAGCCACGGCCCAAACCTCCGCCATGGAGATCTGGGTCCCATGGCCCATGATGGACACACTCTTGGAACTGCCCCTGGTGGTAGCATCCTAGGGTTTACCTACATAGGGGAGCTAGTACCCTCTCTCGTCACCAGTCATGGCCAAGTCCTCCAGCCGAGAGGCCAGAAGTTCATGGCTCGTGACAAACTCACCCAGGGAATAGCCTCAACCGGCCACATCCTTTTGGGAAACCGCGAGGTTATCCGCACCAGTGGGTCAGCATCCATCACCAGCTTCTACCCCATCTAGGGCAACTGCATGGAAAGCCTAGGTCCGGCGGTAGGACCATGCCCCAAGCAGTGTCCCCATAACCAGCGGAGCGCAATGTGTCAGGGCACGCATGAATGATGAAATTACATGCCGCCACACGTTGTCGTTGTTATTAATTTGGTGGCTACCCGGCGCCACGCCTCGCAAGGCCAAGCACGGAACCAAGATCCAATCCTGCATAACGGATAAGCTGCTCGACACGTCTCAGCGGACTATCAGTTGTCACTCGGAGCTGCGTGCATTCGAGGAAGCGGGCTCCCTAAGCGTACCGTGTGCCACGCCGAGTGGACCAAACCGCGTTGCATTCATAACCCACTCCTACAACGATAGGTCGCGCCAGCTCTTCATCGAGAGCGTCAACCGTGCCTAGAGGAAGGGACGCGACGACGGCGACGCCATCGCGCCACTAAGGCTCAAGCATCAGAGCACACGAGCCCTCTCGGGCAGAAGCCATAGTGGGCCAAACTCGAAGAAGTCACCCTCGGGGGCTCATAGACCCACCGAGGATGTCGAGCCGACAAGGGTCGACCCCTAGTCAGCCGAGGGGTCGATCCACGCTGGCTACAACCGTTCTAAGCACTAAAGAAGTGCCCTCATCAACTTGTGGTCCGGAGACCGCAACGATGTCGTCACGAGCAGACGCTCGAGGGCTCGACGTAGCCCAAGCAACGGCAACCAGTCTCACAACAACTTCCGGTACATCGGTCAGTCACATCCATTTTGTCCTTAGCCTCTCTACCTAAGCACGTCCACATACACATATGAGCCTGCCAATAGCTATAGGAACTTAGGGTCGACCCGTAGAGCAAACCAGATAGCATGATGCCCATATATCTCACCCTAGTAGCGCTTAACTCCCACGTGACTCGATCTGACTCATGCGCGCAGCAGAACACAACTCACTCGTGGGGGCCACACACATAGGTACATACGCACAGCCTGCGGCATAGCACTATTTCCCATCGTCCCAACGACCGACCTGCTTCCAACTCTTTTTAATCGTGTCTCTCGTCGTAACGAGCCAGTGATCCGCGCCTCAATTTCCTGCTCGCACGGGTCTAAAAAGAAATGGGGAACTCGCTCAAACAAGGCGATAGGAGCTGAAAGGAAAGAAATCTTAGAATTTTGCCACTCAATCGCTTTCTTCTCACATCGTGTCGGATCTGCGACCTACCCTCGACGCCTCATCGTTCCAATGGATGACACACCTTTTATCCCCGTGGGCCAACCCCTAGGTTAGAACGCGTACCCACATGCACGGAGCTAGGAGGGCAAAGCACATTCCAATTCGAATGAAAAGAAACATGAAAAGGCAGCAAAATGGCAAAACAAATGCGCCGACCACGCGCCATACACATAGAACCTAGAATTGTTCGTTATAGAAAGTTCATACCTAAAACACTGAACTATTACACTAGAAGACCCTCACATATCGAAAGCAGTGAACTGAGGGTTTGGCTCCGGCTTCCCTGGAGGTTGCTTTGGTCGTTCCTTCTTCGCCCCAGCCGGCCTCTCCTTCCCCTTCTCTTGCTTTCGGCGGTCCCTCTTTTTCCGGTGACGTGGTGTAACAGTTCGATGCCACCCATCGGTTATCGGAGCTGACCGTAGCCTGGGGGAGCTTGTCGACCCTCGTGACTTCTTTTGGTGAAAAGCTCCAGGTAGGTTTTACTGCCACTCCTCTTTTGCATGCTTGTTTTTCTTCTGTCCTTACGCCTTGTTTCTCTTTGCCTCTTTTTGCTCAGTCTTTCTCTCGTGATCATTCTGGCTTCTTTTTCTCATCTGAAAATGAGAGAAAGTTGTCTTCGGAGGTGGACACTCTGAAAGCCGATCTTGACCTCCTCCGGGCTGAGTTGGAGACAGAGCGTCAAATGCACCAAAAGGAGGAGAAGATCCTTCGTGCCCAGGTAGTGGAGACGGAGAAGCAGAGAGATGCCGCGGTGGAGTCTGCGAAGAATGAATGCAAAGGTGTCGCGGGTTCTGCCTATTTCTTCTTGTATTTTGACTTCTTTTTTTGCTGACTTGTTCTTCGGTGTCTTGTCTAGTTCTCCGAGTTGAGAAGCAGAAGCTCTCGGAGAGTATCGAAGAAATGAAGGCTCTTGTCCGCTCTAGTCATAATAAGGCTGAGGAGGTAATTACTCATGCTGAGGAAGAACTCGCCCTTGCTAAGCTGATTAGGCGTGGAGCTGACAGAGATCTTGTGCAGGCCCAAAAAACTATTGAAGGCTTGTCCGGGAAGCTGGCGACGGCTACCGAAAATTGGAACGTTTTGTGGAAATCTTTTCGTTCAGTAGCTGGTGTTCTACGAACTCCAGCGGATGACGGGCAGTCTTGGGCGCAGTTCATTCCCCAGATTCCGACTCGTTTCCAAGAGTTCGCGAAGAAGTGTGCTCAAGTATGTACCAAGAATGTGCTGGCCTAGGTCCGGGTCCTTGCTTCGGAGGCGCCTCTGTCCAAGATAGCAGAGGAAGCTGAAAGCCAGGAATATCTTGATGCCGTTGAGAGGATGGAGCCTGAGGTCGAAGGTTTAGCAAGTAGGGTTGTAGACAGTCTAAATATTGATATTTCCCTTCCTGATGACAATGCCTGATCCGATTGACCAGCCCCTTGTAATATTACACTCCTCTTTAAATGAAGATTCTTTATTTTCGTTGATGTATTCTTTGTCTGGGTGTGGTCGAAGTTACTTGACTTGCTGAGTACTTTGTCCTGTTTTCGTCTCTGCTCCTCAAAACAACTCTGTGCGTTATCCTGACGAGACCCCTCGATTTGTCGAGTACTTTTCTTTTCTTCCTCTTTTGTGATCCGTCGAGTGCTTTGTCCACGCTATGACTTGTTAGATGCAAATCTTTGTGTTGATAACCTTTCGTCCGTGCTATGTAAAAACGGCTCGGCATAGAATGTCGCCTTGACGAACTTCGGCATCCGAATGCTTTTTTGAGTGGCGCTTGTACTTTTCTGAGGAAAAAGTATTCCTATCTGGATGTAGCCCCCGAGCCTCTTGCTTTTCAGAATGAAGAGCTGGAGGGTCTTTTGAAGTTCAATTTCGGTCGACTGGTTTTAGGTGTTAGCTTTTAGCTACCCTCATCGGCGGGCTTAAGCGTCTTTTCAGCTATTTTGCTCTCGGCCGGGATGCTCAGGCATGTTTTCAGCCATTTTGCTTTTTGTTTCGGGTGTTAGCTTTTAGCTACCCTCATCGGCGGGCTCAAGCGTGTTTTCAGCTATTTTGCTCTTGGCCGGGATGCTCAGGCATGTTTTCAGCCATTTTGCTTTTTGTTTCGGGTGTTAGCTTTTAGCTACCCTCATCGGCGGGCTCAAGCGTCTTTTCAGCTATTTTGCTCTCGGCCGGGATGCTCAGGCATGTTTTCAGCCATTTTGCTTTTTGTTTCGGGTGTTAGCTTTTAGCTACCCTCATCGGCGGGCTCAAGCGTCTTTTCAGCTATTTTGCTCTCGGCCGGGATGCTCAGCCATGTTTTCAGCCATTTTACTTTTTGTTTTGGGTGTTAGCTTTTAGCTACCCTCATCGGCGGGCTCTAGCGTCTTTTCAGCTATTTTGCTCTCGGCCGGGATGCTCAGGCATGTTTTCAGCCATTTTGCTTTTTGTTTCGGGTGTTAGCTTTTAGCTACCCTCATCGGCGGGCTCAGGTGTCTTTTCAGCTATTTTGCTCTCGGCCGAGATGCTCAGGCATGTTTTCAGCCATTTTGCTTTTTGTTTTGGGCGTTAGCTTTTAGCTACCCTCATCGGCGGGCTCAAGCGTCTTTTCAGCTATTTTGCTCTCGGCCGGCATGCTCAGGCATGTTTTCAGCCATTTTGCTTTTTGTTTCGTGAAAACAACTCGTTGGAAGTCATGACAAGACATGCTGTGGACGAATATCACCTTTATTGATCATGAATATAAACTAATACATATGTTGTTGAAGAATATTGTCCGATTGTGAACATTGGTCCCTTGTGGCTTGCATATCTGTTTTTTTTTCTTGAGTTGTTTTTACGCGTAGAATCTTCTTAGCTGGCTGATGTGCCATGTATTGCTGACTTCTTTTTCATCTTCGGTTATTAACTTGTAAGTGCCTGGTCCGGTGACTTTTGTGACAATGAACGGACCTTCCCAAGGACTGAGTAGCTTATGTCGTCCGTCAGTCTTTTGTATCCTTCTTAGCACTAAGTCTCCGACTTGTAGTGATCGAGGATGGGTACTCTTATTGTAGTGCCATCTTAAACCTTGTAGGTATCTGGCTGATTAGAGGGTAGCGTTTACTCGGACTTCTTCTGAGCTATCGAGTTCTAATCTTCTTGTGTGTTCTGCTTCTCCTTCATCGTATTGTTCTATCTTTGGTGATGTCTAGATCAAGTCGGCAGGCAGTACGGCCTCTGACCCGTAAACTAGGAAGAAGGGTGAGTAGCCTGTTGCTCTGCTTATTTGAGTTTATAGACCCCATACTACTTTTGGTAATCCTTCAATCCATTTGGACCCATAGTCCACTAGTTCTTCGTATAACCTTGGTTTTAATCCTGCTAGTATGAGTCCATTGGCCCTTTCTACTTGTCCGTTGGCTTCTGGATGTGCAACAGACGCATAGTCTATACTGAAACCACAGTCTTGTGCCCAGCTTTTGAATTCTATAGCTGTGAAGGGGGAGCCTAGATCTGTGATGATTCGATTGGGCATGCCGAAGCGGTGCGTAATGTCTTGGATGAATTCGACTGCTTTGGTTGCGCTGTACTTCGTGAGTGGTTTGTATTCAATCCACTTGGTGAACTTGTTGATTGCTACAAAGATGTACTCGAAGCCGCCTTTTGCTTTCTTCAGGGGTCCCACTTGATCCAGCCCCCAGCAGGAAAAAGGCCAAGCGGGTGGGATGCAGATAAGATTGTGAGCTAGCACATAGGCTTGTCTTGCAAATATTTGGCAACCTTTGCATTTTCTGACAAGTTCTTCTGCGTCTTTCAAAGCGGTTGGCCAGTAGAATCTGGTGCGAAATGCTTTGCCAACCAGTGTCCTTGAAGCGGCATGATTTCCATAGCAACCTGAGTGTATCTCGTCTAGGATCTCTTTGCCTTCTTCAAATGAGACACATTTCAGGAGTACCCCTGATGATGCTGCTCTTCTGTAAAGTCTATCTCCTACTAGAACGTAGTTTTTGCTTCTGCGAACAACTTGGGTGGCTTCTGCTTTATCTGCTGGCAATTTATTTTCTTTGATATAGTCGATGAAAACTTGGCTCCATGAAGTGTTGATTACCAAGATCTGAACGCCTTTAGCCTGAATTTCATGGGTTGTCTCACCGGATTGTTTGATAGATGGAACTGATAGCTCTTCTATGAATACGCCGGGTGGAACCTTTGCTCTGTCTGATCCGAGCTTGGCAAGGACATCTGCTGCAATGTTGGAATCGCGTAGGACGTGTAAAATTTCTAATCCTTGGAAATGTTTTTCAAGTTTCCGTATGTCAGCACAGTAAGCACCCATGTTTTCTTTTGTGCAATCCCAATCTTTGTTTACTTGGTTGATGACCACTGCTGAATCGCCATATACGAGTAATCTCTTTATTCCGAGGGAAATTACCACTCGTAGCCCATGGATGAGGGCTTCATATTCTGCGTCGTTATTTGTAGCTTGCCATAATATCTGAAGGACGTACTTGAGTTGTTTTCCTTCTGGAGAAATGAGGAGAACGCCTGCACTGGCTCCGCCTAGTTTGAGTGATCCATCAAAGTACATCCTCCAGTGGTCAAGGATTGTACTTGATAAAGGCTGTTGAATCTCTATCCACTCGGCCACAAAATCGGCAAGGGCTTGAGATTTGATCGCTTTCTGCGGGGTGAAATCGATGTTAAGAGCCCCGAGTTCAACTGCCCACTTTGATATGCGTCCCATCGCATCTCTGTTGCGTAAGATGTCTCCGAGCGGGAAATCTATCACCACAGTAATCTTGTGGCTTTCGAAATAGTGGCGAAGCTTGCGTGAGGTGATAAGTAGAGCGTAGAGTAGTTTTTGTACATGCGGGTATCGGATTTTTGATTCAGACAATACTTCGCTGATGTAGTATACAGGTCGTTGTACTTTATACACGCATCCTTCTTCTTCTCTTTCTACGACTATTGTCGTGCTGACCACAGCAGTAGTTGCCGCAATGTATAGCATCATATCTTCGTCTTTCCTTGGGGGTGTGAGAATTGGTGAGGATGTGAGGTATGCCTTAAGTTTCTTGAAAGCTTCGTCGGCCTCTTTTGTCCACTCAAACTTTTCTGTCTTCTTTAGTAGTTTAAAGAAAGGTAACCCCTTTTCGCCGAGTCTTGATATGAAACGGTTGAGGGCCGCCATGCATCCTGTTAGTTTCTGCACATCTTTGATACTTCTAGGTGGGCCCATCTCTGTTATAGCTCGAATTTGCTTGGTGTTGGCTTCAATCCCGCGCTGACTGACCAAAAATCCGAGTAGTTGTCCTGAGGGAACTCCGAATACACATTTATTTGGGTTCAATTTCCATCTCCATCTCTTCAAGTTTTCGAAGGTTTGCTTTAAATCTTCAATCAGAGTGTCTGGGTTCTTTGTTTTCACTACTACATCATCCACGTATGTCTCCACATTTTCACCGATTTGATCCCCAAGGCAAGTTTGGATAGCTCTTTGGTATGTGGCGCCAGCGTTCTTTAGTCCAAACGACATGGTTTTGTAACAGTAAGCACCGAACGGAGTAATGAAAGACGTCTTGCTCTGGTCTTGTTCTTTTAATGCAATCTGGTGATACCCTGAATAGCAATCGAGAAAGGATAATAGTGCAGACCCTGCTGTTGAGTCGACTATCTGGTCAATGCATGGTAGCCCGAACGGATCTTTTGGGCAATATTTGTTGAGGTCTGTGTAGTCGACGCACATGCGCCACTCGTCCGTGTTCTTCTTCTTCACAAGGACCGGGTTAGCTAGCCAGTCTGGATGAATGATTTCTCTGATGAACCTGGCTGCCATCAGTTTTGTGATTTCCTTTTTAATCGCTGCCTTCTTGTCGGGTGAGAATCGTCGTAGTCGTTGCTTTATAGGTTTGGAGTTTTCATTAACATCAATTCTGTGCTCAGCCAACTCTCTTGGGACACCTGACATGTCGGCCGGCTTCCAAGCGAAGATATCTTTATTGTCCCGAAGAAAGTTGGTGAGCGTGAGTTCCTATTTTGCCGAGAGGTGAGCACTGATGGTTGCTGTCTTGGAGGTATCACCGGTGCCCAAGTCGATTTGCTTGACGTCGGCTTCTTTTGGTGGTGTGATGATGCTGGGTTTTTTAGCCGGTATTTCTAATTCTTCTCGGCTCATCTGTGCAGCAATTGTGGCTATTTCTTTTCTACTTTGGTCATCTTGTGCTCTGGCTGCAATCTGGATTGCTTGAACATCGCAGTCAAAGGCGCGTTTCAAGTCACTTCGAAGGGAAAGTACTCCGTTAGGTCCTGGCATCTTGAGCAGCAAATATAGGTAATGCGGTATCGCCATGAATTTCGCTAGTGCTGGTCGTTCAAGAATCGCGTGGTATGATGACTCAAAGTCCACCACCTCAAATTTGATGAATTCCGTACGGTAGTTTGAGGGTGTTCCAAAAGTGACTGGTAGAGTAATTTGTCTGAGCGGCATGGCTGCTTTGCTGGGTACTATTCCGTAAAAAGGTGTGCTTGTTGGTGTGATCATCCCGGCGAGTTGTAGTCCCATCTTCCTTAGTGTTTCCGAAAATATGATGTTGAGTCCGGCTCCCCCGTCGATTAATACTTTGGTGACAATCATACCAGCAATAGTTGGATCTAGAACTAGTGGATAATGGCCTGCGTTTCCCACGCTAGTCCATTGGTCTTCTCTGGTAAATTGGATAGGATACTATGACCAATTGAGATATCTTGGTGTAGCTGGTTCTGCTGTCATGATAGTCCGTAGTGCTAGTTTTTCTTGATGTTTGCTTCTGCAATCTGGAGCCCCTGAGAAGATCACTGCTACCGTTCCCCTAGGTTTTTGGAATCCTTTGTCCTCGTGGTTGTCTTCGTCTTTTTTCTGATTGTCCTCTTTGGTGTTCTCCTTGCTATCTTTTCTTGTGTATCGATCATTGAAAGTGTAACAATTTCCGATGGTGTGCCTCCCATTAGGGTGTAATGGGCAACATATGTTTTCAATGTCATCATATCTTCTGGGTTTGGAAAATTTCTTTGATTTGTCGGCCATTGCCACGGTATTGTCTGGTCTACGTTTCCTTTCTTGATGTCTGCTATTTCGGTGATTTTGCTTGTCCGGGTTGTCCTGGTTGCTTCAATCCGGAAACCTCTCTCGTGTTTTTTCTTCTGCAGTAATCATCTTTTCCACTGTCCGCCTGAATTCTTCATTGTTTCTCGGATTTTCTTTGCAGAAATCTTGAAATTGCCACCTAGCCATGATTCCGTGAGAGAAAGCTTCAATCACTTCTCGTTCGGTGATGTCATGTACTTGAGCCCGTAGTTCGCCGAATCGTCGATAGTAATTTCTGAGACTCTCGCCTCTCTTTTGCTTGAGTCCTTTCAGTTCTGCATGAGTGATTGGGTGTGTAATGATTCCTGCAAAATTTTCACAAAAAGCTCTTTGCAAGTCCTCCCAATTTCTGATAGATCCTGGATTTAACTTGTCGAACCATTGGAGGGGCATAGTTTCTAGTGCCATGGGAAAGAACAAGGTTTTGATATTGTCGTCTCCTCCGGCTAGTTCAATTGATTGTGAATATATTCTGAGCCATTGCCTTGGTTCGGTTTTGCCATCATACTTGGAGTGGTTAGACGGTTTGAATTTGTGAGGTAATCGTACTGATGCCAACCTGTTCGCGAAACAGGGGAATCTGTCGTGCGTTCCGGCTTCTTTGAATTCGGATTCGGCCCCTTCTTCTAGCCAAGTGTTGTTTTGATGGGAATAAGTCTGTGAGGCTATCTGGGTAGGCACCCTACTCCTGGTCTTCCTTGGTTGTTCAAATTGGTGGCCTTGATTATGTTCCTTCCTACTTTCTCCGTTATGGCTTCCACTTGGCCCAAGTCTTTCGAAAGCGGATTTCCTTTGATTTTGATCTTCTTGCCTGCGGTTTGTTGATATGGCGGGTAGTCTCGATCGGGCTCTCTCTTCATGCGTTCTTGGGATCGTTGACCAGAGCAAGTCCTAGAGCTGTTCGTACTTCTCTCCGTGATGTGAAGTTGCCCTGAGTTCTTCTAATGCTTCTCGAATCTTATCGTAAGGTGTATTCACCGTGCGTCTTTCTTCGGCTTCTTGTTATGATTTTCTTTTATCGTATTCAGCCAAATCTGACTCGTATCTGATCTAGGCTTCTCTGCGCTGCCTAGCGCGGTGTTGGCGCCCTTGCTTCAACTTGTTTTTCCTTTCTCTAGCCTATCTCTGACTCTCGGTTTCTCCATCGTAGCCCTAGGCAAAGGGTGATATGTTGGATTCTGACTCATCTGATGACCTGACATCGGGTGCTTCTGGGGGGTTTAATGGTGACCGAGGACGTCGAACCATGAGCACTTCCCGTGCGTGAGCCGTTCCGTTATTGGTGTTAGTTTTCATACCGTCAGAGTTGCTGATGACTTCAGTAGACGCCTCGATGTCGCAGATCGAGTCTCCTTCTTGGTAAGGTAGAATAGCTGTTGTTGTTGTGCCGACTAGTTGGGTTCCGCTATCTTCAGGAACGGAACCTGGCTAGTGGATGATACAGTCTTGCGATGTTATCATTAGCACGAGACCCTCCTGAGCTCCTGTCAGTGGTATCCCAAGCATTGGATTGAAAGACCTTTCGAACTGTCCCTGATAGGATTTTGTCGTGTTGTCGAGCCCAAGTGGAAAAGAACTCGACTCTTTGAAAGAACTCTGAGGGTAATCCGAGTTGTTTTGGGTTGTGCTCTGGAATCTTGCCAAAAAAGAACTCGGTTTCTTGAAAGCACTCGAATAAGACTTCATCTCGGACACGGAGCTTGAATTCGAGTCGGATGCGCGTAGCCGTGGAATCTTATTTGAATCGGATATTGTGAGCTGCGCGAATCTTCTGGTGAGCTGATCCGTCGTAGTTGCCGAAATAGGAAATTCTTCATGATGATCCGGATCTTTGAGGAGATGGCTTTGAAGCCTACCGTAGTTGTCCGCCTCACAGATCCATGAGCCGAAGATGAAAGTTGATCCCGTTGGGAAGATCATGTTATCGAGGTCCATTGATCTCTCGGATGCAAAGTCACCGAAGTCCCCTACCTGGCGCGCCAGCTTTCGATGTTTCACCACCGATAGCCTGCCACGGGGGTACCCGGGGCAGTATGTTCGGGCTTCGGCGTATGCTGAACTCGATGGTTAACGCAAGAGACAGTCGACTTATCCTGGTTTAGGCCCTCGATCGTAGATCGAGTAATAACCTTACGTCCAGTCGGTGTTCGCCTTTGCGTTGGATTGATTGTGATATGTTGTGTTGTTCCATTGTCGTCCTTTTGCCCTCCTTTATATAGTCAGGAGGCCAGGGTCCTAGTCGGTTTATAATGAGATTTCCTAGTAGGATTACTTAATAGTTCTACTACTAAGATTCCATGGGAAGAATCCTAGTTGAACTAGATCTTCTCTCTCCCTTGCGGGGTATCCTATGGGGCCCGCATCGACAGGAAGCTCAAGAGCAAGTTAGTGTTATTTAGAGTCATTTGAAGGTGGCTCAGAACCATCATAAAACTTATGCGGACAAGCGAAGAAGACCCTTGTAGTTTGAAGTTGGTGACCATGTGTACCTAAAGGTATCCCTGATGAGAGGTGTGCATCAGTTTGGAGTCCGTGGAAAGTTAGCTCCTCATTATGTTGCACCTTATAAAATTTTGAAGCGGTATGGTACTGTTGCTTATTGTCTCTAACTTCTAGAAATTTTGTCAGTAGTACATAATGTCTTTCATGTCTTTCAGCTGAAAAAGTATTTATGAGTTCCCGATGAAGTGGTGGAAATTGAAAGACTCCCTCGCCAACGTGATCTTTCTTATATTGAGCATCCTGTCAAAATCTTGGATGAAAAAGAGAGAGTTACTAGAAACAAAGTGGTGAAATTTTTATAAAGTCTAGTGGCAAAACCATTTGGAGGACGAAGCAACTTGGGAGTAGGAGAGTTATATTCTGGAGCATTATCCCTATCTTCTCCCTGGTGTGCCGAGGTAATAGTCTATGTTAAAAGCTCACTCTTACCCTTTTTCCTACACTAGGCACTCACATGAAATCTTGAGATGAGATTTTGTTTAAGGGGTGGAGAGTTGTAACACCCTCGGTGTTACACCCTAAATCATTTACTAAAACATGTCATGAGCATCATCTTTATGTATTAATGCATGTGATAGACTATGTAGATAAATTTTTTGTAACTTAAAATGATCAATAAAAATGTTAAACAAAAGTTGATCCAATAGTTCATGTATATCAAGTAGGGTTTAAAACTATTTTTTTGTTGAACAAAAATGCTATAGAACATATATGTGGCGCTTAAATAAAGTTTGGAGTTTGAACTTTGTAGATGACAGTGAAATACTTGCTGTTGAAAAATGATATTACGAACTAATATTTCTACTAGTCTAGAAATTGCAAATTAAAATCAAGTTCAGCTCAAAAACTTAGAAAATTTCCAAGTTGTCAACAGCTAGACATTGCTATGTTTAGCAAATTATTTTGAGAGATTGAGTTAAGGGGTGGTGTAGTGTTATAGCTCGATTTTGTAGTCTCATGTGCCATCTTAAGTATGGTGAAGATGGTTTAGGTCTAGAAGCAACTATTTAATTTTTAAAGGCGATTTAAAATTCGTGCATGGCACGTTCTCGGGCTAGCTCGTAGGGTGGACGCGGTCACCAGGCTCGGGCGCTCAGCGTATCCACGCTAGTCGCACATGTGCGCGCTATCATGCGTGGCTGAAGATAGCTACCTCTGGCCTAGCCGTGGCCCGACCGTTGCTGGCCCGCCGCATGGAGCCACCATCGCTGCCACTGGCCTCGTCGCACGGAGCCACTGCTGCTGCCGCCTGCCCTACCCCATGCCACGACGGAGCCACTACCGATGCCATCACCTCACCGTCATGTCTGTGCTGCTGTCCTACCTCACGTTGCCACTACCGATGCCACTGCGACGCTATGCTGCGCTGCCGCTCGCCTTGTCCTCGCATGCACGTGGGGCTGTCCCGGCTGCCTCGTGTCGTCGTCTCGTTTTAATGGCGCTGCGGCCACAAATGTCGTGCCCCACCTGCCTCCACGTGCGTGCACATGGTCTGACCATGTTTTCATGTAGCGGGTGTGCAGACGCCGCCTCAGGTCCGACTGGCCGCTTATCACCAAGGCAAGGATGAGCCGAGCTAGACCTACCCCACCCTCTCTGCCACCACGACCGGCTGATCCTGCTCGCTTAATTTGGCATGGTTGAGTCACCATCGCTCGATTCACCATGTCCCTAGATTCTCCATTAAGCCACTTGACCCCCGACCCCCACCTAGCCTTGAGGCAAGCACGACCAAGCTCCAATTTGGAGTTTTTCCCACCACCGTACCGATAAGGCCGTGTCCGGCCATGGATGTGGACAGTCCTCCTACCGACCATCCCAAATCGATTCACCTACACCACTAGCATAGCCTTGACTCCCTCCTCACCCTATGCGCCTTAGCCGAACCGCTACCGCCTCCCCGTCACCACTGACGCGAACGTGCCGCCGTGGTGTGCCGCTGCACGGCTCGGTCGCACATGGCCAACCCTTCTCCATCACCCCCTTCTCCAACCATCACCTCGACTAGGTCTATGGTAGCCTCCTGATGCTCACGCACTAACCAATTAGGCCTGTAGCTACCCAGCTCATCGAAATAGTGGCGGCACCGTCGTGGATGGCCGCGTGCCGCTGCAGCCTTCCCTAGCCAGTCGTGTCACCCTACATCGCCGCTTAGCGTAGCCGCTCAGGTCAAAGATGGTGATCGGCCCGTTAGGTGGGGCCTGTGCAGGTCCTAGGTGGTCGGCGTAGGCGCCTAGTGCCACCACTCACCGCGCCACCGTGCACTGAGTTGCTGGGGGTGCGCGTGGGGGAATTAAGGAAAGGATAGGGGCTTAAGTGAGAAGTTCTGGGAGAGGAGAAAATAGTGTTAGTACTTAGTTGTAAATTAGGAGAAATTTGAGGTCTCTTTTGCAAAGTCGTCGATGCGCGCGGGATTCCCCGACGCGGGCCGTCTCCCCGTGGGCCAGCCTCGCGTGGGCCGTGCTTGTGGGCCATGTGGGAGAATTCTTTTTTCTTTTTCATAAGGAATTAGAAATAGTTTTCTAGTTTAATTTTTGAGCTGATCTTTGGTAAATTATATAAAATAATGTAGGTATCCAAAAATTATGAAACAAGTTTTGTTAGGTTCCTAAATTCGTGCTCTATCTGTTAGTGTATTTAGTTCATATGTATACATGTTGATACCAGGAGCTATTAAATCATTTGAAAATGTTTAATATTGTTAGGAGAATTATTGTAGGAATTTTTGTGGTAAATTGGTGATAGCTTCAGTTCTAAAAATTTTATAGTAGCTTCATTGTATTATTATGTGCTCATTGTAAATTTTGTAGCTTTAAAATAGACTAAGCATTAGGGTAGTTAAATGCTCTTTATTTCAAATATACATTAAATCATTAGTAGAAATAAAGATATATCCTTAATTTGTAAAGCTAGGTGTTTGTTAGTTGAACCCAACACTTTGCTTGGTAAAGATAATAGTTAGCTTAGTACCTTAGTCATTAAAGCTAGGTTAGTAGCTTAGTATGTGTATTCTTAGTTTAGGAGTTGTTCTTGCCTAAATGATGAGTGTTGTATCATCATCGCGTGCATGTAGAGAACGAGTTGGCGGAGATCGTGACCACCAGCGATCATGAGTTCAAGGAGATCGTCGAGGAGTACGAGGAGGAGATTCTCGTGTAGGAGGAGGTCCTAGAGTCACCACTGACTGACTCAACTGACACTGCGCCTGCCCAAGCCAAGCCCTGGTGTATAACCCCTTATTTTTTATAACATATATATATATATATATGTGTGTGTGTGTGTGTGTTATGTGCATTTACGTTATAGGAATTTTATGAAAACCACCTACATAGATATAATTGTCCTATGAGTCCTACTAATATAGGTTTGAGTAGCTACTATGCTTAGGTTTTTGGTAGTGTGAGTAACATGCCGTTACTCACAATAGGTGATTATTATTACTCTCATAATAAAATGATGAAAGGAAAAATAGAGACAGGGTAGGGATATGGTATGGGTACTGGTGGGTGTAACAGGTTGTGTCCCGTGGCCAACGGGGCTTAGCTTGGTTACACTATTTTTCCTGTTCATGTTGATTAAGTATCGTCCGTTGTTGTGGATGGCAGTCAGGTCACAGACTTATTATCCTGAGCATATACTTGCATATGGGAGCAGGAATGCTCGTTACGCTCTTGTCATGGGTTCCAGCTCTTTTTGGACTGACTGATTGGTGGCGAGGAAAGGTGGAGGTCTAAGCACCATACTGAGACGGGGTCTCAAGTGTGGGGCCTTGGAGTCTAAGTTTGGATGGGGACCTAGACCCCGTGATAGGAGTGGAATGGGTTGGTCTTGTTTGTGCCTAGGGTACAAATGGGCCATGTGTTTTGGGGTACCTAGCTGGGATACATTGGTTCACGAATCACCATTTCCGTGAGATGGTATGACTTGGCTATGGTCTAGCACCACAGTAAGAACTAGAAGATAAAAGATGGTGAAATAGTTTTGATTACTCAACCCTTGCTTGAAAGTAGAACATGTGCTTACCTATATTGGTTAGCTAATGAAGTAATCATGACTGCTAATTAAACTTGATCTTAAGGACATACTCCTAGTAATGCTTTTTACAAACAAAAAGAAAACAACAACCCCATATTGCCTATCATACTCCTTGGAGTCGGGAAACTATTCCTACTAGTCGGGTAAGTCTTGCGAGTACATTATGTACTCAGGGTTTATTTTACCCCTATTGTAGGTGCAGCATGAGGAGTAGCCCTTGTGTGGAGAATTCTTCTGGTGGGCACAGATGGATCCTCGTATTGTTTCTGCTAGATGTTTATTTTCATTCCGCTATTTAATTATCACACTCTGAACTCTGGTATTATAATAAATAATTTCTAACAACTCTTGTTGTATGAAATGGACTAAGTATTGTAAGCTCGTACTCATTATTGGATTTCTGGATGTAAAATGTGGATTGTTTTGAGTTCTCCCTTGGGGTGGGCTCGACTGAACTGTCTGATGTAGCTAACTTTCGGGGTGCTTAGTGTCTAGTGGAAGATGAGCGCCTCTGAAAGCGAGTTATTTTGAGCGGTTCTGCCACAATATCAAAGCTCAACCGGTTTGTAATCTTGGATGGAGAAGGGCCATGAGAGATGTTTGATAGGTTGATGACAATGGTGGGCAAGATTAGAGGCTATGGTTGTGATGAGCTAGATGATCATAAAGTTGTCAAGATTATGTTAGAAGCTTATTCACGTTGAAATGAGATCATAGTCACTCTAATTTGAGACAAGAAGAAGTTTGAGTACTTCACACCAAATGATGTACTTGGGAGGATCTTGACATTTGACATGCAAAGAGAAGAAGCAAATGAGAGGAAGAAGCTTGGTGAATTGCAAGCAAAGCTAGAAGGCATGAAGATCAAGGATCTAGCTCTCAAGGCCAACAAATCAAGTAAGCAAGGCTCTACAAGCAAGTCCAAGATCAACAAGCAAGCTTCAACTAGCAAGCCCAAAGCAATCAAGCAAGTCCAAGAAAGAGTAGAAACCACATCAACTTCAAGTGAAATTGAAAATGATGATGATCAATATGAGAAGGTTGATGATGTTGCTCTCTTTATGAAGAGGTTTCACAAGGGGCTAAAGAAGCAAGGCAACAAGGTGGTGAAGAGAAACTTTCCAAACAAGAAAAAAATGACATGCTACAATTATGGTAGCACCGATCACTTCATTGCCAAGTGTCCATATGAGATCAAGGACAACAAATATAAGAAGGACAAGAAAGAGGAGAAGGCCGACCGTAGAAAGAGTAAGAATTACATGGGAGAGGCTCATATTGGGCATGAATGGGACTCAACTAGAGAGAGCACAAGTGAGGAGGATAAGAAGGTTGCAACCATTGCTATTCACAAGTCATCCCCTACACCAAGGCTCTTTAACAACATGTCCGACGATTACTACTACTCCCCTCACATTTGTCTCATGGCAAAGGGTGAGAAGGTAAAATCCAAATCGAAGGCCAAATCTCCTCCACCTCCTAGTGATATCTCTAGTAGTGATATTAGTGATAGCTCTAGTGATGAAGAAATTAATCAAATAACTCAAAATTTGGATGGAAAGACTAAATTATTCATCACTAAGTTAATGGAGGATTTAGAGAGTGTCCAAGCCAAGCTAGAATCTAGAGAACAGACTCTTATCTAATAAGAAGATCTTTACATTGCTAGCAAAGAAGCTCTTGCATTAGAGAGAAGTGAGGTGGAATCTTTACGCAAGGCTTTGGCCAAAGAGCAAAAGGACCATGCTATTACAAAGAAAGCAAATAAAGCTCTCAAGAAAAAATATTGTGATTTGGATGAAAAGCACAAAGAACTTGAGATGCAATATGGCATTCATTGGGATAGCAACTCACATCTCCATAAGGCAAAGGAAACCTCTACTCTCTCCACTAGCCAAGGTTATGGAAAATGTTTTAATCTTGATTTGAATGCCTATTCCACTAACCTTGTAAGCATGAAGGCTATGAGAAAAGAGATTGCTAGGCTCAATGAAATCATTGGAAAATGGTGGATGGGTGAGACCCAATCTAATGACAAGAAGAATGATGAATCAAAAGGGCCACAATTCAAGCAAGGAAGGCATCCCTCATCAAGCATGGGCTTGGACACACAAAATAAGCCAAGACAAATGGAAGAAGGATAGTGAATGGCTATGAGTGTGTGCAGTTTGAGAGGAAGGGCAAAATTGGTATAGATCAGCCTGCACAGACTACGGTAGTGCAGCATCCTCAAATGGCAGTGCCACGGTGAAGGGCGGCAGTACCGCGCCCTGCAAGAATGGGAAGGCTATCAATTTTGTTCCTGATCAAACTAAGCCTAAGAAGAAGGTGTTCTAGCAGAAACAAGTTTTCCAGAAGCTTAAGGAATCAATGTGGGGCAACAAGAACAAGTATGCCTATCAATCAAAGATCTATGCACCTCGACAAAGCTCATCATGCTTTGTTTTGAGGAGCAACAGCAATGGAAAAGTGGTTGCTAAATATATTGGAAAGGAAACCAACATATATAGGAATACTTCTATTTGGGTTCCTAAGTTTCTTGTGACTAACATGCAAGGCCCCAAGTCAAATTGGGGACCTAAATCTAGCAACTAAACTTATTTTATAGGCATACTCCTCCGGTGGATCAAGTTGGATACTTGATAGCAGATATACAAATCACATGACCGGAGAAAGGAGTATGTTCTCATCATATTCCCTGATGATGCACTCAAATAAAAATATTGTCTTTGGAGACAATTCAAAGGGGGATGTGATTGGTCTCAGTAAAGTTACTATAACCCTTGAGCATTCAATTACAAATATATTACATGTTGATTTGTTAAGTTACAACTTGTTGTCCGTTTCTCAATTGTGTGAGATGAGCTACAATTGTCTCTTTATGGATAAGGGTGTGGAAGTCTTTAGAAGGGAGGATTCCTCTATTGTCTTTATGGGTCGATTAAAGCATAAGATTTACTTAGTTGATTTCAACAAAAGTAAAGCTAAGCTTGAGACTTGTTTAGTGGTAAAATCTAGCATGGGTTGGCTTTGGCATCACCGACTAGCTCATGTTGGGATGAGGAACTTGGCCAAACTTCTAAAAGATGAACACATCCTTGGACTAACAAATGTTCACTTTGAGAAAGATAGGATTTATAGCGCTTATTGAGCCGGAAAGCAAGTTGGCATACCTCACCCACCAAACAGCATCAAGACCACCAAGCAATCATTGGAGCTAATACATATGGATCTCTTTGGACCGGTGGCCTACCTAAGTATCAGGGGTAACAAATATGGTCTTGTTATTGTTGATGACTATTCCCATTTCACTTGGATATTTTTCTTGCATGACAAGTGCCAAGTTCAAGAGAAGGTGAAGATATTTGTTAGAAGAGCTCAAAAAGAGTTCAGTCTTCCCATTAAGAAAGTGAGACGCGACAATGGGACCGAATTCAAGAATACTCTAGTTGAGGAATTTCTTGATGAAGAGGGCATCAAGCATGAGTTTTCAACTCCATACACCCCTCAATAAAATAGTGTAGTAGAGAGGAAGAATCGTACACTCATTGACATGGCAAGGACAATGCTAGATGAGTACAAGACGCCGGACATCTTTTGGTGCGAGGCCGTCAACACCGCTTGCCATGCCATCAACCGCCTCTACCTACACAAGAAGTTGAAGAAAACTTCATATGAGCTTCTAACCGGTAATAAGCCTAAGGTGTCTTACTTTAGAGTGTTTGGGTTCAAGTGTTTTATACTTAACAAAAAACCCAAAACCTCTAAGTTTACACCTAAAGTTGATGATGGTGTTCTTCTTGGTTATGGATCAAATGAGCATGCCTACCGTGTCTTCAACAAAACCTCCGAAAGAGTTGAGATTTTGGTAGACGTGACATTTGATGAATCTAATAGCTCTCAAGTGGAGCAAATTGATTGAAGTGTTGTAGGAAAGGAGGATCCACAATGTGAAGCAATCAAGCAATTGTCCATTGGTGATATTAGACCACAAGAAGATGAAGTCACTAAAGTAGAGGTTCCTCAAGTTGCTGCTACACCTATTTCCACTGACGTACCTGAAGCTAAGTAGCAGCAAACACCTACTGTAACACCTGCATGCGACATTGCCGCACTTGAGAGCGGCAGTGCTGCACCTATACAGTCAGTAGCAATTGATTTGACTCCAGCTCATGGACAAGACCTACAACCCATATTTGAGCAAGAAAATGATGAAGGTCTAGGAGATGAACAAGAGGCCTTTGAGCATCCAAGGATAAGACAAATAATATAACGGGATCATCCCATTGACAACATCCTTGGGAGTCTTCGAAAGGGGGTAACAACTCGTTCACATTTAGTAAATTTTTGCCAATATTATTCGTTTGTTTCCTCTTTGGAACCTCTTAAGGTAGAACAAGCACTTGGAGACCCTAATTGGGTGATGGCCATATAAGAAGAGCTCAACAACTTTGAAAGAAATCAAGTGTGGACCTTGGTGGAACGACCCAATACCAATGTCATAGGCACCAAGTGGGTATTCTACAAGAAGCAAGATGAGAATGGAGTGGTGACAAGGAACAAAGCAAGATTGGTTGCTCAAGTTTTCACTCAAGTAGAGGG
Organism: Miscanthus floridulus; assembly: GCF_019320115.1. Taxonomy (NCBI): domain Eukaryota; kingdom Viridiplantae; phylum Streptophyta; class Magnoliopsida; order Poales; family Poaceae; genus Miscanthus; species Miscanthus floridulus. Next base: position 116,396,719 of record NC_089584.1, read on the forward strand.
CTTAGACTTTGAAGAAATATATGCACCAGTGGCAAGGCTTGAAGCAATACGAATGCTTCTAGCCTATGCCGCTCATCACAACTTCAAGCTATATCAAATGGATGTGAAGAGTGCATTTCTCAATGGCCCTATTCAAGAACTTGTCTATGTTGAGCAACCACCAGGCTTTGAAGATCACAAGTTTCCCAACCATATCTACAAACTCCAAAAAGTGCTCTATGGGCTTAAGCAAGCACCAAGAGTATGGTATGAATGCCTTAAGAAATTCTTGCTTAAACAAGGCTTTGAAATAGGCAAAGCCGATCCTATCCTTTTCACTCACAAAGTCAACAAAGATATATTTGTGTGCCAAATATATGTCGATGACATAATATTTGGTAGTACCAATCATTCTTTTTGTAATGAATTTAGTAGGATCATGACCAAGAGATTTGAGATGTCCATGATGGGTGAATTAAAGTTCTTCCTTGAATTTCAAATCAAGCAAGTGAAGGATAGAACTTTCATTAGCTAAATAAAGTACACCCATGATATGCTCAAGAAGTTTGACATGGTGAATGCCAAGCCTATCAAAACTTCCATGCCAACCAATGGACATCTAGATCTCAATGATAAAGGGAAAGCCATGGATACTAAGGTATATCGCTCCATGATCGTCTCTCTACTTTATTTGTGCGCATCTAGGCCTGATATTATGCTTAGTGTGTGCATGTGTGCTAGATTTCAAGCTAACCTAAAAGAGTGCCACTTAGTGGCATTAAGAGAATCTTGAGATATTTAGTACATACTCCTAACCTTGGCTTGTGGTATCCTAAGGGCTCTAAGTTTGATCTACTTAGGTATTCGGATTTCGATTACGCCGGTTGCAAAGTAGATCAAAAAAGCATCTTGGCGACATGTCAATTCCTAAAAAGCAAAATTGTGTAGCCCTTTCCACCACCGAGGCTGAGTATGGTGCAGCCGGTGCATGTTGTGCTCAACTACTTTGGATGAGGCAAACCCTTCAAGATTTCGAATGTCACTTCACCAAAATCCCACTCTTGTGTGACAATGAAAGTGCCATAAAGCTCACCAACAATCCCGTAAGCCACTCAAGAACTAAACACATAGACATCCGATATCATTTCTTGAGAGACCACGAAGCCAAATGAGATATCAAAATTCACCATGTGAGCACCGAAAAGCAACTAGCCGATACCTTCACTAAGCCTCTCGACGAGTCAAGGTTTTGTGCTTTGCGTAGTGAGCTAAATATACTTGATTCTCGTAACGTGGTTTGAACTATAGCACACCTTGATTGATGAACAAGCATGGATAGGAGAAATGAATTGCAAAAGTTTAAATATTGTGCTTCAAAATGTTTTATCATAAGAAACAAGTGCATTATGATCATTGTTTATATTGATTATTTGCTGCTGATCATAGTGTGCTTGAGATATGTGTTCATATCATATATATATAGAGCTATTTAGTTAGTAGCTAAATCTTGCTGGTTTGGGGAGTGCGGCTATGCCACGCCTGCCTTGTGGGAGTAGTGCGCTGCGGCATGCGGCAGTGCCGCACTTTGAATTTCAATCGAAATTCAGCCCACAATAGCAGTTACCGTGGGGGGCCATTTACTCTACTCTTTTCTTCTATCCCTAGGGTAACCCTCTCCTCATTTTTCACCCGACACTGATGCCTCCTCTCTCCTTGTCTCACACATCAGCGCCGCCCTCATGTCGCCGTGCCGTCGCCATCCCTCTGGGGCGTACTCCGGCGATGCTATGCTGGTTCCTGGCACTCTCCCTCATCGCCAGTAGCTGCTGAAGCTCATGAATGGAGCCATTCTCTTCCTTTCCTCCCCAATCCGTGAAAACCAAGGTGAAACCCTAACCTTGTCGATCTATGCTATGGAGTTCTATTGATAATAGATGTAGGTTTCTTATAACATCATGACTGGTTTAGAAGTGAATGTGAATCATAACAATGATTCATGGATGGAGTGCTTCCAATCCATGCGGCAGTGCTACATGCTCGGAGCAGTAGTGTCGTGACTAGAACTGCATTCCATGCAGATTTGATCAAGCATTCCATAAATGACTCTCTGAAATGATTGGATTCATTCACCATATTCATTACTAAGTTAAACATGATGTTATCTTACATATCTTTTGTAAGACTCCATATTCTTGATAGAACTATACTTGCTGAGATTGTATAGTGGGTTGGGAGTTAAATTATGAAGTAAGTTCAGTAGACAAGAAGATGCAAAATGCAGTCTTGGTGAAACAGCTGGTGCGGTAGTGCCACTCCCAGGCACGGTAGTGTCGCATGTCTGTGGGCAGTACCACATCAGTTGCTTCTCTCGCTTGCACGTTGACTCCTCTTGAGTACTTAACTTGCTTTATAGGTAACTTCTACTCTCTATTAGTATAGTTTCTCATTTTGGTCTATGTTTTTGCATAGATGGACTCCGGAAGTGAAGATGACTAGAGGGGGAAGAGGAAGATGATCGAGCCTCATGACAAGCAAATGCCTCGTCATGGTCATGGTAGAACCATAGGGGGCAGCAGCAGTGCAGTAGGCAAAGAGGATGCTAGTGATAGGGGGAGAATGAGCCTGAGTTTGATAGGAGCTATATTAGAGAGTATTCTAAGGAAGTGATCATGAGGCATCCCATTGGCACACTGCTCATCCTATGCTCAACTATGCGGGAAAGCTAAAGATGGTAGAAGAAGCATGTGAGAACAATCCTTATGAGCAGCCAAAGGATTGGGGTGGACTACAGGTTTTGGAATGAGTTTCATTCCAACTTTTATGCCTCAGTAATTTTCAACTCCAAAAAATCAAAGATTGTCAAGATGCAGTATGTTGACTAGGAGGAGATGAAGGGGAAGAATGAGCCTGAGTTCAACAAAGTGATCAAGGCTTGTGAGCTATTTGTCCTCACTGATATCATGAGCTTCCAGTACAATTGGAATGAGGAAGTGCTAGCCCAGTTTCATGCCACCTTCTTCTATGATATCTACACTAATGAAATTCACTAGATGACTATGGGACGATATTATAGGATTGACTTTGTGACTTTTAGCCGGATCCTTGGTTTTGGAGAGAAGGAACAGAGCTTCACTTATATACATGATGAGGCTAGAGCTGAGATCTATGACATTGCATATATGTGGATTGATAGGGGAAGTGTAGATGGTAAGGTCAATGGCTTGAAGAGCTACTACTATATTATGAAAAATCTGATTAGTCACACAATAAATCCCAAGGATGGAGCAGCTTTAAATCTTAATGGCTATGTGAGGAATATGCTTGCTAGGTTTGCTCCTAGAGGTGACAGGTTCAATGTCCCTTGCTTCATGTAGCGTGAGCTGAGAAATGCCATGAAGGATGGGAGAAAGGGGATGCCGTATGCCCCCTATCTCGTGTTCATCATTAAGAGGGTCACTGGTTATAGGTTTGATAAAGATGGTCTCCACACCATCTATAAGATTGAGAAGACCCAAGCCTCAGGTGCTAGCAGGGCAGGGAGACGCTCTCCATAAGTTGAGGACGTGCCTGAGTCATCTCACTCTAGGCCTAGCAAGGAAAAGAAGATGGAGAAGTTCAGGAGATGGATTAAGGCCATTTTCACCACTTGCACCTATGCAGCGAGGACCACATATGAGGACCGGTTGGAAAACCATGAAGTCAATCGAGAGGCTAGAGAGCGTGTAGGGCTGCCACGTCTTTCTCCAGTACAGTCACCATCAAGGTTTAACAACCTCCCTAGCCTCTCCGACATAGATTCAGAGGCTAATGAGGAGGAGGAGGAGGAGCAGCAGCCAAAGCTTGACCCTCACACGAGGTTGACCTCCACCTTGTAATCTATGAGGAGAAGCACCAGACGTGAGCATCACACTTCTACCACCCATCGCCAAGGGAGGGCGATGGTGTCCTCTTTCTCCTCCGACGATGATGATGGTAATGGTGGTGAGGAGGATGTTGCAGGTGCTAGTGGAGCTGCTGGTGGGGATGGTGTCGATTGGGACACCATTCAAGATGATGAGGAGTGAGTGTTGGTCTTTCTTCTTTTCTTCTCCTTTTGGTGCTTTATGCCAAAGGGGGAGAAATTAGAGAGGGGTCAACAACTTTTTTGATGCCATGGAGAGGAGGTTGCTGCAGCAAGAGCTTCATGTTCTTATTCATTTAGAGTAGACTTTGTTAGGTTGAGAGTTTGAGAGACAATTCAAAACTCTATTTATGTAATAATGCTACCTAAGTACTTTATATGTGTCGGATGTGGACATGAATTAATCTGTGCTATAGCTGGTGACAAAATTGTGCTAGAATTGTGCTAAAATTGTGCTATAGCAAGTGCGGTAGTGCCGCACCCCAGAGCCGCAGTGCCTTACCCAGCTGTTATAGCAAAAATTGTTGTGCATGAACTGTCATTCGCATGACGTCTACATACCTGACATAGTATGCAGCACCCCACAGGAGCATGGATGTAGGGGGAGCCCCATCACTTTTACTAAAATATGAATCTTGGCTTCTTATGCCAATTTGAGAATTCAATTCTCTATTCACACATTTTGGGGAGGCTCTACACCCATGGCTCAAAAATCTCAGTATTCATTTCATATCTTTTGTAAGCTCTAATTGTGTTGTCATTAATCACCAAAAAGGGGAAGATTAAAAGTGTAATCAAGCCTTAATTGTGGGTTTTGGTGATAATGACCACTCAATTAGAGAACCAATGAGATTTATCGAGATGACAAGCAGGGAATTTTGAGAATCTTACACGAAACAAAGGAGCCCCCAATTATAAATATTGATGGCTTAAAACTCAAAAAAGGTTTAAATTCTTTTATATTTTAAATTTGAGTATAGGAAAAGCCGTACTATAAAGGGGGCACAATGCTTAAGCTAACATGTGCTACCAAGTGCTCAAACCTACACATGCATCCTCAGATTCATAGCCAAGATAGCCATTACTTCACTCTTACCCTTGCTGTCTTGCCTAGTGCGGCAGTGTCGCACTTGAGTGGGAGAGAGAGGCACTGCCGCGACTTAAGTGAACGTTAGGGCTAGGGGTACTTATACTTTTCCCCTTCCTCCCCAATGTCTCTCTTCTCTCTCCCACTCATTTAGCTCATCCAAGAACAAAAGAGTTCTCTTCTCTCTCTCCTTCATTGGTGACCTTGAGCTCCCAAGCATTTTCCCTTGATTTCCTCATCAATCCTTAAGAGAAAAAGGTCCCAAACTCAATTAGAGAGCAGATCCTTTGATTCCCCAACTCAAAAGAGCACTTGCTTCACGGTTTGGCTGATGGTTGTGTTTAATACTCTTGGATCTTTGCTCCTAGCCAGCTAGAGCATCGACCATAGATCTTGCCAACTTGTGTGGCGGCCCCGAGAGGTTTGTAACCACCTCTTAAAGCTAGTAAACTCACCCCTCATCTTAAGAGTTGAGTCTTTTGACTTGAGAATGAGGAAGGGTTGCAAAGCCCTAAGCCTTAGTGGCTAACCTCAACAATGTGGATGTAGGCAAGCCTTGGTGGGGAGCTGAACCACGGGTTAAATCATCGTGTCACCTTGTGCTTGATTTACATCATTTGCATTTCATATTGTTGTTGAGGTGATTTCTAGGGTTTGTGGTCGATCTACTTGTGTGTTGTGTTCCTACCACTTCTAGCTCTCGATCTATGAATCTCATACCTGTAGGAAGCTAAGAAATTTCTCTGATTCAAGTTTACATTCACTAATTTTAAACTATGACTCAAAGTTATCTGCAGGTGTGACAGTGCCGCTGTTCTGGCCAAGCAGTGCTGTTGTCTGGTAGTGCTGCGAGGTCAGAGTGGTAGTGTCATAGGTTGAATTTGATAAAAGTTTTAGTGTTTATTTTGATAGGCCTATTCACCCCCCCCCCCATCTAGGCTAATAAGAGATCCTACAAGCAGTGCTACCTATGGCGAGGATGTTGCTCTCGGACTGCCCTGGCCCACATCCTCATCCAACGACATCAAAGTCGACACCACCATAGCGCGAGCCAACCGACGTCAAGGCGGCATGAGCACCATGACGAACACCCTTAGAAATAAGGGAATCCACTTGGAGATGGGCCTTGTCAAGGTGAATCGCTAGCTACGCACTCCCCCGGTTGGCGCCGAGCACAACGTCGAAGAACCCATTCGGAGGCAGTCAATGCTGCCAACTGGTTGTCCATGTCCAGCACCCTCCGGTTCGTAGTAACCTTCTCTTTCTGATCTAAGAGCGCCCTCTCGTGCAGCCCTAAAAGGAGATAGCCGGTTCATGATCAGACGCGACGATAGAACCAAGATGCAACGCAGAATAACAGAGGACTCACCGCTACAAGTGGAGTGTAGCTTCTGGCACTCAGCTTCAGGGTGATGATGCCCCTACTCGGACACATCCCGAGCAGCACCAACCGAGATGAGCTTCATCTCTTGGACAACCATCATGTCTGTGAGACCGGCCATCTAGGATGTCAGAGCCTCGATCTAGGACCGAGCCTATGCCTCTCGGTGGGTCAGCTCCTCCCTTGACCTCTGGGAGGCCTCCAACTCCTTGCGCAAATGTTGTACCTCAGCCTCCGCCATGTTCAAATGGCACGGTAGGTGGCACCTCCTTCCTACGCTGGATAGGCCAAGTGCAAGAACCGAGATTTCTCCATTGAAATCTTAATCAACCCCTACAGAAAAGAAGGGCGATCAGACGATCGTAGCAAGAGTCAAATAGGCACGACAGAGTTAGAAGACTAGAAGGCTAACCTACGCCTAGACCGCCATTTTTTCGGTCATCTAACATCGGGCCTCCGCGCCTAGCCGGGCGACCATGGCAATTGCATCGCTCATCTTGACTAGGGTTGTCTAGACCCCCTCATGGCCTTTGGGAGGCAACTTCCCTCGTGGCTTGCTCGGTCGCATCATCCACCACAAACAACGCCTCACCAAAGCGCATGGGATAGGGCCACGCAAAGGAGTCCTCGCCCAGGTCAAGCTCCCCCTCGAGGGGCAAACACAGGGCCGTAATGGAAGGAAGCGCAGCCACTATTCCGGGGGTAGCGATGTTGCCCAACAACTCCGTCCGCACAGGAGGGCATGCGCCGCTCCTCGAAGGTCTTAGGGCTGAGGACCCTAGAAGGAGCTCTCTACATCATAAAGATTGATGAAGATCAGACAACCGAGTATCACCAACAAGCACAATGAGGAAGAAATTGAAGAACAGCGTACCTAGTGGAGCGTTCCACGAAGGGTAGGATGATCCGCCTTTCTATGAGCGACCCAGTGGAAAGGGTCATGGAAGCAGGCACTGATACCGACACTGCTGGACCAGTGGACGACGAGGCATTCTGTGTAGCATCGGTGGCATTGGTCTCCTCCATGCCACGACCTCTAGCGGCCCCTGCATCCCTAGGTTCGGATATCCCCACACAAAGTGATAGGGACATAGGGTGCTCAACCCCCATGTCAGCAAAAAGGTGCTGGACAAGGTCTTGGTCCTCTCCCTTAGGCATCTCCAAGGAAGGGTGTCGAACCTCGCCGTCCACCCTAGTTGCGGCGCCCATCTTCGCCGCGTCCTCGGTATCTTCTCCCCAGATGGGAGCTTCGTGCCCCATCAAGGAGGGGGCAACAGGAGTGAAGAATCTTGGCCACCATTGATGGTGGCATAGGGATGCTTTAGGCTCGGCCCCCTCAGTGATGATGAAGCCGTCTACTTCCAGGCAGAACTCTCCTCAGTCTAGCACCCGCCGAGCAATCGGCATGGCTCAGTCTGGCACCACTGCCAGATCCGTGTGAGACATCGAGGGCACTCTGAAGGGTCACCAAGTCCTCATTTTCTCCCTTAGAGTCCTCATCGTTGTCATCATCTAATAACGAATCACCACGCTACTAACGCTCCATGTGCTTCAATGCCTTCTTCCGCTTGAGTCATTTCCTCTACTTAGCGGCCATCTATTCCTGGGCAGCGCGCTCGGCGCCTTCAGGACAAGGGAGATGGAAATAGGAGCTAAACGAGGGCACATGCTATGGAAACAAAACTAATCAGCCAACAACCTTCAATGAAGAAATGAAAACAAGTCAAGGCGACTTACCAGGTGAGGCCAAAAGTTCACCGTGAATGCCTCCACCGCACGTTCAGCTGCAACAACGGTCCTAGAAGAGACCAATCCCCCGACCCACTTCACAACTTCAGAGACCTCGAGCATCTCCATGGTCTCGCGGGTTGGATCTTCGACCTTGGAGTAGTCACACAGCAGGGTCGCCCGTTGCTTCAATGGCTGAACCCGCCATTCCACCATGGTCCGCAGAACAGCAATGCCATCCAAGCCAGTCGACACCTAGCCCTCGAGGATCTCTAGGATGTCCATCACCTTCGACAGCCACGTTCTGTCACACCCCCAATTCCACGAGGTCAACCTCACCAATGCAATGCTGGAGAAAAGAGGAAGGGGGCGACGACGTCATCCTGAATGTAGAACCAGTGTCCGTGCTAGCCTTAGTTCAAAGACTTCAGCGACAAGCATGGATAACTACAGAGAACCCCTGGCACAACTAAAGGTTCATCCCACCCACAGGAGCAAGCGTGCCACCATCAGAACCATGCACATTGTGGGTTTTCACATCGAAAACCCTTCGGAATAGGTCTTTGTTGGGAGCTATCCCCAGGAAGGCCTCATACATGACGACGAAGCCTGCTAGCGGCGACATCGCATTAGGAGGAAGGTGTTGTAGCTAGACTCCATACTCCTAAAGGAAACCACGGAGGAAGTTGGACGCCAGGACCCCAAACCCACGCTTGTGGAAGTCAGTAAATGACACCGCCTCCCTAGGCTGCTGGAGGGGCACCACCTTGCCGACAGGAGCTCTCCATCCAGTGACCTCCTTTGATGGTTTAGCAGAAGGAGACCCTTCACCATGAGGTGCTGCAGCTTTGCCTCCATCATCGATGAAGGTACCCACTCTCCCATCTTACGACGTAGGCGAAAGAAGGGGCAGAGGCGGCAGAGCGGATGGAAACAGAGGCGACACAAGTGACCTAGAGGTAAAGCTCATGAACTCGACCCCTTTCCTTCTGTCTTTCCTTTAGATTGTAGGGACGATGGTAGAAGGTGATAACAAGGTAAGGGATCGGCTTAGATAGAGGGGGCTATTCATGTGGCGGCAATGAGAGAAATGAACCGCATCCGTGCAGAGTCCACCCTAATATAGGCCCCACAAGACCTTAGGAAATGAGTCGACACACCATAGTGCACAGGGACGCCATTAAGACACAGAATCCAGGAAGGTCGATCGCCCCTAGGATTCACGCGCAGTGCGGCCCTCGGTCATCATGACCACAGAACATGCACGTGATCACATGCCAAGTGAATGCCGATAAGTCATGACCACGACAAGGGAGGCCTGAAAGCCCCCAAGCCCATGTGTAAGGCCACCGGTCATGACCATGACCCAACGTCGTGCATAGGAAACCCACTCCTAGGCCGGTCCTTAGAAAGGCTCGAGGCCACAAAAGGATAGGGCTGGGAGGAGATAGGCCCCTACGGCTCTAATCAATGGTGCAGAGCCACACAACCATCTCTATGTGTGTTCGAGTCGTCCGCTTCGAAGTTGCCTGGGTTGACCCCCTCTAGGTTTAGGCATCTTGCCCTCTGACCGCTATGGAGGCAGTCAGGGACCAACAGGCTTGACCACCAATGATTTATGGGATGTCTCTCAGCTAGGCACAGCCGAACTCCATGTTGATTGGGGAGGATATTGGGTCCCGCTCGAATTACCCATAGACCCCGATAAGACGTACCGCTCCGACCGTGTGGTTGCGATGGACATGACTATTCCCACGTGAGGCGAAACCAAAATTTTCCTATAATAAGGCACCACGACCCCTCGGGTCACGAGGGGCATCGAGGAAAGAAGGAAGTGGACGTCAACGACCCCACTATAAGGACGAGGCCCAGCCTCAACCGCTTCCTCCCTAAGCCCTGGGTCCTCAACCTTCGGACAGATAGCAACGCATCCACCAAGAGTCACAATCCAGGCGGCACCAGGTCAAGACGTCGACCCCTGGTCAGGGAAGGCATCTCAGAAGCCTCGACACCGCCCAAAAAACAAAAAATTGAATCCCGCGAGAACACAAGACTACCTCGGCCAAAAACTCAGGAAATATAACTTAAAATACAAACAAACCCAGCCAAGCACCGTGGCATTCTACAAACAAACCCAGCCGAGCACCGCGGCATTCTACTAACAAATCTTTCCTCATTCCAGCATGGTAGTAGCGGCCCAAGCCCCGAAAGCTATGATGCTAGAAGGGGGCTTGCGGGACGCTCCCTTCCGCAATTATGAGCGAACGCAACAGAGAGGAGCACCTCGCAAACCTCCTCCCAGCACCACAGCTCCTAGAGCATAGAACGTAGGGGAGAGAACGACAACAGCGTCGTCATCTCACAAGGACAGGAACGACATGGTGGAACTGTCCACAGTAAGGACCACCTCGCGCATCCTAGATGAAGGCCCCTAGGAGGCGAGGAGGTTGCAAAGTTGTAGTTCTAATAGCCATGCCACCCCATCCTACCCTGCTCACAAGGTTTCTTCCAGCACCAATTCCTGGAAAGAGCAGCAACGGCTTCCGGCCACCATAGACGACCCTCAGCAGGACGCATCACAATAATGTCACAATCCTCCTCACACTTCTTCTCCTAGAATTATCTCCTTCCCTCACTCTCTTAACGTCTAACCGCTCAGAAACAGCTCAGAGCCACAACCACGGGTGCCTCAAACGGTAGAAGAGTCTCCATTTATAGGCCAGGGATGGACTGAGCAGTTTAAACCCCCGCGCCGCATGGCGAACCACGGGAGGTCATAGCCAAAGTTAGATGCACGCGTGAGGATGGGAAAATCAAGACCCTCTCAAACGCAGGGCTGATACAGCGTCGACGTGACCGCTCAGTCCCGCCTGGGTCACAAACCCCAAAACATGACACACTGACACGGCAAGGCTCAGCAGTAGCGTACCACGTCATCAGGGCGTCCTGACACGGCCAAATGTAATGGCCACCTACCACATTGTACGCACCAACCCACGAGGGGTCGAGCGATGAAGCTCGAGTAGGCCACGACTATGAACCCGCGCACAAACACACACGCATCTCAGCGCTTTCACGATCATTTCATGATCGCAAAAACGCTTGGGGGCTACTGTCGAGGTTATAACCCCGGGGTGTCTCAAGGCACCGATTAGTTAGCAGGCCAAGCGGCCCACGACACATCAGTTAGCGAAGGCCTGAATGATCGAGGCCTAGTTAAGCCAAGTAGAATGAACCTGACGCCAAGGCCAGGGTTGGCCATGACCCTTCCTTTCGCTTTAGCCCCACGATGCACGAGAGACACACGATCTCTCCACCGCCCCGACCCCTAGGAGGAACGGGGAGAGGTCGAGCGAAGCAAAGCGTGCCTGCTTTGACAAGAACAAGCACGCCGCACTGACCCTGCAAGGACCGAGGGGACAATGGTCACATCGGTCAGGTCAGACGCCATCCCTGCGCCACGCAGCTCAGATAAGACAACACCGCCCAAGGCGGTGACGACCGGTACGATAACCACCGGCCAAATACGGCCCGACAAGACGCATGTACGATTCCACCCACTATGGATGGGACCCACGACGAAGGCATCAACTTAGAGGCCATCCAACCCGGTGCGAGCCATGACCCCAATGATCGGGATCGTGGCCCTCAGTTCCTCAAACCAGCAAGGCGATCGATGACCCAAGGACGGCTACCAACTCCTATATGACGCCCTCGAAAACCAGGAGGCGATGACAACGACCACGGCAAGGACCATGTCGCACAGGACGGCTGGCGAACTCCCATCGTGCCTACAGTGTCGTCACGATCGGCACAATAGCACCACGTCACACCATGCAGCGACGTGGCCACAAGACCATCATCACAACCACGCCCAGATGTGCTCCCCAAGACAGCGTAGCTTGTAAGCCAAGATAGCCAGGCCCTCTCTCAGGCTCACGATCCTTCGGTCGTGAGAACCTACTGCTTTGTACAAGCCCTGACCCCAAACTCTATATAAGGGCAGTCAGGTCATCCATCTTGGGCATCCAATTCTAATCCTCTACCATTCTCTCGTTCTCACACCGTAGAAGGGCTCCTGAAGCTTCCTTTCGGGTAGCCTGTCTCCTAGCTCTAGATCTCCTACCTCGTCCACCGTTCTTTCACCCCCTCTTCCACCATTCTTTCACACCCCCCCCCCCCCCCCGTTGTAAGAACTTCAGAGCATTCAAGCGAGGAACACGCACGCGATCATCTCTGAGACTGGACGAAGGGCTCCGGTCTGAACCGGTATAAACCCTCGTGCCTTTTGGTTGTTATCATCGTCTTTCTAGAGCACCGCGGCAATCGCATAAATTTACTAGTCCGGTTACAAAACACCGACAAGGGGATTACAGAGTTCCTCTCAACTTTGAAAATTTACGAGCTGAAGAGGATATTTGAAAACTTTTTATTTTTAAGGAGCTCTTTTACTAAATTGTTGGAGGGCAGCTTTTCCCCTTTTTGCTAAAAATTCAAAATAGAGAGTTATTTTACAAAGCTCACATAGATGCTTAGTTCTAGTACATCCAAACATGATGGCTAATAGGTGGGCTAATTCTAACCAAGTCTTCAACTAGTTGTTAGCCAACTTACTAACCAATCATAGCTAATTTGGATTAATTTTTAACCTCAACTTGTAACTAGCCATGTGTCATCAAACCAAAAAAAACATGAAGCTACGGACAATAACACAGTTTTTTCCCAATACAAGAAAAGAGACATGTCGAAATCCTCTATAACATCAACAGTATTTTTTTGCAATTACCATAGCAAATGCTCGACCCAGTTTGCTTATATATCAGGTGTACATGTTATCTTAAGGACTTTACATAACATGGGGGGAAAAGGGGTGACCGGAGAGGGATTTGGAAATGACACGAATGCTCCAGGTTAAGTGATTTAGCAAGTTCTCCCTACCCAATTCATTTCCACCAATTGCCTAAGAGATACAGCACACCATCTCTCGATTCCTTCTCGAAGTTGTGCGTAGACTACTCGCTCCACGGAGTCTAAGCAAATATTTACAGAGCCAAACTCATAAACTGGCATGCCATTGTAGAACCTGCCGACTCGAGGCATAAACAACAAACCTTTCTCCATAGCGAATGCCTGGATACACTCCTTGAAGCTCAGCAGCCTGTTCGTTTGGCCGTGGCTTGTCGTAAACGATCATAAATTTCCAGCTGGAACAGTATTTTTCTCTCACACAAATCAGCCAGCAGTACTTCTTCACGAACCAGCAACGATACGAACCAGCCAAAAGATCTGGCTCGGTTGCTCCTCGTACTGCATGGCGACAAGGGAACTGTGATGCATTCTCACCTGCATCGACTTGAAGTTTCTCTGTACCACTACCTCTCAAGTATGCCATATTCTCCCCAGTTCCAGGCTGCACAACCTCAAGTCCTTCCGCGGCTCGGTCCATCATCTCCAGGCCAAGTGTAAAAAGCATCCGTATGCGCGCATCAAGTGTAAAAAGCATCCGTATGCGCGCATCAGCAAGCAATTCAGGTGGGAAACTGTCCTTCCAGCAAACCTCAAGTCCTTCCGCGGCTCGGTCCATCATCTCCAGGCCAAGTGTAAAAAGCATCCGTATGAGCGCATCAGCAAGCAATTCAGGTGGGAAACTGTCCTTCCAGCACTTATACCAATTAACGATCTCGACGAAATCAGGATTCGGGGAACACAGCCAGTGGTATAGGACCTGATGCCACTTGCTGAAGAAATCAACTTCCAGCAAACGGACCATGCAGCGCACCGGGATCGTAGAAGCCCAAAGCATCACCCATCTGAACTGATCGAGCTTCTGGTCCGCCGGGTTGATCTGGAACTCTTGCAGTGCCATCCTCAGTTTCGGGACGATATAACGCGCAACCAGGTCTTCCCGGACTGCAGAATCGAACACATTCTTCCATGGAGACAACAGAGCGTGAGCTGATGTGTCGTGCGCTTGCCATACGCGGAGGAAGCTGCTCAGCTTGTACCGGATGGCATGGCACAGGGTCTCTATGCTGCTTTGCTCTAGCATCGGCAACCATGGGTGCACCCAGACATGGATCGGCACCTTCTCCCCGCGTGGATCCCATGAATCCACGGCGGCCGAGAGCTTTGGCATGACCACATGCTCCAGTATCAACTGAAGCGCAACGGGGGGCAGCACCTGCTCCCATGTCTTGAGAAAGTCGAGCATTGGTTTCGGAACCCTTGCTTCCCACGAATTGGTTCCTGACATTCGCGCGGGTGGCACGATGACCTCGCACACGAGCTGCGCGTACGGCCATTGAAGCGGCGCCGTGCGAGAAGTCATACGGCAGCTGGTCTCCCTCCAGCAGATCCTTCCACGATGACATGAGCTCCAAGCCGACCGACGGATCCACGAGCGGCTGCCAGCCCTGGAAGAACCGGATCAGCAGCGGATGCGCGAACTGGCAGGCGACCCATGCCATGCCGCACATCTTGAACTCCTCCGCGAAGCGCGCCTTCAGGCCCCTGAACGTCAGAAGCAGTCCTTCCAGGGTGAGGACGCCGGCTGAATCGTCCATCCGGACCTGCTCTAGCGCCCCTGCGATCGCCTCCATGACCTGCAGCTGCCGTTTCTGCGCCGCCTCCTGCTTCGACAGCTTTATCTCCTCCCGAGCCAAGCTGGCCGCCTTCTCGTGCTCCCGCCGCAGCTGGCCGTCCAGTCTCACGACGTCAGCCTCCGTGTCGTCAACGAGTAGCCGCACGTTGTGCTGTAGCTCCGGCATCGGAGCGTCGTCAACCTGCATCTCCTGCCCCTGCTCGTCGTTGAGCCCCCTCAGGTCCGTCAGCACGCGCTCCTGTCGCCCTCGCCTGTCGATCACCTTCTGGACGACGGTGGGGTCCCCTCGGCCTCCTCCTCCAGCACCTGCTCGGCAGGCATTGCCGGCAACGCATTCTTCGTCAAGGCGGGAGCTTTCCTAGCCCTCGCCTTCTTCGACCACCGTGGCGGCCACTCCTTGGTTGAAGTTGAAGCCGGGGGCGGCAGGTTCTCCTTGGCCGACTGGGTCACGGGTTCCTCGCCGTAGCCAAGGCCGGCGTTCTTGTGCCGCTCGGTGACCGCCACCGGTTCAGTAATCCCCTGCCCGTCCTTGCCGAGGCCCATGCCGTCAACGTACCTCATGATGCGCGTCATCTCGACAACCTTGGCATTGGACCGCACACTCCCCGGGGCCGCCGGCGGCGGCTTCACCGACGCCTGGGTGCGGCGCGCGGCTGCGGCGCGCTCCCGCTCCTTTTTCTCCCGCCTTGCGCCGGCGCCCTGCCTGATCTTCCCGAACATCGTGGGGGAGCGGCGGCTCGATGCCCACCTCCTCCGCCCCCGCCTTCGCCTCATCCTCTTTGGTGGCGGCGCTCACAGGGCCAGGCCCTGGATTCCGGGATGGCATGACGGAGACGGAGGAGACGAACTGGACCGGCTTGGAGAGATCGGGCTCGGCGGAGGCGTCCCTGCGGCGCTTGCGACGGCGGGACCCATTGTCGTCGCCTGAGTCGTAATCGGTGTCGCACTCGGCCAAAATCCTGTACAGGGCGTCGTGGCTTGTCCGGCGCGCTCGCGCGCGGCCGTCCTCGAAGCCGCCGTCCATACCGCCGTCCATGTCGGTTCGCAGTAAAAATATTTGAGAGTCCTGAATCCTGGAAGGATCGGGGAAGTTTGCTACACGCGTGCAGGGACCAATTCAATCGAAACGAGTTTTCCCTTGAGCCCGAGTCGGTTGCTAGAACCAGAACCCGTTCGTTCGGTCATCCTTCCGGGAGAGTCGGTTCATCGCGCGTTGGACCTTCTTCTTTTCTTGTCTCTTCAAAATCTATCTGTTGCTTCAGAAATTTATCTCAGAACGAATTATCCATCGCATCTTTTGCTTTTGGTGACGTCGAATGTATAGTGCACGTGAACATGTTGGGTACATATTATGTGTTAAGTGAAGGAACGGCCATCTTGAGGAACAGTAGCAGCTTCCAACCCAACCAATGGAAGGTACAGCGTCGAGTTCTCCATGTACAGAGCTGCTGATGGCTCAGCTACTGATCATACTAGCAGATCAAACGCATGTACTTCCTCAATTCCAAATTATAATTCGTTTGACTTTTTTATCCTAAGTTTAACTGCTCGTCTTATTCAAAATATTTGTGTAAACATAGTTAAATTTAAGTTATTTTTGAAGAACTCTCGTTAATAAAGCAAACCACAACAAAAGAAGTGATATATAGCACAAAATTTTGAATAAGACGAGTGGTCAAACTTGGAGTAAAAAAAAGTCAAACGAACTATAATTTGAAACGGATTTAGTAACATATTTTATTGGCCGAAGGGATCACCAGCCTGTTCGGCTGGGGCTGAAACGATCGTATACGATCGTGGATCAGGGACGAAGCTAGCGGTGGGGCTAGGGGGGACCCATCCTAAGCACATGGAGTTCCCCTAAGTCCTCTCTTAAAATTTTATGCATACATGTATTAGGTAGGAGAGGCTAAGGTTAAGAGAAGATAAAAAACCTCTATTCTTTTGTTTAGCCTCTCCTAAATTTTTTTCTGACTTCGTCACTATCGTGGATTATTACTGCTGGCTATTTTGATGTGAGAGAAAAATAATATTCTAGTTAAAAATTTACGATCATTTACGACAAAACGAACATGCTACAAGTCGGAGGATCCTGGAAGGCCCACTCGCGGGTAATCATGCCTGCTAAATCAAGAAACAAAAAAAAAAACGTGTTCAGCGAATCTCTTTTTACGACGCTGTTAGTTTACGCAGATCCTTCCGTCGTCTGGTAGCGAGCCAGAAACTAGACAGAGCATGACAACCATAGTGCATAGTCACACGACCACCACGGCCGCAATCCAGGCGATGGGGTAAAAGAGAAGCAAATGAAGACGCCATGCGGCCATGCCATGTGAATAGCGAGCGAGCCCGTCTCCATGGCCAGGCGATGAGTCTTGATGGAGGTGCCATCGACTCACCAGCCATGAAAAACTTTTTTCTGAGTCGGTTTGTTGCTTGCTTGCTCGCTCGCTCACCTGACCTCACTTCACCTCGCCTGTCTGTCTGGTAAATCGATGCCGTGCGTTGTAAGAGTTACCCGACGCAATGCATGCGTTCACACGCCTCCGCGGCGCGTCGGTCCAAGCAAGCATCATGGACGCCAAGAAAAGGAGGGGCTTGCGGCGCACGCGTCCGGCGTCTGTACGTACTGCGTACCAACGTCCGTCCGTCCGTCCGTCCTCGCACGCCCGACCTTGTTTTTCTTAATCTAGCCCCGGGGGATACGATGCACCTTGGTTTTCAAAAAAAAAAAAGGTTTTCAAAAAGATATGATGCACCTTGCTTAATCCACTGGTGAACAAGGCGCAGAAGAAACTAATCAACGACGACGACTGATGGCTTCTTTTTTGCCCTGATTGGTTTCTTTATTACAGTATCAGGCAAAGAAACAAGACGCTGCGGCGTGCACTAGTTTAATGGGGCACGGTGATCTTGAGAGTGAAGGGTCGTACGTACGCGAGGGTTCGATGGATCCACGACAGCGACGGGGCAACGTAAAGATCAGAGGCGGGCGCGGGCAGCTTCGGCGTAGCATGATTGTGCGGCAAGGGAGTCCGTTGTGGCAGAACCCAACGGAAGGGAGAATAGTGTGGGAGGCTTTACCCAAGTGTAAAGCAAGCCAAAGGCAAGCTCTTACTTCACCGGCGGGTTGCAGCATTGCTCATATACACAGCACCACTGCACTGACCATGACCAGTGACCTGTGACCGCACCACACCACCTGCCCGGCTGCCCCTGCCCCTCCTCTGCAGCAGCAGCAGCAGCACAGCAGCAGCAGCTCTTGTTCTTCACGTGCTCGTCTTCACGAGTCACGAACAACCCACACGGTTTGGCTCTGCTGCTATAGATATGAGACGCAGGAGGCGGCCAAGGCTCGGCATGGGGTGGCTCCGGGCCGTGCTCTCCCCGCTCAGGAAGCTCTGGTGCCGCGTCAACGCGGTGCAGCAGCGCAAGAGTACGGTGCCCTGCCCATCACACGCTCTGCTCTGCTCTGTTCTGCTCCTCCGGTTCTCTGGATTCTGAATGTCCTGTGCTGTGCTCTGTGCTGTGCAGAGAGAGGGATCTACATCCTGTACGACGACGTCAAGTCGTGCCAATGCGAGGACGTGCACGTGCTGTGGTCGATCCTCGTGGAGTCCTACGGCCTGCCGCCGCCGACCCCGATGCCGTCGCCGCCGGTGCTGAGCCTGAAGCGATGAGGGGGGCGGCGGGTGCTTCGCCACTGCACTGCACCCCTGAATAAGCGAAAGGTCGATGGATATACCTCGACATGGCTGGCTATGGGAGGTGAATTGAAGTAGTAGTGATTCTGAATTCTGATGTACATAGGGATCAACCGGTGTGCTGCTCTGCTGTCGGCCTGGATTGGCGCCTCTGTTGGAGGCTGCCGAGACGAGGAGTGGCCTGCGGCTGCGGGGAATGTAGCTGCTGCGCGTGTCCCTTGATGAGTGTGGTGATGAGCTTCTTGGAGTTGGAGCGCACCCCTCGTTCGCTTGACTTCTGCTAGTTTACTGCATCTGGATGTGCGGTCCTTCATCCCATCTCTATTGGAAGGGAGTAGCAAGAAGAAAAGTGAATGGTCAATGATTTTCTGAATCTGGTATCTACCTTTTTCAGTTTTCGCTTATGGCCCTATTCACTTGTCTTATAATCCATATTTTTCAGTTTATTTTTTTAGCGGGAACAGTTTGCACTCGCTGAATGGCGCAGTGCTTCTGCCTGCAAGTCTGCAACCTTATCGTACGGACTACGAAACTACGGAGTAGTTCAGGAAGAAATGCTTGTTCAAATAACCACCATTATTTGCTTGGTCTCTTTTTTCCTTTCGACAAGTGCAAGTACACTTTAAACGCTACATCAGTCGGCACACCGAAAAAGCCGATGCACACTTGAATCGTTGAACGCCCGAGCAATCCGTCACCGAGAGAAAGGAGATCCGACGTCTGCCGTCGCGCGTAGTCGCACCTAGCACAGCTGCAACCACGCCTGGCGCAGCACCAGCCGAGCTCGGCATGTCGGCATGTCGCCCTGAGTAGTACGTGGCTGGGTGCCCGAGGTACGCTCCCGGACAGGTCGTCATGGTCGGCCTTCTGTGGCACCAGATGAGCCGAAGCTGGAAGGAGGCACCGTGTGCTGCCGCTTACAGTCCCGTGCGAGGTGTCGGAACCCCCTGCATCTTAGGCAGCGTGGAGGCACCTTGTAGGTTGCCACCTTGTGCGCGATGGAGAGACAGATGAAGCACTTCCCATGTAGGTCCGTCGGATAGCGGATAGGGGGCTGCTGGTTCGCCGATGCAGTTTGGGTGGGCGTGCCTCGCCGTTGCCGCATGACGACCCCCACGACAGGACCTCATGCCAGCCGTCAGCGTCCGGAGCGGAGATGCGCTGGCGGGCGCTTCAATGCGGACCCCCATTGACATTAGGGACGGAGACCCGTCCACGTCCACGGCGACCAAGGCATTGGCAAGCAGGGACGCGGCCATCCACTGGCCGACGAGGCAGGCCGCACAGCAGTTGTGGGCGCGGCCGACTGCGTTTCCTCGGCCTCCAACCAAGTCTCTTCCGGTCAGGAGCAGGGACCAAAGCAGCGACGGGGTGAACATGGGCGCTTGCGATGGGCGCGGCGACCGCCTTCGCCGGGCGACAAGCGTCGTCCAAGTAGATCTGGGGTGGTTATCGTCAGACTCGTCAGCATCGTCGCCCGCCCACCAGCGGCTTTTGGTGCGCCCACCCGAGACTGGGTAGAAGGGAGCAACGTCCGGTGAAAGGAAGGAGCTAGGGGTGACTGGCGGTGATGTGGCGGTTGGCTGACGGGACGGCGTCTCCAGAGGTCGCTGCACCTTCCCAGCATCCGTCACCTCCGACAAGTCGCCGTCCGGCGCATGCGGCGGCGTGGAGGGGCCGGAATGGACCCCCACGCATGGCCCAGTGGTGGCCACGGGCTCTAGTGATGGCTGCGGGGTAGCACCAGTTCCGATGCCTCTGCTGCTGGAGGTTGTCGCGAAGATGGTGGTGCCCGGCGCCCGTGGAGGCACACCACCACCAGAACCCGTAGGGACAGACTCGACGCTGCATCTGGTGGCGGCACCCAGTGTCGGCGTCGGCGGCGGCGGCCCTCCAGCGCGCGGATCCTGCAGTGTTGCTGTGGGCGGTGGCGATAGCATCGGTAGCTCCATCTAGTGGAGTGCTAACACCCTTGGAAATATTTGTGAAAATATGCTAACACATGTATAAAATGTAGGAAAGAAGAAAGAGAAAAACAAAAGGCTCAAGGCAAAGGTATAAAATGTAGGAGCCATTTTATTTTAGTGGTCAAGACACTTAATGAGTGTGATCACATTTAGGATAGATAGCCGTACTATTAAGAGGAGTGAAACTCGTATCGAAATACGGTTATCAAAGTGCCACTAGATACTATAATTCATTGCATATGCATTTAGGATCTAGTGGAGTGCTAATACCCTTGGAAATATTTGTGAAAATATGCTAACACATGTGCACAAGGTGATGCACTTGGTGGTTGGCACATTTAAGCAAGGGTGAAGGAGATAGAGATGATAGAGGGTCAGTCTTGTTGTTTTACAACTGACCGGACACTGGTCTCAGGGGGACCGGCGCGTCCGGTCAGGCGTGGCAGTGATACCCTAGCGTCGGTCATGTGACCAGATGCTGGGCCTCTGACTGAATGGACGCTGGATGGCTGTGTCCGGTCAGAGCTAACGTAGCTGCACAGTAATTAGGGTGACTGATCGGACGATGGCTGTGTCTAGTAAAGTACCACCGGACACGTCCGGTCAAGATTTGCCGTCTTTAGGAGCTTACTGAAAATGACCGGACTCTGAGTGGTTGGCGTCCGGTCACTTATGGCAGAGCGTCCGATCATGTCATGACCATTGAGATCAGACGACTCCTGTTGAACGCAGGATGACACGTGGCCGCCATCGGGCGACCGGACGCTGAGCCCTGTGTCCGGTCAGTAGGACCGAAGCGTCCGGTCACTCCGATCAGTACCCAGTGAAGGGGTACAACAACTCTATTTTGTGTGGGGCTTCTATTTAAGCCCCAGGGCCGGCTCAAGCTCACTCTTATGCACATTTTTATTGACATAGCAACCTTGTGAGCTTAGCCAAAGTACTCCCACCCATCTCCATCATTGATCCATCATCTTTGTAAGATTAGGAGAGAATCCAATTGCATTGCTTGAGTGATTGCATCTAGAGGCACTTAGTATTCGTGTTGCGCTGTGGATTTTGCTTATTACTCTTGGTGGTTGCCACCACCTAGATGGCTTGGTGCAACGGTGGAGGTCGAGACGAGTTGGTGATTGTTCGTGGCCGTCTCTGGTGATTGTGAGGGGAGTTGTACCTTCCTCGGTGGAGTGCCAAAAGGTAACTCTAGTAAATTGCTCATGTCATTGAGTTACCTCACTTATGGGTAGGTTCTTGCAGTGTCCAATCGTGTGGACGAGGTTAGTGAAACACCTCTTAGCCGCCGAACCATCAAGTGTTGGTCGACACAACGGGGACGTAGCGTGTTGGCAAGCACGTGAACCTCGGGAGAAAATTGGTTGTCTCTTGTCATTTGTATTCTCCCGGTGATTGGCATAATCTTCATCTTATGATTGGTTCATTCCTCTACACGGCGGTATAATCACCCTACTCACTCTTTTGTATTCTTGCAAACTAGTTGTGGCAAGCTCTTTAGTGTAATTAGAATTGAGAGCTTGTTTTGTTGTTTTAAGTTCTTCTAGTGGAGCTCTTTAGAGTAGCAAGTTTGAGACATCTTAGTGAGTAGTATCTTGCTAGCCGTGTGCCTAGTAATCATTGCAACTATAAGTGTTGTATAGGTGGCTTGCAACCCTTGTAGAGCTAGAGCAAGTTTGCATTTCGCTATTTGTTATACTAATCAAATTGCTCTAGTTGGTTTGTAGATTTTTAAATAGGCTATTCACCCCCCTCTAGCCATATTAGGACCTTTCAAGTGTATCAAAGCCGTGGTCACCGTTTGATTGAAGGCTTAACAACCTCGGTGTCAAATTATGGCTCAAGTTGTGTTCAACCATGTGGGGGGGGGGGCAAACCACCATTCTTTGATGGCACATGCTATGATTATTGGACGAGAAAGATGAGGATGTATCTTGGTTCAATCAATGATCAAGTATGGGAGGTGACCGAGAATGACTATGCTATCATCGATCCCGATGATCCCACGAACCAAGATAAGGTCAATAAGCAATGCAATACAATGGCTCTCAACACCATATACAATGCCATTGATTCCAAGGTGTTTGAGCGAATCAAGGATTGTGAAAGAGCAAATGAGCTGTGAAAAAGATTGGAAGAAACATATGAGGGCACACCGGCAGTGAAGAGTGCCAAGTTGTATATCCTCAAGGACAAGTTGACAAGCTTCAAGATGAAGGATGATGAGAGCATTCCGGAGATGTTCCATCGATTGCAAGTCATTGTCAATGATTTGAAGGCATTGGGAGAGAAGATCAAGGATGATGATGTCTCTCATTGGTTCTTGATGTGCCTACCTCCAAGATTTGAGATGTTGAGATTGCTCATCATAAGAGAAGGATTTAAGGAGATTACCTCCAACTAAGTACTAGGTGATGTCATGACATAAGAGACATACCATATGGAAAGGGAGGGGGATGACAAGGATGACAAGAAGGAAGAAGAGAACAAGAAGAAGAAGAGTATAGCATTCAAGGCTAGCTCATCATCATCCAAGAACAAGGGCAAGTCCAAGAAAGAATCAAGTGATGATGATGATCTTAGTGACATTGATGATAAAGCCATGGCCCTATTTGTGCGCAAGATGGGTAAATTCATGAAGAAGAAGGGCTATGGTGTAAGAAAGAGAAGAGATCACAAAAAGATCAAAGAGTATGTGAGAAGATGCTACAATTGTAAGAGCCCAGATCATATTGTAGCAAATTGTCCCTACAATAATGATAATAATGAAGATGAGAAGAAGAAGCACAAGAAAGATAAAAATGAAAAGAAGGAGAAGAAGAAGAGAATGACCTTCCAAAAAAAAGAAAGGTGGAGGCTATGTAGTCACTTGGGATAGCGATGGTTCCTCAGATGGTGATAGCTCTAGTGATGATGACAAGAAATCTATCAAGAGAACACTAGCAAGCATCGCCATCAATAAGAAGCTCTCCATCGTTGACACTCCATCAACATGCCTCATGACAAAGCCTACCAAGGTAAAATATGATGAGAGTGATGATGATGAATGTGAAAGTGACTCTTGTAGGAATGATGATGATGAGGAGGAGGAGTACACCAAGGAGGAGCTCTTGGACATGTGTGAGCAAGTGCACGCTTGCAATGAGATGAAGAGAAATAAGTGCAAAGAATTGCGCAAGAAAGTAAAACTTCTTGAGCAATCCTTTGATGAGCTCAATGCTACTCATGAGAGGCTAATGGAAGCCCATACGAAATTTGGCAAAGCTCACTCTAAGCTTGAAAAGGCTCACTCCTCTCTCATTGAGCAAGGCAAAGTGGAGGAAGCCAAGAAGGAGTAAATAATCATATCATGTGATGTGGGACTAACATGTGATCTTATTAATGAATCTATTTTTGTTGCTCCCACTAACAATTCTTGTAGCACTACCACTTCTACTTTACCTTTGAGTGATGGTCTCACTTGTGAAACCTCACTAATGGTGGAAAATAAGACCCTCAAGAAGGAGGTGAATGAGCTCACTCGTGCCTTAGGTAATGCCTATGGTGGGAAAGCCCACTTGCTAAAGTGCTTGGGTAGCCAAAGGTTTTCTCTCAACAAAGAGGGATTAGGCTATACCCCCAAGAAAGGCAAGGCGACCTTTGTCACTCCCAAAGCTAGCTTTGTGAAGGGCAATGGTCGGTTTTACAATAAATGCAAGCAAGTTGGGCATATAGAGCAAAATTGCAAGATTAACAAGAACAAGCTACCTAATGTATCCTCAATCAAATTTGATTCTTGTTACATGCTTTATAAGGTTACCAACGGTGTGAATGCTAAGTTCATTGGTACACCAATTGTGGGCCTAAAGAAGAAGGTCATTTGGGTACCAAAGACCTTGGTAACTAACCTACAAGGACCCAAGCAAGTTTGGATACCTAAAAAGAATTGATCTTCTTTTGTAAGTAAATTATAAAGCCGGAGGAAGGCATTGGGTGCTTGATAGTGGGTGCACACAACACATGATCGGTGATCCAAGAATGTTCAATTCAATCAATGAAAACAAGAGCAATGAGTTTGATAGTATCACATTTGGTGACAATGGCAAATGCAAGGTCAAAGGGCTTGGTAAGATTGCAATATCTAATGACTTGAGCATTTCTAATGTGCTACTAGTAGAGAGCTTAAACTTCAACCTTTTGTCGGTAGCTCAATTATGTGATCTTGGTTTCAAGTACATATTTGGTGTGGATGATGTAGAGATCATAAGTGTAGATGGCTCTAACTTGATATTCAAAGGATTTAGATATGAGAATCTATACTTAGTTGATTTCAATGCTAGAGAAGCTCAATTGACAATATGTTTGATCACTAAGTCTAGCATGGGTTGGTTATGGCATAGAAGGCTTGGTCATGTTGGAATGAAATAATTGAACAAGTTAATCAAGCATGACTTAGTTAGAGGCTTGAAAGATGTCACTTTTGAGAAAAATAAGCTATGTAGTGCATGTCAAGCCGGAAAACAAGTTGGTAACACACATCCTAAGAAAAGCGTGATGAGCACATCTAAGGCATTTGAGTTGATGCACATGGACTTGTTTGGACCAACCACATACACAAGCATTGGTGGAAACAAATATAAATTTGTAATTGTGGATGATTTCACTAGATACACATAGGTGTTCTTTCTTGGTGACAAGAGTGATGTGTTTGCAACATTCAAATCTTTTGTCAAGGGTATTCACAATGAGTTTGAAACAACCATCAAGAAAGTTATAAGTGATAATGGTAGTGAATTCAAGAACACTAGAATTGATGAGTTATATGATGAATTTGGAATTAGACATCAATTCTTGGCCAAGTACACTCCTTAATCAAATGGCTTAGTTGAAAGAAAGAATAGAACTTTGATTGACATGGTAAGATCAATGTTGAGTGAGTACAATGTGAGTCATTCATTTTGGGCCAAAGCAATCAACATAGCTTGCTACTATAGCAACTGACTCTATTGTCACCCCATGATGGAGAAGACACCTTATGAGCTATTGAATGGAAGAAAGCCCAACATAGCATACTTTTAGGTATTTGGTTGTAAATGCTATATATTGAAGAAAGGCACTAGATTGGGCAAGTTTGAAAAGAAATGTGATGAAGGTTTCTTGCTTGGTTACTCCACTACTAGCAAGGCTTATAGAGTTTGGAATTTAGATAGTGATACTCTTGGGGGGTTCATTATGTGTAGTTTGATGAAACAAATGGTTCCCAAGAGGAAGATAAAAATCTAGATGATGTGAAAGGAACTCAATTGGTCAAGGCAATGAGAAACATGGACATTGGTGAGTTAAGGCCTAGAGAGGTGATTGATGTTAAAGATAACAAGAATCAAGTGCTCTCTAACTCAAATGTGCAAGCTAGTGGTTCTCATGATCAAATCCAAGTAAGCACCATTGATGGCAATGTGTAAGATCAACAAGTGGCTAGTTCATCATCTCAACCAAGTGATCAATCAAATGCTAGCAATCAAGTGCAAGTGCTTCAACCAATCAATGTTGCAAGAGATCATCCATTGGATACTATCATTGGTGATATTTCAAGAGGTATGCAAACTAGATCAAGATTGGCTTTATTTTCTGAGCATTTCTCATTTGTGTCATCTATGGAACCTAAGAAGATAGATGAAGCTTTGAAGGATGTTGATTGGGTCAATGCTATATATGAAGAGCTAAACAACTTCATAAGAAACCAAGTATGGGATTTAGTAGAAAGGCCTAAGAATCATAATGTGATTGGGACCAAGTGGGTCTTTCGGAATAAGCAAGATCAAGATGGGATAATAATAAGGAACAAAGCAAGATTATTGGCTTAAGGTTACACTTAAGTTGAGGGTCTTGACTTTGGAGAAACATATGCCCCGGTTGCAAGATTAGAAGTAATTAGGATTTTGTTAGCATATGCTTGTGCCCACAATATCAAATTGTACCAAATGGATATGAAGAGTGTATTTCTTAATGGGTACATCAATGAGCTTGTGTATGTTGAGCAACCTCCAGGTTTTGAAGATGAGAAGAAACTCAACTATGTTTACAAGTTAAGAAAGGCTTTGTATGGATTAAAACAAGCACCTAGAGCATGGTATGAGAGATTGAGGGATTTCCTACTCTCTAAGAGATTCAAAATGGAAAAGGTTGACACCACTCTCTTCACCAAGAAGCTTGGAAATGACTTATTTGTAATGCAAATCTATATTGATGATATCATATTTGGGTCAACAAATCAATATTTTTGTGAAGAGTTTGGCAAAATAATGGCAAGTGAGTTTGAGATGTCCATGACTGTAGAGCTTAGTTACTTTCTTGGTCTTCAAATCAAGCAAATAAAAAATGGCACATTTATGAGTCAAGGCAAGTATATCAAGGACATGTTCAAGAAGTTTGGAATGGATGATAGTAAAGCTATTAGTACACCGATGGGGACAAGTGGAAGCTTGGATAGTGATGCTAGTGGTGACATGGTGGATCAAAAGATGTATCAGTCTATGATTGGAAGCCTACTCTATGTGACTGCATCAAGACCAGATATGATGTTTAGTGTATGCATGTGTGCTAAATTTCAAGCCTCACCAAGAGAAAGTCATTTGAAAGCAACTAAGAGAGTATTGAGGTACTTGAAGCATACACAAAATATTGGATTGTGGTATTCCAAAGGAGCAAGATTTTAGTTGATTGGATATTCGGACTCCGATTATGCGGGATACAAAGTTGAGAGAAAGGGCACATCGGGTATATGTCAACTATTGGGAAGATCACTTGTATCTTGGTCATCAAAGAAGCAAAATAGTGTAGCACTTTCAACCACCGAAGCAGAGTACATTTGGGCCGGTAGTTGTTGTGCTTAATTGCTTTGGATGAAGGCTACTTTGAGTGATTTTGGAATGAGGATCAAGCAAGTGCCATTTCTATGTGACAATGAGAGTGCCGTCAAACTCACAAACAACCCGGTTCAACACTCAAGAACAAAGCATATAGATGTCCGTCATCACTTCATAAGAGATCACCAACAAAAAGGAGACATTTGCATAGAGAGTGTGGGCACCGAAGATCAACTTGCCGATATATTCACCAAGCCACTTGATGAGAAGAGGTTTTGCAAGCTAAGGAATGAATTGAACATACTTGACTTCACTAATATGTGTTGATGCACCCCCATTATATGACATGCCTCTCCTTCGAGCAATACAAGGTATAAATTGATTAGCATGACATACATCCTTGCTAAGGACATGATTAGTGCATCTAGACATATTTCAAATTTGAATAGGCTCATTCATGAAAATCAAATGAATTTGATGCTTGTATGTTACCACTATTGCTTGTATGTTTGAAATGATCTAGTGGTAGCATATGGCATATTTGTGGGCTTGTAAACCTAGTGTTTGATCTATAAAATGAGCAATAAGTGTTTAACTCAACATGGTACAAGATAACCCTTATTTGGAGGTGTGAAAAAGCTTGTCCTTGGATCAAACCGAGTTAAATATCTTTTGCAAGTAATCTAGATTGAACCAAATTAAAAAATGACCCTCATTTCACATGGTTTCACCCCCAACCTATCTATAATTTGAACCTATCTATACTTTAAGCCTTTGTGATCACTATAAAGATAAGTGATAGAGGGAGAAATAGTATAGAGAGATAAGATATGATAAAGGAAGGGGATCAATTATAAAATCTTGAGCACACAAGTAGGGGGAGCAAGCTCATAAACTTGTATGGTGCATTTGAATGTACATCTCATATGTTTGCTTGCATGACACAAGTTTTAAATTTCAATATCCATGCTTGTGTGGTGTATGCTAGTTGTAGGTTTGAATGATAAAATAAAAACTAGCATGCATAGGATATCTAATGATTTCATTTCCAAGTATTTACAAGTGGTATCTAGCTATCAAGTAGTATCTAGCTAAAGTAACTAGACTTATGTTCATCATATGAAAACTAGACCCTTATTTGTAATATTGATCTCATGGGGTATTCTAGTTTTTATGTATGTCAAGTTACTAATGGTGCTAAGGATGGTATAATAGTGCACTCCGATTGGCATCACGCTTCAAAGGTCCATCTCTTATACCTTAACATCATTTGGTAGAAATTATCTCCTATATTTCTTATCTAAGCATATGTGCAAAGCTACAATCCAAACTCTTAGCACATATGTAGGGGAGCAATTGCTACCATATAGAGTTCATGAAACTTGTCCATATCCTTTACACATGGCAAATATGCTTGGGTAAGCAACATGAATTTAATTTAATCTTATTTCATATCTTTGTATAAGGGTTGTCATCAATTACCAAAAAGGGGAGACTGAAAGCTCTAGTTTAGTTTTAGATAATTGATGAAACCCTAAGTGCTAACCGAGTTTATCAAAGTGATCATGAGATTGGTAGCACTACTCCAAGTGATGAAGCAATGACGAAGATCATGACAATGGTGATGGCATGGTTATGATCAAAGGCTTCAACTTGGAAAAGAAAGAGAAAAACAAAAGGCTCAAGGCAATGGTATAAAATGTAGGAGCCATTTTGTTTTAGTGATCAAGACACTTAATGAGTGTGATCACATTTAGGATAGATGGTCATACTATTAAGAGGAGTGAAACTCATATCGAAATACGGTTATCAAAGTGCCACTAGATGCTCTAATTCATTGCATATGTATTTAGGATCTAGTAGAGTGCTAACACCCTTGGAAATATTTGTGAAAATATGCTAACACATGTGCACAAGGTAATACACTTGGTGGTTGGCACATTTGAGCAAGGGTGAAGGAGATAGAGATGATAGAGGGTTAGTCTTGCTGTTTTATAACTGACCGGACGCTGGTTTCAGGGGGACCGGCGCGTCCGGTCAGGCGTGGAAGTGATACCCTGGTGTCGGTCATGTGACCGGACGATAGGCCTCTAACTGACCAGACGATGGATGGCTGTGTCCGATCAGAGCTGACGTAGCTGCACAGTAATCAGGGTGACTAACCGGATGATGGCTGTGTCCGGTCAAGTACCACCGGACGCGTCCGGTCAAGATTTGCTGTCTTTAGGAGCTTACTAGAAATGACCGGACTCTGAGTGGTTGGCGTCCGGTCACTTATGGCAGAGCGTCCGGTCATGTCATGACCGTTGAGATCAGACGACTCCTGTTGAACGTAGGATGACACGTGGCCACCATCGGGCAACCGGACGCTGAGCCCTACGTCCGGTCAGTAGGACCAAAGCGTTTGGTCACTCTTATCAGTACCCAGTGAAGGGGTACAACGGTTCTATTTCGTGGGGGCTTCTATTTAAGCCCCATGGCCGGCTCAAGCTCACTCTCTTGCACATTTTCATTGATATAGCAACCTTGTGAGCTTAGCCAAAGCACTTCCACTCATCTCCATCATTGATCCATCATCTTTGTGAGATTGGGAGAGAATCCAAGTGCATTGCTTGAGTGATTACATCTAGAGGCACTTGGTATTCGTGTTGCTCTGCGGATTTCACTTGTTACTCTTGGTGGTTGCCACCACCTAGACGGCTTGGTACAGCGGTGGAGGATCGGCACGAGTTGGTGATTGTTCGTGGCCGTCTCCGGTGATTGTGAGGGGAGTTGTACCTTCACCGACGGAGTGCCGAAAGGTAACTCTAGTAAATTGCTCGTGTCGTTGAGTTACCTCACTTGTGGGTAGGTTCTTGCGGTGTCTAATCATGTGGACGAGGTTAGTGAAATACCTCTTAGCCGCCAAACCACCAAGTATTGGTCGACACAACGGGAACGTAGCGTGTTGGCAAGCATATGAATCTCGGGAAAAAATCGATTGTCTCTTGTCATTTGTATTCTCCTGGTGATTGACATAATCTTTATCTTGTGATTGGTTCATTCCTCTATACGGTGGTATAATCACCCTACTCACTCTTTTGTATTCTTGCAAACTAGTTGTGGCAAGCTCTTTAGTGTAATTAGAATTGAGAGCTTGCTTTGTTGTTTTAAGTTCTTCTAGTGGAGCTCTTTAGAGTAGCAAGTTTGAGAGCTCTTAGTGAGTAGTATCTTGCTAGTCGTGTGCCTAGTAATCATTGCAACTAGAAGTGTTGGATAGGTGGCTTGTAACTCTTGTAGAGTTAAAGCAAGTTTGCATTTCACTATTTGTTATACTAATCAAATTGCTCTAGTTGGTTTATAGATTTTTAAATAGGCTATTCACCCCCTCTAGCTATATTAGGACCTTTCACCAGCTGATGTGACTCGACTAGGATCGAATGTGTCGTAGCCCTCTAGATGACGCACACGTGGCAAGGCACACGCAAGCTTAGAGCTTAGAGGCCGAGAGGCGAGAGCTCTGGGCGCTGGGACATCGTCGAAGCCAACCGTGACCACGTCGTCGACCTGGCCACTGTCGCCAAGCATCGCCATGCATGATGCATCCTGGTCCGACTGGTGTCCTCCATGAGTTCCTGCATACTAGTCTCTTTTCACATAAGGATGGCAAAAGCAGGGAAGGGGAAAAGGCACTCCTAATTCGGACCCTAATACTGGTTGAGGTGAGATGGGGCGGGGGACGATGGTGACTTGAGTGTTGCCCTAGCCTAGACAGCCCTCTCAAAATACCCAATACATGGTACATGATCGGAACCCACAGGAGTTGATACACACAGCAGGAGAGAGCAGTCGAGCGCTAGCTCGTGGTACTAGTTGCCTGAACATCCAAAAATGGCATGCACTTCATGCGCTGCTGATCTAAACCCTCCTCAAACGAGAAAGTTAAATGTGCCCTTAAGGGCACGGGCTCCTATGCACTGCCCCCCCTCTCCAATCCCCATTTCCCTCCCTCCCTTTTGTTCCCTCTACAAAAGCTGCTAGAGCCCTTGCACCACATCGAGCGAGGGCCCGAGCGAGCCTATTTAGTAGCCACCATAAGTCAGTTGAGCGACCTGGGTACGCATGAGCCAAGCTGCTGCTCACCAGTGAGCTGTGAATGTGATGGAGCGCCACCATGCCTCGCGGTCGCTGCGTACTACATGGGCAAGGTAGCGGGCCGTGCACTGAACCGCGCTGAGGATCCCTTCGACAGTGACGTCGTGGGTGGCGACGGCAACAACGCAAGCGACACTGCTTCCCCCATCTCCATCGATGTGGGCAGCGACGACGACTCCGTCTCCATCAACGTGGGCAGTGACGACGATGGCACCTCTTCCCAAACAGGAAAGTTAAATGTGCCCCTAGGCACTGCGCCCTCCTCTCCAATCTCCACCTCCCTCCCCACCCTGCCTTTTGTTCCCTCTACAAGATGCTGCTCCCCCATCTCCATCGACATGGGCGGCGACGATGACTTCGTCTCCATCAACGTGGGCGGTGACGACGATGGCAGCGCCAACAAAGGCAACGACGGCGACGACGGTGGTGAGGTGGGTTTCTGGGGTTTTCTAGTCTGGCCAGTCGTCCGTCTCTTTCCGTTTCCTAAATCTCATCCAATCTATTCCCAATTCTATGCGATTTTGTCATCCGGCCGTCTTTTTCTCTCGGACCAATTGATTGATTAGGCTGCATTGCAGGAGTTTTCTGGGCTGGAGTTGCAGGAGGTTTCTGGGGCTAGGGTTTTCATCATCTGCTTTTTCAACTTTTATCATTTGGTCCGTCCGGTCGACAATGTCGGCTCCTGTGAATCTCTGATTAGGGCTCTACACTGCAGGAGTTGGAGTGGACCATGCCGCACCTCTACGATTTCCCGCTCCTGCTATAGCCCGTCAGAGTCTTTGGCACCTCCAACACCTTCCTCCGTGTGCTGCTGCTCACCGCCACCATCGTCACAGATGTGTTGGCGTCTAGGGGTGTTTGGTTTCCCCTGCTAATTTTTAGTACCTATCACATCGGATGTTTGAACATTAATTTGGAGTATTAAATATAGACCAATTACGAAACTAAAGCACAGATTGAAACTAATTTGTGAGACGAATCTATTAAGCCTAATTAGTCTATGATTTAATAATGGGGTGCTACAGTAACATATGCTAAGGATGGATTAATTATACTTCATAAATTCGTCTCGCGGATTACTGACGACTTTTGTAATTTATTTTATTATTACTATCTATATATTCAATGTTACTACTCTTAAACTTTAGTCTTGGAGTGCTTCACCCTACTATCCGTATATTCGATGTGACACCCGACGTGAATGCTCTTGAACTTCAGTACTGGAGGCGATCAACTTGCCGGCCAAGATCCGTTTGGATATGATGCTCATCATTATCTGGCAAGAAATATTAGATAACATAATAATGTGTGTATGTGTACGAGACGCATGCAGCTTGCGGGTAACCTGGCTGTCCGGCCCGCATTGAAAGATGCATGCGACACGGCCTAACATCTCGTAGGCTCAGCCCACACACAAGGCAATCAGGTTGCAAAGCAGGTAAGCGGCATACAGATCGTAGTCCTCATCTAGTCAAAGACGATGGCTAGGCAACTGAAGGCCAGCGGCCGTCGTGTTGGTTGCCTCCTCCCTGGTGGCCGGTGGGCACAGTCTCCGCGGCCGACGAGCCCGCCCCAGCGCCCACGTCCGGCGCCACGGCCGCCGCACCGGCCTTCGCCGCAGCGTCTGTTGCTCTGGACTCCTCATACTAGGTCGCGTCAGGGCCCACTTCCTTGTGCAAACTAGGACGAGAGACGGCCTGCGAGCCGGAAAGAAGCCCACTAGAGGTAGAGAAGTTCTATGGCAACGGATGATTGTAGGAGCTCTCCTCATATATACAGGCCCAAAAAAATGGACCCCACAAGTCATAGGGCTGCGCCGTCGCGCCGGCGCAGCAGTCGGCACGAGGCCGGCACTACGGAGTTGTGCTCATGTGCCCCAGACTGGGATGAAAACAGATCGGATACGGACGGATATCACCGATATTATATTTGTTTTCGTATTTCTGTCCGGATTCGGATTCGAATACGGATAGTGTCAACTATGTCGGATAGGATACGATTGGATATCGACATCATAAATATGTGATTTGAGTATTTGGATACGGATACGGTATCGGATGTTGGATATCTGAACTCGGATGCGGACAAATCTCAACCCCTCTAAACAAATTCGATTTCAAATACGGTCGAAAAATATCCGTACCGTTTTTATCCGGTGGGGCGCGCCTCATGCCGCTCCGCCAACGCAACCCCAGGACCAGATACATGATGGTGCGCCAACAGCCAGGCAGCCAAAGCAAGGCAAAGCGCCCACCCGACCCGACCACACCGAACCGAGGCCAGCTACGCGACAGCCGGACAGCCTCCTGTCAGCCTGACGGCTTTCTCCCGCCGGCCCAGCTGCTTTCTCCCAACTCATTATAAAAAAAAAGATTTCCCATCATATTAAATTTACGGTACATATATGAAGTATTAAATGTAGACGAAATCAAAAACTAATTGCACAGTTTGCTTTAACTTTACGAGACAAATCTTTTGAGCATAATTAGTTAATGTTTAGACAATAATTCACAAATACAAACGAAATGCTACAGTAAAAAATCTTCACTATGCAAAGTTTACCTGCGCAAACTTTGCCCAACTAAACACCGGCATAAGCTTGCCTCTCCCTCTTTGTGCATCCACCGAAACAAGAGCGACGGGAAAAGAATTCTGCTTCTCGCAGTCGCCACTGCTACAGAGAACGATCGATTCCTCGCCTCCTCTCGATCGACAGAAGCTACCGAAAACGAAGATGGCAGGGCAATTGAAGACCAAGGTCTTCATCGTGGCCGCGGCGGCCGTGGTCATGGCCACCTCCCTCGTCGGCACGGCCTCCGCAGCCGACGCGCCCGCCCCGGCTCCCACCTCCGGCGCCACAGTCGCCGCGCCGGCCTTCGCTGCTGTATCCGTCACCGCCGCCGCTCTTGGCTACCTCTTCTGCTAAGAATACATAGCATGTACTGTTCGTTCTGAGATTGGTTGCCGATTCTTTGAGTCTCGATGTATATTCATGTATTTCATTTCATCCCCCAATTCGAGGAGTATACGTGACAATGTAAGGTGGTTCGTAATATACTTGCCAATAGCTACTTTTGCAGTTTGCATACGCAAGATGTCTAAAAGAAGTCGTCTGGTCCGCAAAATTGAAAACGCTTGGTTAAGCAATCGAAGAGCACAGAGCACTGAATGACACGACCAGTTTACCACCCAATGTGATAATACGCGCTGTAATGTTTTTTTAATCGTTTCTGCTAGATCATGCGGAATGCGATCGTACATTTGAATTTTTCTTGGTGAAACTGAGAAAGAAGCGACCGGTGAGAAACTGTTTTACTTTTTTAATTTCAAACTCAAAAATTATTATGTAGACGTCCTGTTCATTGATAATGGATCCACTTATTTTTCAGGAGCCTTTATTCATGTCAGTTTTTAATGGTTCCTCGCGTACGTAAGGCATCCGGAGTTTAGAAAATAGGAGGGTTCTAAGCCAGCTAAAGCCAACCTCACATATTACACCATCAAACCCCCAAGGAGGTCTCAAGTAGAGAGAAGTCGAGGATGGTCCTCAAGCTTATGCGTCAAGCCTTAAAATATTCACCTCGTTTGTGGTATTAGCGTAGCTAGCACCTGGACGTCTGGACGAACGACCGTGCCCGCATCCCATCCCACGCACATGCCCGCATCCCATCCCGCACCAGCGCCCGTGTCCAGACAT
This sequence comes from Miscanthus floridulus, assembly GCF_019320115.1. Lineage (NCBI taxonomy): Eukaryota > Viridiplantae > Streptophyta > Magnoliopsida > Poales > Poaceae > Miscanthus > Miscanthus floridulus. The sequence continues at coordinate 116,431,755 of NC_089584.1, forward strand.
AGCACCCCCACGCGCGGCCCATCCTGTGCCCACATTCCACCCTGGCTACGCCCCGCGTCAGCCCGCGGCGTTCCGTCTCCGCCTCACGCCTATCCCCCGCAGCGCCTCGTCTTCCGCTGCGCTCCGCTCCCATCCTAACGTCTCATCTCCTACAATATCGGTCCAACTGTTGCAAAATATACAGTATACGCTTGAAACATATATGTATAGTCATTGTAACATATGCAAATATACGCTTGAAACATATATGTATTCGGATCTACTTTTGCAACATCCAGATGAAACACTTGCAATACACGTGTCGGGTTCATAAACCCAGGGTCCCTCGGGGACCTGCTTCTGCGCCAAGGCTCGGCACAAGAGTCTAAAAACAACAGGGCAAATGGACGGTCCAGCAACTGACCGGAAGGCCAGGCCCAATCGAAAGGCCTGCCCCGAGCCCTACTTCCGACTCCGACCCCACGTCTCTCCGACCGAGGTACGTAAGAACCCTGCTCACCACTCTTCTCCGACTGACGCAACCAAAGCCGACTGGGGCCATCCGACCGGGGACGCCCGCTCGGAAGGGACCAGGGACAAACGGAGAAAGCAGCACACGAGTCAAACCACGGCACAGCGACCATACCCTGTACACCTGCGGGAACAGTGTTCCAGAACCGCCCTGACACAAACAGTATTATAGGCGCCGACATTTATCCCTACAATATTGTAGGCACCGCTGGACTCCCGTATGGCAAAAAGCCCCTCACATGCCTCTGGGCATCAATAGTGTTGTAGGCACCGGGATTCACCATACCCAGTAAACGTGGTAAGACTCCTCACATGCATTTAGGCATCCAGCAGTATTTTGCAGGTACCGACGTCAACCCTTTCAGAAGAAGATAGCGCAATCTCCCACGTGCACCTAACATTCTACAGTGACATCAATAGTGTTGTGGGCGCCTACCATTATCCAATCCTCATCGGCGTGGGCAACAAGGCTTAAAACATCCGTACCCTCTCCCTCTCACCTGTAAAGCCATCTCCTTCATCTATAAAAGGGGATGCACTCCCTCCAACAGAGAGGCGGAGGGATTCAATCTCAGTTCCTTTAGATTCATTAGTCCAATAGCTCAGAACCACAAAACCGTCAGGTTCGGACCTCAAGCACACACTTGAACACTTAGCTCATAGCGGAGTTTCCGTCGCTCTCGGCCCTTCCGACCGGAGCCGATGGGCCTCTGGTACCCCCATCCTTCTCCTTCTCGTTTGTAACCCCACTGTAGACTTTGAGCATCTGGGCTCAGGAATAAAGTCACCGACCGACTCCGATTGGACATAGGGCACGTTGCCTGAACCAGTATAAATCCTATATCATTGAGTGCTAGGCCACCTCCGATCACAACATACAACAAAACTACAAATATTCACTAGTTGGTCACTTTCTATACCGACAGTTAGCGCCGTCTATGGGGAAGACGTTGTACGTTCAACACTTTTTTGGTCATCGGATGGCCCATTTTTCCGCCACCCCTGCCGTGGCGGGCTCGGGCGATACGATTCGCCTCGGCTCGTTGGAGTTTCCTGTACTCTCGCCCACCGGGATGTGGGTTCGACCCATCTTCGAGCCATCCCAGGCCTTCCTCTTCGAAAGCCTAGACTTCGTCGCCGACCGGCTCGGCGTACTCCACCTCCGCGAGAAAGGCTCATGACCCGGCACCCGTCGGAGGGACGTCCTCCATCGACTCCGGGACGTGCGACTTCGACGACGCAGCATCTGCGCTTTATTCCAAGCAAACTCTCTGCTCAAACCCCACTGTAAGTAATATGCATACTACTATTCGCTCTTTATTTACTATCTCCCACCAATCACCCGGAGGGAATGTACCGCCCATGCCACAAACACCGTACGATCGGCTCCCCTACAGCCTCGCGTCCTCTGCGGACGCATACGCTCGGGGGCTCTGAAGGATGCTGGCACCATCCCCCTCACGTCCGAGTTCGTGGGAATGGCAGGTTGCGTTCCTACCATTTCCCACGAACTCTCGGATGGTGAGGGCGAGAGTGACGGTTCCAGCATCGGTGACGTGGTGTCCTGCCACCGTCCGTCCTGGGAGTGCGCTATGGCGGACGCTCCGGGACAGCCACCGGTGGTTGCGGAGTCCGCGCAAACTCACACCCCTCCGGACCCGCATGCGTGGGCCCTCGTGTCTACGCAAGCACACGCCGAGGAATTACGACAACGATGGTAGAACCTGTCGCCGCCTGCGTCGGCGCCGTCAGTACAGCCCGTTGCGCCCCATGCGCACGGCCCGGCGGGCGGCACACGGGGTCGCGCCCGTCAGGTCCAACACGACATCATGAACGAGGGGAACGATCTCCCTCAATTCGCCCGGGCTGGCCAGAACATCGCTGCTGCGGCAATGCTTCTGCGCGGTGTTCCTGAGCCCGCCGACCCCCAGGAGCGGGCAGTCTACCGGAACCTCCGGGTTCTTGTAGAAGCCGCCGTCGTCCAATAGGCGGAAAGCTCCGCATCGCGACTCCGACCCGCGCCCTCTCTCCCCACCGGGGGGACGAAGACGCACCAGACGGATCGCTCCATTCGCTCGCCGCCACAGCCGTCAGGCCTGGCTCAGGGTGCGGCAGTCGCGCCATAGTCCAACCTGGCGCCTGCTCCACACCAACCACTGGTACACGAGCGGCCCGATCTGCACCAGGACGCCCGTAGCATCATCGGCAACCGACGTCATGCTCAACATGATAACGATGTCCACCGTATGGCAGCAGGCGACACAGACCTAACCCGAACCATCGAGGGAAGTGGTGAAACGCGCCCTAGGCACGGTCGTCGGCCAGACGACCGGAGCCCTAGCCCCAAGGGCCCGGGGCCACGGGCCTTCAGCCAGTGTATCCGGAGAGCACAGTTCCCGTAGCATTTCCGGCCACCCACCAACATCACCAAACACACTGGGGAGACCAACCCAGGCATTTGGCTCGAGGACTTCTGGCTCGCCTATCGGGCCGGAGGAGTGGATGATGACTATTTCATCATTCAATACCTTCCCATTTGCGTGGGGGAACATGTTCGGGCATGGCTTGAATTCCTTCCGCACGACAGCATCTGCAACTGGACGGACCTCAAGAGGGTCTTCGTCGGGAATTTCCAGGGGACATACGTCCGCCCGGGAAACTCCTGGGACCTCAAGAGCTGTCAGTAGGAGCCCAACGAGCCCCTATGGGATTACATCCATAGGTTCTCCCAATGATACAACTCCCTCCCCGATGTTGTCGACGCAGACGTCATCAGCGCGTTCCTCTCCGGGACAAACTACGAGTCCCTGATCCACAAGCTTGGCTGCTTGAAACCCCGTACCACCCACGACCTGCTCGATGTCGCCACCAACCACACCTCTAGCGAGGAGGCGGTCGGAGCAGTCTTCGGTGGAGGCCGGGACAAGGTCAAAGCCAAGCGCACGGACCAGGACGAAGGCCCCTCCACGCAGAGGGGCAAGAAAAGCAAAAAAGATCGACGCCGGTCGGATAGCCCCACGCTGGTCGCCGCGACCGATCGCGCGGCCAAGCAGCCCCAACAGGGACTACCTGACCACTTCAACAAACTCATGGATGGTCTGTGCCCCAACCATGCCTACCACGTCAAACACCTCTACAAGGAGTGTGAGCTCCTCAAACATTTCCTCCGACAGCCAAGAAGGGAGGCGCGGTAGGCAAGGACGGAGATGGTTTCCCCGAACCTGAAGAGTGCATCATGATCTTCAGTGGGTCCGACGCCATCTAGACTAAACGCCAGCATAAGGTATGCTACAGGGAGGCATGCACCGCCGAGATGGCCATCCCCTCCTTCATCAGCTGGTCGGAATCCCTGATCACCTTTGATCAGAGGGACCATCCCTCCCACATCGTGAGAATAGGACGCTACCCACTCGTCATCGACCCCATCGTCCGCAAGAAGCGCCTCACCAAGGTGCTGATGGACGGAGGCAGCGGCCTCAACATCTTATACGTCGACACCCTCGATACCATGCGCATCCCCCGATCGGAGCTCCGCCTGGCGGGCTCCCCCTTCCACGGGGTAATCCTGGGAGCACAGGCATACTCACTCGGACAGATCGATCTACCCGTCACGTTCGGCAGCCGGGCCAACTTCCGCTCGGAGGTCCTCACCTTCGAAGTGGTGGACTTTCCATGGTCCTACCACACCATCTTGGGGCGGCCATGCTACGCAAGATTCATGGCAATCCCCAACTACACCTACCTCAAGCTGAAGATGCAGGGACCAAACGGCGTCATCACCGTGAGTAGCGCCTTCTCGCACGCATTTGCATGCGACCGCGAGCACTACGAGCTCGCCACCGTGGTCGTCAACACATCTGAGCTCCTGCAGCTCAGGGAGTCATCAACCCCAACAGCCCTAGACTGCAACAAACCAACCTCCTCGATGACCTTCCGCCCGCTCGAGGAAACCAAGGCGGTGGGTGTCGACCCCATCTACCCAGCCAAAATGGTGCGAATTGGGACCCAGCTCCCGGCCAAATAGGAATGCGAGCTCATCGACTTCCTACGCGACAATCACGATGTCTTCGCATGGCAGCCTTCTGACATGCCGGGGATACCTCGGGAGGTCGCCAAGCACGCACTACGCCTTATCCCGGGCCCAAAACCCGCCAAGCAACGCCTACGTCGTTTCGACAATGAGAGGCGCAAGGCCATAGGCGAAGAGATCGCCAAGCTCTTGGCGGCCGGATTCATCAGGGAGGTTTTCCACTCTGACTGGCTGGCCAATCCTGTCCTTATTAGAAAAAAGATCGGGAAATGGAGAATGTGCGTTGATTATACTGGACTCAACAAGGTGTGTCCAAAGGATCACTTTCCCTTGCCGCGCATAGACCAGATAATCGACTCCACCTCGGGTTGTGAGATCCTCTCCTTTCTGGACGCCTACTCAGGCTATCACCAGATCGCAATGAAAGAGTCCAATCAACTCGCAACCTCGTTCATCACCCCATATGGTTCATACTGCTACGTGACCATGCATTTCGGCTTAAAGAACGCTGGCGCCACCTACCAAAGGTGCATGCAACAATGCTTCATCGACCAAATCGACCCGCCTGATCAGCCTGATCAGGCCGAACGGCCAAAACGAACAATCACGGTCTATGTTGATGACATAGTGGTCAAAATGGCTCAAGCATGTGATCCGATCAGAAACTTGGCCGCAACGTTCGTGGACCTCCTAAGGTTCAACATCAAGCTGAATCCTGAAAAATGTGTTTTCGGGATTCCGAAGGGGAAGCTGCTCGGATACATCATATTTGAGCGCGGCATCGATGCCAACCCCGAAAAGATTGCATCCATCTCCAACATGGGTCCCATATGTAACGTCAAGGGCGTGCAGAGGCTCACTAGCTACCTGGCTACCCTAAGCCGCTTCATCTCTCGGCTCGGCGAATGGGGGATGCCACTCTACAAGCTCCTCAAAAAGACGGACGCCTTCGTCTGGACTGAGGAAGCCCAGCACGCTCTCAAAAGCCTCAAAACGTCCCTGACGTCATCCCCAATCCTCGTCGCTCCCAAACGGGGAGAACCCCTCCTCCTTTATGTCGCATCAAGTAACCATGTGGTGAGCGCCGCCCTGGTCGTCTAGAGGGAGGAACCGGGACACCAGCTCAAGGTACAGCGACCCGTATACTTCATCGGAGAAGTACTTGCCAACCCCAAGGTTCGGTACCCTCAGGTGCAGAAACTCCTATACACCATACTAATGGCGACCAGGAAGCTCCTACACTACTTCACCGACCACGAAGTCATAGTCATCACTTCATATCCGCTTGGAGACATCATCCGCAACCGCGACGCCGTGGGATGAATCTCCAAGTGGGCACTTGAACTCATGGGCCATGACATCAGATATACCCCCCACACCGCTATTAAGTCTTAGGCTCTCACGGATTTTGTCGTCGAATGGACGGAGGTCCAGCTACCGACCCCGGACGTCACCCACGAGTACTGGACAATGTACTTCAACGGGTCCGTAATGGTGCCCGGCTCAGGGGCCGGAGTGGTTTGGATCTCCCTAGATGGGAGTAGGCTCCGCTACGCCATCCGCCTCCACTTCTCAGCTTCAAACAATGTCGTGGAATATGAGACCTTTATCAACGGACTCCGCATCGCCATCGAGCTCGGTGCTACGTGACTCTACGTCCGCGGTGACTCAGAACTAGTCGTTGATTAGGTCATGAAGGAGTCCTCCTACAAAAGCCACCTCATGACAGCATACTGCTAAGAGGTGCGCAAGCTCGAGGACAAATTCTAGGGGATTGAACTGCATCACGTCCCTCGAAGGGACAACGATGCCGCCGATTTCCTCGTGAAACTGGCTGCCAGGCGAGATCCATCCCCAAGCAGGGTCTTCATCAACGACATCCATGAGCCATCTACCCGCATCCTAGAAGGTCTGACCTAGACACACCCCGATGCCCAGCCGACGCTCGGGGGCTCCAACCCCGATGCCTAGCCAGCACTCGGGGGCTCCGACCCCACTACCTCTACGTCACCCGCGAACGTCGCCATACTAGGACTCGATCAAACCGACTGGCGAGTACCACTACTCGCCTACCTCCTCGAGGAGGTTCTCCTACCCGAAAGGACTGAAGCCCAATGGATCGCTCGATGCGCAAAGACCTTCGTCGCGCTCAGAGACAAGCTCTACAAACAGAGCCCATCAGGAGTATGCATGAAGTGTATCCCCACCAACCAAGGGAGGTAGCTCCTCCTTGAGGTCCATGCCGACATTTGCGAGCATCACGCGGCCCTAAGGTCGCTGGTCAGAAAAGCCTTCCGCCAAGGTTTTTACTGGCCCACCGCGCTATGAGATGTAGAGGAGGTCGTCCGCAGGTGTGAAGGATGCCAGTTCTACGCCCGGCAAACCCATTTGCCGGCACAAGAGCTCCAAACCATCCCCATCACCTGGCCATTCACGGTCTGGGGCCTCGACATGGTAGGACCCCTCAAAAAGGCCCTAGGTGGTTTCACTCACCTACTCGTAGCGGTCGACAAATTCACCAAGTGGATAGAGGCCAAACCCATCACCAACATCCGGTCGAAGGAGACAGTCAAATTCTTCCTCGACATCATCTACCGGTTTGGTGTTCCTAACTGTATCGTCACTGACCACGGGACTAACTTCACCAGAAAAAAGTTCCTAGACTTCAGCGATGGATACGGTATCAGGATCGACTGGGCTTCAGTCGAACATCCACGAACTAAAGGTCAGGTCGAACGTGCCAATGGCATGGTCCTCCAAGGACTTAATTCACACATCTTCAACCAACTCAACAAGTACGTTGGATGATGGGTAGCAGAGGTTCCAGCTATCCTCTGGAGCCTAAGAATGACCCCAAACCGATCCATAGGATTCACACCCTTCTTCCTGGCCTACGGAGCTGAGGCAGTGTTGCCCTCCGACCTCGACCACGGCGTACCAAGAGTGAAGGCTTTCGACCGCGATCGAGCCACAGAGGCTCAACAAGACATGGTCGACCTACTCAAAGAGGCCCGTGAAATGACCGTCATCCGCTCCGCTCGCTACCAACAAACCCTCCGTAGGTACCACGAAAGGAAGATCAGGGGAAGGATACTCGAAGTCGGCGATCTTGTACTCCGGAGGACCCAATCAACGAAGGAAAAACACAAGCTCTCTCCACCATGGGAAGGGCCCTATACGGTGATCGAAGTAATCTGACCGGGCACCTACCGACTGGAGGACAACAACGGCAATGCTCTCACCAACACTTGGAACATTGAACAACTACATCGTTTTCCCCCCTAAATTTGGTCTAAACCGTTTTTAGTTAAAACATGCTCCCGTAAGAGCACCCCTGCCCGAAACACTTTCAGCCCGGGTCGCTCGGGGGCTCCATAAGGGTACAATATTGAATATTACCTCTCTTTTCTTTTTTACTATCACATAATAAACAACTTTGTCCCCGAACGGAAACACATTCCATGTCCTTGATTACCCTACGTTACTCTGTTCTTACTCCCAACCGAACGCACCCCGCCTTTCCCTACAGATACGAGCAGTCGAGCCCCGTGAGCCACGCCCCGGACTCCCAAGGTCGCACCCTATGGGACAAACGGGCAGGTATGAGAGAGAAAGGATAAGAACGAAGATTATGCTAGGATATAAATAGAGAACGAATATCGTGGTTCTGTCACAAGGACAGTACTGATGTATTCATTAATACAAAAAACTGTTGACACAGGGACTCACCCACAAACTTAACTTTTACATTTTCTACTATTGCAAATACCACTGCGACCGCTAGGAATCCGCTCGGTTCCGCTCCCTCGGCTTCGGCAAGCACAACGGTACCTCAAGGGCGTCACACCCACAGATGCTTGTAGAAGAACATGGAGCTCCTGACCTTCTCATGTAGTCGAGGCAGCTACCAAGGTATGGCCACCGTGGCTGAAAAGAAATATCATCAAATTTTATTAACTGGCCAACCTGAGACACAGGTAGGAAGCAAAGGGATGCCCCATGTGGGTCATGCCGACTCCGTCACGAATGACGAGCACGGGTCCCGGTCGGACGTTTTCGACTGAAGCTCTCCGAGCCCCATCACTCCAGTTGTCAAGGTAAACACTATCAAACCCCCTCTATTTCATTATAATCATTTCATACATCCATACGCGCACTTATTCCATACGCCCGCGCCTCCCGGATGATTCAGCCCCTGAACCACCCGGGGGCTTAGGAACTAAGCATCGCACGTGCAGCGAAATGCATCAGAACGCTCCGTGTTGCATCATGAAGCAGCGGTTGCCTCATTCGACATGAGCAAACAACAGAGCCAGGGGAGAAAGCCGTAGATGAGCACCATGCGGCCCTCGCCCCGTCCGACAGACTAGGTCATCTCAACCTTCTTGTTCGATCCTAAACCTCTCGCTAGGGTCACAGAATCTCCATCGAGGGGAGGCTATTAGGCCACCCGGGTCGATCTTTGGAACGACCTAGGCATCTACCGGGTTGCAGGTAAAGGAGTAGTGGAATGTCACAAGAGGGCTATGCCGACCCTATCACGAACGACGGACCTAGATTTCGCTCGATCACACCCGTTAGCGAACTCACCGAGCTAGTCTTCGAGCCCGAGCGATCGGGACAAGCGACGAAACTCAGCCCCTCCGGTTGTGAGGAACCGGATGGGGTAACGCACATAACTCACATCGACCCCCACGAAGGCCCGACAGGGCTCGGGGGCTCAAGCCAAAAAACCCTAGGACCACGACTGCGAACTCGTGTAGCGGCTTCACTTCCGACTGCGCTCCAAAAACCCTAGGACCGCGACCCCGAACTCGCGTCGACAGGATCTACGACATCCGGCTACGGCTTGGGACCGCGACTCCAAACTCGCGTAATAGCTTCACTTCCGACTGTGCTCCAAAAATCCAGGGACCGCGACTCTGAACTCGCGTGAAAACTAACTAAACTAACTACCTCAGCTGCCTAGGCTATGCCGAGGCCAAGGATCCACGACTTTGACCCGCTCGGTCCCACGGTGCGCACCGACACCAGGACTCATGGGCTCGGTCTCGTCCGTCCCCTGAACTAACCATTTCAAAACCACGGCGCGCACCAATGCCAGGATCTGTCCGAACTAACTCCCTCACCCAATCCCACGGCGCGCATCGACGCCAGGATCAGTGAGCTCTCTCACGACCGAGCTAACTCCCTCACCCGATCCCACGGTGCGCATCGACGCTAGGATCAGTGAGCTCTCTCACGACCGAACTAACTTCCTCTCCCGATCCACGGCGCGCATCGACGCCGGGATCAGTAAGTTCTGTTTCAATCCAATCTTCACGCCTAAAAACGCCTTGGCTGCACAATGACGCTTTGGTTGACAAAATTCTGTCTCAGACTAAAAACACACACACACGCCTGCTAAAACAAAACCCCCAGACGGTTCCGCCCGAACCGCTCAGGGGCTCGGGGGCTACACCCGTGGGTGCGCTCGCGTGCACCCGCCGACAAAACAGAAAACTTCCTCTGATGACACAGAACACCCCCAGACGGTTCTGCTCGAACCGCCTGGGGCTTAGGGGCTACACTCGCGGGTGCGCTCGCGTGCACCCATCGACAAGACAAAACCCCCCCGGACGATTCTACCCGAATCACTCGGGGGCTCGGGGGCTCGTGTCGGGTTCATAAACCCGGGGTCCCTCGGGGACCGACTTCTGCGCCAAGGCTCGGCCCAAGTGTCTAAAAACAACAGGGCAAAGGGGCGGTCCAGCAACCGACCAGAAGGCGAGGCCCAAGAAGAGCAACGCCCGCTCGTCAGCTACTTCGGCCCACCTATCCGACCGGAGTGCTCGATTCGGGCTCCAACCGTCTCCGGACGGCCTCTCCAATTGGAAGGCCTGCCCCGAGTCCTACTTCCGACTCTAACCCCGCGTCTCTCCGACCGGGGTACGTAAGAACCCTGCTCATCGCTCTTCTCCGACCAGCGCAACCAAAGCCGACTAGGGCCATCTGACCGGGGACGCCCGCTCAGAAGGGACCAGGGACAAACGAAGAAAGCAGCATGCGAGTCAAACCACGGCACAGGGACCATACCCTGTACACCTGTGGGAACAGTGTTCCACAACCGCCCTGACACAAATAATATTGTAGGTGCCGACATTTATCCCTACAGTATTGTAGGCACCGCTGGACTCCCATATGGCAAAAAGCCCCTCACATGCCTCTGGGCATCAATAGTGTTGTAGGCGTCAGGATTCACCATACCCAGTAAATGTGGTAAGACTCCTTACATGCCTCTAGGCATCCAGCAGTATTTTACAGGTACCGACGTCAACCCTTCCAGAAGAAGATAGCGCAACCTCCCACGTGCACCTGACATTCTACAGTGACATCAACAGTGTTGTGGGCACCTACCATTATCCAATCCTCATCGGCGTGGGCAACAAGGCTTAAAAACATCCGTACCCTCTCCCTCTCACCTGTAAAGCCACCTCTTCATCTATAAAAGGGGATGCACTCCCTCCAATAGAGAGACGGAGGGATTCAAGCTCAGTTCCTTTAGATTCATTAGTCCAATAGCTCACAACCACAGAACCGTCAGGTTCGGACCTCAAGCACATGCTTGAACACTTAGCTCATAGCGGAGTTCCCGTCGCTCTCGGCCCTTCCGACCGGAGCCGACCGGGCCTCTGGTACCCCCCATCCTTCTCCTTATCGTTTGTAACCCCACTGCAGACTTCGAGCACCTAGGCTCAGGAATAAAGTCACCGATCGACCCCGATTGGACATAGGGCACGTTGCCTGAACCAGTATAAATCCTGTGTCATTGAGTGCTAGGCCACCTCCGATCACAACATACAACAAAACTACAAATATTCACTAGTTGGTCACTTTCTGTACCGACAACACGTTTGAAACAACTGACACATTTGGAACATACACTTACAACATACGTGTGTATAGGCCATTGCAACATTAGTTCTACTCTTGCAACATCCAGATCAAACCTTTGCAACATATATCTGAAAACACATGAAACATACGGTTGCAACATATGTTTTTAGCACAACATCTATTTGCTGCTTGGGCGAATGGAGGCTCGTCGACGTGGAGGTCAACGCCGACACTGTGTTCAATGCCACGGAGTGGAGAGAAAGTCATTGGTGCGGAGCTCATCGGCGGCACGGGCAGTGGCTACAACAAGCGGATGGAGGCGGCTGTGGCGGGCGGCACGAGTGCGAGTGGGAGGCGCGGTGGAGACGGTGATCTACGCGGGTATGGGCGCGGGCGGGGCGAGTAGTCCAGACGGACGAACAGACATCCTAATTGTATCATTATCATTGCGGCATCGTTGCTATTGCTATCAAGGGGAAGGCGCCACCTATGGATGCCTTCACGCCTGAGGGGTCGGTGAAGGTTGAGGGCTCCAGGTTGTCACTACAAACGTTTGCAAATGCTGACAGGGTGATGTAGTGGCCCGTCGGGAGGGTGACCTCGAGCGACACCACTTCGCAATGGTTGAGGTCGGTCTAGCCAGCCAACACCACCGCATACACCTCATATGCAACGTCGAAAATATATATAGTAACATCACAGGAGGTAAAAACATGCAAAAGTGCATCCGAGGCTGGACAAGGGCCCTGTCTGATGGGACGTTGCATGTTCCGTATCCTTTGACGTTACTACGAGAGAACACCATAGTCCTACATCTTAGCTCATGAGGTGGTTGTTTCGAAAAAACAACGACCTCTTTCTCTCTGACCTCGTCTTTCTTTCCTTTACGTAAGCAAAAATCCTACGTGGTATTACATAAGATGGAGTATGAGACTGTTGACGTATAGTAACGTACTTCCCGCTCTAATGTTGCATCGAGAATCAGCCCCAAAGCGACGCGTTTGAGAATGTCACTTGCTTTTTTTTTATCAGAATCTACCGTAAGGCTAGTCTCAATGCAACGTTTCATGTCGCTGTTTTCAATACTATTACTCTTAAAAACTGGAACATGAAACACACTCTCTCAATCGGATAGTTTTATTTTGCTGTTTCGTAGACTTGTTGTAGCATTTAATTATTATATTATGCTATGATTAAATATGCTAGATGACTTTGTAGCCGCTTGTTGTGTTCAGATCAAACCTTATCCCCGTATAGCTGCATGCTAGGGATCAACCATGTATGAAAAACGCACTCGCATAGTCTATCTCAGGCCAAGTACCACACGTTTCTTAGTGCCAGCAAGTGGGACCAAGAAAATAAAAAAAACTCATAAAAAAAAAGGTAAAACGGAGGCTCCAAAAGCTCCCCGTGAGGCTGTGACTCCCTTTCCCACGCACCTCACACCAGAGCAGTTCCCCCTATGTGTGCATGGCCGGAGGCTCGGGCGTCGTCAAGCCCGGTGCCCGCGGAATCCGCAGGTGCGACGGTGGTGGGAGCCTCGACTAAGTCGTCGAGGCAGGCACGCTGATTCAGCCGGAGAGGCTGTGGATCTACGTGCGCGGGGGATGCTATAATCGACGTCGACTGCGAGATGCCGCAGGCCAGCAAGCGAAGCAGGCAAGCCGTCCGGCCTCTCGTTGTTGTCGGACGTCTGCTCCTGCTCTGCTGCTAGAGTAGCAGGACTAGTAGTCGCGTGCTCCGACGCCGGTTGACGTCGCGGATCGGGCCGCCCCGCCCCCGTGCGAGCGGCGGGAGGAGGTCGAGGCGGGCGCAGCGAAGCCTGGAGCGATGTCCGGGAGCTCCCTGCAGGACGCGCCGCTGATCGAGGAGGCGGTGCAAGGAGGAAGCGGAGGCGAGACGCACGGGATCCATGCGGATGAAACTTTCCCCCTCAACGCAAGCGTCGTCCGGTTTCCGATGGCTTGGAAACGTCGCCCAAACGTTTCGTCCCATGAACTCAAACCATGCAAAGATTCTATTTTTACTGACACGTCACCTTATTTAATGTTTGAGAATGGACTAACAGGGCCAAGAGGCGTCGACCAATCTCCGACCCCAACGGTCAGTATCGTTTACACCGCCGCCGACGTGAATCCCAATGGCAGTACAGCACGAGCCGGCACGACAGTCGCTCGCTCGCGAGTCGCGAGTTGCTACCATGTGATGCTCGCTCGCGCTGCCAAAAACAATTCCGCCGCTCCAACTCGTCAGCCACAGCCCACACTCCCCACAGGCGAGGCACCAAAGCCAACAGACACCAGCGCCGAAAACCACCCTGGAAGTGCCAACAGCCAAGCCAATCAAAGTAAACAACCACCCGACGCCCTCGAACGGAAGCCAGGTACGCGACAGCCGGCCGCCCTCCTGTTCGCCACCAGCTTCCATTAGGCAGCAGGCGGCCGCCGGCCGGCGCAGCCGCAGCCGTGCAGCTACTTATAACCTCTCGTGCTTCCCCTTTGCCCATCCATCGAAATCGGAAAAAACAACGGCGGCAACAAGTTGATACTAGCTTCTCGCCTGCCTCAGCTCTCATCTAAGCAAAGACGTTCGATGGCAAGGCAACTGAAGGCCAGCCGCAGGATCCTCGCAGCGGCCGTGGCCGCCGTGTTCGTTGCCTCCTCCCTGGTGGGCACGGCCTCCGTGGCCGATGCGCCCGCCCCAGCGCCCACGTCCGGCGCCACGGTCGCCGCGCCGGCCTTCGCCGCAGCGTCTGTCGCCGCGGCGGTTTTCGTCTACTTCTTCTGCTACTAGGTGGCCCGGGCTGGCGGGGAGGAGATACGCGGCGCATGTGCTTGCGTGCATGGCCGCCGCCGCGCGGTCATGATGTGCGCGCCCACATGCTCTTCGTTTGGAGACCAGTTTTGTTCATGATGACATCCTACGTACGACGTACCGATACAAGTGTGATTCGTTATTTATCGCCAGTTTAGTTTCTAAAAATTTTTGCGTACATCACATCGAATCTTGCGGCACATGTATGGAGTACTAAATGTAGACGAAAAAAAAACTAATTGTACATTTAGGTGAGAAATCGCGAGACGAAACTTTCGAACCTAATTAGTCTATAATTAGACACTAATTGTTCAATACAAACGAAAGTGCTACAGCAGCCAAAACCCAAAAAATTTTGAATCTAAACGGGGCCTTATTTGGTGCCGGATTCATCCATTGTCCGTGATATGTGATCATGGCCTCGTTTAGATTGCGAAAAAATTTCAACCTGATAAATAGTAGCACTTTCGTCTTATTTGACAAATATTGTCCAATCGTGGATCAACTAGGCTCAAAAGATTCATCTCGTGATTTCGAACTAAACTGTGTAATTAGTTATTTTTTTTACCTACATTTAATACTTCATGCAAGCGGCTAAAAATTGATGTGATGAAGAGAGTGAAAAAACTTGGAATTTGGATGGCATCTAAACAAGGCCCATGTTTGCGGTGGTGATGCTAAATACTGTACCACGTACTACTACTTCCATTGCATATACTTGGAATCCATCAGTACTTTTTTTTACGAGCGATTCGCAAAATCAAAGTGGTGGTCAACAAAAGCACGCGGGGCTCTATGCCCGATCAATCGATGCACATGATTTGACAGCAAGGACCGACCGATTGGGATTGCGATATGATGCGCTTGCTGACCGCCAGCACGCCACGCCCGCGACGCGGCCAAGTGGTTCCTGAATATTGCAATCCTGTCTAGCCAGTGCACGAGATCACCGTAGCAATTAGTGTTTCATACAGTAAGAAGGTATTCCCTCTGTCCCGTAATAAAAGCAAGTTTAGGATTCAAATGTGTAAAATACTGTAACATTTTTACCCCTAAAAAGTGTAGTGCAGTGATTGGCAGTGCAGGTGCAGATGGAGCAGCCTGCCGCTGGACGGGACTCCAGTGGAAACGAGCAAGCAAATGAGCCCATGTTTAGTTTCAAAAACTTTTCCCAAAAAGTGTTACAGTAGTTACCACATTGAATTTTACGATACGTGTATAAAGCATTAAATGTAGACAAAAAAAAACTAATTGCACAGTTTGGTTGAAAATCACGAGACGAACGTTTTGAGCCTAATTAGTTCACGATTGAACACTAATTGCCAAATAAAAACGAAAGTGCTACAGTAGCCAAATTCCCAAAATTCACCCAACTAAACACACCCTGAGTGGTCCAGACACTTCCATGTAGCTCCCGTCAGAATTTTGTTGCTCCCAATCTGCAGCCTGTTCGTTTGCTCGTATCGGGCTTATAAGCCATGTCTTATCAGCCAACTAACAATAATTTTCTCTCTCACCAAATCAGCCAACAATACTTTCAGCCATGACTTATAAGCCAAACCAGCCTAAACGAACAGGACGGTGATTGTCTACAGCTGCTGAGCTGCGGCAGCTGCCAGCTAGCCCCAGTACTGTTCCTATATTTACCTTCATTTGTGGGATAAATTTCAAACTCTAGACGTGCTTTTATTTCGGGACAGAGGGAGTAAAGCAAAGTGTTTCATAATTCTGTTTCATGAAAAAGTAACGCAATTAGTGTTTCACCGTAGCAACGTACTCCGTATATCGTACTTTCCCTTTTTTTCTCTCCCGTTGGGGGTGCTAAAAATCATATTCATTTCCCGCCAACCGCAGATTAGAAATGGAAAAGGCCCGGCCCAAGTTGCGATTCTGTCCCCAGCCCTCCCTGTCCCGCTGTCCGTCTCCCATCACCTCACTCACTCGCTCAGCCCTGTGCGGCTCTGCCCCTCTTCCAGGTCCCAGCCCTGTCCAGATCCAGATGGGAGCTCCACCGCTGCCCTTCTCCCTGCCCCACGCCGCGCTCCTCTGATCCCGCACTCCCCGAAGTCCCCACTGCCGGCGCGATCTCCGCATTCCCCCACCGCCTGTTCGCCCCACCACCCGCTGATGCCGGCCATACAGGCCACTGCGCCGCCCGGAGTCCTGGCGTGAAACAGCCGTCGCTGCAGCGCAGCCTGGAAGTTCAGAGCACCCGCCTGTTCCCCGCTCCGCCCGCCGCCGCCGTTCATAAAACAGCCCCTCCGCCTGCAGCGCAGAGCCGCCACCGCTGCCTCTCTCCACGGGACACGCCGCCACCGGGAGGGTAGAACCCGGACTCCCTGGGTTGAAGTTGCCGCACCCCCGTTGTCCGACGTACACAGGTACGGATGGAGCGTCCAGCGTCCACTTCTTGAGTGGCGGATGATGTCATTTTTTTTACTAATATTGATCAACAAGTACACAAGCGCTACAATAATGGGGATTGTAATAGGAGCAGCTCTTGGAGAATCGGTAAGGGATTTAGGTCTCTTCGACTCCTATCTGTCGAGATACTCGATGTTAGAGCACTTTTGTCTGTTTGGCTAGATCAAGGTCAGACGATGGCAATTCCCCTTCGTCTTAGAAAACTGGTGCATGAGCTGCATTCTCCTGCTAAGTTGATACAGTAGACACATGCACAACACAAAAGTGTTTTTTTTTAGGAACTGCAGAGTGAATTGCATGTGGTTACATGGAATAGCTCTATAAGCGTGTTTTTTTTTAATTAAGGTAGCAAAATACATGTGAATTCTACTGTTTAGTACCACGCTAGAGTGCACTTTGTGGATTGCTGTCTGGTTCATGGTTCTGTTCCATAGTTTGTGCACATTACTCCTCAGGTAGGAGTGGATAGGAACTCTTATGTTTGTTAATTGTTATTGCATATATACCATTCAGGTTTAATCAAGGTAATCTTTGACATTTTTCATAACTGATCTATTGCAGTGGGATATACTACATTGGCCTGCTTGGACAGTACTTCTATTTTTAATTTGTAAATATATCTCGTTGTTCAGTTATGGCCACTATGGTTGAAGGGTGTGTTGGTCCCAGTGAGCTTCACCTGAAGAAGGAACTTATTGCCTTGAGAAAGGCACGTTTCTTGCGTGATCCTGAAACATGCTCATCCTGGAGGTCCCCGTTAAGCTCTAAATCATTCTTGACAACTTCTTGTGTTATAAATCACAATGAGGTAGGCAGTAGTTTGTCAGAAAAGCATACAGAGCCAGCTGCAGCACCGCCCAAAAGTGAAAAGAAAAGAAAAAACGTTTATCTCTACAACTGGAGACACCATTCTAACAATGAAAGTGGAGTGAAATTAGATGTGGACGATAGACAAGCCCCAGCAGACTGTAGTCTGGAAAGCCCATGTATTTCTAACGGTATGGACTCTAGGAGTGACACATGTCTGGAAGTTCCTGTCAGTATATACAGTGTTCAAGGTTCGAATTCATGCACTCCTGTTAAAAGAACCGTTAGAAGGGTGAGGAGTTCATTCTCAAAGAAAGGAGCTATGAGAAATTCGACCGTTTCAAAGTTGCTAGATCTCCATGTGAACTCTGGTGAGCAGTCTGAGGATACTGAGAACTACAACTCAGAGACTCATGAGCAGCTTCAGAAAGTAGGGTACTTTTCTCGCTCTACATCACCATTGTTTGCTGCATCAGGGTGTTTTAGCTCAACAAATCCTTCTAAGCTGTTGAGAGTGCCAAGAAGAGAAGGATCTTCCTTCTCCTGTACTCCGGTCTCCACTAGCTCCTATTACAGGTACAAAGGGAGGAATCCTAGTACTGTAGGCTCATGGGATGGAACAACTGCTGCTTCACTTGATGACGATGGGCTGAACCAACCAGAACTGTTGAAAAATCAGAGTTGTGGCATTCCTTGTTATTGGTCAAATAGGAGTAAACACAAGGGATCTGAAAGGAGTCGTTCTCCTTCACTTTCTGATACACTTAGAAGAAAAGGCAGCAGTCTTTTGTGTGGGAGTCAGACAATGCATGTGAGAAAGAAATCATCAGGCTCCAATAAATATGGATATCTTAAAAAATCTTCCCAAGGTGCACCACTGTTGGGTGATAGTAGCCATTTTGCTTATTCGTCATTTGATTCAGCTAGTGATGAAGTTTCAACCATCTTTGGAGAACTAGACCTGGAAGCTTTGAGCCGTTTGGATGGCAGAAGGTGGTCAAGCTGTAAAAGCCAGGATGGGATTGCACTGTCTGTGAGTGGAGCTGATCATGTAGTTTCAGATCACAGAAGCTTGAGCCAAAAATATCGACCAAGGTCATTTCTTGAAATTGTTGGTCAAAACTTTGTTGTACAGTCACTTAGTAATGCAATCACAAGGGAAAGAATAGCTCCGGCATATCTGTTCCATGGGCCTCGTGGGACAGGAAAAACATCTTCTGCAAGAATACTTTCAGCAGCTTTAAGTTGTACTGCTACTGGAGAGACCAAGCCCTGTGGAGTTTGTACCGAGTGTAGTGACTTTTTCACTGGAAATGGAATTAATCTAATTGAGGTTGATGCTACCAACAGAAAAGGTATAAACAGAGTAAGGCACTTGATTGAAAATATACCAGCATCTGCAACTTCTTCGCGGTACAAAGTATTTGTCGTCGATGAATGCCATATGGTATCTTCAAAAGTCTGGTCAGCATTTATGAAATTTCTTGATGAACCATTACCTCGTGTTGTCTTCATATTTATAACAATAGACCCTGAAAACCTTCCCCGTTCTGTCGTATCACGTTGTCAAAAGTACATGTTCTCCAAGATCAAAGACATTGACATAGTATGCCGGCTGAGGAAAATTGCTATGAAGGAAAACCTTGACGTTGAATTGGCTGCTCTAGATTTAATAGCGCTAAATTCAGATGGATCATTGAGAGATGCAGAGACAATGTTAGATCAGTTGTGTTTACTAGGGAAGAAGATAACACCATCACTTGTAAATGATCTGGTAAGTTATTTTTCAGATTGTTGGATATTTTTCAAACTATGAAATTTCTCTATTCTGTTGCTTCAATGAGGTATTATTAGGACTTGCACATATCTAAATGGATTATGCTTAGATAAGTTCATCGTGAAGTATGAAGACATAAACACACTGATTACCATATGTTATGTAGATATATGCAAAATAGGCTTTGTTTTCAGTCAATGTTCTCTACTCAATGTCTTGTTTTTCGATTACGGATCCATGAAGCCTTCTCTTTCTGTTTTCTCTGGAATGAACATTCACAAATCACAAACTCTTTGGATTAGATTGTTTGAACTCTCCCTCCCTCCCTTCCTCACTTACTGTACGTTTGTAGTTCATTCTTTAATGGAAAGCAGAACTCTAATAGGGCATTTGGTTTGAGGAATGAGTTAGTCCATCATCTTCTTACTCCTCACTTTTTTGTTTGGTTTGTGGAATGGAATGGGTTGATCCATCATCACCTCATTCCTTACAAGCTAATAATTAGTACAAGTATGAGGAATGGAGTCATTCCATCAAATTCGAGTAATGGACTCATAATGCACCACCTCATCTAGAATGGAGTGATTTCTCAAACCAAACACCCTATAAGATTCCCTCTATAGCTGTAGCAACTTGGAAGTCATAATGGTAATGCCATATTTAGATCAGTCACACAAACTTTAACTATGCTTTACAGGTTGGGGTTGTGTCTGAGGAGAAACTCCTTGACCTATTGGAGATAGCCATGTCATCAGACACTGCCGAAACAGTCAAAAGGTCGAGAGAGCTGATGGATTCTGGTGTCGATCCAGTGGCATTAATGTCACAATTAGCTGGGCTCATAATGGACATCATTGCTGGGACCTATAGATTGGCGGACCCTACTTGCGGTGGAGATGGAATCGGTGGTCGAAATAGTGAGTCTTAACTTTCTGATGCAATCGTTTCAAAATCCATCTTTTGTCTCGCTGACTCACTGTTCATGCTTCACTCGTTAAGTATGTTTTTCTTATGGAGCCAGTCTTCAGTATCATCATTCTTTTTAATGTTGTGCATTAGTGTATTTGGAGTTTCCACCCCTTTGTTGTGGAGGCAACCCACTGTACTTAAGATTCTAATGCCTGATAAATGTTTATGAAATCTTTCCTTTTAGAATCAAGATGTTGATTAACAACTTTGTTGATCTTATGAAATTACATTAGTTAATGTGATTCTCACAAAGTAAACTGATACATTCAGCTTCTCTACTATTAGCTTGTCTGATTGCAACAGTAAACATATGAAACTAAGATAGTGATATTTGATGTTTTAGCACCTTTATAAAAAAATATGAAATGGATTGACAATTGAGCTGTAATGCTTATGTTTATACTAAGAAAATACACTGATTGGATAGTACTTAATTTTCTTGCTAAGGAGATGATGAATTTTTCAAGGACTTATGTAGAACACAACAGTTATGCAGTCATGCCCACCATTTTAAATATAATTAATACTTTTCTCATGAATCAATGCAGGCCTGGATGCCTTCAATGACCATAATTTAATACACTTTTATTGAGAAATACAATTGTTTCCACTTGCATCATATTTGTTGGATACTGTGCTCTCTGTTTTACTAGTTTTATTATCTAACATCTTTAGTTTTAGGGTCTGACTCATATGGCTTTTAAATGTGTGCACCCCTTGATCATTTCCCACAATATGCTTAAATACAGTGTATATAGGTGTGTTGCTCGGCTTTTATTTCTTCTGTGTAACTATCAGAAAATGAAATTATCGTGGTTTGTTTATGACTTACAAGGTTCTATATCCCTAAAGAAACAAATTCATTATGTATTCTTTACATAAACAGTTACTCAGTCAAAAGTGCTAATTTACTTTGTACTTTGCAATATCTGTGCCAAGAAACACATGTAAACTCTTAAACTTAGTAACCTGCCATTATGGATTCTGGATATGTATTTTTTGTGTGGCACCACCACTTGTAATCTATCTTGTCGCTCCAATTGAGATTGGTACAATGGATCTGTGGTCTGTCAATCTGTTGCAATATAGTGCATTCTTGAACGTGTGTTGATCTAAACAAGAAAGATTTATCTCAATTCTGAAGTTCTAACATGTTTGCTGCATTCTTTAGTAACTGATGCTGAATTGGAAAGATTACAACAAGCGCTGAGGATTCTTTCTGACGCTGAAAAGCAGATAAGACTTTCAAGCGAGCGTTCGACATGGTTCACTGCTGCTTTACTCCAGCTTGGTTCTGGTCATAATTCAGAAATAACTCAATCAAAATGCAGCAGTAAGCAAAGTGCTAAAGCAACCAGCGAAACCATGATGGAAGCAGTGAGAGAATCCTCTGCGAGCAGGACTACATCTCATCAATTATCCACTTTTCCTGATTCAAAGAAAATAGTGGATCTGAAAACAACCAGTGGGCACTCTAGTCCTCAGGGCCTTGCTTCATTGTTCTCCAGGATGAGACCCAATGAAAACATGATTTATGGCGAGTGTAGGTCTGTTGATAGAACATTATTGGATTCTGCTCAAATAAGTATTTCTTCTGAGCAAAAGGCTATGAATAGTGGAATCTCAGATAATCTTACCCGAATTTGGAGGAAGTGCATAGAGAACTGCCACTCCAAGACATTGCGGCAGCTTCTCTATGATCATGGGAAACTAGCATCTGTCAAAGAATGTGAAGGTAAAGCATATACTGTATTCTCATTCTTGTCCCAGCTATGTTAATGTTTTAAGGCCTTTCGTTTACAACTTACAGTTACAAGTTTGCTCTAGTACTTCTGGCCACTGGATTTGATGGCCTAAAGCTCGAGTCAGAAACCAAGAATGAGAATTTCTGGATCCTGACTTTACAATATGTGAAAACTTAGGGTAACTAAGCTGCCCCAAAAGCTGAATGCAGTTAGATTACATCTTTTGCTTGCGGTCCCAACTCCATGACGAAATAAATGCAATCATCAGAGTTGTCAACACATAAGTTCAGGTTCCAGCTTTTCGTTTGTAGCCATTTAGCTTCAAAACAGAAATTGCACTATAGCTTGACAAACTGTACTTAGTTGAATCGGTAAATACTGAATACGAAGTCCAAATTAGGTGAAAGATGCAGAAACACTAACCATATTGTTACACACTAGCCCATGGTAATGTATGTAATTGATAAAATTCATTCATTGTTTTATTGAACTAGAGCATATATGTTTCAAACACCGGGCTGGAAAGGAATTCCACCTAATTATTTGTTGATGTATCGAGCTTAGTTCTGTGGTTTAAAAGAAAGATGTAATAGGAAGGCAATTTATATTGGGCCATTCACTCTAAGTTACTAAATCAACTTTTGCTTACTATGTTTTCTTGAAGAAGCCTATTTTTCATTGCAACTTTAAGTCTAGGTACCTTGAAGTCTCCAATTCTTCTGGCTTACATCCAAATTCGGCATTCTTAGTCACTGGCAGTGCAAGCAACAATACTGACCCTGCTTCTTGACAGATTCAGCATATTTGATGCGTAATTGTGACTAAATCTGTATGTTGAGCATGTAAATTATGCTTGAAAAATCTGTGGCATACAAATAGGAACACTCATAAATAAACGAGAGCAACAAGGAAATTTTCTTCCTTTTTCTTGCCACTTATTTGTTCTTTCCTGGTGCACAGCTGTTCATCTGCCCAAACTTGATTTTGGTATACTTCATTTCAGGTACCATTGTTGCTTTTATAGCATTTGAGGACAATGATATAAAGTTTCGAGCCCAAAGATTTATTAGCAGCATCAGAAATTCAATGGAAACTGTACTGAAGTGCAATGTGGAAGTCAGGATTTGTTTAATGCAAAAAATTCTTGCTGGAGGACTAAAGCATGAGACATACCCGGATGAGACAGCTGAATCTGATGTCTTGAGTTGTTCAACGAACAGTGAACGTCGAAAGGGTGTTCTGAATCTATCAGGTGCTGGCGGAGTGCAGCCAAGCAATGTTCCCATGATCATCTCTGATGAAAGTTCAGGAATGCACAGAACAAGAGGTCAGGACGTTTCTGTTGAACAGTTGAAGATATCAGCTCTTGATGAACAAAGGTTAGAGAGTGCATGGCTCCAAGCTGCTGAAAAACCCACGCCTGGTATGTTAAATCAAGCTAGACCTGAGAGAAATCAAATTCTTCCACAAAATGGTGGTCAGCATCACGGGAGGTCCTCAATGGCCAGCATTGTTCCCTCAAGACATGTTGACAAGGATCTGTCTAATGAACTGAAGGCCTTAAAGATCAGTAACAGTCATGGTCCCCATAAAAGTCAAAATGTACAGATGGAGAATGGTTATGCCATTTCACCAAGCCTTTTGCATAGAAATAACCATTTGGCAAATTGTGACAACGAGAGCGTGTAAGTAACATATTTACTATTTGTAATCTGCATGAATCCAGCAATAGTTTTTGATCTTGTCTTTAGAAGATTGGCAGTGCTGCCAGAAAAAGTAAACAACTACATAAATGTAGCTGCATACAACTTACAAAGGGCAGCACACTGACAGAATTTCTTATTTTTTAGTCAAATTAATTGACTTTGGAGGTGGCATTGAAGCATCTTTCCTTAGCATTATACATCTCCATAGTCAACTTTCAACAAAAGTTTCTATACAAAAGTTTCTATGTGTTTCATGGTTCACAAAAGTTTGTGTACATTTCAGCTTGTAACACAAACTATTTCCATGCCTGATTTACAGGGTTTCTGAGTCCGGAGCACCTGGTTGCCATGGGCTCTTTCCATGCTGGAAAACTGAAAAAACAAAAAGGAGAAAGGTAAATTTGAAATGCACTCATATGAAGATATTTCTTTTGGCTATCATGCCTCACATTTCATTCGATTCATGTTCTCGATTCAGGGAAAAGGGCAGTCACGGTTGAGGTCATCTTAAGTTGGCAATTGACAATGATAAAACGGGCATTGTGGCCCTGGATTGTAGAGGAACGTTTGAAGAGATGCATGTGCCTCACGAAACTGCCTTGCTTCATTCTTTCTAGAGGATTTATGAAGACCAATTTGCTATAATTTGCATGCATTTAATTCTGCTGCTGAGGGTTCAGCATTTTCAACGCATGGACTGCGCAGAGGGTGATAAAAGCTGGATACTTCATACTCAGCAGAGATGCTGGACATGCGGATTTTAACAAGTCATTCTGATCCATCTATGCTTCTTGTACAGACATTTGGGTGTGTAACACCTTGCTGAGTCGCAGGGCTGAGGCGTGAGGCGGTCAGCGGAATTAGGAAATATTCACCATGTTCGCTTGAGCTACTTTTCAGCCATGTAACAGTATTTTTCTCCCACAATATTTCAACATAAGCATCAGCATAAGCGAACAGGGTGATTGATTGGCGAGTTGATGAGACGCACTTATTTTTCAGCATTTTTTTGTACCGTATTTGACAGCAGTTGAATTTACTTGTTATTATTGTACCACCTCTTTTTGTTAGAACAAAAGAAGACCTTACGTCGATAAGTTGTGACTTTATCAAGTTTGTACAAAAACTATCAACCCCTTCGTTTGTCAAGATTTACATTTTGTATCGGTGGTTTAAAATCTCTATTCTACTACTATATATGCTAATACCGACCATTCTCTATCTAATCTACCCTTTTACCCTCAGCAGTCAATTGCATATGCTCAAGTGTAGTTGTGTTGCTGCATAAAATGCATGTTTATCTCACACACAAGAAAAAACGCAATGAATAACTCACTGCATCACTTCATATATATATAGCTGTGTAAACAGGTCGATCTACATGAACCAAGAATCCAAGATGCGCACACTCCCAACCGGCAACTCTCGTACGTCAACCGATCAAAACACACCCAACATGAAAATACTGGCAACAACAATCAAGTAAAAGTAGCGATGAAGACGACGCGCGCAACGGCAACCCAGCTCAGCTGAAGAGGTACCCAACGGCGGCCACGGCGAACGTGCCGATAGCGAGCGCCGGACCAGCAGTCACGGCGGCGGCGGCCCCGGTGCTGGGGCTGGCGGGGCCGGGAGCTGGCGCCGCCTCGGACGCGGTGGCGACGCCGACGAACGACGAGGCCACGACGGCTGCTGCCACGGCGAGGATCCTGAGCCTGAGGGTGGCCGCCATCTCGCTAGCTAGCTTCTCGATCGGTCTCGGTGCTCGAGATATGGGAAGGAGGAGAGGAGGAGCACGAAACTAGCGAGCCAGGCTTGTTGGGATGGGAAAGGGCGGGAGGGAGAGGCCGGGCATATATAGCTAGCTGGTGGCGGGGCCTTGTTTAGGCGGAGGACGCGTGGCCTTGGTCCTTGGAAACGAGGATGAGGCTTTGGAGTTTCACAGCCTGGCTGGCTGGCTGGCCTGTCTTAATTTTAGGCTTTGCTGTGATTAGCTGGGGGTGATTGCGTGGGCGGTAGTATCTGAATGAATGGTCAGTTTTTGGTCTCTTGTGCCGGGACGAAGCAAGTACATGTGTGTGCGCGCTAGCCAAGGCGGGCGCCAACCGGTGTGTTATTTGTGCTAGTAATAGTCATCATCAGTATCATCGAAGGATTCGGTGGCTTTGTTGGTTGATTCAGCCGCCTTGCTTGTTGTTCGAGTATCGCAAGAAAACGTTGGTTGTGGAGTTTGGTTACGATGAACTTATGATGCAACTGCTCGGCAGGACCCATATCGGCCTCGTTCGCTTCGCTGAAAAAACCAGACGAAACACTATTTCAGCTGATTTGTTGTGTGAGAAAAACACTGTTTCAACTAAAAAAACAAGCTGAAAAGTACGGATTATAAGACAAGAAACCACACGCGCCGGCAGGAATGGTGGCGTGGGCGTGACCCGGCCGCTCGGGCATGAGGGCATTCCTCACACTTCCCCGCTCTGCCTCTTGCCTTCCGCGCGCTGGTTAATTGCCGGCCGCCCTCCCTCTGTCCCTCCCCCATCGTGCTGCCGACGCCGACGTCCACCTGGCCGCGCTCGGTCCTCTCTTCGCGCCCCGCCGACAATTACATGAAGAGTGGCCGGCCGGCCGGCCGTAGCTTGCCTACGTGCTCCGTCACGAATTCACGATTCGTGCCTACATGTCGTCGTAGGCTCGTAGCTGCTACTCCCCCGCACCGTACGTCATGATGGAACCACTGTAGTACTATACACGAATGCACGTAATTGTTCCACGCGCTGTTGGCTTAGCAAAAATAACTGCGCTGCCACACACCACCGTATCTGATGAGTGATGAGTGATGACCGTTACAACTCAAGACAAACACATGGCATGATCCGAAGGACCGGTCGAGTTTATATTTACTTTTTTTTTAGATTACGGAAAAAAGATTCCAGCCTTCACATTCTGCAGTGAATGCTTATGGCTTAAACTTACAAGAAAGGGACTGAGCCCAAGCTTCCGCTAGGCGGGCAAACCTGACAAGTTTCCGCTAATCGGACTAACCTGACAAACACATGTGACCTTACATTAGAAGGCAACAAATCAAAATGTCCAAAGCTCCACTGAACCCCAACCAGACAAACCTGGCAAGTTTCCGCTAATCGGACTAACCTGACAAACACAGGTGACAAAACAAGATGTCCAAAGCTCCACTGAACACCAACCAGACAACACTAAACTCCTAGCTTCAAGAGAAGGCAGATCAAAACACACATGCATTAAACTCCTGTCCTCTTGAGATTCTTCCACTCACTGGAGCCAAAAAAGTTGTAGCGCCACGCCTTCTAAATGTCTGCATCCCTCTTTCATCGTTCTTTCCTCTTCTTCTTTAGACAGCAGTGACTATTGCCTGATCTAAAAAGTTTATATTTACTTGCACTGGCTACCTGAAAGCTTAGGAACGGTCCAAAGCAGCAAGCACACACTGTTAACCCAAACATCGATGCGCAGAGGCGATCAAATACAGAAAGTCATCTATTTTTTATTCACAGATGAAGCAAGCAAAATGTCGAGACAAACAGGTATATATGTATTGCTGCACACTGCCAGAACTAGACAAAATGATCCCAACAACGTCGCTTCATTCGATCCGCACGCACGATGTACATCCCATTCCGCAACATTAGTGTATTGAATTCATTTTTGAGATCAGCTAGAAGAGCAATCGGTTCAGTTTACGAATGACGATCCCGTCAGGATTCCGTGAGCAGGAAGACGGCGGAGGCTGAGGACGGCCGCTCCGACTCCGAGGAGTAGTGGCCGGCGGTCGGCCAGTTGCGCCTCCTGTCGGTGCTGGGCCGGGCGCTGGTGCTGCTCCTCATCCGCTCCTTGAAGCCCCGGCACGACTGCATGTGCGAGTGCAGCTCCTGCGGCTTGAACTCCTTCCCGCACTGCCTGCATCCATCCACGTTGTAAAAAACATGCGTACGTGAGACGGCAGGCATATCGTATTATTAATACTACGTGGAGAATCTCTGCTTGACAACCTGTTACTAATTGCAACACACACCAATGCTCAGGGTACTACTCCCTCCGTCCTAAAATATTTATCATTTTCGCTTCCCGAAAAACAACTTTAACAAAAATATAAATATTTATGGTACATAATTAGTATCATTGGAAAGATTTTTGAATCTAGTTTTTTAATAAATTTATTTAGAGATATAAATGTTGCACGTATTTTCTATAAATCAAGTCAAACTTGCGGCACGAAAACCAAAAGCGACAAATAATTTGGGACAGAGGGAGTAGAACCGAACAGCACGGCCAAGCAAAATTCAGACACACCAAATTCAGAAATGTACACCAGTAGTCGTTCAGCCTGGTCGACTAGGTGAGCAGGCCTTATCGACTGACCATGTTAAAACCTATAATAATTTGGGACAAATAATTTGGATCAGTGGGGTTCTAACAGATGCAAGTACGGGAAGCTGTTAGCACGTCAGTATCGGTATATGTTCTTGTCACTGGATAATATACTTCCTATACTCCTATATTAAAACCTTAAGAATAATCTACGAATAAATTTGAATGTTTAAAAATGCACCCTCTTTCGTCTTCTACTCGTTCGGGATAACTTGACCCTACCTTGTACAAGATCCACGAATGAAACAGTACGGACCAGGCAATTTATCGCCATTATCTAGTCTAGTAAAGAGAATCAGAATCTCTTCCCCTGCTGTCACGGGCAGGCGGAGCTGAACGGAACCGATTGAGCACATGAATGAAACCCGATTGGCCAAATCACAGCGAGACCGAGCGACCAGCATGCAACGGGGTCAGAACTCAGAACCGAACCGAATCGATCAGGTTAACGAGAAATTAAACAAGCACACACAGCCAGTAGTGAACAACAGAAGCATCGCAGGGAGCGGCACTTACGAGCAACGCGGCAGGGTGGCCGGCTTGTTTGCGTCGTGCTTCTTCTCCCCGTCTCGCTTGCGCTGCTGCTTCTCCTTGCCGCCCTTAGGCGGCCTCGCCGCCTTCCGGTTCCGGCTCACGCTGCCACGCACGCACGCACGTACGCGCTTGCAAAAGTTAGCAAAAAGGAACTAACCAAACCAAGCCATCGAATTGGATCGGCCTGCGTGCCGACCGATTCTTGTGTGCCGCGTGACGTGAATATGCGTTTCCAACAACTCACCGTAGGCCGCAGCCTTCCATGCCGGGGCACGTCGGCGTGGGCGGCGGCGGCCAGTCGCCGCCGCCGCCGTCCAGATGCCGCCCCGCCAGGGGGCGGAGCGCGGCGTCGTCGGCGTCGGCGCGCGCGCACGTCAGCATGTTGTGGAGCGCCCGCGCCACGCGCATCCTCCGCGCCTGCTTCCCCACCGCGTGCGCGTGGCCCCTGACGCCCCCCGCCGCTCCCTCTCCCTGCGGCTGCTCCTCTACCGCCGCAGCCTTGGTGTCGGCCTTCTCGGCTGCCGCTTCTCCTTCGTCGTCCTCCTCCTTGTCCTCGTGTTTTTGCCGCTGGTGGTTCTGTGACCGTGACACCTCGATCTTGATCACCACTTGCTCCTGATGCTTTTGCTCGTCGAGGCCCTGCGGCTTCTCGATCTTGAACGGGGCCGTGCTGCGGCGCGCCGACTCGCAGCCTCCGGGCGAGTCCTGGTCCGCAGGCGGCGGCGGCTTCGGGGAGCTCTCGTCGGAGTCCGGCGTCGTCAGTACCACCTCCACGGGGCCGTTCTGATCGTCGTTGCACGGCGTCACGTCTTCCTCTTCCTCCTTGCGTTTCTTCTCGCCTGGTATAAACGACAGCGGGTCGAATTGTTAACCTCAACGCAGAAATGATAACAAAAACCATTCCGCAAAACAAAAAGATTGAATGATGAGAAAACCTAGGCCAGATAGAAACAAAATGGAATGGAAATTCAGGCGTGGATGAGTTCACCTAAGGAAGAAGTCCTTCTTGGCGCTTGGACGCAGGGAGGAGGTGTTCCCCGGACGTCGCAGCCCTTGAGCACGTACTCGTTGTCGGAGACGGGCGTGATGAGGTCGTCGTCCTTCAGGTCCTGCCACACGTACCCGGCCTTGTACTTCCTGGTGATGAGGAATAATGGGAGGATTATGTATATATCAGGAAATTAAATAGACTAGAACCTCTAGTCTAACAGAATAATATCGACATGGATCAAGAAATTAGTAACATTCAATCAATACAGATCGACACAGCCAAAGAAAGAAACGAATTAACTGGCAACCAAAGAAAATCCTCGTCATATTTATAGGAAGGCAGAAATGCTGCACTGCGGTTCATCGATCATCATACTACCTTTTGTAGGACCAGGAGTAATTGTCCGGCATGTCCTTGCCGCGCAGCTCGGAGAGCCACCTCTTGACATCTGAACGAACAAAACGGTTCGGCACGAACGGCAAAGAATAATGAGCGGCATTGATCGACGATCGCACGTAGTAGATGCAAAAATGGATCTGAAAATGGAGGAAGAACGGCCGACGAACGTACCGCGGAGGCGGACGCCGCCGGCGCGGTTGAGGTGGTTGACGCGGAAGAGGTGCGGGTGGTCCGTCCGGCCGCCGCGGCTCAGGAAGTAGACCACGTTGATCCGCCTCACCTCGCCCCCGCCTCCCGCTGCTGCCCCTTTGCGCGAGTCCATGATGCCCCTCCCCCCTTAACCTCTCGGTATCGCTGGCCGGCGGCGGCGACAACGAGAAGGACAATCCGAGGGAACAAGGAGATAGCACCAAAAAATCAAACCTGATGCGTGCCAGCACCTGCGCCCGATCTTTGTCCCCTATTTAAATCGAATCGACCGCTCATGGATTGGAGACGGGGATGCAACCGGAATTCTGATTTTCGCAAGAGGCCAAGAGGGGCGGGCAAAGAGGGAGGCCGGCGCCGCGTGCATGAGCCGACGCAGAGATTTCTTCACGGGCGGATCCAACAGGCAGCGTCGCGCGTCGCGTGGCTCAAAATGTTGTTGAGGGATTGGAGGGCGTGGCAGAATACTATAGAGGAGGAGGAGAGGGCCCCTGCTGCCCTGCAGCTGCTGCAGGCCCCCCTCTCCCTGCCTGGCGTAGGTTTGAGAATCTAGGGGATTATAATACGACGATGTCTGCGTCTGGAATGGGGCCAATCGCTATTTATACGGACTGCTTCTGGTGACCGATGGCGATTGGATGGCCCACCTCGTAGGGATAGAAGGAATCATCGCCCCGATCGAGGCATTATTGTCTTTGCTCGGGTTCAGCTCGTTTTCACCCCGATTTTGATAGGAAGGATCGTTTAAATTCAGTGTGCAAATTCAGGGTGTTCGGATACTGAAAAAAATAAATTATAGAATCCTTCAGTAATACGCAAGACGAATTTATTAAGCCTAATTAATCTATCATTAGCACATGTGTTACTGTAGTACCACGTTGTCAAATCATAGACTAATTAGGCTTAAAAAATTCGTCTCGTAAATTAGTCGCAAACTATACAGCTAGTGATTTTTTAGTTTATATTTAATACTCCATATAAGTATCAAATATTCGATAGGATAAACAGTAAATTTTAGGGGAGAAACTAAACATGACTAAAGTGATCTTTTATTTCACTGAGCTAGTAAACGCCAAGCGCAGTGCTACATGGACTCCTACGTGGGACAGGTAAATGCTGGAACGCAATACGGACATGATGATAGATTGAGATTCACGTGGACGGTAACAGTCGAGCTTGAGCTTGTAAAAAATACACCCGCAATTTAAAGCTATCTGGCCAATGCAAGGCCAACAAACGGATTGGACCACTAGCGTCCGGTCGTCCTGGCCGAGGCCCTCGTCCGCATACCCGCGCTGCAGTACTAGCGATCCACGCTCGCGCTTGTAAAAAAAAAAAAAAACCAGCACGCTCCGTCTATGACTGGGTTTCACGATCCCATGCGGGGCCCACGTTGCCTAGACGCCGCCCGCTGCCGGACCGCGCGAGGGGATCGCTCGTGTCGTCTCCGTTTCTCACGCACGTGCTAATATGTGCAACACCTGATCTATTTTTAAAATATTAAGATAAAATATTTGCAACATATATCTGAAGACAAATAAAACATTTAAAACATGCTTCTGAAATACTTGTAAAAACACATGAAAACCATTGCAAACATACGCAATATGCAGTTAAAACACTTGCATCATATGTGTGAAATGTATGAAACATTCATATAAACACACTTGCAACAATACGTCCAAAAATACAGATGAAACATTAGGAACAGACCTTTGCAATATATACACCAATTGCAACATTCTGATCTACTTTTGCAACATTCATCTAAAATAATTGTAACATACTGTCGGCACGAAAATACGTCGACACACAGCAAGCCGGAAGGATATGCTTGACGGAGCAAAGCTCGAGATCCGCTTAGCTTCAACGTAGGACCAGTCGACCCTACGAATTCCTCCCGGGTGCGTGTTAGTCAATTTGACTTGCAATTGACAAGGAGAGAAAGTTTATCAGTAATTTAAGGTGGAACATGCTAGTCTTTGCCCAAACAATTCTAAGTGTGTCACTTCGGGAGTTGCCAGTGTTAGCCCACCAGATCATGGAGATGTCCAACCACTCACTAGTGTTGCCGAGTACGCGCTAGTGATGCCGACCACGAACCATCGTTATTTTACCTCTATTCATAGCGTGTGGTTGGACAACGTTAGTGGTGATCGACAACGCTGGTGAGTGCTTGGTCATCCAGTGGGCTGACAGCCAAACGAAAAAATTGATTAAATAACCCGATACAAGAAGAAAATCAGCTGTTAAGAACTGTAATGCTCGCGGGTTGTGACTGATTTTATAATGACAATTACGACGTATCCAATTTTAGTGATTATTTTCCTTGAACTATTAACATGTATGTGTCAGAGATACATCACTGGCTAAATCAGATTTCGATCAATACGTAGTGTAGAGCCAATGAATTTAGTAAGAAAAAGGGATATGCCACGCACACAATGGACTATTTGATACAGACAGACCCATGAACCGTCTAGACCTAATCCATTACTATCAACAGTGAGGTTCGATCGGATCGATGCAGCTATGATGATAACAACAAACTAAATCCAGAGAATTCATAGAATCGACCATACTTCAACAGGTTCATGAGAGCGTGTCATATCTGTGAAAGCGTAGACGAATCGAGTAAAAGAGCCGATTCAAATAGAAAAAGGATCATAGCATGTGAATAATAGACTATTCAACACGAGCAGACCTATCAACTCCTCAAATCTAACCTATCATCTTTAACAGTGGGGTTCGACCGGATCAATGCAGCCATAATAAAGATAATAGATTCTATCCTTAAAAGAAAACAGATCTACTCATATTTAACAGGATCATGAAAACACACTATAAACGTTGAAATACGGGCGATCGACTATCTAGCCAATGCAGGCATAGCAAATAGCCAGGGTCATGCCTGGTTGAAAGCAAACCTACCAGCTAGCATCCTCTGATCTAGAGTACTAACAGTGAGGGTCGACCGGATCGATGCAACCGTGATAGTGGGCTATAGACCAGATTAAACTAGCTAGTAAACCTTCTTAAGATCAGACATGCCTTGACCGCGTACTATGCACGATCAAGATCGAAGTAGAATAGCCGATAAAACTTAACCCGTCGCTTAAAGTAAGGATCGTTGCAATGTAACAAGACAAATGAGGGGTTAAAAGGATGTGAGACCGATCTAGATCGATCTCGACCAGGCAGGCTGATGTTGCTGCAAACTAATGACGATAAAAACATCAGTAAGATCAGTAACTTAATGAATCTACCCAAAGGACGCCACCCTTAGATAGAGCCAATAACTTGACCTTTAATCTAATTCGAGCAGTAGAGGTCGACCGGATCGATGCAGCCATACTTGAACTAGATAAAGATCGATAACTAGCTTATACTAGAGTTTACAGTGGACGTCGAACTTAACCGATGCAGCTGTACAAATAGAAGCATAAGCCATGACGGTACTTACAGATAAGTCAAAGGTCAGCTAGACCGATGTAGCCCTACTTGTTGAAGAACTCGCCGGAATCTACTCTACTCCTACTCCTAAGGGTTGGCACGGAGCCGAAAAGAAAGTAACTTGTATTGATTGATTGAATGTGTTTTACAATGGCGACGGGTACATATTTATATCCTGGACTAATGACCTCTGATAAGCTATGTACATAACTTGGCTCAAAAGAAATATCTAAACTAAAGAAAATACTAAGATACATGGGCTCTAATTTTCCTTACGTAGAGTCCTTGTCAATGAAGCTTCCTCGACCGATGTGTCCTTTCTTATTTAGTTCAATGAGCAAAGATCATGTGCGCATACACATCTCGCCGAGTACATATACGAATATGACACCTAGCCGGCCTTGTACATGCACGTATATGATACGCCATTCTTGCTTCTTCCTTTGTTGAGTTGCACCTGGATGTTATGTTTTTTGTGTCAAATAAAATAAAATAATATTCCTTTTCCTTCATGTACGGACTCCAGAAATAGCAGCGTATATCCATATATCAACTAAATTAGGAATAGATGTGGCCAAATATGCTAATTGGCCGTACATGTAAATAGCTGAACATGCAAGTCTTGGTGTTATGTGTGTATGCATATCTCTTTTCCTTTAATCTTTCTATCTTCTCTTGCTTTTCCCTTATCTTCACGTGAGGAATTCCTAGACGTCATGCATCTCCAAAATATATTAAACAATATTTCCTGGCTGGCGAAGAGCTTTCTAGACGTCAAGTATTTCCAAACATATCTCCAAATATATTAAAGAATATTTCCTGGCTAGTTTACAAATATTTATTGCTTTTGACACCATCGGCTGATTCCTCTCTGTCCAGGGTAAATGTGCAAAATTTTGGTGTAAACACATACCTATGAAACATCCAAAACACTTGAAACATAAACTTGCAACATGCGTTTTCAGCACATCGCAACATCTCCTTGCTGCTTGCAAAATGGAGGCTCGCCAACGTGTGGAGTTCAACGAAGGCAGCCGTGCCATCGCCACCATCGACTTGATGGACTCCGCCTACTACGAGGCCGGCGGGGACCCCTTCGTAGCCGCTGGTATCGTGGGCTCGACACGTAGCCCTGTCGATGTTTGACCACCAATAGCCTGCCACGGGGGTCCCCGGGGCAGTATGTTCGGGCTTCAGCGTATGCAGAACTCGACGGTTAACACAAGAGACAGTCGATTTATCCTGGTTCGGACCCTCGATCTTTGATCGAGTAATAGCCCTACGTCTAGTCGGCATTAGCCTTTGCGTTGGATTGATTGTAAGGTGTTGTGTTCTGTACAATTGTTCTTCTCTCCTCTTAGGAGCCCTGCCCTCCTTTATATAGTCAGGAGACCAGAGTCCTAGTTGGTTTACAATAAGATTTCCTAGTAGGATTACTGAATAGTACTACTACTAAGATTACATGGGAAGAATCCTAGTTGGACTAGATCTTCTCTCTCCCTTGCAGGGTATCCTGTGGGTCCCGCATCGACAAGCCCCCGAGCACTTCATGGTTGAGCTCTGAAAGTCTCGTTTTGCTCCTTCAAGTCTTGTTGAGTAGGAAAAAACGTCATCCGAGTGCTTTCTGGAGTGAAACCTTGTAGCGCTTCTTAAGACCTTCGAGTGGTGAGTGCTTTTTTGAAGAAAAAAGTACATCCATCTGGTTGTAGCCCCCGAGCCTCTTGCTATTTAGAACAAGGAGCTGGAGGATCTTGTCTTGAAGTTGCTCTGTTTGTTCATTGAAGTTTTATAAAAAAGAACTCGAATATGGCTCGTTCCGGGTTCTTTTTGTTGGAATGTCTTGAAGTGGTCTGTGTTGAGGAAGTCTTTTGGCGACGTGCGCTTTTTCGAAGAAAAAGGGCACTCACTGAGTGTAGCCCCCGAGCCTCTTGCTATTTGGAACAAAAAGTTGGAGGGTCTTGAATCTTTATGTTGTTTGAAAATTTATGTTCTGAAGTA
Source organism: Miscanthus floridulus (assembly GCF_019320115.1). Taxonomy (NCBI): domain Eukaryota; kingdom Viridiplantae; phylum Streptophyta; class Magnoliopsida; order Poales; family Poaceae; genus Miscanthus; species Miscanthus floridulus. Next base: position 116,467,399 of record NC_089584.1, read on the forward strand.
GTCCCTGAGAGTTGGATTATGTCATCATTTGAGTAGTTTTGCGGCATCTTTTTGAAGCAGCCCTTTAGTCTTGGATTAAACAGTCATCCGAGTAGTTTCACAGCATGCAGCTTTCGAGCGTATATCCTTGTTGTTTTGTTCAGGAAGAACTCGGACGTGAGGTCTTGGCGTATTCTTTGATGGTTTGCTGTTGTCAGATGTAGTTGTATGGTGGTAGTTGAGTGTAAATGCCTTTTGTTCATGGGTTGTACTATGCTGGTATATTCTTCTGAATATGCCCGTCTTCGAGTACTGTTCCTTCTTGCCTGAGTCATCCATTATTGAGTCCTGTCTTTTCACTGTGTCCTTGGTTAGTCTTATTTCGTTGGTACTCCTAGTCCATGTGCGCTGCTCCTTTGATCTATAAATACTGTCCTGGAGAGCTTGTTTTCATCCATTGGACATTCTGTTGAAACCTTCATGATCATGAACATGGTAGTTTGTGAAGTAGAGCAGCTCCCGGGCATATTTTGTAGTTCCTGTGTGTCTTGTCATAGCTGGAGGAAGTCTTGTGATAGGGATTAGAGGTAGGCTAATCCTGCGACAGCATTGTGCCAGGATGTACGTGGCGGTAGTTGGAGGAAGTCTTGTGATGTGGGCTTCGTTCCTTCATCTGGCAGTTCTGGGTTGATCCTCGTCGCCTGTCTTGAGACTGTCCGGTGCAGATCAACACCATATCCAGCATCACATCGGTCTTGGGTAGACAGATGCCCGTCGGCCTTCTCTGCTCCATGTTGTCTTGCCGTGCTGCCGATTTCCGCCTTGGGTGCACTGCGTCTGTCCTTTGAAGAAAACAGTGTAGCCGATGGCGGTTTGTCCTTCCGAGTAGCAATTTAGGACACGTAGTCGTTCCAGAGCCTAGCCGTGTCCGTGTTCCTCTTTGCTACTTTGCTTTTCATGGTGCCAAGTTCGTTGGGTCTTGTAAGATTTGTGATCTTCTATTTTTGAAGTTGCTTGTAATGGAACGAATCTTGTCTTCTGAGTTATCCTTTACTTTTTTGCTGTGATCCCTGTCATTCATGAGATTACCGAGTTCTTTCCTAAATAACCGGGTTCTTTTGTTCCTTGCGAGGTAGTTCTTTCTTTCTTCTTGGTTTGACGAGTTGTTCTTGTAGCGATCTGATAACCCTGCCGTGGTGCTGGACGGATAAGTCTGAAATCTGCCCATTGGTTTGTACCGTTGTGTGGATTTGTGCCCTCCGTCGTTTTAGCTGCGTCGGTAAATGGACCGTTGCGTTCTCACACTATGTTTTAACGGGCCTTGTGGGCCGTTTTTATTACTGAAAAATCTATTTAAAGACCTTTTATCTTCCTTTCCTTTGCTGCCTAGCTCTTACCTTTAAACCCTAGCTTTCAGAAATCCGCCGCCGTCATCGTCGCTGTCACCCGAGCACCACCATCCTAGCTTCATCTTCCCCAGTGCCTTTTTGCTTCCGCTAGTTCATGGGAAAAAAGAAAACCGCAAGCAAGTCCCAGGCGACCTTCGTGGACGAGGAGTCATCCCTTTCTTTGATCGAAAACCAGGAATTCGTGGCCATGAGGGCTGCTCAGAAGGTTTGGCCGGCTCCAACAACAAGCGAAGATCAGTTGCACGAGCTCGTCAGCGACGGCTTGATCCAAAGCAAAGTCATCGCTGAATGGAGAGTTCCGGGCGAGCATCGGGTTCCAGCTCCGGGTCCTGGTGAGATTGTCCTCTTCGTTTGCTTTGTTCGCGCCGGACTTTGCCTTCCTGCTTCCGCCTTCCTTCATCAGTTTCTTAGTTATTTTGGGGTTAGTCTGAACCATCTAACCCCTAATGCCGTTCTCCATCTTTCTGTTTTCGTTCATCTTTGTGAAGCTTTCCTTGGAATCCCTCCTTCTCTATCTCTTTTTCGCTTTTTCTTCTGTCTGAAACCCCAACCCCACCGTAAAGAAACCAGCGTTCTTGGCGGTTGCAGGATTCAGTTTCGCCAGGGTCTTAAGATTAAGTTTTTTGACTATGACTTGGTCGATTCTGTAAAAGATTGGCGTCCCGAGTGGTTTTACGCTGCCAATTTGATCCCTTCCCTTGTCGTCCACTCTGGATCTGGTCCTGTGGTGAATGACCGATGGGACAAGAAACTTGAGTCACCTGCTGAGATTCAAGTGATCCAGCCACTCCTTGATAGGATTAGTATGCTGAAACAGCAGGGTTTAACCGGCTTCGGTATTATTTCGAGCTTTCTTTGTCGCCGAGTTCAGCCTTTGAAAGAGCGGGAGCACCTTGGCTTCGAGTATTCTGGGGCCGAGGATCCTTCACGCATGGTCCCAGCTCTTGAGCTGACCGGTGAGGAGGTACTCGAGCGTCTCCAGAAGATGCTGAAAGGAGTGAGCGTTATTCCTCCTGCTGTCTCTGAGTTCTCTGCCAACAACCCGCCCCCAGCTGTGAGTTGTCTATCTCTTTGTTTGGGTACTTTATGTACTCTCGCTGCATCCATTTTTGCTTAGCTTTTCCTTGTCTTGGTGTTTTATCCTTTTTCGCAGGAGCTTGGGCGGAACTTTGTCGACCCAATCCCTCTTGATGTTCTCCCCGCCGTGCGAAGATTGGGGAAAAACTTGCTGGAACTTCTGCAACTAGTAAGTCCCAAACCTCTACAGCCCTTCCTGGGGTTTCTTCCAGATTTGTTGATGTATATGAAGAATATGTTCCTCGTCTAGTCCCTCGCGGTCCTTGTAGTGTCCCGAAGAGGGGGCGAACGGATGGGTCTTCATCTGGCCTGCCTGTCTCCAAAAAGCCTCGCAAACCAAGTACTCCCTCAGGTACTCCAGTTGTTGCTAGCATGCTCTTAGGTGAGCACATTTAATACTCTTTGTTCCTTTGTTTTCCTGTTTCTCTCTTGAACCGAGTACTTTTTATTCTTTTTTCAGCAGGTGCTCTGGTTTCCTTGGCTGAGGAAGAGGAGGATGATGAAGTACCCCTCATCATGCGGCGGTGAGTTGTTTTTCATATTCCTGTTGCATTGAATTTCTCTTCTTTGTCTTGACTTTTAGTCTTGAACTTTTTTGAAGTAATCGAACGTCTGGTATGAGTTCTTCTGAGGCTCCCGCGCCGACTTCTTCTGAAGCTCTGGTGTCGAGTTCTTTGGTAGCCTCGGTACCTAGCTCTACCGCTCCTCTAGTGCAGAGTTCTTCCGTGGCTCCAGCCCCGGCTTCCTCCGTGGCTCCGTTACCTGCTATCCCGCTCCCGTCGCCGGGTGGCGGGGATGTTTTCGCCGTCGTGGTTCCCCCTGCGAGGCCTTCTTTTGGTTTCGTGAAGAAGAAAGTGGTTGGGTGAGTAGATTCTGGCTTCATCTTTTTTGCTTTTATCTTCCTTCTTCTGGTTCTCATCGGTGCTTCCTTTTATCAATTTTCAGTGTTTTGTCTTCTTTCGTTTCTTCATCGACTTCTTCTCAGCCTTCCACCGTTCCATCGAGTTCTGAGCCTCAGGACTCACAACATACTGTTGATGAAGTTGCTGTGGGGGCTTCAGAGCTACCTGGCGAAGTTGCAGACTTGGCCGCCCCGGAGGTGACTGTAGCCGTCGCGCCGGGTCCTTCTGAGAGTTTGGCTCCGGCTTCCCTGGAGGTTGCTTTGGTCTTTCCTTCTTCGCCCTAGCCGGCCTCTCCTTCCCCTTCTCTTGCTTTCGGCGGTCCCTCTTTTTCTGGTGACGTGGTGCAACAGTTCGATGCCACCCATCGGTTATCGGAGCTGACCGCAGCCTGGGGGAGCTTGTCGACCCTCGCGACTTCTTTTGGTGAAAAGCTCCAGGTAAGTTTTACTGCCACTCCTCTTTTGCATGCTTGTTTTTCTTCTATCCTTACGCCTTGTTTTCTCTTTGTCTCTTTTTGCTCAGTCTTTCTCTCGTGATCATTCTGGCTTCTTTTTCTCATCTGAAAATGAGAGAAAGTTGTCTTCTGAGGTGAACGCTCTGAAAGCCGATCTTGACCTCCTTCGGGCTGAGTTGGAGACAGAGCGTCAAATGTACCAAAAGGAGGAGAAGACCCTTTGTGCCTGGGTAGTAGAGATGGAGAAGCAGAGGGATGCCGCGGTGGAATCTACGAAGAAAGAATGCAAAGGTGCCGCGGGTTCTGCTTGTTTCTTCTTGTATTTTGACTCCTTTTTTCGCTGACTTGTTTTTTGGGTCTTGTCTAGTTCTCCGAGCTGAAAAGCAGAAGCTCTCAGAGAGTATCAATAAAATGAAGGCTCTTGTCCGTTCTAGTCATAACAAGGCTGAGGAGGTAATTACTCATGCTGAGGAAGAACTCGCCCTTGCTAAGCTGATTAGGCGTGGAGCTGACAGAGATCTTGTGCAGGCCCAAAAAACTATTGAAGGCTTGTCCGGGAAGCTGGCGACGGCTACTAAAAATTGGAACATTTTGTGGAAATCTTTCCGTTCAGTAGCTGATGTTCTTCGGACTCCAGCGGATGACGGGCAATCTTGGGCTCAGTTCATTCCTCAGATTCTGGCTCGTTTCCAAGAGTTTGCGAAGAAGTGCGCTCAAGTATGTACCAAGAATGTGCTGGCCCAGGTCCAGGTTCTTGCTCCAGAGGCGCCTCTGTCCAAGATAGCGGAGGAAGCTGATAGTCAAGAATACCTTGATGCCGTTGAGAGGATGGAGCCTGAAGTCGAAGATTTAGCCAGTAGGGTTGTAGACAGTCTTAATATTGATATTTCCCTTCCTGATGACAATGCCTGATCCAATTGACCAGCCTCTTGTAATATTATACTCCTCTTTAAATGAAGATTCTTTATTTTCGTTGATGTATTCTTTGCTCGGGTGTGGTCGGAGTCACTTGACTTGCTGAGCACTTTGTCCCGTTTTCGTCTCTGCTCTGTAAACAACTCTGTGCGTTATCCTGACGGAATCCCTCGATTTGTCGAGTACTTTTTTTTTCTTCCTCTTTTGTGACCCATCGAGTGCTTTGACCGTGCCATGACTTGTTAGATGTAGATCTTTGTGTTGACAACCTTTTGTTTGTGCTATGTAAAACGACTCGGCATGGAATGTTGCTTTGATAAACTTTGGCATCTGAATGCTTTTTTGAGTGGCGCTTGTGCTTTTCTGAGGAAAAAGTATTCCTATCTGGATGTAGCCCCCAAGCCTCTTGCTTTTCAGAACGAAGAGCTGGAGGGTCTTTTGAAGCTCAATTTCGGTCGACCAGTTTTAGGTGTTAGCTTTTAGCTACCCTCGTCGGCGGGCTCAAGCGTGTTTTCAGCTATTTTGCTCTCGGCTGGGATGCTCAGGCATGTTTTCATCCATTTTGCTTTTGGTTTTGGGTGTTAGCTTTTAGCTATCCTCATCGGCGGGCTCAAGCGTCTTTTCAGCTATTTTGCTCTCGGCCGGGATGCTCAGGCATGTTTTCAGCCATTTTGCTTTTTGTTTCGGGTGTTAGCTTTTAGCTACCCTCATCGGCGGGCTCAAGCGTCTTTTCAGCTATTTTGCTCTTGGCCGGGATGCTCAGGCATGTTTTCAGCCATTTTGCTTTTTGTTTCGGGTGTTAGCTTTTAGCTACCCTCATCGGCGGGCTCAAGCATCTTTTCAGCTATTTTGCTCTCAGCCGGGATGCTCAGGCATGTTTTCAGCCATTTTGCTTTTTGTTTCGGGTGTTAGCTTTTAGCTACCCTCATCGGCGGGCTCAAGCGTTTTTTCAGCTATTTTGCTCTCGGCTGGGATGCTCAGGCATGTTTTCAGCCATTTTGCTTTTTGTTTCGGGTGTTAGCTTTTAGCTACCCTCATCGGCAGGCTCAAGCGTCTTTTCAGCTATTTTGCTCTCGGTCGGGATGCTCAGGCATGTTTTCAGCCATTTTGCTTTTTGTTTCGTGAAAATAACTCGTTGGAAGTCATGACAAGACATGCTGTGGATGAATATCATCTTTATTGATCACGAATATAAACTAATACATATGTTGTCGAAGAATATTGTCCTTCGTCGATTGTGAACGTTGGTCCCTTGTGGCTTGCATATCTGTTTTTTCTTGAGTTGTTTTTACGCGTAGAATCTTCTTAGCTGGCTGATGTGCCATGTATTACTGACTTCTCTTCCATCTTTGGTTATTAACTTGTATGTGCCTGGTCCGGTGACTTTTGTGACAATGAACGGTCCTTCCCATGGACTGAGTAGCTTATGTCGTCCATCAGTCTTTTGTATCCTTCTTAGCACTAAGTCTCCGACTTGTAATGATCGAGGATGGGTACTCTTGTTGTAGTGTCGTCTTAAACCTTGTAGGTATCTAGCTGACTGGAGGGTAGCATTTACTCTGACTTCTTCTGAGCTATCGAGTTCTAATCTTCTTGTGTGTTCTGCTTCTCCTTCATCGTATTGTTCTATCTTTGGTGATGTCCAGATCAAGTCGGCAGGCAGTACGGCCTCTGATCTGTATACTAGGAAGAAGGGTGAGTAGCCTGTTGCTCTGCTTATTTGAGTTCGTAGCCCCCATACTACTTTCGGTAATCCTTCAATCCATTTGGACCCATAGTCCACTAGTTCTTCGTATAACCTTGGTTTTAATCCAGCTAGTATGAGTCCATTAGCCCTTTCTACTTGTCCGTTGGCTTCTGGATGTGCAACAGACGCATAGTCTATACTAAAACCACAGTCTTGTGCCCAGCTTTTGAATTCTGTAGCTGTGAAGGGGGAGCCTAGATCTGTGATGATTCGATTGGGCATGCCGAAGCGGTGTGTAATGTCTTGGATGAACTCGACTGCTTTGGCTGCGTTGTATTTCGTGAGTGGTTTGTATTCAATCCACTTGGTGAACTTGTCGATCGCTACAAAGATGTACTCGAAACCGCCTTTTGCTTTCTTCAGGGGTCCTACTTGATCCAGCCCCCAGCAGGAAAAGGGCCAAGCGGGTGGGATGTAGATAAGATTGTGAGCTGGTACATGGGCTTGTCTTGCAAACATTTGGCAACCTTTGCATTTTCTGACAAGTTCTTCTGCGTCTTTCAAAGCGGTTGGCCAGTAGAATCCGGTGCGAAATGCTTTGCCAACCAGTGTCCTTGAAGCGGCATGATTTCCACAGCAACCTGAGTGTATTTCATCTAGGATCTCTTTGCTTTCTTCAAATGAGACACATTTTAGGAGTACTCCTGATGATGCTGCTCTTCTGTAAAGTCTATCTCCTACTAGAACGTAGTTTTTGCTTCTGCGAACAACTTGGGTGGCTTCTGCTTTATCTGCTGGCAATTTATTTTCTTTGATATAGTCGATGAAAACTTGGCTCCATGAAGTGTTGATTACCAAGATCTGAACGCCTTTAGACTGAATTTCATGGGTTGTTTCACCGGGTTGTTTGATAGAGGGAACTGATAGCTCTTCTATGAATACGCCGGGTGGAACCTTCGCTCTGTCTGATCCGAGCTTGGCGAGGACATCTGCTGCAATGTTGGAATCGCGTAGGACGTGTAGAATTTCTAATCCTTAGAAATGTTTTTCAAGTTTCCATATTTCAGCACAGTAAGCACCCATGTTTTCTTTGGTGCAATCCCAATCTTTGTTGACTTGGTTGATGACTACTGCCGAATCGCCGTATACGAGTAATCTTTTTATTCCGAGGGTAATTGCCACTCGTAACCCGTGGATGAGGGCTTCATATTCTACTTTGTTATTTGTAGCTTGCCACAATATCTGAAGGACATACTTGAGTTGTTTTCCTTCTAGAGAAATGAGGAGAACGCCTGCGCTGGCTCTGCCTAGTTTGAGTGACCCATCAAAGTACATCTTCCAGTGATCAACTATTGTATCTGATAAAGGCTGTTGAATCTCTGTCCACCTGGCCACAAAATCAGCAAGGGCTTGAGATTTGATTGCTTTCCGTGGGGTGAAATCGATCTTAAGAGCTCCGAGTTCAACTGCCCACTTTGATATGCGTCCCGTCGCATCTCGGTTGTGTAAGATGTCTTTGAGCGGGAAGTCTGTCACCACGGTAATCTTGTGGCTTTCAAAATAGTGGCGAAGCTTGCGTGAGGTGATAAGTAGAGCGTAGAGTAGTTTTTGTACATGCGGGTACCGGATTTTTGATTCAGACAATACTTCGCTGATGTAGTATACGGGTCGTTGTACTTTATACACGCGTCCTTCTTCTTCTCTTTCTATGACTATTGTCATGCTGACCACAGCAGTAGTCGCCGCAATGTATAGCATCATATCTTCGTCTTTCCTTGGGGGTGTGAGAATTGGTGAGGATGTTAGGTATGCCTTAAGTTTCTTGAAAGCTTCATCGGCCTCTTTTGTCCTCTCAAACTTTTCTGTCTTCTTTAGTAGTTTAAAGAAAGGTAACCCCTTTTTGCCGAGTCTTGATATGAAACAGTTGAGGGCCGCCATGCATCCTGTTAGTTTCTACACATCTTTGATACTTCTAGGTGGGCCCATCTCTGTTATAGCTCGAATTTGCTTGGTGCTGGCTTTAATCCCATGCTGACTGACCAAAAATCCGAGTAGTTGTCCTGAGGGAACTCCGAATACACATTTATTTGGGTTCAACTTCCATCTCCATCTCTTCAAGTTTTTGAAGGTTTGCTTTAAATCTTCAATCAGAGTGTCTGGGTTCTTTGTTTTCACCACTACATCATCCACGTATGCCTCCACATTTTCACCGATTTGATCCCCAAGGCAAGTTTGGATAGCTCTTTGGTATGTGGCGCCAGCGTTCTTTAGTCCAAACGACATGGTCTTGTAACAGTAAGCACCGAACGGAGTAATGAAAGACGTCTTTCTCTGGTCTTGTTCTTTTAATGCGATCTGGTGATACCCTGAATAGCAATCGAGAAAGGATAATAGTGCAGACCCTGCTGTTGAGTCGACTATCTGGTCAATGCGTGGTAGCCCGAACGGATCTTTTGGGCAATGTTTGTTGAGATCTGTGTAGTCAACGCACATGCGCCACTCGTCCGTGTTCTTCTTCTGCACAAGGACCGGGTTAGCTAGCCAGTCTGGATGAAGGATTTCTCTGATGAATCCGGCTGCCATCAGTTTTGTGATTTCTTTTTTAATCGCTGCCTTTTTGTCAGGTGAGAATCGTCGTAGCCGTTGCTTTACAGGCTTAGAGCTTTCATTAACATCAATTCTGTGCTCAGCCAACTCTCTTGGGACACCTGGCATGTCGGTTGGCTTCCAAGCAAAGATATCTTTATTGTCCCGAAGAAAGTTGGTGAGCGTGAGTTCCTATTTTGCCAAGAGGTGAGCACTGATGGTTGCTGTTTTGGAGGTATCGCCAGTGCCCAAGTCGATTTGCTTGACGTCGGCTTCTTTTGGTGGTGTGATGATGCTGGGCTTTTTAGCCGGTATTTCTAATTCTTTTTGGCTCATCTCTGCAGCAATTGTGGCTATTTCTTTTCTTCCATTGTCGGCTTATGCTTTGGCTGCAATTTGGATTGCCTGAACGTCGTAGTCAAAAGCACGCTTTAAATCACTTCGAAGAGAAAGGATACCGTTGGGCCCTGGCATCTTAAGCAATAAGTACGGATAATGTGGTATTGCCATGAATTTTACCAGTGTTGGGCGTCCGAGGATTGCATGATATGACGAATCGAAGTCTGCGACCTCAAATTTGATAAACTCTGTTCGGTAGTTCGAAGGAGTTCCAAAAGTAACGGGTAAAGTAACTTGCCCGAGTGGCATGGCTGCTTTGCTAGGTACTATTCCGTAAAAAGGTGTGCTTGTTGGTGTAATCATCCCGGCGAGTTGTAGTCCCATCTTTCTTAGTGTTTCTAAAAAGATAATGTTGAGTCCAGCTCCCCCGTCGATTAGTACTTTGGTGACAGTCATACCGGCAATAGTTGGGTCTAGAACTAGTGGGTAATGGCATGCGTTCCCTACGCTAGTCCATTGGTCTTCTCTTGAAAATTGGATTGGATATTGTGACCAATTGAGATATCTTGGTGTAGCCGGTTCTGCTGTCATGATAGTCCGTAGTGCTAGTTTTTCTTGATGTTTGCTTCTGCAATCTGGAGCCCCTGAGAAGATCACTGCTACCGTTCCCCTGGGTTTTTGGAGTCCTTTGTCCTCGTGGTTGTCTTTATCTTTTTTCTGATTGTCCTCTTTGGTGTTCTCCTTACTATCTTTTTTTGTGTATCGATCATTGAAAGTGTAGCAATTTCCGATGGTGTGTCTCCCATTAGGGTGCAATGGGCAACGTATGTTTTCAATGTCATCATATCTTCTGGGTTTGGAAAACTTCTTTGATTTGTCGGCCATTGCCACGGTATTGTCTGGTCTACGTTTTCTTTCTTGATGTCTGCTATTTCGATGATTTTGCTTGTCCGGGTTGTCCTGGTTGCTTCTATCCGAGAACCTCTCTCGTGTTTTTCTTCTGCAGTAATCATCTTTTCTACTGTTCGTCTGAACTCTTCATTGTTTCTCGGATTTTCTTTGTAGAAATCTTGAAATTGCCACCTAGCCATGATTCCGTGAGAGAAAGCTTCAATTACTTCTCGTTCGGTGATGTCATGCACTTGAGCCCGCAGTTCGCCGAATCATCGATAGTAATTTCTGAGACTTTCGCCTCCCTTTTGCTTGAGTCCTTTCAGTTCTGCATGAGTGATTGGGTGTGTGATGATACCTGCGAAATTTTCACAGAAAGCTCTTTGCAAGTCTTCCCAATTTCTGATCGACCCTGGGTTCAATTTATCGAACCATTGGAGGGGCATCGTTTCTAGTGCCATGGGAAAGAACAGGGTCTTGATATCGTCGTCTCCCCCAGCTAGTTCAATCGATTGTGAATATATTCTGAGCCATTTCCTTGGTTCAGTTTTGCCATCGTATTTGGAGTGGTTAGATGGTTTGAACTTGTGAGGTAATCGTACCGATGCAAGCCTGTTCACGAAACAGGGGAATCTGTCGTGTGTTCCGGCTTCTTTGAATTCGGATTCGGCACCTCCTTCTAGCCAACTGTTGTTTTGATAGGAATAAGTCTACGAGGCTGTCTGGGTAGGCACCCTACTCCTGGTCTTCCTTGGTTGTTCAAATTGGTGGCCTTGATTATGTTCCTTCCTACTTTCTCCGTTATGGCTTCCACCTGGCCCAAGTCTTTCGAAAGCGGACTTCCTTTGATTTTGGTCTTCTTGCCTGTGGGTTGTTGATCTGGCGGGTAGTCTTGATTGGGCTCTCTCTTCATGCGTTCTCGGGATCGCCGACCGGAACAAGTCTTGGAGCTGTTCATACTTCTCACTGGGATATGAAGTTGCCCTGAGTTCTTCTAATGCTTCTTGAATCTTATTGTAAGGCGTATTCGCCGTGCGTCTTCCTTCGACTTCTCGTTGTGATTTTCTTCTGTCGTATTCAGCCAACTCTGACTCATATCTGATCCAGGCTTCCCTGCGCTGCCTAGCACGGTGTTGGCGCCCTTGCTTCAACTTGTTTTTTCTTTCTCTGGCTTGTTTCTGACTCTCGGTTTCCCCATCGTAGCCCTGGGCAAAGGGTGATCTGTTGGATTCTGATTCATCTGATGACCTGACATCGGGTGCTTCTGGGGGATTTAATGGTGACCGAGGACGTCGAACCATGAGTACTTCTCGCGCGTGAGCCGTTCTATTATTGGTGTTAGTTTTCATACTGTCGGAATTGCTGATGACTTCAGTAGATGCCTCGGTGTCGCAGATCGAGTCTCCTTCTTGGTAAGGTAGAATAGATGTCGTTGTTGTCCCGACTAGTTGGGTTCCGCTATCTTCAGGAACGGGACCTGGCCAGTGGATGATACAGTCTTGCGATGTTATCGTTAGCACGAGACCCTCCTGGGCTCCTGTCAGTGGTATCCCAAGCATTAGATTGAAAGACCTTTCGATCTGTTCCTGATAGGATTTTGCCGTGTTGTCGAGCCCAAATGGAAAAGAACTCGACTTTTTGAAAGAACTCTGAGGGTAATCCGAGTTGTTTTGGGTTGTGCTCTGGAATCCTGCCAAAAAAGAACTCGGTTTCTTGAAAGCACTCGAATAAGACTTCACCTTGGACACGGAACTTGAATTCGAGTCGGATGCGCGTAGCCGTGAAATCTTATTCGAATCGGATATTATGAGCTGCGCGAATCTTCTGATGAGCTGATCCGTCGTAGTCGTCGAAATAGGAAATTCTTCATGATGATCCGGATCTTTGAGGAGATGGCTTTGAAGCTTGCCGTAGTTGTCCGCCTCGCAGATCAATGAGCCAAAGATGAAAGTTGATCCCGTCGGGAAGATCATTTTATCGAGGTCCATCGAGCTCTCGGATGCAAAGTCGCCGAAAGCCCCTACCTGGCGCTACAGCTGTCGATGTTTGACTACCGATAGCCTGCCACGGGGGTCCCCGAGGCAGTATGTTCGGGCTTCAGCGTATGCAGAACTCGACGGTTAACGCAAGAGACAGTCGATTTATCCTAGTTCGGACCCTCGATCTTTGATCGAGTAATAGCCCTACGTCCAGTCGACGTTAGCCTTTGCGTTGGATTGATTGTAAGGTGTTGTGTTGTGTACAATTGTTCTTCTCTCCTCTTAGGAGCCCTGCCCTCCTTTATATAGTCAGGAGGCCAGAGTCCTAGTTGGTTTACAATGAGATTTCCTAGTAGGATTACTGAATAGTACTACTACTAAGATTACATGGGAAGAATCCTAGTTGGACTAGATCTTCTCTCTCCCTTGCAGGGTATCCTGTGGGTCTCGCATCAACAAGCCCCTCATAGTCGCCGCCGCAGTCCCCCCACCATCGGATGTCTCGTCGCGCAGTGGATCTGGTAGAGGGAGCAGCGAGGCAGAGTGCGGTGGAAGCACGCGATGTAGGCGAGCGGCCACCCCACCAGGGGCTACGCGGTGGTGGTCGCGCTTTATGCCATGTCGGGAGAGAGGGAAAGAGAGAGAGTGTCGGATGAATTAGCTCCGACAATCCCTAGCAACGTGATTGCGTAGACTTAGCACATGAGATGAGACATAAGGATTTATACTGGTTCAGACCACAATGCACGTAAAATCCTACTCAAGTGGTGCTGCTAATGCTCTTGTATTCGTATGCTTAATTATAGGGGTTGTTGCTCTTAGCTACGTAGTAGATCGGAATGAGAGGAGATGAATCTCAAATCGCAAGGTCCCTGTCCTCCTTTATATAGACAAAGGAGGTAGGGTTACAATGAGGGTGATCGGACTAACAGATTGGATTCCTAGTTTGTTACATGGAATGCGCAACAAATTGATCCTAGCTATCGTCTAGATACGCCTATCTTGAATATTCTTGGCTTGCCTTGGTCCTCACGTTAATCGTCCGCCTCAGCCCTCGTGGGCCTCATCCTTGACGGCTACTGGGCTGATAGCTTGGACGTTTTCGTATATACGTGCGGTGTGGGCAAGGAGAGAGGAAGGGGAGGCTGGGGTGGAGACGTGGATGGTGCTTAGCCAGCGGCGTCGACCAGCGGGGTGGAAGCGGCAGTGTCGCCTGCGGCAGCCGCAGAGTACGGAGCGAAGTGAGCATTGATGGTTTGTTTTCTTTTTTTTATGCGAGCAAGCGGCACGAGCGGTGTCACGTAGGAGTGGATAAAAAAGCCTCGTGGACATTGCGGCCCAACAACGGGTCCGTCCGTCCGGAGGAACGTCCTGAACATCGCATTACCGCATTTTCTATGCAAGTTCGTTGCCAGTTGACACAACAAAATACCGTTGTCTTCAACAGTTGTTGTTCCTTGACTGAAGCAGCAGTCCAACCTCGAGAATTACAGCAACCACGAGTTCTACTAGCACAAAGGTAGGCATCATCCGGTTAACAATTCTCCGAATCCAGGAACACTTGATGCATGAGCCAGAGCATTACCGTTTTCCCTATGCAAGTTCGTTGCCAGTTGCCACAGCAAAAAACCGTTGTCTTCAACAGTTGTTCCTTGACTGAAGCAGCAGTCCAACCTCGAGAACTACAGCAACCACGAGTTCTACTAGCACAAAGCTAGGCATCATTCGGTTAACAATTCTCCGAGTCCAGGAACACTCGATGCATGAGCCGTATACAAATGCCGTCTCTTTCTGAAACTGAGTGGAGCCTCTGCTACGTGCAGACGTGCTACCTACCGTGGTGCAGCCGTGCAGGACGGACCATGGGCCTGCCATTTGTTTTCAGGGCGTGTCGGGGGTCAAAAAGAAAAGAAAAGAAACTAACTGCCCGCTCGTTGCCGGACAAGCGACAGCTGCCGTTTTCCAACACGAAGGATTTGCTACGGCGCACAGCCCGAGGGTGAGGGTAAAATCGGGCTCTTTTGTTAATTAATTAATTAAAAATGTTCGCCCGGCTTGACTTAGTGGTTCGTAGGCGTTGTTGTCTTGATAACGACGGCTGCAGCAGCTTCAAGCAGCATTGCAGCGTCACTTTCCAGGTTTCTTATAAATGGAAAAACGTCTCCAGTGCGAACACGAGAGCCTCGCTGTCCCGGTCGCGAGCAAAACCGGCGATCATCCCTTGCAGCATGACACTATCTATTTTCTTTTAAAAAAATCATCATTTCTACAACTATACTGGCATATACGCTTAAGATTTAAGCAGCTGTTGCTGCTGGTTTTTTAATTACTGATGCTAGCCTTCCACTGCTACTTGCTTCCTCATGTTGGTTGGTTGGCTGCTGCAGCCTCAATCAACCAGCTGAAGTAATTTCTAAGTTTATTTTCTAGATTTTAGAAAGTTATATACTCCTATTTAATTATTTCTACACACAATTCTTTTACTCTTTTTCTAGAACAAACTTCCGAGGACAACTCATTAGCATTAACATTTTCAACATTACGGCCTCGTTCGACTAACAGAATTTTGGCTGAAACTGGCTAAAAAATACTGTTCTGGCTGAATTATTGTGAGAGAAAAACACTGTTACAGCTAAAAAAAGCCGAACAAGCCGAATATGGGGTAAACCGAACGGGGCCTACTTTAACTAGAACGATATCACGAGAAATTCCTTTCAGAAACTTTCATTTTGTTTTTTTTTACGAACAACTTGTACACATATTTCTCGTTGTTCAGCATATTTAAGAAACTTCATATTTTTAGAAACTTTTATGAACAACTAATACTATTCAACAACTTTAAAAAAACATATTCAAAATAAGTTTATCTTTTTCTAGTAATTTTCTGTAACAACAACTCATAAAAAAAACTTATTAATCACAACATGTACTACTCCCTCCATCCTAAATACCCTAGCAATTCTATGATAGACTAT
The DNA here is from genome assembly GCF_019320115.1 of Miscanthus floridulus. Taxonomy (NCBI): domain Eukaryota; kingdom Viridiplantae; phylum Streptophyta; class Magnoliopsida; order Poales; family Poaceae; genus Miscanthus; species Miscanthus floridulus. The sequence continues at coordinate 116,482,592 of NC_089584.1, forward strand.
ACGGTAATACAATTGACACATGTAGTCCTCCTTTAACTATAGATAAATCTTATGCTTACTATATTTTAAGCCTGATATAGACACTATGGTAGGGGTACACATGTAGTAGGTGCTTTCTGGGAGTTAATTCCTTAAAATTTAGGACAAATTTTGAATGCTTTAATTAATACTATATATATATTTCATGTCAGAGGGAGTAGTAAAAAAATTAGTCATTTTTAATATAAAGTTTTACTTAATTTATTTAAAAATGTCAAGAAAAAAGCAGTTGAACAAAATTCTACTTCTACTTGTAACAAGATTCAAGTAGATAGGCAAGATGGATGTGAAAAAGAGAAACAAAAAGAGAAAAAAAGAAAAAAAAGAAAAGCTATAAAAAACGTTAGGCTCCACTCACATGGACTCAGGTTGTGTTTTGTTCAACTGCTGAAAAATGCTTCTGTTATAAAAAAGCAGAACACCAACCAAATGGGCAAAACCAGAATGTGTTTTCTTAGAAGTAGCTGTTTTCGTTGGATCCTGATTTTGGCTTTTAGCATTATGCTTTTCCAAATTGTGAAAATGGAGGGACGTTTTATGACTATTTCAAGGGAGATAAAAGGCAAGAATTTTTTTTCTCGAACACGCAGGAGAGCTGCGTATCATTATATTAAGAAGAATAAGAGGGTAGATTTCATAGTTGTTTTAACTAAACATTCACTACTATGTAAAAATTAACCGAGGCGGGCAAGCCATCCGCCTCTACCAAAAGGTCACGGTTAATCTAGCCTTAACAGAGGTGGTTGGCCGCCCACCTCGGTTAATCAAATAAAAAAACAAAAAAATAAGAAAGCCCATCGGCAATGAAAGCATCTAGACCCCTAGTTTGGTTTCGGTGATTAATGACGACACAAGATTACTGTGACTAATGTATGTTTTGCATAGGCAACTTGAGTTAGGTCATGGTAATGGTGATTGATTGAGCAATTATGGTTTTCATGTCCCTGTTGATGGAAATCATTTCGGTTTTCAAAGGATGGACGACAAGGTTAAGGATGGACTAGTTCTAAGTGTCATTTGACGTTGGAGAGACACTTAGAGTAGTTTAGGACTTTGTTTTTCCTTTGGCCGTACTATTAAGGGGGGTACGAACTAGTAGCTTGACCTAGGTGAATCCAGTGGTTTAGGTGTGGTGCACACTTATCAAACTTAGCACTAGGTAGCTCAAGGACAGCCCATAGATCAGTTGAAGTCGATGCCGTTCACAAAGTTGGTAGAATTTAAGGTGAATGAAGACTTGGATGATGACCAGATGCTGGACCAGATGCATAGGTGTCGCGTCCGGTCAACATTAGCTCGCGTAGCTAGGGCTTGCTCATTGACCAAACGCTGGATCCTAGTCAGGATCGGACGCGTAGGTGTGCGCAACTATAGAGCAAGCAACACTCACAAAGGACCAAATGCTGTGACCTAACACACTAGAGGCCGCATCCAGTCAACAACAGTAAGCATCCAGAGAAGGAAATTGCTAAGCGGACGCGTCAGATGAGTGGTGACCGGACGCTGGTCAGAGTCCGGTCTCTGATGACTGTGCTAGCGTCATGTAGCCATTGGCTACTGATAGGATGCGTCCGGTCACTTTGACCTGAGCGTCCGGTCACCTTGAAATGTGCTGAGTTGGACCCCAACGGGTATGTTTTGAAGTGAGGAGTATAAATACTTCCTCCACTCATCCAACTTAGCTCTCTTGTCCATTTGTTCAGCTGAGAAACACCTTTGGAGTGTAAGAGAGAGCAAGAGCCTAGTGGTGTGATTGAGATTTGACAATCCAAGATTAAGGACCTTATTAGTGCATAGGGAGTAGCAAGTGTGCATCCACCTCTCTCATTAGGCTTGTCTTGGTCAAGTGAGAGTTTGTGCTTGTTACTCTTGGTGATCGCCATCACCTAGATGGCTTGATGGTGATTGGAAGCTTGGTGATCATCCGATGGAGCTTGTGGATGATTCAAGTCAGGTTGTAAGCGGTTGTGTGTGATTCACCGCTATGGAGTGTCGAAGAATCAGCCCGTAGAGAGCACTTGATCCTTGTGCAGATCAAGGGGGAGCTACACCCTTGTACGGGTGCTCCAATGAGGACTAGCGGGGAGTGGTGACTCTCTGATACCTCAAAAAACATCGCCGCGTTCCTCTTCCTCTCTTTACTTTGAGCATTTACATTTGAGCAATTCAATCCATGTCTTTATATTCTTAGAATTGCCAAGCTAGAGTAGAATTTAAACCTAGTGTGCAAAACTTTTGTGCGGTAGAACAATAGAAACACTTCTAGGCACAAGAGGGTGAAATGGGCTAAGTGTAGGGCTTAATTATTGCAAAAACATTAGAATAAGCCCAATTCACCCCCTCTTTTGGGCATCTTGATCCTTTCAATTAGTATCGGAACCTCGTGCTCCTTGAATTAGGCTTAACCGCCTAAAGCAAGATATCCCACGGGGATGGACTCCCTCCTGTCTTTAAGGGAGACGACTTTTCTTATTGGAAAATTCTACCTAGAGGCTCTAGATGTTGGAGTACTTAGAGCCACCTTACAAGGTATCCCAACACATAGGGATCCCGCTAACCTTTAAGGTGATGAGATTCACTACGAGAAGTGGAATGCAAAGGCTAGAAACACTTTTTTTAGAGGCCTTTGCAAGGATGTCTTTAACCATGTGCGGAACCACAAAGACGCCCATCAACTATGGTCGGACATTTGTGCACTCCATGACGGAACCAAGAGTGAGCGTGAGGAACGCTATCACCTCGTGATGAAGAAGCTTAATTCATTTGAAATGCTTCCTAGTGAAAGTGCTAATGAAATGTATTCACGCTTGAATATTCTTGTAGAGGAGGTCAATGGGCTTGGACTCACTCAAATGCAACCATCCGATGTTGTGAGAAAGATCTTGAGTGTCCTTCCCATTGACAAGTATGGGCATATTGTGATGGTGCTTCATCAAGGCGATCTTTCCACCGCTACACCAACTCAAATATTAGGGAAGATCAATGCTCATGAGATGTACATGCACACCACTCCACAAGATGGCTCTTCTTCCACCAAGAAGAAAGATTTGGCATTCAAGGCTAGCCAAGAAAAGAGGGGCAAAGCAAAAGTTGATCATGATACCTCAAGTGATGATGAGATTGATGATGCAAGCCTTGCTCTCATGGTGAGAAGAACTGCCAAGATGCTTAAGAAGCTAAACAAGTATGGTGTCAAGTTTGATGGTAAGAAGAAGAAATTCTTCACTAATAGTAGAAGGAAGCCCATCTCCGAAGTCCGGTCATCTAGCTCATCAATGCCCCAAACCCAAGAAATACAAGTATAAGAAGAAGTACAAGTGCAAGAAAAAAGACTCATGTGATGATAATGTTGAGAAGAAGAAGAACTAGCCATACAAGAAGATGGATGATAAGAAGAAGGAATTTCACAAGAAGAAGAAGAATGGCAAGGCCTATATTGTTGGTGATTGGCTCACGGACATTGAATCATCAAGCGGCTCATCCGATGATGAAAGTGAAAATGAGAAGGAGAAGGTGGCCGCTCTTGTGATTGGGTCTTCACTACCTTCACCGACACCGTCGTCATCATCTTCTACGCACCTATGCCTCATGGCCAAGGGTGAATGAAAGGTACAAAATAATGATGGTAGTGGTGGTGATGACAATGCTAGTGATGATGAGAATGGTAGTGATAGTGATGAAGAATTTGAATCGCCTTCTTATGATGATCTTGTGAAATTGTTAAACCAATACACTAAAATCGTTAGAAAGACAAGAGCTAAAAATAAGAAGCTAGAACTTATGAATGACTCACTCTTAGCAAAGTATGACATAGCCAAAAAAGCTAATGATGAGCTTAGAGAAGAGAACAAAATTGTGTCATCCAAACTCAAGGAACTCAAAACCTCTAAAAGGGAGCTTAGAGAAAAATATGATAAACTTGAGGAGATACACAATGAGCTCACCACTAGTTACAACTTGCTAAAAGAAGAGTACATAATCTCAAGGTTAATCATGATAATCTTGTTCTTTCTCATGAGTTATTGCCAAATGAGCCACATGATGCTACTAACAATGTTGTTAAGATTGATATAGCCACATTATGTGATAACTTGATTGTTGAAAGCATTGAGCAAGGTTCTAGTAGCAAAGGCAAGAAAGTGGTTGAATCCGACAACTATGATGATTATGTCAAGCTAAAGAATGAAAATGAAAAAGCTCAAGAAGGATCTTGAAAAGCTATCAACCACCAACACAATTGTGATAGAGAATCTTGACAATAATCATGATATGTCACTTGAGAATGAGATGCTTAGAGAAGAGAACAAGAAACTCAAGATGGATAAGAACCATGATGAACTTAGAGAAGAAAACAAGAAACTTAAGTTAGAGAAAGAGCATCTCAAAACCGGTTTGAGCAAGTTCACAAGAGGCCAATATCTCCAAAGTGAGCTACTTATGAACACCGTGATGAAGATGGATAGAAGTGGCATTGGGTTCTTGGCAAATTAAGAGAAGAAAGCTCAAGTTCAACATCAACAACAATACAAGTCAAACCCTAAGCCAAAGAGATGCTTTGAGTGTGGACAAGGTCACTTTGCTCATGAGTGTGAAACTCTAGCACCACAACCCTTGCCCAAGTATGCTAGACCCTTTGCCTTCAATGCTCACTACATGCTTAGAAAAGAATATAGTGGAAAGATGAAAGTTATGTTCTTGGGTCCACCCAACAAGAATAGGCCTAATCAAATTTGGGTTGCTAAGTCACTAGTTGAGAAAGTCAAGGGCCCTCATCAAGTTTGGGTCCCTAAATAACAAGTTTGATCTCTTGTGTGTGTAGGTGAACTACAAGACCGGTGGAAGTTATTGGGTTATTGATAGTGGTTATACTCAACATATGACCAGTGATCCTCGTATGTTCTCCTCACTAGATGAAGAAGTAGATGGTCAAGAAAGGATTACATTTGGTGACAATTCAAAGGGCAAAGTACAAGGGTTGGGCAAAGTTGCAATATCAAATGATCACTCAATATCAAATGTGTTATATGTTGCTTCATTGAGCTTCAACTTGCTATCCGTTGGTCAATTGTGTGATCTTGGTTTTCAATGTTTGTTCACCGAGAAAGAAGTGGTTGTGTCAAAGAAAGATGATGATCAAGATATATTCAAGGGTTTTAGATACAACAACCTATATCTAGTGGATTTCACCTCTAAAAATGCAAACTTGAATACATGCTTATTCACTAAAACATCACTTGGGTGGCTTTGGCATAGAAGACTTGCACATGTTGGGATAAGCTCACTCAAGAAGTTAATGAAAAATAAGTTGGTGGGAGGTTTGAAGGATGTGAAATTTTAAAATGACAAGCTTTGTAGTGCATGTCAAGCCAGCGAGGAAGTTGCAAACACTCATCCAACCAAAGCTTACATGTCAACAACAAGAGTGCTAGACCTTCTCCACATGGATCTATTTGGACCAACAACTTACAAGAGTTTGGGAGGCAATCTCTATTGTCTTGTGATAATTGATGACTACTCTAGATACACTTGGGTGTTCTTCCTTCATGACAAGATTGAAGTGGCCGCATGTTTCAAGAAGTTCACCAAGAGAGCACAAAATGAATTTGAAGTGAAGCTAAAAAAGATAAGAAGTGACAACATGAAAGAGTTTGGCAACACAAATATTGAAGCACATTGTGATGAAGTTGGGATTAAGCATGAGGTCTCCACAACCTACACTCCTCAACAAAATGGTGTAGTAGAGAGAAAGAACCAGACACTAATCACCATTGCAAGAACAATGCTTGATGAGTACAATACGCCTCAAGATCTATGGGTGGAAGCTATCAACACTGCATGCTATGCATCCAACCGCCTATTTCTCCAAAAGTTTCTTAGCAAGACCCCTTATGAGTTGCTCAATGGGAAGAAGCCAAACGTCTCATTCTTCTAGGTATTTGGTTGCAAAAGCTACATCTACAAGAAGTGGCAACACCTAGGGAAGTTCCAAAGATATTGTGATATTGATTTTCTTGTTGGTTACTCATCAAAGTCCAAAGCATATCGAGTATTTAATCATGCCACCAGCTTGGTTGAAAAAACATATGACGTGGAATTTGATAAATCTAATGGCTCCGATGGAGCACATGAGAATCTTGATAATGTAGGTAATGAACCATTGAGGGAGGCCATGAAGAACATTCTAGTTGGAGACATCAAGCCCAAAGATGATGAAGATAATGTACAAGTGATTGATCCACCCTCTTCATCAAATATGCCACAAGATGATGATAAAGATAGGAGAGTAGAAAATGAAGATACTCACGTCTCCCATGACTAAATGGTGGTACAAGCTCAAGATGTTGGTGCTCCACAACCTCTTTCTCAAGTGGTTGATAGAAGAAATTCATCCCTACTACAAGCACATCCGCAAGATCTCATCATATTAAGTCATTCAAAGGGTGTAATGACTCGCTCTCAAAAACTTGCTTCATTTATTAAACATCACTCGTTTGTTTCTTGTATTGAGCCTAAGAATATAGAAGAAGCTCTTCAAGATCCAGATTGGATAAATGTCATGCATGAAGAGTTGAACAACTTTACCTACAATGAAGTTTGGACCCTTGAAGAGCGACCACGAGATGCAAGAGTCATTGGAACAAAGTGAGTGTTCCGCAACAAGCAAGATGATCAAGGCATCATTGTGAGGAATAAGGCAAGGCTAGTTGCAAAGGGGTTCTCTCAAGTTGAAGGGTTGGATTTTGGAGAGACTTTTGCACCGGTTACAAGACTTAAAGCTATTTGTATCCTTCTTGCACATGTATCTCATCATAAAATGAAATTATATCAAATGGATGTTAAAAGTGCTTTTTTAAATGGCATCATAAATGAACTAGTCTATGTTGATCAACCTCCCGGGTTTGAAGACTCTAGATGTCATAATCATGTTTATAGGTTGTCCAAGACGCTATATGGGCTAAAGCAAGCCCCAAGAGCTTGGTATGAGCGCCTTTGGGATTTCCTAATTGAGAAGGGCTTCACTATTGGGAAGGTCGACACCACACTATTCAGCAAGAAGCTTGAGGGAGAGATCTTCATTTGTCAAGTTGTTTACACCAAAATTTGGAAGGAGTCACGCAGAGACTTAAAAGCTCCTAAGTGTCGATGTTTTACCACCGATAGCCTGCCACGGGGGTACCCGGGGCAGTATGTTCGGGTTTCGGCGTATGCCGAACTCGATGGTTAACGCAAGAGACAGCCGATTTATCCTGGTTCAGGCCCTCGATCGTAGATCGAGTAATAACCTTACGTCCAGTCGGCCTTAGCCTTTGCATTGGATTGATTGTCAAGTGTTGTGTTGTACAATTGTCGTCTCTTTGCCTCAGGAGCCCTGCCCTCCTTTATATAGTCAGTAGGCCAGAGTCCTAGTCGGTTTACAATGAGATTTCCTGGTAGGATTACTTAATAGTTCTACTACTAAGATTACATGGGAAGAATCCTAGTTGGACTAGATCTTCTCTCTCCCTTGTGGGGTATCCTGTGGGTCCTGCATCGACAAGCCCCCGAGCACTTCATGGTTGAGCTCTGAAAGTCTCGCTTTGCTCTTTCAAGTCTTGTTGAGTAGGAACAAAATGTCATCCGAGTGCTTTCTGGAGTGAAACCTTGTAGCGCTTCTTGGGATCTTCGAGTGGTGAGTGCTTTTTGAAAAAAGTACATCCATCTGGTTGTAGCCCCCGAGCCTCTTGCTATTTGGAACAAGGAGCTGGAGGATCTTGTCTTGAAGTTGCTCTGATTGTTCGTTGAAGTTTTATGAAAAAGAACTCGAATATGGCTCGTTCCGGGTTCTTTTTGTCGTAATGTCTTGAAGTGGTCTGCGTTGAGGAAGAGTGTAACCCCCGAGCCTCTTGCTATTTGGAACAAAAAGTTGGAGGGTCTTGATCCTTTATGTTGTTTTAAAATTTGTGTTCTGAAGTAGTTCCCGAGACTTGGATTATTTCATCATCTGAATAGTTACGCGGCATGCAGCCTCCGAGCTTATGTCCGGGTTCTTTTTGGTTGGGTGCAATTTTTCGTAAAAATTGCACTCACTGAGTGTAGCCCCCGAGCCTCTTGCTTTTGCTTTGCAAAAGTTGGAGGGTCCAGATTCTTGTCTTCAAAAAATTCTGTGGTTATGTATCCTGCTTTCTCCGAGTTCTTCTCTTTTAGAAAAGAGGTTGGATGAAGAGTCTTGATGTGTCTTGTATTCCTGGTCCTTTGTCTTTGGTTCCGAGCCTTCGGGAGTAGTTGAAAATGAAGGCCGAGCTCCCTAGCTTAGTGTTGATTAAGCTATGATGTTGGCCGAGCCCCCGAGTGTATATCTGTGTTGTTTTGTTTAGGAAGAACTCGGATGCGAGGTCTTGGCGTATTCTTTTGATAGTCTGCTGTTGTTAGATGTAGTTGTGTGGTGGTGGTTGAGTGTAAATGCCTTTTGTTCACGGGTTGTACTGTGCTGGTATATTCTTCCGAATATGCCCGTCTTCGAGTACTGTTTCTTCTCGCCTGAGTCATCCATTATTGAGTCCTGTCTTTTCACTGTGTCCTTTGTTAGGCTTATTTCGTTGGTACTCCTGGTCCATGTGCGCCGATCCTTTGGCCTATAAATACTGTCTCGGAGTGCTTGTTTTCATCCATTGGACATTCTGTTGAAACCTTCGCGGTTGTGAACATGGTAGTTTGTGAAGTAGAGCAGCCCCCGGGCGTATTTTGTAGTTCCTGTGTGTCTTGTCGTAGCTGGAGGAAGTCTTGTGATAGGGATTAGAGGTAGGCTAATCCCGTGACAGCATTGTGCCAGGATGTACGTGGTGGTAGTTGGAGGGAGTCTTGTGATGTGGGCTTCGTTCCTTCATCCGGCAGTTCTGGGTTGATCCTCGTCGCCTGTCTTGAGACCGTCCGGTGCAGATCAACACCATATCCAGCATCACATCGGTCTTGGGTAGACAGATGCCCGCCGGCCTTCTCTGCTCCATGTTGCCCTGCCGTGCTGCCAATTTCCGCCTTGGATGCACTGCGTCCGTCCTTTGAAGAAAACAGTGTAGCTGATGGCGGTCTGTCCTTCCGAGTAGCAATTTGGGACACGTAGTCGTTCCAGAGCCTAGTCGTGTCCATGTTCCTCTTTGCTACTTTGCTTTTCGTGGTGCCGAGTTCGTTGGGTCTTGTAAGATTTGTAATCTTCTATTTTTGAAGTCGCTTGTAATGTAACGAATCTTGTCTTCTGAGTTGTCTTTGACTTTTCTATTGTGATCCCTGTCGTTCATGAGACTACCGAGTTCTTTCTTACATAACCGGGTTCTTTTGTTCCTCGTGAGGTAGCCCTTTCTTTCTTCTTGGTTCAACGAGTTGTTCTTGTGGTTATCTGATAACCCTGCTGTGGTGCTGTGCGGATAAGTCTGAAATCTACCCGTTGGTTTGTACCGTTGTGTGGATTCGTGCCCTCCGTCGTTTTAGCTGCGTCGGTAAATGGACCGTTGCGTTCCCACGCTGTGCTTTAACGGGCCTTATGGGCCGTTTGTATCACTGAGAAATCTATTTAAAGACCTTTTATCTTCCTTTCCCTTGTCGCCCAGCTCTTGCCTTTAAACCCTAGTTCTCAGAAACCCGCCGCCGTCATTGTCGCCATTGCCCGAGCACCATCATTCTAGCTTCGTCCTCCTTAGCGCCTTTTTTGCTTCCACCAGTTCATGGGAAAGAAGAAGACCGCAAGCAAGTCTCAGGCGACCTTCGTGGACGAGGAGTCATCCCTATCTTTGATTGAAAACCAGGAGTTCGTGGCCATGAGGGCAGCTTAGAAGGTTTGGCCGGCTCCAACAACCAGCGAAGACCAGTTGCGCGAGCTCGTTAGTGATGGCTTGATCCAAAGCAAAGTCATCGCTGAATGGAGAGTTCCGGGCGAGCATCGGGTTCCGGCCCCAGGTCCTGGTGAGATTGTCCTTTTTGTTTCTTTTGTCCGCGCTGGACTTTGTCTTCCTGCTTCCGCCTTCCTTCATCAGTTTCTTGGTTATTTTGGGGTTAGTCTGAACCATCTAACCCCCAATGCCGTTCTCCATCTTTCTATTTTTGTTCACCTTTGTGAAGCCTTCCTTGGGATCCCTCCTTCTCTATCTCTTTTTCGCTTTTTCTTTCGCCTGAAACCTCAACCCCGCCGTGAGGAAACCAGTGCCCTCGGCGGTTGCGGGATTCAGTTTCGCCAGGGTCTCAAAATTAAGTTTTTTGATTATGACCTGGTCGATTCTATCAAAGATTGGCATGCCGAGTGGTTTTACGCTGCCAATTTGATCCCTTCTCTTGTCGTTCACTCCGGATCCGGTCCTGTGGTGAATGACCGATGGGACAAGAAGCTTGAGTCACCTGCTGAGATTCAAGCGATCCAGCCACTCCTTGATAGGATTAGCATGCTGAAACAGCAGGGTTTGACCGGCTTTGGTATTGTTTCGAGTTTCCTTCGTCGCCGGGTTCAGCCCCTGAAAGAGCGGGAACATCTCGGCTTTGAGTATTCTAGGGCTGAGGATCCTTCGCGCATGGTCCCAGCTCTTGAGCTGACCGGTGAGGAGGTACTCGAGCATCTCCAGAAGATGCTGAAAGGAGTGAGCGTCATTCCTCCTGCCATCTCTGAGTTCTCGGCCATCAACCCGCCCCCAGCTGTGAGTTGTCTATCTTTTTTATTTGAGTTCTTTATGTACTGTTGCTGCGTCTGTTCTTGCTTAGCTTTTCCTTGTCTCGGTGTTTTGTCTTTTTTTGTAGGAGCTTGGGCGGAACTTTGTCGATCCGATCCCCCTTGATGTTCTCCCTGCCATGGCGGAGACTGGTTATCGTCTAGCTGGTACTTCTGCAATTAGTAAGTCTCAAACTTTTACAGCCCTTCCTGGGGTTTCTTTCAGATTTGTTGATGTATATGAAGAGTATGTTCCTCGTCTAGTCCCTCGTGGTCCTCGCAGTGTCCCGAAGAGGGGGCGAATGGACGGGTCTTCATCTGGCTTGCCCGTCTCCAAGAAGCCTCACAAACCAAGTACTCCCTCAGGTACTCCAGTTGTTGCTAGCATGCTCTTAGGTGAGCACATTTAATACTCTTTGTTCTTTTATTTTCATGTTTCTCTCTTGAACCGAGTACTTTTCATCTCTTTTTCAGCAAGTGCTCTGGTTTCGTTGGCTGAGGAAGAAGAGGATGATGAAGTCCCCCTCATCATGCGGCGGTGAGTTGTTTTTCATATTCTTGTTGCATTGAATTTCTCCTCTTTGTTTTGAATTTTAGTCTTGAACTTTTTTGAAGTAATCGGAGGTCGGGTGTGAGTTCTTCCGAGGCTCTCGCGCCGACTTCTTCTGAAGCTTCGGGGTCGAGTTCTTTGGTTGCCTCTGTCCCGAGCTGTACCGCTCCTCCGGTGCGGAGTTCTTCCATGGCTCCAGCCCCGGCTTCTTCCGCGGCTCCGTTGTCGGCTGTCCCGCTCCCGTCGCCGGGTGGCGGGGACGTCTTCGCCGTTGTGGTTCCCCCTGCGAGGCTTTCTCTTGGCTTCGTGAAGAAAAAAGTAGTCGGGTGAGTAGATTCTAGCTTTATCTTTTTGGCTTTTATCTTCCTTCCTCTGGTTCTTATTGGTGCTTCCTTTTATCACTTTTCAGTGTTTCGTCTTCTCTAATTTCTTCATCGACTTCTTCTCTGCCTCCCGCCGTGCCAACGAGTTCTGAGCCTCGAGACTCACAACATTCTGTTGATGAATTCGCGGCGGGGGCTTCAGAGCTACCTGGCGGAGTCGCGGACTTGGTCGCTCCGGAGGTAACTGTGGCCGTCGCGCCGGGTCCTTCTGGGGGTTTGGCTCCAGCTTCTCTAGAGGTTGCTTTGGTCGTTCCTCCTTCGCCCCAGCCGGCCTCTCTTTCCCCTTCTCTTGCCTCCGGTGGCCCCTCCTTGTCCGATGACGTGGTGCAATAGTTCGATGCCACTCATCGGTTATCGGATCTGACCGCAGCCTGGGGGAGTTTGTCGACCCTTGCGACTTCTTTTGGTGAAAAGCTCCAGGTAAGTTTTACTGCCACTCCTCTTTTGCATGTTTGTTTTTCTTCTATCCTTACGCCTTGTTTCTTTTTGCTTCTTTCTGCTCAGTCTTTTTCTCGTGATCATTCTGGCTTCTTTTTCTCATCTGAAAATGAGAGGAAGTTGTCTTCGGAGGTGGACGCTCTGAAAGCCGATCTTGACCTCCTCCGGGCTGAGTTGGAGATGGAGCGTCAAATGTACCAAAAGGAGGAGAAAGCCCTCCGCGCCCGGGTAGTGGAGACGGAAAAATAGAGAGATGCTACGGTGGAGTCTACGAGGAATGAAAGCAAAGGTGCCGCGAGTTCTGCCTGTTTCTTCTTGTATTTTGACTTCTTTTTCTGCTGACTTGTTCTTGGGTGTCCTGTCTAGCTCTCCGAGTTGAGAAGCAGAAGCTCTCGGAGAGTATTGATGAAATGAGGGCCCTTGTCCGTTCTAGTCATAATAGAGCTGAGGAGGTAATTACTCACGCTGAGGAAGAACTCGCCCTTGCTAAGCTGATTAGGCGCGGAGCTGACAGAGATCTTGTGCAGGCCCAAAAAACTATTGAAAACTTGTCCGGGAAGCTAGCGACGGCTACTGAGAATTGGAATGCTTTGTGGAAATCTTTTCATTCAGTAGCCGATGTCCTCCGGACTTCGGCGGATGACGGGCAATCTTGGGCATAGTTCATTCCCCGGATTTCGACTCGTTTCCAAGAGTTCGCGAAGAGGTGTGCCCAAGTATGTACCAAGAATGTGCTGGCCCAGGTCCGGGTCCTTGCTCTAGAGGCGCCTCTCTCCAAGATAGCAGAAGAAGCTGACAGCCAAGAATATCTTGACGCCGTTGAAAGGATGGAGCCTGAGGTCGAAGATCTAGCCAGTAGGGTTGTAGATAGTCTAAATATTGACATTTCCCTTTCTGATGACAACGCCTGACTCGATTGAGCATCCCCTTGTAATATTACACTCCTTTTTAAATGAAGATTCTTTATTTTTGTTGATGTATTCTTTGCCTGGGTGCGGTTGAAGTTATTTGACTTGCTGAGTACCTTGTCCTGTTCCCGTCTCTGCTCCGTAAAACAACTCTGTGCGTTATTCTGACGAGGCCCCTCGATTTGTCGAGTACTTTTCTTTTCTTTCTCCCTTGTGATCCGTCGAGTGCTTTTCTTTTCTTCCTCCCTTGTGATCCGTCGAGTGCTTTGTCCGTGCTATGACTTGTTAGATGTAGATCTTTGCGTTAACAACCTTTCGCCTGCGCTATGTGAAACGACTCGGTATAGAATGTTGCCTCGACAAACTTCGGCATCCGAGTGCTTTCTTGAGTGGCGCTTGTGTTTTAGTGAGGAAAAAGTATTCCTATCTGGATGTAGCCCCCGAGCCTCTTGCTTTTCGGAACGAAGTGCTGGAGGGTCTTTTGAAGTTAAATTTCGGTTGACTCAGCCAATTTGCTTTTTGTTAGCTTTTAGCTACCCTCATCAGCAAGTTCAAGCGTTTTTTCAGCTATTTTGCTCTTGGTCGGGATGCTCAGGCAAGTTTTCAGCCATTTTGCTTTTTTGTTTCGGGTGTTAGCTTTTAGCTACCCTCATCGGCGGGCTCAAGCGGTTTTTCAGCTATTTTGCTCTCGGCCGGGACGCTCAGGCATGTTTTCAGCCATTTTGCTTTTTGTTTCGGGTGTTAGCTTTTAGCTACCCTCATCGGCGGGCTCAAGCGTTTTTTTCAGCTATTTTGCTCTCGGCCGGGACGCTCAGGCATGTTTTCAGCCATTGTGCTTTTTGTTTCGGGTGTTAGCTTTTAGCTACCCTCATCGGCGGGCTCAAGCGTTTTTTCAGCTATTTTGCTCTCGGCCGAGACGCTCAGGCATGTTTTCAGCCATTTTGCTTTTTGTTTCGGGTGTTAGCTTTTAGCTACCCTCATCGGCGGGCTCAAGCGTTTTTTCAGCTATTTTGCTCTCGGCCGGGACGCTCAGGCATGTTTTCAGCCATTTTGCTTTTTGTTTCGGGTGTTAGCTTTTAGCTACCCTCATCGGCGGGCTCAAGCGTTTTTTCAGCTATTTTGCTCTCGGCCGGGACGCTCAGGCATGTTTTCAGCTATTTTGCTTTTTGTTTCGGGTGTTAGCTTTTAGCTACCCTCATCAGCGGGCTCAACCATTTTTTTAGCTATTTTGCTCTCGGCCGGGATGCTCAGGCAAGTTTTCAGCCATTTTGCTTTTTGTTTCGTGAAAACAACTCGTTGGAAGTCATGACAAGACATGCTGCGGATGAATATCATCTTTATTGATCATGAGTATAAACTAATACATATGTTGTTGAAGAGTATTGTCTTTCGTTGATTGTGAACGTAGGTCCCTTGTGGCTTGCATATCTGCTTTTTTTCTTGAGTTGTTTTTACGCGTAGAATCTTCTTAGCTGGCTGATGTGCCATGTATTGCTGACTTCTTTTCCATCTTCGGTCATTAACTTGTATGTGCCTGGTCCAGTGACTTTTGTGACAATGAACGGGCCTTCCCATGGACTGAGTAGCTTATGTCGTCCATCAGTCTTTTGTATCCTTCTTAGCACTAAGTCTCCAACTTGTAGTGATCGAGGTTGGGTACTCTTGTTGTAGTGCCGTCTTAAGCCTTGTAGGTATCTGGCTGATTGGAGGGTAGCGTTTATTCTGACTTCTTCTGAGCTGTCGAGTTCTAATCTTCTTGTGTGTTCTGCTTCTCCTTCATCATATTGTTCTATTTTTGGGGATGTCCAGATCAAGTCGGCGGGTAGTACGGCCTCTGACCCGTAAACTAGGAAGAAGGGTGAGTGGCCTGTTGCTCTGCTTATTTGAGTTCGTAGCCCCCATACTACTTTCGGTAATTCTTCAATCCATTTGGACCCATAGTCCACTAGTTCTTCGTATAACCTTGGTTTTAATCCGGCTAGTATGAGTCCATTAGCCCTTTCTACTTGTCCGTTGGCTTTTGGATGTGCAACAGACGCATAGTCTATACTGAAACCACAATCTTGTGCCCAGCTCTTGAATTCTGTAGCTGTGAAGGGGAGCCTAGATCTATGATGATTCGATTGGGCATGCCGAAACGGTGCATAATGTCTTGGATGAACTCGACTGCTTTGGTTGCGCTGTACTTCGCGAGTGGTTTGTATTCAATCCACTTGGTGAATTTGTCGATTGCTACGAAGATGTACTTGAAGCCGCCTTTTGCTTTTTTCAGGGGTCCTACTTGATCTAGTCCCCAGCAGGAAAAAGGCCAAGCGGGTGGGATACAGATAAGATTGTGAGCTGGTACATGGGCTTGTCTTGCAAACATTTGGCAACCTTTGCATTTTCTGACAAGCTCTTCGGCGTCTTTCAAAGCGGTTGGCCAGTAGAATCCGGTGCGAAATGCTTTGCCAACCAGTGTCCTTGAGGCGGCATGATTTCCACAGCAACCTGAGTGTATTTCATTTAGGATTTCTTTGCCTTCTTCAAATGAGATGCATTTTAGTAGTACTCCTAATGATGCTGCTCTTCTATAGAGTTTATTCCCTACTAAAACGTAGTTTTTGCTTCTGCGAACAACTTGTGTGGCCTCTGCTTTATCTGCTGGCAGTTTATTTTCTTTGATATAGTCAATGAAAACTTGGGTCCATGAAGTGTTGATTATCAAGATCTGAACGCCTTTAACCTGAATTTCATGTGTTGTTTCACCAGGTTGTTTGATAGAGGGAACTGATAGCTCTTCTATGAATACGCCGGGTGGAACCTTTGCTCTGTCTGATCCGAGCTTGGCAAGGACATCTGCTGCAATGTTGGAATCGCGTAGGACGTGTAAAATTTCTAATCCTTGGAAGTGTTTTTCAAGTTTCCGTATTTTAGCACAATAAGCACCCATGTTTTCTTTGGTGCAGTCCCAATCTTTGTTGACTTGGTTGATGACCACTGCTGAATCGCCGTATACGAGTAATCTTTTTATTCCGAGGGTAATCGCGACTCATAGCCCGTGGATGAGGGCTTCATATTCTGCTTCGTTATTTGTAGCTTGCCATAATATCTGAAGAACGTACTTGAGTTGTTTTCCTTCTGGAGAAATGAGGAGAACGCCTGCACCGGCCCCGCCTAGTTTGAGTGATCCGTCAAAGTACATCTTCCAGTGGTCGAGGATTGTATCTGATAAGGGCTGTTGAATCTCTGTCCATTCGGCCACGAAATCGGCGAGGGCTTGAGATTTGATTGCTTTCCGTGGGGTGAAAATGATGTCAAGGGCTCCAATTTCAACTACCCATTTGGATATGCGCCCTGTGGTGTCTTTATTGTGTAGGATGTCTCCGAGTGGAAAATCTGTCACTACGGTAATCTTGTGGCTTTCGAAATAGTGGCGAAGCTTCCATGAGGTAATGAGTAGAGCGTAGAGTAGTTTTTGTACATGTGGGTACCGGATTTTGGATTCTGACAGTACTTCGCTGATGTAGTATACTGGACGTTGCACTTTGTACACGCGCCCTTGTTCTTCTCTTTCTATGACTATTGCTATGCTGATTACGGTGGGAGTTGCCGCGATATATAGCATCATATCTTCATCTTTCTTTGGAGGTGTCAGGATAGGCGATGAAGTGAGGTATTCTTTAAGTTTTTTGAAAGCTTCGTCGGCTTCTATTGTCCACTCGAACTTGTCTGTCTTCTTTAGTAGTTTAAAGAAAGGTAACCCCTTTTCGCCGAGTCTTGATATGAAATGGTTGAGGGCCGCCATGCATCCTGTTAGTTTCTGCACATCTTTGACACTTCTAGGTGGGCCCATTTCTGTTATAGCTCGAATTTGCTTGGTGCTGGCTTCGATCCCGCGCTGACTGACCAAAAATCCGAGTAGTTGTCCTGAGGGAACTCCAAATACACATTTATTTGGGTTCAATTTCCATCTCCACTTCTTCAAGTTTTCGAAGGTTTGCTTTAAATCTTCAATTAGAGTGTCTGGGTTCTTTGTTTTTACTACCACATCGTCCACGTATGCCTCCACATTTTCACCGATTTGATTCCCAAGGCAAGTCTGGATAGCTCTTTGGTACGTGGCGCCAGCGTTCTTTAGTCCAAACGACATGGTCTTGTAGCAGTAGGCACCAAACGGGGTGATGAAAGATGTCTTGCTCTGGTCTTCTTCTTTTAGTGCGATCTGGTGATATCCTGAATAGCAATCGAGAAAAGATAATAGTGCGGATCCTGCCGTCGAGTCAACTATCTGATCAATACGCGGTAGCCCGAACGGATCTTTTGGGCAATGTTTGTTAAGATCTGTGTAATCGACGCACATACGCCACTCGTCTGTGTTTTTCTTCTATACAAGGACCGGGTTTGCTAGCCAATCTGGATGAAGGATCTCCTTGATGAATCCGGCTACCATCAGTTTTGTTATTTCCTTTTTAATTGCTGCCTTCTTGTCGGGTGAGAATCGTCGTAGCCGTTGTTTTACAGGTTTGGAGCTTTTGTTAACATCAATTCTGTGCTTAGCCAACTCCCTTGGGACCCCTGGCATGTCGGCTGGCTTCCAAGCGAAGATATCTTTGTTGTCCCGAAGAAAGTTGGTGAGCGCGAGTTCCTATTTTGCCGAGAGGTGAGCACTGATAGTTGCTGTCTTGGAGGTATCGCCTGTGCCTAAGTCGATTTGCTTGACGTCGGCTTCTTTTGGTGGTGCGATGATACTGGGTTTTTTAGCTGGTATTTCTAATTCTTCTTGGCTTGTTTCTATAGCCATTGCGGCTATTTCTTTTCTTCCATTGTCGGTTTGTGCTTTAGCTGCAATTTGGATCGCCTGAACATCGCAGTCAAAAGCGCGCTTTAAATCGCTTCGAAGAGAAAGGATACCGTTGGGTCCTGGCATCTTAAGCAGTAAGTACGGATAATGTGGTATTGCCATGAATTTGGCCAGTGCTGGACGCCCGAGGATTGCATGATATGATGAATCGAAGTCGGCGACTTCAAATTTGATAAACTCTGTTCGGTAGTTTGAAGGAGTTCCAAAGGTAACAGGTAAAGTAATTTGTCCGAGTGGCATGGCTGCTTTGCTGGGTACTATTCCGTAAAAAGGTATGCTTGTTGGCGTAATCATTCCGGCGAGTTGTAGTCCCATTTTCCTTAGAGTTTCTGAAAAGATGATGTTAAGCCCTGCTCCTCCATCGATTAGTACCTTGGTGACGGTCATACCAGCAATAGTCGGATCCAGAACCAATGGATAATGGCCTGCGTTTCCCACGCTAGTCCATTGGTCTTCTCTGGTAAATTGGATAGGATACTGTGACCAATTGAGGTATCTTGGTGTAGCCAGTTCTGCTGTCATAATGGTCCGCAGTGCTAGTTTTTCTTGATATTTGCTTCTGCAATCCGGAGCCCCTGAGAAAATCACTGCTACCGTTCCCCTAGGTTTTTGGAATCCTTTGTCCTCGTGGTTGTCTTCTTCTCTTTTCTGATTGTCCTCTTTGGTGTTTTCCTTACTATCTTTTCTTGTGTATCGATCATTGAAAGTATAGCAATTTCCGATGGTGTGCCTCCCACTAGGGTGCAATGGGCAACGTATGTTTTCAATGTCATCATATCTTCTGGGTTTGGGAAACTTCTTTGATTTGTCGGCCATTGCCACAGTATTGTCTGGTCTACGTTTTCTTTCTTGATGTCTGCTATTTCGATGATTTTGCTTGTCCGAGTTGTCCTGGTTGTTTCTGTCCGGGAACCTTTCTCGTGTTTTTTCTTCTACAGTAATCATCTTTTCTACTGTTCGTCTGAATTCTTCATTGTTTCTCGGATTTTCTTTGCAGAAGTCTTGAAATTGCCACCTAGCCATGATTCCGTGAGAGAAAGCTTCAATTACTTCTCGTTTGGTTATGTCATGCACTTGAGCTCATAGTTCGCCGAATCGTCGATAGTAATTTCTGAGACTTTCACCTCCCTTTTGCTTGAGTCCTTTTAGTTCTGCATGAGTGATTGGATGTGTAATGATTCCTGCAAAATTCTCACAAAAAGCTCTTTGCAAATCCTCCCAATTTCTGATAGATCCTGGGTTCAGTTTGTCGAACCATTGGAGAGGCATGGCTTCCAGTGCCATGGGAAAGAACAGGGTTTTGATATCGTCGTCTCCTCCAGCTAGTTCAATTGATTGTGAATATATTCTGAGCCATTGCCTTGGTTCAGTTTTACCATCATACTTGGAGTGGTTAGACGGTTTGAATTTGTGAGGTAATCGTACCAATGCAAGCCTGTTCGCGAAACAGGGGAATCTATCGTGTGTCTTGGTTTCTTTGAATTCGGATCGGGCACCTTCTTCTGGCCAACTGTCGTTTTGATGGGAATAATCTTGCGAGGTTGTCTGGGTAGGTACCCTACTCCTAGTCTTCCTTGGTTGTTCAAATCGGTGGCCTTGATTATGTTCCTTCCTACTTCCTTCGTCATGGCTTCCACCCGGCCCAAGTCTTTCGAAAGCGGATTTCCTTTGATTTTGATCTTTTTGCCTGTGGGTTGTTGATCTGGCGGGTAGTCTTGATCGAGCTCTCTCTTCATGCGTTCTCGGGATCGTCGATCGGAGCAAGTCCTGGAGCTGTTCATACTTCTCGCCGGGATGTGAAGTTGTTCCGAGTTCTTCTAATGCTTCTCGAATCTTATCGTAAGGCGTATTCGCCGTGCGTCTCCCCTCGACTTCTCGTTGCGATTTTCTTTTGTCGTACTCAGCCAATTCTGACTCGTATCTGATCCAAGCTTCCCTGCGCTGCCTAGCGCGGTGTTGACGCCCTTGCTTTAACTTGTTTTTTCTTTCTCTAGCTTGTTTCTGACTATCTGTTTCTCCGTCATAGCCCTGGGCAAAAGGTGATATGTTGGATTCTGATTCATCTGATGATCTGACATCGGGTGCTTCCGGGGGATTTAATGGTGACCGCGGTCGTCGAACCATGAGCACTTCTTGCGCATGAGTCGTTCTGTTATTGGCGTTAGTTTTCATGCTGTCGGAGTCGCTGATAACTTTAGTGGATGCCTCGGTGTCGTAGATCGAGTCTCCTTCTTGGTAGGGTAGAACAGCTGTTGTTGTTGTGCCGACTAGTTGGGTTCCGCTATCTTCAGAAACAGAACCTGGCCAGTGGATGATACAGTCTTGCGATGTTATCGTTAGCACAAGACCCTCCTGAGCTCCTGTTAGTGGTATCCTGAATCTTGGATTGAAAAATCTTTCGAACTGTCCCTGATAGGATTTTGCCATGTTGTCGAGCCCAAATGGAAAAGAACTCGACTTCTTGAAAGAACTCTGAGGGTAATCCGAGTTGTTTTGGGTTGTGCTCTGGAATCTTGCCAAAAAAGAACTCGGTTTATTGAAAGCACTCGGATAAAACTTCGCCTTGGTGCTTGAATTCGAATCAGATACGAGTGGCCGTGAAATCTGATTTGAATCGGATACTGTGAGCTGCGCGAATCTTCTGGTGAGCTGATCCATTGTAGTTGGTGAAATAGGAAATTCTTTATGATGATCTGGATCTTTGAGGAGATGGCCCTGAAGCTTGCCGTTGTCGTCTGCCTCGCAGATCCATGAGCCAAAGATGAAAGTTGATCCCGTCGGGAAGATTATGTTGTCGAGGTCCATCGAGTTCTCGGATGCAAAGTCGCCGAAATCCCCTACCTGGCGCGCCAGCTGTCGATGTTTTACCACTGATAGCCTGCCATGGGGGTACCCGGGGCAGTATGTTCGGGCTTCGACGTATGCCGAACTCGATGGTTAACGTAAGAGACAGCCGATTTATCCTGGTTCAGGCCCTCGATCGTAGATCGAGTAATAACCTTACGTCCAGTCGGCCTTAGCCTTTGCGCTGGATTGATTGTCAAGTGTTGTGTTGTACAATTGTCGTCTCTCTGCCTCAGGAGCCCTGCCCTCCTTTATATAGTTAGGAGGCCAGAGTCCTAGTCGGTTTACAATGAGATTTCCTAGTAGGATTACTTAATAGTTCTACTACTAAGATTACATGGGAAGAATCCTAGTTGGACTAGATCTTCTCTCTCCCTTGCGGGGTATCCTGTGGGTCCCGCATCGACACTAAGATCATGTCATCAAGGAAGCAATTGTGTGTAGATCAGAATTGGCTGATTCGAATGCAGCACCAGAATCAGCTTTCTTCAGGCAGCGCTGGCAGATAATGACAAAGGCTACGATCGGCGCCAGAATGAAACATGATGGACTCTACAAAAGGGAAAGATTAGGGTCCAAGTTATCTTAAATTAGGAATGTTTTCTCTAGGGTCAAAAATTGTAATGAGTCGTGTTTAGACAGAAGTCATGCACAGGGCCCGGGTATAAATATCAAACCCCGACTATTGTAAAAACAACAATCAATCCAATATACAAGTCATTTACTTTTTCGGCTCCGCCCACCCCTTAGGAGTAGGAGTAGAGTAGATCTTGACGAGTTCTTCAGCAAGTACGGCTGCATCGATCCGGTCGACCTCCACTGCTTGTTGTAAGTACCGTCATGGCTTATACCTCTGTTCGTATAGCTGCATCGATCCGGTCGACCTCCACTACGACTCTAGTATAAGTTAGTTATCGATTTTTGCCTAGTTCAAGTACGGCTGCATCGATCTGGTCAACCCCCACTGCATGAACTAGATCAAGGTCAAATTATCGGCTCTACCTTAGAATGACAGTTTTTGGTAGATTCATTAAGTTACCGATATTGCTTATTGTTTTCATTATTTATCTAAATTACAGCAATATCACTCTGCCCGATTGGGATTGATCTAGATTGGCCTTATATATTGTTTAGCCCATCGTTTGTTAATCTAAAACTGATCTAATCTGTGCATTAAACGATGAGTTACGTTTTATCGGCTGTTTTACATCAATCTTGATCGTGCATAGCGTGCGGTTAGAGCATGTTGTGTCTTGAGTAGATTTATTGGCTAGCGAAAACCGTTCCATGGCCCATTATCATGGCCTGTGTGATTCTGCCTCACACCTCACTGTTAGCACCATGGAGTGGGGATCGTTATTCGATAGATCTATTCCTGATAAGGCATGACTTTAACTGTGCGCTATGCTTGAATCGTCTGTTTTAGCCGATATCGAGTGCTTTCATGAACAGTTCGCATCACAAGACCGTTGAAGTAGAGATAGGTTGAAAGATGTGTTAGCCCCATGATCTTATTATTATATTACAGCCTGCATGATTCTGCCTCATGCCCCACTGATATTAGTAATGAGTTAGGGTCGTTGAGTCTATTGTTATTTCTATGGCCTGCATGATTCCACCTCATGCCTCACTGGTCATAGCGATAGATGAGATCTAACATGTTTATTAGATTTATCTTTATTAAACGGTTAAATGGTGTTGAATTATTTCTTTATATAAAAAATATTTGGTTGCTTGTAATCATTGACTCAGTATAAACCAATGATTGTTGACATCTTATTGCCATTGATTAATATCTGCTCAAATAACAACATTTATCTTGAATGATAACCGATTCTTCTTATACAACCCAATGAGCTTTAACCAATTTATTCTCATGAATATGCTAGAATCGACTATTTAGTCGATCTCCTTTCATATCGGCTCTCAGAGCCGCATATTCGGGACTGTCTGGCAACACCGGCAAGTTCCACCCTTAATTACTGATAAGCTTTCTCTCCTTGTCAATTATAGGGTCAAATTGGCAGGCACATCTCGAGAGGAGTGTGCAAGATCGACCATCCCTACGCTGAAGCTAGACGGATCTACAGCTCCATCGAGCAGACCCTGTCGGCTTGCTGGTGTGTCCTCGGCACGGGACGCAAATTCTGTGTCGACACATGTTTCTGGCATGCCCGGTGGGACCCCACAATCATCATGGCGGTTCACAACAGTAATGACATCCTTATGCTGCATTATGAAGATCTACCTAATGGGGATAAGGGTATCATCAGTAAAGCTATAGAAGAGTTTTAGAACAAATGTTTGTTGTCCTACACCAAAACACATGATAACACAATTGTTCAGAAATTTCCACTACCAAGAGTTCTACTACACGGGCAGATAGATACGACTGAAGATGAAGATAGACGTTTCTTTAAGGAAGTTGTAGACAAATCTGTTCGTGATGCCATATCTAGCCATAACGAAGCTTTCGTGGACATATTCCACAATGCCATGAGAGAAGCGATTCATGGATTTCCAGTTGGTCAAGGCGGCCGGCTTATTACAACATTCCAGATCTATTGACCCAAGAGACTAATCAAGTCGGTACTAGCCATCAAGAAGCAGCACTGGCTGGTAATGGTGATGTCCAGATAGTTTAGGATTCATCTGAATAGGCTCAAGGAACTACTGCAAATCAGATACAGTATAATCCTAGACCGTCAGTACAACATGTGCAATAGCCAATGGGGCAAAGTCAGAACTAGGTGATCAATTTTGGCACATCAGGTCACATATCGTCGTCGTCTCAAAAAATAGCACCATTAATTCAAAGGATCCGTAGAGACATAGATCCTTATGTCTACAATCAGAGACTTCAAGCAGCAAGCCAGCAAAGAACCCAACAGATCGAAATTCCATAAGGGTATCATTATGGCATGGATTATAACACCCTTCACATGATGCCAAATCTAGGATATCAAGGCACACAGGATTTCAATCCACAGATGAGTCAGCAGGTGCAGAGAAATCCAAATTCAAATGCTGATGAGTTGCTGCTGAGGTTGACCGAGATGATGAAGAATCAGTTCGGTCTGAAGCTAAAAGGGCTGACCTTTTCATACAAACGTCCATATCCAGAATGGTATGATTTGGTCGCTCTTCCCACAAATTACAGGCTCCCAGAGTTTGCTAAGTTCACTGGCTAAAATAGTGCAAGCACAATAGAATATATCAGTCGGTATCTTACACAATTGGGCGAAGCATCAGTTGAGGATGCCCATCGAGTTTATTTCTTCTCTCTGTCCTTATCAGGGCCAGCCTTCACTTGGTTTTCATCATTGTCAGTCAATTCCATTGCCAATTGGGCTGACCTAGAGAAGAAGTTTCATACATATTTTTACACTAGGACTGGAGAAAAGAAGATCACCGATCTGACAACTATAAGACAGAAGACTAATGAATCAGGCACTAAATTTCTTCAGAGGTTCCAAGAAACCAGGAACTTATGCTTCTCCTTAAACTTGGCCAATGATCAACTAGCTGCTTTAGCTGTTCAAGGAATGTTGCCGATATGGAAAGAAAAGCTGTTGGGACAAGAATTTGACAACTTGAGTCAATTGTCTCAATGAGTAGCAGTGCTCAATAGCTAATTCCAGAGTATGCGTAGAGATACCCAGTTCCAGAAGAGTACCACAGTAGCCAAAGCTTATGATCCATACTCAGTTGATGATGGCTATGAAGATGAAGAAGAAGAGGTTGTTGTAGCTAAATGGAATTAGGGCAAGAAGATAGTAATGGTGCCAAATCCTTGGGGAAGAGGTGTCGAGGAGAACTATGACTTTGATGTCACCAAATCAGATAAGCTCTTCGATTTCTTACTTGAAAAAGGGCATATCAAGTTGCCTGATGGTCATGTCATGTTGCCCCCTGATCAATTAAAGAATAAGAAGTTCTACAAATTCCGTAATACTACTTCTCATTCCACCAACGAATGTAGAATTTTCCGACAGCATATACAGAGGGCTATTCAGCAGGGAGGCTCAAATTTGATACACCTCGGAAAATGAAAGTTGATGATAATCCTTTCCCAGGAGATCAAAACATGGTTGATGCTAGGCTATTCAAAGGAAAAACTAAGGTCCTAACATTAACCAAATCAAAAGAAGTTGGAACAGTCGATCCCAAAATGCAAATATCGGTTGACGAGTATAGAGAGATTAAAAGACATCGTGCCGAGCAAAAGAGCCAATACGAGCAGGGGGAGACGTTGAAAGCAGAGATGACAAAGCCACGGGTTGCATCTCAGATTCTGTTGAATAAGTGGCAGCGGCAGAAAGAAAAGGATTATCAGTGTTGGTTAAAGGATCAAGCGTACCAGCATCAACTAAAAGACGAGAGTATGAAAGGAAATAAGCCAAATTACTTTGGAATTGTCCTTTCTTTAGACATTGCTGGAATGAAGGTTTGAAGTTGCCTACCAGACATGATTGTCCAGAATGTAGCAATCAATATCGGGAGTACAGGTAGTCTCAAACCAGCCACTAGTCTATCCATGCTCAAGATGCATATCATCATAATAACATGGATCGGCGCTTAAAAAATAAAAGTGTTCATGATCGGCTTGAAAAAAGAGTTGTTGACCAGGACTGGGCTGATCATGAAGAGAAAGGCAACGAAAGAAAATATGTTTGGCAGGAGGGCCAATGGTGTCCAGGAGGTTTAACAAGAAGCCAAAAAAGAAGGGTGCAACGCCTAAGAAATAAAGAGATGAAACAGGCTCAGGCATCCGGTAAACCTCAAGTATGGCGTACCAAGCAGACAGCCGATAGAAAGCAACCATGGGCTAATATCCAAATGGCTTTTCTGTTGCCATCAGAATTCAGAGCTCTGGCAAAATAAGAAGTTTATTCTAATTTCGATGAATCGGAGTATGAGGAGATAGTTGCCAAGTTAATGGTTGTACAACAAGCAATATTTGACAAACCAGTCAAACATCGGCACTTAAAAGCTTTATATATGAAAGGTCTTGTTGATAGGAAGCCGATGAACAAGATGTTGGTGGACGGAGGTGCTTCTATCAATCTTATGCCTTACACCACTTTTTGTAAACTTGGCAAAGGACCAAAAGATCTGATGGAGACTGACATGATGCTTAAAGACTTCGGAGGTAATACGTCTAAGACCCAGGGGGCAATAAACGTTGAACTAACAATTGGAAGCAAGACTCTGCTCACAACATTCTTTGTCATCGATGGAAAAGGGTCGTATAGTTTGCTCCTCGGTCGTGATTGGATTCATGCGAACTGCTGTATACCATCGACCATGCATCAATGTTTGATTTAATGGCATGGAGATGATGTCGAACTGGTTCATGCTGATGAGTCCATAAGCATCACAACAGCTGATCCAATCTTTTGGGAACTAGGAGACTTCAAAAATTTTTTGGCAAGTCATGGGAAGGAGGCTTCATTAAGATCAGCAATGAAAGCCAACAACCGATGCAAGCGATCGGCTGTGAGTGTTTGTTTTAGTAGAAAAGTCACGGCTTCACATCGGTCATTGGATTAAAGGAAAAATAAACATTGAGTCTTGGAGATGGATTTAGGTCGACGTATATGAATGCTGAGTCAAAGTGCAAGCGCGATTCAGAGTTAATGGATTTCTTAAAGAAGTTCTGTTTCACTTAATAGGACGCTTGACCTGGGTTGATTAATCGTTTGACCTTTGATATGAAAAGTTCTATGGGATGTTATCCTAACATTTGATCAACAATTGATAGCCGATTCGTTCTCAGCTCTAATAGTCGATACCAGAAGGGTATCGCCTCTAGTTCAAAAAATAAAAATCTTCAAAGACAATGAAAGTCGATACGATATGTATCGCCTATAGAGCAAAAAAAACAGTCATACACAAGGGCATTGCACTGAGGGACATACATGAAAGAACATGAGTCTTTGTTCATCAGATTACCCTAAGTACAGACTAATCAAAGACCTTGTTCACCACATCCTGAGCGGATGTGATGTCTACAATAGCCTCTGCTGCCATGATGAATTCTTCGAGCAGGTCCTCATGCTCCTTAGGGCCATCGCCCATTGGGAAACCAGTCTCCATGGCTTGGAGCTCATACCCAGTTTGGACTTGTGCCGCGGTCAACGCCCTCGCCGCACCATGACAAACGCTGTGGAGGACGATCTCCCAAACACGGACCGAGACGTCTTGGAGACGAGCGTCGATAGGGGAACCCCATGCATTGACGGTGTCCATGGCCACGTTCGCTGCCAGTTGGAGAGACTCTAACTACACCATCAGGGCCGACAGTCATAGGAACAAAAGATTATCAAGATAAAGATAATGGAAATCGAAATGAGGCATTCTTGGAATTTATCTTACCCGCCACCATGGTGTCAGACTTGGCCAGCCGCGCTCAGACGGTGCTGGCCTCCTCCTCGGCCATGTGAAGGGTGGCCTTAGAGACCTCGAGGTGAATCTCCAGTTGGCCGTTCTCCTAAGTCGCCTCAGAATAATGATTCTGAGTCATCCTCCACTCATGAAGGTAGCACTAGGCGTCATCACCATTGTAGGAGTCGGAAGAATCCGATGACAAGGCCGGCACAGAAGATGCGGTGTTAGAAGGCCTGCCAGCCCTGGGAAGAGGATGGAGACTATCATTCACAACAAACCTGTTGGCGAGTCAGAACTGTTCATCATCATAAACAAAAATTTCAATCTCACCTCATGCGTCGGAGACACTGGTTCATCGGCATGTTCTCTAGGATTTCCTCCACCACATGCTTGCCTCGGTTGTCTTCACCGACCATGAGGGATGATTGGATCTACAAAAGGGAGAAGGAAAACCGCTACAGGGTTTCAGTAGGCGGAGAAGAGCAAAGGAACAGTTGCGAGTGGAGATGTGTTCGAGGCTGAAGCCACTGGCTGGTATTTGAAGACCTGAAGCGAAGAGGCGGATGCCCCAGGACGCGCAAAAGGCAATCGCAATTAATAGAAGGCGAAGCACCACTTCACTAATGCCGGTGGGAATACGACGTTGAGAAACTGAAGGCAGGAAATCAAAGGGTTCTCTTAATAAAAGCCATGTTTTTAGACTTGATTGGATTAGAAGTCTGGGATCGGCTGTATCAAATCAGCTCTTTAGCTAAAAAAAGAAGTGTAATTAAATAACAGAGAGTATAATCGATTCTACACAAGATATGCGTTGACATGCAGATTTCAAGTCTGGAACGTCATGGGTCGCTCTCAAAATTTCTAAGCCGAATAGCATCAGCTCCCGCGATCTATTTAACTTCTTCGGCTGATCTAGGGATGCTGTCAAAGATGTACTTGTGATGGTCAATGGCAATGAGACTCCAAAGAAAGCTAGGGATGGATTACCCTTGACGGCCAAAAGCGAGATAGCCGGTATGGTTGCCTAATCGGGAGAAACCTTATCGGATCAAACGTTGTGCGCCTGGTAATATTTACATTTTTGGAAACACTAAGAGGAGAAGAGGAATTCGACAGAGCAATTGAATGGGGAATATTTAAAGGAACATTACCCTAACGTTTGGAGTAATACTTGACAACCAATTTGCTCAGCTGTTAGTTCTAATAACCAATACCAGAAAGGTATCGCTTCTAGTGCGAAGATAAACCTAGAAGCGTAAAAGCCAATATGATACGTGTCGCTCATAGGAGCGAGGCAAACATAGACAAAGTGGTGCATGGAGCAAAAGAAAAATCATTGGAGATGATGGAATTGTTTGCTTGATGTCACTTATTACAAGCTATAGACCAGAAAACACTTTGTTCACTATATCATCGGCCTGGGAGGTCAGGACTATAGAGTTGGCGGCGTCAGAGAAATCCTCGACCAGGCGCTCATAATCTCTAGGGTATCCGGTGGCTGGAGCTCCACGGGTAAGAAGCCGAAGATCATGGCTGGAGTGAACTTGTGCAGCAGCCAGCGCCATGGCAGCGCCATGATGAATGCCATGAAGAGCAACTTCTCTAACGCGGTTTGGGATGTCGTACAAGCGAACTACCAGAACGGCGCCCCTAGCATTGATGAATCCTGCCGCATGGTTCATAGCTAAACGGAGGCTTTCTAGCTGAGCTGATAGATCTAAAGGATTTAAGGAAAAGGTGATCAGGGTATTAGAGGCAAAAGTTAAGAAGAAATAGAAAATTATGGTAAATGTCTTACTAGTGACTCTAGCTTCAGCCTTGGCTAGCCTCTCTTGCATCGGGTTAGCCTCAGGGGGTGATCAGCCATGAACTATGGCCAGAGCTGACTCTGTAATAGTGAGGCAGTCGACAAGTTTCTCACCGGTCTAGTCAATGGAAGCGATCAAGTTGTCATTATCTCTTGGCCTCCTCAGATAGCGGGGAAGCTGGCGATAAATTGGTGCTGAGGATGACCCCAAAGGTTGAGCAGAGTCAGCCCCTTGCTCTGAAATGACAGGAGCATCACGAGGTACACCCTCTTGACGATGGATGCGCTAGAACGATGATGTAGATCCATCAAGAGCCTCCTCAGCAGATCTATTGCTGTTCTCCATGATCTCAAGCCTACGGAAAAAGCAGAAACTATACTAAGGATGCAGGAGGTTTGAGACGAAGCAGGTGGTTTTTCGATCTAGAGCCATGGCCCGTATATATAGCCCGAGAAGACAAGAAGATAGACTTTGCCAGGGGTGTAAAACTAAAATCAGGAATGGAAACAGATCGACACTCCAGAAATTCAGGGGACATATAACGAAGAAATAACAAATTTGGACTTATTACTTCCCCGAATTACAAAATATCGTGGGCGGATACGAAGAATTTACATTGACCAGAGACCGACCCACCAAGACTTCTTTGGATTAAAGGGAGTCTAGATCCCCACCAGGCCAAAGGTCATCGTGAACCCGAAGTCATGTTGGCCCGTTGATAGAATTGTGCCGGAGAAAAGGGGAAAGGCACCCACTAATAGATGCCCAGCTGAT